>NC_064570.1:38268333-38894166 GCF_937001465.1 Orcinus orca | reverse complement strand
TCCAAAACTATGCTGAATAATAGTGGTGACTGTGGACAACCTTGTGCTCCTGATCTTAGAGGAAATGGTTTCAGTTTTTCACCATTGAGAATGATGCTGGCTGTGGGTTTGTCATATATAGCCTTTATTATGTTGCAGTAAGTTCCCTCTATGCTTACTTTCTGGAAGGTTTTTATCATAAATGAGTGTTGAATTTTGTCAAAAACATTTTCTGCATCTGTTGAAATGATCATATGGTTTTTCTCCTTCAATTTGTTAATATGGTTTATCACATTGATGGATTTGCGTATATTGAAGGATCCTTGCATTCCTGGGATAAACCCCACTTGATCATGGTGTATGATACTTTTAATGTGCTATTGGATTCTGTTTGCTAGTGTTTTGTTGAGGATTTTTCCATCCATATTCATCTGCGGTATTGGCCTGTAATTTTCTTTCTTTGTGACATCTTTGCCTGGTTTTGGTATCAGGGTGATGGTGGCTTCATAGAATGAGTTTGGGAGTGTTCCTCCCTCTGCTATATCTTGGAAGAGCTTGAGAAGGATAGGTGTTAGCTCTTCTCTAAATATTTGCTAGAATTCGCCTGTGAAGCCATCTGGTGATGTGCTTTTGTTTGTTGAAAGATTTTTAATCACAGTCTTAATTTCAGTGCTTGTGATTGGTCTGTTTATATTTTGTACTTCTTCCTAGGAAGGTTGTGCTTTTCTAAGAATCTGTCCACTTCTTCCTGGTTGTCCATTTTATTGGCATATAGTTGCTTGTAGTAATCTCTCATGATCCTTTTTATTTCTCTGGTATCAGTTGTTACTTCTCCTTTTTCATTTCTAATTCTGTTGAGTTGAGTCTTCTCCCTTTCTTTCTTGATGAGTCTGGCTAATGGTCTATCAATTTTACTTATCTTCTCAAAGAACCAGCTTTTAGTTTTTTTAATTGATCTTTGCTATTGTTCCCTTCATTTCTTTTTCATTTATTTCCGATCTGATCTTTATGATTTCTTTCCTTTTGCTAACTTTGGGGTTCTTTTGTTCTTCTTTCTCTAATTGCTTTAGGTATAAGTTTAGGTTGTTTATTTGAGGTTTTCCTTGTTTCTTGAGGTAGGATTGTATTGATATAACCTTCCCTCTTAGAACTGCTTTTGCTGCATCCCATAGGCTTTGGGTCATCGTGTTTTCATCATTGTCATTTGTTTCTAGGTATTTTTTGATTTCCTCTTTGATTTCTTCAGTGATCTCTTGGTTATTACATAGTGTATTGTTTAACCTCCATGATTTGGTATTTTTTACAGATTTTTTCCTGTAATTGATATCTAGCCTCGTAGTGTTGTGGTCGGAAAAGATACATGATATGATTTCAATTTTCTTAAATTTACCAAGGCTTGATTTGTGACCCAAGATATGATCTATCCTGGAGAATGTTCCATGAGCACTTGAGAAGAAAGTGTATTCTGTTGTTTTTGGATGGAATGTCCTATAAATATCACTTAAGTTCATCTTCTTTAATGTGTTATTTAAAGCTTGTGTTTCCTTATTTATTTTCATTTTGGATGATCTGTCTATTGGTGAAAGTGGGGTGTGAAAGTCCACTATTCTGAGTGTGTTACTGTCAATTTCCCCTTTTATGGCTGTTCTCATCTTCCTTATGTATTGAGGTGCTCCTATGTTGGGTGCATAAATATTTACTATTGTAATATCTTCTTCTTGGATTGATCCCTTGATCACTATGTAGTGTCCTTCTTTGTCTCTTGTAATAGTCTTTGTTTTAAAGTCTATTTTGTCTGATATGAGAATTGCTACTCCAGCTTTCTTTTGATTTCTATTTGCATGGAATATCTTTTTCCATCCCCTCACTTTCAGTCTGTATGTGCCCCTAGGTCTGAAGTGGGTCTCTTGTAGACAGCATATATATGGGTCTTGTTTTTTGTATCCATTCAGCTAGTCTATGTCTTTAGGTTGGAGCATTTAATCCATTTACATTTAAGGTAATTATCGACATGTATGTTCTTAATTGTTTGGGGTTTGTTATTGTAGGTCCTTTCCTTCTCTTGTGTTTCCTGCATAGAGAAGTTCCTTTAGCATTTGTTGTAAAGCTGTTTTGGTGGTGCTGAATTCTCTTAGCTTTTGCTTGTCTACAAAAGTTTTAATTTCTCCATCAAATCTGAATGATATCCTTGCTGGGTAGAGTAATCTTGGTTGTAGGTTTTCCCTTAGATCACTTTAAATATGTCCTGCCACTCTCTTTTGGCTTGCAGAGCTTCTGCTGAAAGATCAGCTGTTAACCTTATGGGGATTCCCTTTTATGTTATTTGTGTCTTTTCCCTTGTGGCTTTCAGTATTTTTTCTTTGTATTTAATTTTTATGTTTGATTAATATGTGTCTTGGTGTGTTTCTCCTTGGATTTATCCTGTATGGGACTCTCTGTGCTTTCTGGACTTGACTATTTCCTTTCCCATATCAGGAAGTTTCCAACTATAATCTCTTCAAATATTTTCTCAGTCCCTTTCTTTTTCTCTTCTTCTTCTGGGACCCCTATAATTTGAATGTTGGTGCTTTTAATGTTGTCCCAGAGGTCTCTGAGACTGTCCTCAATTCTTTTCATTTTTTTTTTTCTTTATTCTCCTCTGTGGTAGTTATTTCCACTATTTTATCTTCCAGGTCACTTATCCGTTCTTCTGCCTCATTTATTCTGCTATTGATTCCTTCTAGAGAATTTTTAATTTCATTTATTGTGTGGTTCATCATTGTTTGTGTCCTGTTTACTTCTTTGAGGTCTTTGTTAAACGTTTCTTGTATTTTCTCCATTCTATTTTGAAGATTTTGGATCATCTTTACTATCATTAATCTGAATTCTTTTTCAGGTAGGCTGACTATTTCCTCTTCATTTGTTTCGTCTGGTGGGTTTTTACCTTGCTCCTTCATCTGCTGTGTGTTTCTCTGTCTTCTCATTTTGCTTAACTTACCGTGTTTGGAGTCTCCTTTTTTGCATGCTGCATTTTCGTAGTTCCTGGTCTTTTTGGTGTCTGCCCCCAGTGGGTAAGGTTGGTTCAGTTGGTTGTGTTGGCTTCCTTTGGAGGGGACTGGTGTCCGTATTCTGCTGATGAGGCTGGACCTTGTCTTTTTTGTGGGCAGGACAGCATTCAGTGGTGTGTTTTGGGGTGTCTGTGAACTTATTATGATTTTAGGCATCCTCTCTGCTAATGGGTAGTGTTGTGTTCCTGTCCTGCTAGTTGCTTGGCATGGCATGTCCATGGCTGGTCGTTGAGTGGAGTTGGGTCTTAGCGTTGAGACCGAGATATCTGGGAGATGTCTTTCCGATTGACATTATGTGTGGCCTGAAAGTCTCTGGTGGACCAATATCCCTAACTCAGCTCTCCCACCTCAGAGGCTCAGGCCTGACACGAGGCCGGAGCACGAAGTCCCTGTCAGCCACATGGCTTTCGCATGGGGTGGTGTGCTGCAGCCCACTCCAGGAGGCTCTGCTGCTGTGGTTGCTCTCTGCCCCCACCAAGGCACTGGCTCAGGTTGTCACCATCAGAGGAAGCTCGAGAGCAGTGTGGAGGTGATTCCAGGTGGGTCCCCACCTTCTGAAATATTCTTAATTATAGTTACATATAAATTTATAAAGAAAGGGAAAGCAAATAATTAATTTTTGGTAAGAACTCAATATTTAGTTTCTCTTTAAAAAGAAAGAAAAGAAGGGAAGGTGGGAGGGGAAGAGAGGAAGGAAGGAATGAAGGAAGGAAGGAAGGAAAGAAGGAAATAGGGAAGCAAGGGAAACAATGACCAATGTAATAGCAACAAGCACCCCTCATACCCAGGTTGTAAGACCACTATTTTTCAAAATATTTCATGTCTATGTTATAATGAAATAACACCTATTGTGAAAAAGATATTAGACTATTGCATTAATTAAGCATTGCATTCTAGGATTGTCTCATAAGTATAGGAATAAAAACATTAAACTGATAAGGGTATGCATTTTAAAAGTGGTATTGCTCTATTTAGGCATTTTAAAAACACCATGTTTCATGGTTTGGATCTTATCAGTTACCTTCTTTTTAATGTATCAGTGTCAGTATGTCCATTCCAGAAAAAAAAAGATCACATGAATGATATATTTCCCAGGCCAGTGTATATTTGGCCCTAACTTTTAAAAAAACAAAACTGGGAAGGAAGTGCGTAGGTTTTGCATAAGTATACATGGGACAAATGAAATAGATCTGTGATGAAGCAAATTGTTTGCATGTGTGGCTATATCTTTATAGCCAAAATGGCTTACTCAGTCAAACATGTGAGCTGAATCTGGCTCTTGCTCTAAAAATTATCCCAACCCATGTCATACTGCCCATAACACATCCCAGCTCCACTAGAACAATTTAACTCTGCATGCTTTTACGTGGCAGGTACTGTGCTTGGCTCGGTATCTAGAATTCTGTTCTAGATACAGAAGATGATACCAAGGAAAGATTCCCCAGAGGGGTCACAGGGTGCCAGGCATAAGTAGTTACAAAACAAGAGTAAAGCATAATTTATGAAGTTCATGGGGAATTAAAGGTCAGAGGGATTCTGCTCAATTTAAGGGGGTGAGGGAATCATAGGAAAGAGTTTCTTGGAGAAGTCTTTCAAGAGGATTTCAAGTGGTAGAGACAGTAGAGAAGAAGACAAGAGGCAGGAAGCACAGGAAGACGAGGCAGGGGAGTGAGAATTTAATGGTAGGCTAAGGATAAACAGGATTAGAGACTTGTACCTCCATTTCTCAAGTAAGAATTGAGCCAATTAAACCATGAGCAAGATTTCTTTGCCATGGTAAGAACAACTCAGTAATTTAAATGAAAATCTCTTTCATATGACTGGATACAGCTCCTTAACTCAGTTCAGTGGGGCATTCAACATCAATATAATTTGATGACATTACTTATAACTGATTTAATTGCTTTATATATTCTTGAAACTGAATTCTTTCTTTCCTATATATGCTATAATTTAAAGTATAATCTAGCTAGGCAAGCAATATTCCAACGGGTCATTTCTGGTTTATTCATGAAATGTACATGCATGGCATATGTATTCTACTGAATAATTTCTTTATTCAGAGAAGTAAATTTCTTGACATTTAAAGAACAAAAATGCCAATTTTCTCATCAGTATTTTCATTTCTCTATCAGCATTTTTGGTATTTTCTAGGAATCAAAACAAATCTATATAAATACTTAGCAATACTACATAAGAACAGTATTTCATATGTGTGACTCCCCTGTCCTGACATGTATTGGGGCTTCATCTGAACCTATGTCTATTCCATTTATCAGGAGGATTGAATTTTATCAAACATAAAAGGAAATCATAAATTAATATGCAGCTGCCACAGTAATTCACAGTTTTATAAAATTTAATCTTTACTACAGTTTTATAGAGTCATATTACCATTCTTATTATTTATGAGAAAACTGGTGACCATCAAGGTTAAATAACTTGCCCACAAGCTAGTTGCCCACAAACGTGGCCACATTCACACATTCACATGCAGGCCTTTTAAATTCCAAACCACATATTCTTTTCATTACATTACAGTGCCTTTCTGAAAGAAAAGAAAGACATGTCAAATAAGATACTAATTGTCAAATTGTAGCATTTTATTTATTTATACAGTTAAAAATTATTTTGGGGATTCATTTATTATTGTTTAGTCTATTCCTTTTAAGTTGTACATAACAGTGGGTCTTAAGGTATCAAACAGGCATTGCCTTTTTCATAAACAAAACGAAGCAGTTTATGGATATTCACTCATATTATTTGTATCAATAAAGCACTAAATATTTTACATTAGCAGTGATATAAACTCAGAATTGTTTGGGACTGGAACATCCAACATTTTTTCCCAAATCTGAAATTCATTTTCCCAAGGAATTTTTTCCATAATTTAAAAACCATGTTTTGTTTAAAAGATAATAGGGGAATTTAATCCAAATAGTTCTGATTCATTTATACTCAGGCTCATCAAAATTTTTTTTCTTTGGTAAGGGCTAAGATGAATAAAAATATTTTTGAGGACTGAATAAAGCATTTTGATGTTTTTCACAAATACAGTGATTAACAGGGTGTAAATTAATTCAATACTTCAAGCATTTAGGATTAATTTAAAACCAAGGAACTATCAGTAACACACATGTATAGTAAAAACACAGAGGTAAGGAAGAAAGGGAAAAAGGAAAGATGGAATGGAAAGAAGGAGAAAGGAAGGGAGACAGAGAGAAGAAGAAGACAAGAGAGGGAGAAGGAAAGAAGGAGAAAGAAAGAGACGGAAGGTCTTTATTTATCCCATATTTTCATATTGCTTTATAGTTTCAAATAGTCTTTTCATACATATTACCTCACATTTCCTTTACTTTTCAGATATACTACTGCCCATTTCCTTACAACTCTCAATTTGACGTCATGCGTTCTATTTCATGACATCAAATTAAAGAGATTTACATAGTTACCTAAGGCGCCTCAGGTCACACAGGTAGTTGAAAGTGAGGATAGCCACCTTAGAATCTTTCTAAAACGATTAGGGGTATGAATTGTGGTGCAGCTGTGATTTTCATCATATCTTCTTACACAAAGTGCAAGGCTGTACCTCTCCACCAGTGGTTCTCAAACTTTAGCATGTACCATACTAACCTGGAGGTCTTGTCAGAACATAGATTGCTGGGCCCCATCCCCAGAGTTTCTGATTCAGGTGGTCTGAGGTGAGGCCCAAGAATCCGCATCTCTCTGAAGTCCCCCTGTGATGCCGATGCTGCTGGCTTGGGACCACCTTTGAGAACTGCCAATGTAGCCAGTCCTCTGGAGGACTGGTTTCTAAAAGCACCTGGCCTCTGGGTAGGAGCTCTTTGTATCAGGCACTACTTCTCACATCATGTGTGAGCTAGGACTACAAACAGAAAATTAAATTCCAAATGAAATCTGTTTTTTTTTCCTTCCTCATTTATAGACTTTCCCACACCAGGGAAAGTTTCCTTTAAAACTGCCCTGAGTGGCACAGGACAGAACATGCACAATCCAACAGCCAACATGCATTCCCCATCTCCAGTTCCTTGCTCTGGCAGCCCTGCCTGCCTTCCATGGTCACCCAAGCAGTGTCATTTCAAAGACTCAAATTAATACCATCCTTAAACTCTCAAATTGCCTGCAGTTCTTCTAAACAAGATTTGCTACACATTATGGAGTTTTCTCCTAATATTTCCCTTGTCCAATGGTAAAAAACTTTTTTCAATAATTGACAAAAAGCAATTATTGGCTTTTCAGTTTACTGAGTGGGAGAGCCCACAAGGGTGGAAGGCAGTATAAATAACAATCAAATGCGAGTGCAGAGCCCAGGTCAATGGACAGGGTAGCGGGGAGACAGAGAGTGAAGACAGAAGGGGCAAGAGGGAGTGGGCAGCCAGAATAATGTGGCCACCGGGTTTGGGAGTTGTGGGAGAAGGATTCTGAAAAGACTGAGGGAAGATACAAAGACAGATGAGACCAGCTTGCTCTCACCACCCAGTCCACACCCACAGAACAGACCTTCCGTGTTTGTGGTGCTCCCTCACCCCTCACCATAGAGTGGGTGACTGGTGTGGCCTACAATGGGTCAGACTAAGTTTTCTAAGGCAAGAGAAAACTCTCAAGAAAAGAGTTTAGTTGATATTCTTAGGACGTCTTCAGGAAAGCATCATCAATAGGAAATGAGATTATTGATAACATTTTAAAACCATTTGAATACAAAAATATTAAGACTTTGGGATTACATGGATATCTCTGAGTCTTGGTGAAGGTCTGGAGGAAAGAAGAGTCAGTTTTACCTTTTAAACATCTCCTATACTATTTTCTTAATCTGTAAACTTTCCATAACGGAGACTCGACTTCCTCCTGATCCAGGGTGAAGTGAGGAAGCTATGACTGTCATCTACCATTCTTCACTGACATCTATTATTCACTGAGGATCTCTCAGTGAGAAATATTTGGATGAATGACAGGAAGCATCATGAACCCTGCACCTGCACAAAATATTTCACACTTTCCTATTTGGACATTTTGTTATTTTTCTCTGAGCTGACAGCCTTTCCATTTTATACAGGAAAGATCATTAAGAATTTCAAAAGCATAAACAATTCATGTTAAAATTTTTGGTATTTCAGTCATAATATTGTTATAACAGGACTATAAATCTAAAATGGGATTAGTTTCTCTTCTCAGTACCTATCAGCTGCAATTTAGAAGTGTCTTTGTTTTTCTAACCTTAAGGGCCCAATCTCGCAGGAAGGAGAATTATTCTTTATCTTGTGCAATGCCCCCAAGACTCTTAGGTCACAAATCACAGAAGGGCAATGTTTTTGCATTTTTCTGGAGAGTCAAGAGATAACCTCAAAGTACTTTTATCAAATGCATTGAAGTCATCTATGTGAATCCTTCCTAAAGTTAGTATTATAATTGCATGTAGTCAATGCTTTTTGGATTGTGTGTGAATCATTTTTATAAGTAATATAGCATTTGATCATCTCAATGATTCTGTAAAGTTTGGGTCAAAAAACTGAGGTTCAAGAACATGAAGGAACTTGCTTTAATCAACTAGTCTGGAGGCAATGGCAGGGGATTTGGAGGTACTCCAGGCTCCAAGGTTGGGTCTTTGCACTATACCTGCCTACCTTCTAATAGAAGCATAACTCTAAGATGCTTACCTTGACAGTCACCAGGATCAGAGGAGGGGAAGTCATCCTGAGAAGCACAGAGCTGGCCCTGTCGCACAGCACTGATTTCTAGAATCCTCCTCCTTTACCTCCTCCTCTGAATCATCATCGTCATCATTACCCTCCTCCTCCTTTTTCTAGACCAAGTCTAAATTGAACAGCTTAGCTGCTAGTTAAGGACAATTTCCTTAGGACCCAGGGCTACAAGCACATTACTGAAGTGAAGGATCCCCCTTGCTCACTAACCCATCATGAATCATGTCAATTCCTCCTTGAGACAGGACCAGGTAGGGTAACTCTTTCTTATCTCTGCATCAGACCTGGGACATAGTGTTTGCAGCTCCCACTGAGGAGACACAGAGGATATTTTAACAGTGACATCAAAAAAATCCTGTTCTTGTTCCTCTAGGTGCAGATACAGGGGCCTAGATGTTGTTAATCATTTCCAATCATAAACCTTTCAGTGCTCTAAATAAAAATGTTTAAATATTTAAGGACAAGTCCAACCCCATAAATAGATGTGTTATGGGCTGTCATGGTAACATTTCATCGTATTAATCATACGACGCCCCGGGAAGGTGAGCTCTCTCTTCCACCTGCATCCTTGATCCTCTAATATCCCAGGGTTGCAACAGCCAATGGAGTGTGTTCCAGCAAATTAAGGAGGAGAGGGGTCAAGGGATCCTACATTAAGAGAGAGCGACAAACCAGAAGAGTGATTTTTTTCATATTTTAGTTTGGATATTTGGAACAACTGTCAGCTAAAGCCATTTGTCTTTAAACAGGACACTTTGTCTCTTTCATATTTAATAAATAAAAGCCTTAGATTTATATTCTTTCTGATTTCACCATTCCCTTTAAGTTTCACTCATGTGAAATCCAGGATAGACTGAATAAAATTATAGTATAGCCCCTTCCCTACACCTCTCCCTCTCAATCTTAAGCTTGCCTAAAGATTTTACTCTTTAGGGAAGGTGGTATTAACCTAATGCAGGGCTTTTCTGGGCAAAACCTGCCTGCATTATCACTGCATGACTCTGAGCTAGAAACCCCTGTGCTTTTTTTCAGTAACAAAGGGAGGAGAAATCACATTGTGAAACACACTACTTGAAAAGAATAGCTTAGGCTCATGGTAGGAAAGCAGCCTGCAGCTAAATAGTAAAAAAGAGCAGCAACACAAAAATGAATTTCTATATAAAAGTGTTGCGATGTATCTGGAAAGTAAAGGAAAAGCCATTTGAGGGTAGGACCAAATCTTACCTTCTTTTACTTTCTTTCTGTGTTTACACAACTCCTTATCTATGAAGAATGTGCAATATATTTCTGTTTGTTATTGGGTATTTTCCTTTTCTCCAGCTGACAATATGGCTATTCTTACCAATCTCAGTGCAAGTGAAAAATTGAGACAGTGACCAACCTGGGGCTGAAATAACGAGCAGACAGTGTTTCCCTGGGTACAATCCCAAGGCTTCCCTGGCTCTGTGGGGAAGCCTTAGTGGTCAATCAGTATTTGCTAAGGTGACACTAGGGTGCTGATGTCATTACAGACCAGGTATTCATGGAGGACAATTCCAACCTGAGCAGATTATTATTCACACTGAGTGTCCTTGCTGGGAAAACACCAAAATTCTAAGGCTTGGAGACAGACTTCCTTGCTCTCTGTCTCTATGTAAACTTCTTTTTCGTTGTTAGGGAAAGAAAAAGGCCCTTCTACCTTCAGGTATCTGGATTAAAATGCACGGGTCTCAGGAGAGGAGGAAAAGAAATGAAGATTTAGGAAGTCTTTATTAAGACCCAGATGACACTGAGTAGTTCGTTGGAGTTCTTGTGATAATTTTCTTTCTCCTTGGAACCCTACAGGCAATTACAACAGTCTTATGATTTTTTAATATATCTATGTCAAGCTGTGCTACTTCACCACCTGATTATTTTTTCCTTAAGAGGAGACTTTGTGCCTTATCCATGTTGTATCCCTTAAAGCACTCAACACACTGTCTAGTTCCCAGTAAGTGTTTACTAAATATGATCCACTATTTTAGCCTCGATTATGTAGGAAAAAATAGTCTGATGCAAAATATTATGTGTTACTACTTCATTGGGGAGGCTTCCCAGGGAAGCAGGAATGAATGCAGAAAACGAGGAGTGAGGCAGGGAAGGAGAGAACAAATATAAAGCATGCATGACCTAACTGGCCACTGCTTGATGTCAAACAGCACTAATTGTTTGATCTTATAGAATTGTCTTCAGAAAGATCATATGAACAGTTGCATCATAGGACCATCCTTCCAGGGGGAAGAAAAGAAGCAAATTTTTTCAAAATCTCCTCTCTCTCACTGGCCAAAGGTCAGTGGCCCCATAAGCCAGTAACTCCCCTGGACTTCCAAGTTGCACGTGCCCTGACCCTGAGCATGTCTGCAGCACCTCACAGTAACAGCCACAGGTAAACCAGAAGTTGATTGGAGCCCACACAGAGTTAGTCACCATAATATTACCTGGGGAGGAGACCAAGAGTGGCCAAGTGGCCAAGAGACCCTCAGGTGGGATTAAAATGGTATCTGATGCTTTGGTCAAAGTTGCTAGAGTTCTTAGACAACAGACTAGCGAAAGAGCAAGATTCTGTTAACTGTTTCTGGGGTTTACTGGGACAAAAGTCACTTGACCATACTTGAGCTATACTGTTAAGTATTGCCTTGAAACCATTTTAATGATCTCAGCATTTAGAACAACACCAATATACACTCTATATGAAATATGCTGTGAAACGTATGTGCTAAAAAAAAAAATGACACAACATAGTGCTAAGGTCAAGTTTGTCAACTGAACACTACACAGTGGAACCATACTGCTAATGCTATGAATGTTCATTCTTCTTCAAGATTTTCCAGTTGTGAAAAAACAGTGAAAAATCCATGAGAATTTGTACATAAACACACATGAGCATGGAGGGATAGCACATTTATTCCATATAGGTAAATACAATCTAATAAGTTATCAAGGAGTCTTCTACACGACCCAGATGGGTGCTGAAGATACATGAATAAGGAGCAATCCTGCTTTCCAGCTGCTCACACTTTAAGAGAACGGGTGGACAACTATATCAGGGTATTAGAGCTTCCACACCGTGAAAACAAACTCAACAGTGGGAGTGGTAAACTAAGCCTTGGAAAGTAAGGGAAAGTTTCAGAAAGGAGGTATATGGAGTTGAGGCTTTAAAGAATAAACAGACATTACTAGGATGAAGAGAAAAGGAATAACATTCTAGACAGAAGCCACAGTAGAAGGAAAAGGCTCCTGCCCAGTAAACATGATTCCAGCTGAACGAGAAACACCAATTCCTCTAGGAACTTTATTTGCATACAGTGCTAGGGACTTAGAGTATTTTTCAGAACTGGAATTTGACTTTGAGTTGGTGTATGGGGGAAAATTCAGCCTAAAGAAGCATTTGAATGAAAGCAAGAGAAGGTACTGGTGCTTTGGTCTCCAGGGTACACCCAATAATAGAAACTCTCCTTTGCCTCCTGCCTGTGGGGAATGAAACCTCTTTCTCTTAGTCTAATTTCCCAGGAGACCTCAGTTGTTCACATCACTGAGGTGATGCGGGATGGGTGGCGAGCACAATGAAGGCCTGGAGAATTTGAGAAAATTCTAGCAGAGGCTGACATTTCTTATGGGTTCCACCCACCCCCCTCAATGAATTGAGAACCACCCTTGTGCTCAGGTCCTTCATTCTTCTTTAATGGTTCTTTTAAAATATGGTAACTTAAAAAAAGCATAAAAATTTTAAAAGACATTTTCTTTTCTGTCTTTCTGAAAACCAGTAAAGATACATTGCCCTTTTCTTGATTTTGAGCATTGATTTGTATATCCATGTATTTAAAAATTCATAGAACAGTATTAAATAATTCTTCTCCACCAGACAAGTTTCCTAATTCTCTTTAATAGCTTGGTAAAGAGAAGGGGAAAGAAGTTGGAGAAATTTCACTTGAGGAAATTCTACAAAAAATAACATATTTTTTAAGTGCTTGCTTATATTTCCCATTTAAAAATATCACTTTTTAACTTAGAAAAACTTGACACACTTGTATATGGAAACAATATATTATGCAATCCCAAATAAATTCTTTTTGGCGGAAGGAACTGGAATCCTAAAATAGGTTGCATTTTACTTTTAATTGATTTCTGAACACCCATGTAGTATTCTGGGCCTATCTACTAAAAGAGTAATAATTTATTTTTTATTAGTTTAGAAATGTCATAATATTTAAGCTGCACAGCTAAATTTCTGTGGTGAATACCAACTACACTTTGGAAAAAAATTGTTTGCTTCTAATACCAAATGTCAAAAATTTAGCTCAAGAAAGAAATGCAGTTTCCTTCTTAGACTATGAACCACTTTTTGATGCCTAAACACATGTTTAACATGCATCACATGATTTAATGTTAAGTCCTGTAATACCTGCAAGTCAATGTAATAACAAAAACCCAGAATATCTTTTTTCACTGATTTACATAGACATTATGACTCCCCTTTTTCTTCAGAACTGGCTCACCCATCAATTTTGTGTTTTCCAGCATATTACAAGAGTAGGATCTGGTGGGGGTTATCAGGAAAACTACTAGATCATTTCAGCTACTGCAAAATACAGCAGCAGCTTGCTTGCTTAAGGGTCCCAGCCAGATGGATCATATTAACATCAGTGTGCTACGGCTTGCACTGGCTACCAGGGTGTTTCTGGATGCAGTTCAAAGGGTTGCCTTTGAGCTATGAAGCTGTATACATTTTAAGCCAGACACTATTTATCCTAAAATCACCCACAGTGGGCAAGATGAAACAGGGAACTGTTGTTGGAGCTGTTAGCATCATGATTCAAAGTTAGTACCTGTCTCAGTCAAGGCCATGAAGTTGACATTACCTGGGAAATTCAGCTGCACTTTTAGTTCACTGTTGACTGGATGGTCTAATGTAGAAGATAAAGGTATAACTCTTCCATCACATAACATTTCATGTGTTCTAAGTTAAATAAATTAAAACACTTTGGTGTATTTAATTTACATTTTAATATTCTGTACATCTTGTTATAAATTTTTTTAAATTAAAAAACATTAAACATCTTCCTTAATTCAGGATAATGCTTTATATGCACAAAGATTTATTATTATTATTTTAGATCCCCAAAATCTAAAAAATTAAGCAGTCCATGGTATTTTTTTCCCCAAAAAATTGAGATTGCATGCAGATAGGCCAAAAAAAAAAATTAAAATTAAAATCACCCATCATTCTGCCACCCTGATATTCTAGAAGGTTTATAACGGCCTTGAATTCAACAAAGGGCTATGTACCTACCATTAACTAAATTAAGAATGTTCATTTAGCTATTTATTTATTCATTTATTCATCATGCAAAAACATAGTGCTACACACTGTGTTAAAAAAGAAAAAAACAGGTAAGATAACTGTGATATTTGAAAAGTATTTAAAGAGCAGTAGTGGCCCAGAGGACAATAATTAACTTAGTCTAGGGTGCAGAGTGTCAAATCAAATTTAAGGAAACAATGGAACTGAAGCTAGATCTTAAAGAATAAATTTAACTGTGTCAGAAGGACATGGGTGGAAGGAAGAGGAAAAACACTAACTTCAGGACTAAGGTACCTGGATTTGAATCTTGGTTCTACCTTGATACGTACTATCTGAGTGACCTTCTTTGAGTTACTCAATTATTCTGTGCCTCAGTTCTCTTACTTCTACAAAATGTGTATAATAGTATTTACTTCAAAGAGTTGCTTGATAATCTACAGAAAGTACTTAGAATTGCATTAGCTATTATTATAGAGGAATGTAAAACATCAGGATGTATTTGAGAACCTGCAAATATTTGGACCCTTGAGTGCAGAAAAAGAGATGGGGAGTTGCACAAAATGAGGCTGTAGAGTGAGTGGGGATCAAACAGTGAACAAGCTTAATTGCATAACATGCTAAGGAGTTTGGACTCTATTCTGCAGGGAAAGGAGAGCCAATGAAATCCTTAAGGCAGAGGAGTGATGTAATACAATGTGCATATCAGCAAGAGAATTTTAGTGGCAATGGAGAGAAGGAATCACTAGAAGAAAAGAGATTGGAGATGGAGATAATAGTTCACAAATTGCTGCCACGATCATATATTATCAGCACTAAGGAAGCATTTGACTGTGTTTTCCAAGTTTTTAATATAAAACTTAAAAAGTTTGAAATTGATATTACCAAAAAAAAGGGAGGAGAGAAACAACATGAAAACAGATACTACGATGCTGTTTATATTCTTCCTTTCCTATTAAAGTACCCCCCATATCTTTAAAGTCCTATTTGCCTCTCAGCTCCTTGAGGTCTCCTCTAATGATTCCAGGCTTAGAGCCCAGGCTGTCCCTCGTTTCAATCTCCAGAGAATGGAGCAAAGCTGTAGGTCCACATATATTTAGAAACTGACAGCAAATAGCTTTTGATTAATTCATATCAGGAAAGTTGTATAAGTGCTGAAGGGAGAGTGAGAGGCCTCTGGAAAGGAAAAGTAAAATGGCACTGGCAGAGAAAGAAACATGGAATTTTCATAAAATAAGAAGACCAGCTTCACTAGAATTGGAGACTGTGGTTGGTGCTCATGGGAATAAATATAAGCATAATTTGAATATGAAAGATGAAAGTGCCAATGTAACATTTTTCTTTTCCTAGTTCAGGGGCAAGCAAAACACCTCTTGTGTTTTGATTTGTTTTAGCTCTTGATTCTGTACGTGTTCACGCATTCATCAATCTACCTCATCTAAATTATTTTTTGTAATTTTTTTGATAAAACTAAAAACTCATTTCACTACATACTTCTTCAGGACTTTTAAAACTCAGATGATATTGATAGGAAAAGTAATCCATATCTTTCTAATTCATCTCCACTGCAACTATTGGCAGAGGTTTGAGCCATTTCTTATTAAAATACATGTAAACTTTTTCTTTTAAAACATGAAATCTCCTTCTCAGACCTAACAAATATGAACATGGACTCAAGTACTCCAGTCTTTTCAAACCTAAATAACATTTCTTGTCTATATTAAAAATTAACTGCAAACTTTCTCTAAAAGAAATTCTACACCAGGGAAATGTAGAAAGGAAAATCTCTGGTGAGTACCAAGTGGTGGGCATACTGGGTGGTGATTCATCTCTGAATTAGAAGTTATAATAAACCAGCTGCCCGATCTGCTCTACAGTTTTTCATGCTAAGGCTGGTAGTGGAAAATGTTAAGGAGAAATTTTCCATTCCTCTCACATTCCTCACTGCTTAGAAATATGAACCACCTGTAACAGGAGCCCCAGGGGATTAACAAAAGTCGTGCAGATTACCCATTAATGGCTCAGACCCCCTCTGGTTTGAAATTCAGCCCTTTTTTTCCTCTCTGAACATTTCATGATCTCCTCCACTAATTATTTGGAATTCGTTTGTAATAAATGCCTTATGTTCCCCTACCAAGGCATGCTTGTTCACTAACATTTCACATTTTCTGTGTGATGTGAGCACCACAATAGGATTCCAAATGAAGAAAAGATAAGCTTTGGTTGAGTTGTGTTTGTTTTAGAAAAGGAGAGGAAATATTTATTTGGGCTGGGCCGACTGGTCCGGTCATTGCATTTTCTCTCGTGATTCTTTCCTTTTCTACTTCACTAAAGAAATACATTTTTCTTTTTTAAGTCTTGGGGAGAATCTAACTTGTCATTGGACTAAGTGTACAAAGCTTTAAATAATTTTAAAGTGTCTTTCTATTGTTTATTCAGTCTAAACACACACATATTTGGATCCAGGACTTCAATAAGTTTATTGAAACTTTGGGCCATAGCATTATATGAGCACTTTCAGAGACCTCCCTCACTGGAGTGTTCCTAAGAAATACCTACTTTCTGTATCTGTATGTTTAAGTGCATCAAATTTATTTCATGTTCAGAAAATAATTTTTATAAGATACATTTAAGTTCCTACTAATAAACAGCTAAAAGATCATTTGGGTCACAGCTCTGCCAGCTTCTAGACCAGTGGTTCTCAATTGGGGGCGATTTAGCAATGTTAGCAATGACCAACACAGTTTTGGTTTTCACAAGTGGTGTGGCACTAGTGGGTAGAGGCCAGGGAACCTGCTAAACATCCTACAGGGCACAGGAAAGCCCCCTACAACAAAAAATTATCTGGGCCCAAATGTCAATGGTGCTGAGATTAAGGAAAGCTGATCTAAACAAAGTCACTTACTCTCTAAGCTTCCATTTCATCATTTGTGGAAAGAGATTATGAAAATTCCTTGTAACCTATTCATGCTACATAAATGCATGTGGTTTTCTTATGTTAGGAGTTATGGACGATTAATTACTGATACATTAGCAATTCCTCAACATCTTTAGAGAAGCACAACTTCTGAGACCTCTGAAACTCAGAAAGCCATCTCATGGATGGATACTACAATGATGTTTTCAGAAGGGGCTGTAGCAGAAGAGCTGACCCCTTATCTGGATGCAGGAGAATTTTTTTAATTAATTAATTTATTTATTTATTTTTGGCTGTGTTGGGTCTTCATTTCTGTGTGAGGGCTTTCTCTAGTTGCGGCAAGCAGGGGCCACTCTTCATCGCGGTGCGCGGGCCTCTCACTGTCAAGGCCTCTCTTGCTGCGGAGCACAGGCTCCAGACGCGCAGGCTCAGTAGTTGTGGCTCACGGGCCCAGTTGCTCCGCGGCATGTGGGATCTTCTCAGACCAGGGCTCGAACCCGTGTCCCCTGCATTGGCAGGCAGATTCTCAACCACTGCGCCACCAGGGAAGCCCCCCAGGAGAATTTTTTAAAGTGACATTGAGGAAATATGTTCAGTGGATGTTGTAGTTGGCACCCATTAAATCTTGGCTCAGATATCTAAGATGTGAGGTATTGAAGGGATTACTGTCATGTTTATTGAAATGGCCAATAATTAAAATAGTAATAGTATTGGGGAAAGTAGCAGTGAATCAGGAACTAAAAATCACTAAGGAATGCAACAAGTGACCCAGGCATTAGATGACAGAAATGTCAAGGGACGGTGGTATGATAATCATTATTCTACTTATGTACATTGTAATCATTAAAATGATGTTTTTATAACCCTTTCAGGGGCCGTGTAAGTTTTTTTTTTAATTTTTGTTTTGTTTTGTTTTGTCCCCAATTATTTATTATGACAAATAAAGCAAAGACTTTTACTTTATTAATGATTCACCCTTATCTAGCCTGAGGGAAGTAAGCTTGCTTTTTCAGTTCTATTCACTAGAGAAACAAAATATGGTCTTGTCTGACTCCCTGGCAAACCACTTAATTTCAAACTGATATTGCTCAGAATTGATCTTTGTAGAGTATCCCAAACTTTCCCACAGAAGTTCCTTAATTATAGATCTCCTTGGAACATATGTTGGTTTTTGCCAGCTAAACACCCCCCTCCTTTCCTCTGATGACACCTGTCCCTTTTCTGGAGGCAATGCCCTGCCCCATTCCTTGTGGCTCTGAGAATCTTCTAATCACAGTATGCAGACTGCTGGCCAAAGGGGTGAATATTGTGACCCAGGAATTGTAATTGCCAGAAGTAATTGTCACTGTAATTGCCAAAAGTTAGGTACCTGACCAAAAAAAGTTAATCAGTATTTATCTCTGGGATTTTTTTGGGGGGGAGGTATTATGGCCATACAAAAAAGCTGTCTTTCAGGAAAAAAGAAAAAGAGAAACAAATACTTGGCACTACCACCCTATAATGGAAGCCCTTCTGTGATAGGAGAAAATAAGGCCAAAACCAAAGAAGAGCACATCTGAGTGAGCTTTGGTAGATTTTATGGAAAATTTCCCATGTCATATAATTTGTCAAATCTATGATCATAGTCTTGGTTATAATATTCCCCTTTTAACCTTTTCATGTTTGTAAGGACTTAAATGATGTTCATTCTCTCATTCCTAATATTCGTACTTTGGTATTCTCTCTCTCTCTACCAGCATAAAATTCTTAGGTATAAATAACATACAAAGTAATGTGTAGAAGTTTAATAAATAATTTGCTATAAAATTATGTCTAAGATTTACGTATATTTACATATATTTAAGCCTTTTAGATGTACAATAATCATAGTTTTCTTCTTAATTCCTGGAGTTATAGAACATGATTTTGTTAAGTGTAAAAGTTTTAAAAATTATTTTAAATAGAAAAAACACTCGAGAGCTATTGTCACTGATGTTAATGCCTGTTAAGTTATTATACAACCTTAGCTTTACAGATCAATTTGTGTAATTTATTGAAGATTTTAAATGTTGGCTTATAAGAAATAAAGCAATATCCCCCTCCCTTTGTCTGCGTTTCTTCTCTTACCCATCACTGCACTTGCATTTATTTTCCCTGATTTGTGTGCCAGAAATAATACATCCTGAAATTGAAAAATACTGTCAGGATGTGTGAAAGTACATTCCTTCTCAATGTGGTTTTATTTTCATTTGTATTCCTGAATCATTGGTATAAAATGTGCTCTTCCTTTTTTCTTTTTTTTAATTATGTCCCACTCATTTTTTCTTTCCCGTTCTTTCTAATCTAAGATGCTACATACATGGCTAATAAAATGCTTGATATTTTTAGGAGAAAGACTTTTTACTTTAGTTTGTTTCTTATGAAATCAGAAAATTATTTTTATTAATTTAACTAGTATTTCCCAAGAGTCTACTATCAGCTAGATTTGGGGGAATATAGTAGTGAAAAAATACAGTAGAATTCTCTACCATCATGGAGCTTATACCTAAAACTGTTTTTAAACTGTTTTTATAAAAACATATCAATAAATACAATAATTTTAACTTAGTACATGAGAAGTGAATAAAATAATACAGACCAAAATAACAAAGATCAACTGGGAGGAGAAAAATAGATAGGGAGATGGGAGAAGTCTTCTCTAAAGAAGAGATATTTGAACTGAGCACATGATATAAGATAAAACCAGCAGCAAAAGAATATGCTAGAAAAACTTTCTAGGATGAAGAAGTAAGCTTTTTGATATGTAAGAAATGTCAAAAAGACTCAGTGAGGCCACAATATGAGAAATGGAAAGCAATGTAGCAATGAGTTGAGAGTTAATCAGAAGCTAATTTTTTTAGGGACATATAGTTCATAAAAATATGTTTAAAATTTTTGCTAATGCAATGAAAGGCATTGGAAATGTTTAAGTGGAGGAATGACATAATCTGATTTAGCATTAAAAGATTATTTTGGTTGTTCTGTAGAGAATTGGCTATAAGTGGGCAATAATGCAAACAGAGAGACCAGATGGAAATTATTGCAGGATCCAGGGAAGAGATGATGGTCCTCTAGGACCAGAATAGTATGTGGAGATGAAAGGAGAGATTGAATCTGGGATATAGATATTGGAGGTGGGGCTGGCAGAACTTGCTGCTGATGGATCGGGTATGAGGACTAAGACAAAGAGAACAGTTAAGTATAGACTTGGCATTGCATTAGCTGGACCTTAGGTTGGAAGCCCAGTCCTGACAACTGACAGCTGTGAAATCACTGGTAAGTATTTTACCATTCTGAGACTCTGTTTTCTCATCTTTGAAATCAGGATAATAATGTCTAGAACTAATAGTATTCAAAAAGGTAAACTTTACGCCATGTCTAGTAGAGTGCCTCAAACTCAACAGGTGTTTAATAAATACAATACTTTCAAGGACTTTAATAAATAGGTATTCAAAGAACTACAATATATTATATAGTACACTGTGACTTCTACAAGGCATTTAATAAAATCTCTCCTGATATTTGATGAAAGGTTAAAAATTCTTGAACTTGGTGATAGTACTTAGACATAGTCATATCTGATTGACTGACTGTACCAAACAAACATTGAAGACTGGCCTGCTGCCATCTGGAAGGCTATCTGTCTGTCTGCTACAGTGCCCATACCTCCATCCTTGGCCAGGCAAGTGTTCAACATTTGATTAACACTTGGATGAAAAAGGTGAAGACATGACTATCAAGGTTATAGATGACACAAAACTAGAAGACAGTTAATAGGAGAGATGTTGTAATCAGGACTCAAAATATTCTCAACAGGCTGACAGCATGGGTCAGAAAAAACAAGGAGAAATTTAAGAGCTAGAAACATGAAGTTCTACATTTCTGCTTAAAAAAAAAATTAACCTCACACATACAGGATTAGCAGCAATTCATGCGAAAGGATTTGGCAGTTAGAGTTGACTGCAAGGTCAGAATGAACTTGTAGCATGATTTAGCTGCTAAAATAGTAAAAGCAATTTTAAGCTTCATTAATAATAGTCCAGTGTCAAGTACAAGAGAATAGATGGTTCTATTGTATTCTGTTTTGATCAAAGCCATATGGATCATGTCCATTTTTTGAGGCCATGAATTATTCTTTTATTATTGAGTAGCTACAATGTATCATGTAAGACTGAGATAATAGGAGTAAAAAATTTTATCAAACAGAGATCCTACTTTCAAGGATGTCACAGTAGAGTAAGAGAGAACTGACATATGTGTAAATAACTGACATACAAGGGAGAAAGAAATCAATGCCTCAAGGAAGATAGCAATAAAAAAACAATGCAGATGTTTGGGATAGATATTGGTCACTAATAATTGTAGAAATCAAAGAAGTTGGATTACATTCCGTAGGCAATGGGGCAGCCATTGGAAATGTTTGTATTGCAGAATGATATAATCAAAGCTGTGCTTCAAGAAAGAAAGAAAAAAGGAACAAGAGAAATAATTTACCCAGCAATTTACACATTAGTCCATATGATTCTCACAGTGTTGTGGTTGGAAAATTTAGCCACTTTAGGCAGAACCGGGAAAAACTGATAGAAATTGCAAGGAGACAGATTTTGATTTAATGTAATGAATTTGTATCCATTATGATGTTCAAGACAAAAGAACTGTTGATAAGCATGTCGCCAGCCTTTTCACCGGAAGAGTTCAAGTAAAGAATGGATGGCCATGTCTCAAGCCCTGCTTGAGTTAAGGCAGTGGTTGACCTTGGGATTTCCTTCCAGTCCTTGAGATCTTGGAAGTCTATGCTTTCATGGAGTGTCAACATGTTGTCAACTTAACATGGTGAACAAAATTATTTCTGTATTTTGCTAGCTTCCTATATGTTCTTTCTATTGTCCAAAAATACTATTATGTACCTTTAAACCTTATTATTGATTTTTATTGCAAGATAATGTTAAGAGATTTTTCTAACTGCTTTTATGACATTGTTTTAATTCATTATTCATTACATTTTTATCAAATACCATTGATTTTAATTTTAGTCCCAATAGGAGCTCTTACTAAATTTCAAATGAGCTCCAGAATATTCATTTTAAAATATAGACCTATAAGATAAAAATTGGTATCCCAATTGGTACCACAAGTATATGTATTTGGGATTACCAATTAATAAAACCAATGGGATTAATCTGTTTTCTATGTTCCTTCTACGTTAAGCATATACATAGCAATAGAAGAACAGAAATGGTGATTTAGCTTTCCAATTATGACTTTAATTTCAAGGACAATGATGAAATATATTAGGAGATTGTATCACAAATTATTTTTGCTTTCTTAACATTTTTACAAAACAATGTTTTTTCACGTTTGTGTTAGCCTAGTGTTCATTCTTAATATTGTCCATAAAATACAAAAGCATAGGCAACAAAAACATGTGTCTACCACTTTTACACTGGAGAAAGTAAAAAATCAATCATCATGCTGTCACAGGCAAGGAAACATCCAGGAAACAACAGGAAAGGGGACCACAGCACAGGTTTGTAGTGATAAATTACACCACAGCCAGTGCATGCAACTAAATCAACAGTGGTCTGATTAATGGCTTCTCCACATAACATTGCAGAATGAAAAAGAAAACTGCAGGTTTTCATTAGGGAGTGTTTTTAGTAGACCCAGAGGTACAGTGAGAGGAAGAACGTGTATGAGAAGTTTCTTTCTTTAAAAAAATTGTTAACAGAAAACTTACTCTGAGAAAATTAAACTTATACTTGTTCTTTATTTACAAAGAATTTGTTTTTAAGTTGCCAGTTTAAGTAAAATCTGTGCTGTCTTCTAGAATTATAAAGTACCAGAAAATATAATTCAGCTAGAAAATATTTGGTTTACAGTTCTTTTATGTATTATAGATTTCAGATTTTTCTGATGTTTATCTTTTTTTAACATATCTGTAACATTTTTTCTATTGAAAGAATTTCAATTTTATATGGCCAAATTTATTATTATTTTCCTACAGGATTCTACCTTATTATTTTAAAATTATTACTAAAATATTAAATAGAAAATATAGTTCATGTATAAAATATATATAAACTATATAAACAATATAATTCTAATTCTGTAAAAATAATACAAACAGAAAGATAAGGAGGAAGGAAATTATACTTCCCAAATTTTCCAAACTTTCTTTAGTTAATGCGTATTATTCTTATAATCAGAATAAGCTATAAATGGAACGTATTTTTAATGTACTGATGTGTCTCAAAGAGAAAATGCATGAGCCCTCTAGCGCTTACAGTCATTTCAGCATGGAAAGGCCAGTATCCTTGCAAACAGAGCTTAAGGTAGGTGAATTGTAAGCAAATGATGGGAGAGAGTCCAATTTTCCTCTTGGGATAGACATCTCTCCTCTGCCAAGACTGGTAAGGCTGCTATACAGTGGGGACATAAGAGAAAGGACACTGAACAGCTGGGAGGTAAAAAGAACCAAGAAGAAAAAATGAAACGTTGAGGAAATGCCACATCACTTCCTTTATTCATATTTGAATGAAGGCCCTCTTTTCGGTTGGTAACTGAAATATGTAAATAATTTGGGAAAGGCAATTACGGATTTGAAGGTTATTATCTTTTTTCTTAACAGACACTAAATGCTTCTGAGTCTGGAAAATGCAGCCATTTAGACCACAGGGATCAAAGAAAATGGGAGCGTTTTAAAGCAGTGTCATTCAACAAACGACCGGCACTAGCCAAATGGGAAGAAAACTGCTGCCTGGACAGAGAAAGGAAAGACTCAAAAGAACTCTGACCAAGAACAGATTGTACCCAGGAGGCTTAGGAATTATCTTCAGACCAAAAGACAGCTATGTGTCTATGTGTCTAATAGTCCAAGCTGTGAATTTTCAGCCAGCCGGGTCACTGTGGCAGTGAACAGTCTGGCATTAGGAGTACGTGGGCTCTGAAGCTAATCTCAGTTTCCCCACTTATTTACTCACTGTGTGACTTTCAGCAAGTCACTTAGCTTCTCCAGGCCACAGTGTCCTCATTTGTAAACTGCGGATAACACTAGGGCTGGCACACAGGATGGATGACCGTAAGGGGGGCTGGAGATGATGCCTATTAAGGAGCGCGCACAGCTCTTGCCTAATCGCATGCACACAGACCAACCAACGCCGACACTTGGTGGGTGCTCAGTAAGTTGCTGAAGGAATGAACAGAAAGCACCCAAGGATTAGCTAACATGAGTTACTGTTTCAGGAAGGAAAGTAGCAGGTACACAGAAGGAATACTGCTACACAGAAGGAATACTGCTCTGAGCGAGTGTGGTACAGAAGATTGTAATGGAAGAGCTAGCATTTGACATGGCCTATGATGAATGGGATAAATTTGAACAGATAAAGAGCAAGAGAAGTGATGAAAAAAACAATGAGTAGAAACATCTGGATGAGGCTACATAAATCATTTCTGACTCAAGCAAATAGAGAATGGCAGGAGATAAGGCAGAAAGTATAGGAAAAGTTGGGTAGGGCACAGGGAGATAACACAGAATAAATAATACTCTATTACTTAAAGTTAGGTGGTGAATTCACAAAGGTTTTATCATTATCATTATGCTTCATAACTTACATATGTAGCATGTATATTTATTTGTACGTATCAAATATAAAATAAGGTGCTTCAAGTGGGCAAGGGCTGGAGAAGGAAGGATTGACATGTCAAATTGCCAAATGAAGGGAAGGTGCCTACATTTCTGTTTAATGGAAGAAAACTCTTATCCCATGTTTCTGGTACAGCTATCTCCTCTACTTCTCTGTTAACATTTTGCAGCTGTCCTTGTGGACTTAATAATATGATATAAATTTATTCAGATAAATTATTAATAAAGCTGCAAAAGAAGTGTGTTGTTATATTTTCTACACTTCTCAGAAATTTGAGACTCCTTCTTTACCAATCCCTTACCATATTTCTAGATATTACTGCTTCATCACATGACTGAGTGTAAGATATAGCTCACAACTAAAGTGACCAAAAGTGAATAAAGTGTACAAGAGCCTCTACTGGTTTCTTGTTGTTTGATTGACATAATACATTTTTGCTGAGAAGCTGACTTAAAACTCAGCCTGTTTATCAGCATTTTCTTTTGACAACTTTAACATGTAACGAATTAAAACATGATGCATAATGATGCATAACCTTTAGTTTCAGAATACTTTTGCACAGAGTTACTCCATAAAAATGAGGAGTTTGCTCAAGATGGAATGAGAGCTCCACTGGCCCAAGGGGCAAAGTTGGAGGGAGGCTAAATTGTGTTGGAGGGGTGCAGGACTGAGCATGGGGAGGGATGAAGGCTGTCAACAGGGTAGAAAGGTCATGCTGAGACCAGCAGTTCTGGATAAAAGTGAAGAGAGAAACTTTAGAGTGGGCCTAGGGCCAATGTTTGGGGAGGGGAAGGAAGAGCACTGGAGAGGCAGTTACAGGAAAGGCCAGAAGAATTTTAAACAAGAAACAGATTTGCACTTAAGCAAAATGTGACCATTTGTACCCCCACTAAGTGAAGGAAATTTGGATATGGAGAACTGATACAGGCCTGCCCTTCCTAAGTGCCTGCAAATTCACTGCAAATTGATACCAGAGCCATTAGAGACTGCTTGTTAAAATATAACAATAATACCAGTAAAAGTACTAGCAGTGATTATTTACTGAGATGCTTCTGTGAGCCAGGACTGTGCTAATTGCATTACATAGATGAGCTCCCTTCTTCCAACAACCTGTGAGACGGGTGTGCTTATCCCCACTTTATAGATGAGGATAACGAAACCCAGAAGAGTTAAGTAACTTGCCCAAATTCACAGGATTAGTGAGTCCTCAGGGAAGGTGGAAGTTGCCAGAGACTTCAAGAGTTTTCTGTATATGTTCAGGGCACTCCCCACCACATTCTATCACTTTTACAAAGTCGTCTTCATAATTTTGGCTTGCGTAACTCTTAAAAGAATTCCGAAAACACTTCTATTCCCTGGCACATTTATAAGTTAACATCTGTATTTTTTCAAAGCTTAAATAGTTATAAATGTGGTAATTTCTGATGCAGTTTAAATATAGACATTTTAAAATAAACTTTTTTCACTTTAATCTATCCAATGTAACATATATTGCAGTGTTTTAACACCAATCATTGCTCATTTTTAAAAGACATGAGCAAATTTTTTTAAAGTTACTATTTTGATCTCTTCCCTCTCTCTCTTTGAACTCATATTTCCATCCTACTTTCCCCCACATAATTTTATTCTATTGTAACATTTCTTTATGCTTAAAATCACTCTAACCTACTCTGCTGTAACAAAAACATACATATATTTGAATGTTTTTCATTTAACTTTCTATTACTTCAGGTTGTGAGTTAAAACATTTTTTTTAAGATTTATTTTTTTCGAATATTATAGGTGTACAATTGACCAAAACAATATAAGTATAATCTAAACATTGATAGTTATTATGATAAAAGTACAATTTTATGAGGAGTACATTGTTTAACAATAAAATGGATGGAGATTTCTTCCAACTGGTTGATGTGTTCATGAATAAACATTTCTTGTTGCTAGACTGAGTAAGGATTCAGTAAAATAGCATAAAGAAGAGAAAGTATTTGGCCACTTCAGGGCGTGGCTTGCCAAAGGTGTATTAGTCATTGTTTTTAAGTCTTATATAACACACATCATATTAAATTGATCAAAATCTAACATGAATTGATAAATGAGGAAAAAGTGGTGAGGAATGACAGTGGACAGAAGACTTTTGCCCATGTTAAGAAAAAATAGTGAAGAAATAGTTTTATCTACAAGTAGGAAATAGTGTTGAAGAAAATATAGAATATTATTTTATATTATAATGTTAACTTTTATAAATTATTCATTTAACTTATTTTTCTTACACTTGCAGACTTAATACTGATTAATCAGTAGATTTGAAACATGTTAGCTCCTTTTCCATGAAAAAAATATAACTGAGACACGGATGGCACCTTAATAAAGAAAGAACACTTCCTAGACACTGATATTTAGGACTGTCAACTGTCTTTCTTTTTATTTGTCACCATGAAGTTGCTTTTTTTTTACTCTCTGGGACAATATTCCATGGTGAGATTAGAGATTAGGATGTTTTTTCTTTTTAAAGTGGGAAGAATGGTAGATGTGAAAGGAAAGGTAGAAAGCAGAACCCACATGACACCCCTGACTAGAAATTGAGTCCCTAAAACTCTCCAGAGCAATGAATCCCTTGGAAAGTCTTCAGATATCCCAGGAGTACTCATACCCAAGTTGGAAGGCTGCTGACATATGTTACTAAACATGTTGGGAAAGGAGAGTGGAAAGAATATCAACTTTAGAATCAATCAGATATTGGCTTAAATCCTCCTGCTGCTGCTCATAACTTGTGTGATCTTAAGTACATTACTTAAACTGTGAGTCTCAGGTTTCTTATAGTAAAAATGGAAATCATAATTCTGAACACCCAGGATTGTTGAGAGAATAAATGGGACAATGTGTGTAAATCCCATAAAGTAGTACCTGGAAAAAGCACTCAAGAAATATTAATTTACTTTTAACAAATTTTTTCACTTCTTAACAGAGATAATGGTAGTTAACTTATTCCACAAGATCTACTGAGGATTTTAAAAGGTAACTTCAGATTTTGTTTTCTTCCCCACTAGAATGTCAGAAGTTTTTATTTATCAGGAAGTTTGAATATTTAATTCAATAGATAATTATTGAGTGTTCATCATGTGCCAGACACAGTTCTAGCTGCCTGGGTCGCAAAAATCAAAAAGACACAGTTCCTGGACTCAAGTAGCTCACAGAGATGAACATACATACTAACTATATTATAATGAGTTAACTAGTTATTATATTTAGGATATTTTACTGAACTGTAAGGGAACAATTTCATTAAAAAGATGAGAAGAGCTACTGAATTTTAATGGTGTGTGCATAAATGGGAAGAAGGAAAGTGGAGACAGAGTATATGGACTACTTAATCAAGAAATTTAAATCAAAATGGAAGAGAATGATGAAACTGGTTGAGCAGAAGTTAGAGTGAAGGGATGTGAAAGATGCTAGTATATTTATAGACCTAGCAAGAGGGACTGGTACCCTAAGATAGAGAATCTACAATGCAGAGGCAAAAGTGAAGGTGAATAATGTGTGGTTCCCACAAGTGGTTGGAAACAATGATATTAGAGTAGAGTTGGAAGACAGGAAAGGAAAATAGGTAAGGAAGGCAAAACAGGAAATGTAAATGTTGGTTACTGGCACTGGATTCCAGGTACCAAGTCACAGCTGATACCCATCTCTCAATGAAGAGACATCCTGCTTCTGCCATCCTTATGCCAGAGCTATTTGCAACATCAACACTTGAAGTACACTGATTTCGGAAATGAAACTTTAACAATTAACATAAACAAATGGTAAAAACAAGTTAATCAAAATAATAAAATTGTCAAAGAACTCTTTATATTGATTTTATTTAGACTTTCCCTGCCCAGTGCAATCCACAGACTAGGATCTTATAGCTTATAGTACTTGGGATTCCTCTATCTCTAATAGAAGTACTTACTTATAGATTGCATATCCCTCACCAACAATTCCTTCTTATGTTTTCTCTCCCAACCACAGTCAAGGATACATGATCCCCAAATCTTAACCCATGTCTTAGTGATTTTCTAGAAGCATAAAAGGGTAAACCTGTTTGGAGTATGTGTGGAGGGTTCTAAGGAAAAAGAAAAGCATAGCCTTTTTTTAAGTACATTATGTTCACTAATTCTGTCAATGCAATAGATCTTAAGAAAGTTACTGATACATTATGCATGAGAAATGGGAGGATTGAGGGTGTGTGGCAATTTTATAGTTCTCTGTAGGAAAACAAAAATGTTTAAAATTATGTGTTTGTAGGCTTAGAATTATACCAGATGTCCAGACGTTATTTTGTTCTTTCTTCATGAAAAATTCTTTTAAAAATCTACCAAAAGTAATCCTTGTCTAGCTGTCTTCCCTAAATGAAACATGTATGCTTGAACCTGGAATAAAAGTTAAATCAGAATTAAATATATATCTCAGTCAAGCTGAGTAGTTTTCAAGTTTGAGAGTACTAACAACATGTGATTTAACAATAATAACCAAAATTACTTCGTTTAGATGATGATGTCTGGATCTCAAGAAAAATAGAGATAACTCTGTCATTGAATTCTCACTTTGAATGTTATACATTAGTTAAGTATCTAAAGGTAAGCTAAGTAGGGAAAAATAAATGTTATATTTAATAATAAAACAATAGTTTGATATTAATCACTGATTACTCTGTAACGTACACTGCGCTACATATTTAATATAAACCATATTATTTAATCGTCCCAACTATCCTGATATATCCCTGTTTTCTATATGGGGAAATGGATTCTTAGAAAATAAAGTGATTGTATAAAATCAAAGACCTGGTAAGTGGCAGAGCTGAATTTTGAACCCCTGTGGTCTGAATCTAAAGGGTAAGCTCCATCACTTAGGCATTATTTTGTAAAATGTCAGGAGTAAATAACTATAGCTCAAGTATAGAACTCACCCACAATATGCGCCAAAAAGCAAAATAATAATAATAATGACACGAAGGTAGCATCAACCTCTTGATGAACTCGTAGGACCTATTATATGGCTCATGTTATATAAGAATTCAGTAAAAATGTTCTCAGTGTGAGCTATGAAAACACTTTAGGTTGTACTCTGCAACCCAATAGATTAAAATCAGCCAGTTTACAAAGAGCAGTCTAAGATGTGATGTAGCCCTATTAGGTTTCAGTAAATAAAGAGGTCAGGAGGAGATAGTTTCCATATGAGCAAAGAGGATTTGTTTCCTACAGCATGATGTTAATGCTGTTCTGGGAAGCCTATAGGGTTTTTCACAAACTTTCACAAACTCTGAAGGGAAAAGTGAATTGAATGCCAAAAGACTACTCAGAAATCTCCGAGTTTACAAAGAAAGCCCTTGATTCACATATTCATTGCTACAGTACCTAATATTTGCCAAACACAGTGCTTTGCCTAGAAATTGGAACCCTGAGCAGTGTTGGTGGGATTGTAAAATGGTACAGGCATTGTGGAAAACTATCTGGTGGTTCCTCAAAATATTAAAAATGGAATTACCATTAAATTGAGAGAAATAAAACACTCCATCAGGACGCCCTCATCTTCTGCTCTAGTGGGAGTTAATTGTTATAGGTTTCTGAACAACAGTTTGTTTTTATGACTCAATACAAGTCACTTTGACTTGCTCTGCATTGTGGAAATGAGGGCCTCCAGTAGCTTTGGTGTTTACATTTTGTACTAACCTGGCTCCACCTTAGCCCATTGTCCATAAATGAGGGGAAGACACTTAATGACGTATACTGGGTAAATTCTTGGCCCTAGCCAATGAACAGTGGCTGCAAGAGCAGAGTTAAATAAGCACATGGAAGGTTCTTTGGGAATCACATGATTAGAAAAGGATGATGCACCATTGCCAAAAGATGCAGCAGGGAGGTGCTGCACAGTCCAAACAATAGGTGTTGGAAAGATACAAAAAGTCCCTTTATGTGTGTTACCTTTGACACAAGTTTTATAATCCATCCTAAGGAGATAATCAAGAATTTTGATAAGTTCATGCACAGATATTTATCATAAGAAAAAACTGGTTTGTGTACACACATCCAAATTATAGCACAGCCACCTCATAGGAGTGACCTAAACTTTACATTTTTCATAACATTGCTCACCATGAATGGGAAAGAGTGTGACAAAGAGAGACCAAAGCCTGCCCATGAATATTTTCTGGCTCCTCGATCTTCACATGTGGGCTCATACAGCCAGATAAGCCAGACTGAAAAGTTGTATACCTCCAGCACGTTAAATGTCTTTAGGAATAATTGACCATACTTTCCCCCAAAGGATATCTCAGAGAAGATGGTAGAATGAAAAGAGTAACACCATATTAGGAGATGATGGCAACCAAAATTTCATCACTTTCACATTTTCCTTGAAGAATATGTTAAGAAAATCAGTTACAAAAGGGCTGTATGTCAAAAATCTTATAAATTAGGAAAAAACCTTGACAAACTAGGAAAATATTTCCAACAAATATTGCAAACCAAGTTAAAAGGTCGTCTACAAATATTTAGGTGTAATATTATGGAGCATACATAGCCATAATAAATTAATAGATAAAGAGGATGTTATAGCACATTTCCCTGTTGAGAAAGAGAGAGAGAGAGAGAGAGAGAGAGAGAGAGAAAGAGAAAGAGAGACAGAGGCAGACAGAGAGACAGAGAGGGAGAGCTGTACCTATAACTGGGGAAAAGGATTAAAAATTTAAAAAGAAAAAAAACCTTGTGTACAAAACCCTTAACATCTTTCTGGAGGAGGTGTAGTAATGAGATTTCTATGTAGCAAATCAATGGTACTTATATTTTGTTTTAATATATTACAATAAGCATAAACAAAAAACTATTCTTAATACCATTTTCAATGTGTCAGACATTGTTTTAAGGGCTTTACATATATTAACTCATTTAATCTTCATGACTACCCCACAGGGTAAGTCGTGTGATTATCCCATTTACAGGGAGGTTTAGTAATTGCTCAAGTTCCTCAGCTGATACCTGGCAGAAGTCTAGACTGTTCTGACTCTGTGATCAAATTCATAACACAGGCTGTTACTCTGAGTGAACTTACAAATCTGTTTCATCATTCTACAGCATGGGAATATGTTTTAAAACAATTTATTGAACATTTTATACTTTGTGTTTTCTGCAAAAAACAAAGCAGTGGTATTTTACCACAGGGAAAGTTCGTGCTTAAAGCCCATCCACTCTGAGGGGATTATTTCCATATTATATTTATAAAGAGTCTAAAACTCACAAACTTGTTATTTTGAAAGATTTTTCATTTTTCTAACTTTCTAAATCATGTTTCATATGAAGATAAACCATTATACTCTAGGACTGCTTGGACAAAAGCTTTGAAAGCAGTAAAAATGAAGCATTTTCCTTTACACCTGGGTTTTACATTTCTTGACCATTTTAATACGGTATGGGTTAGAATAAGTTTTTCACTCATGTATGAACATGATCACAGAAGGCTAAAATCTTGTAATCTGAATTTTTTTGTAGTGATGTTCTCACTTATGTCATAAAGAATTACTATTAATAAATCTTAATGATTATAACACTCATTTTCTTATTTGCTACAATGGAATAGGTACTTCAAAAGATACTTCATTTGTACGAAAATATAAAATACATAAAGATATTAACCATCCAATATCCAAGAATATCTGTGTGAAGGGAAATAAATAATCTTTTCATAAGTTTATGAAGTTGATTTTGGAGAAATCTTTGTCCCTCTATGAGACTTTTTTGTGTGAAAACTGTGCTGTCATGAATGTTGAAATAATGTCAAGGAAAGAGTTGAAAGAGATAAAAAGTCAACTGAGAAAAAGACAAAATCCTCAAAATAGATTCAGGTGAAAGAGTGGGATATTTTGATGCAGTCTGTTGAAATGTGGTTTCTTGTGGATAAGAATCATTTCTTATTCAAGTGTGTAATCTTAGCACCTAAGAGAGCACCTGTCAATGTGCTAGAGAGGTTCATTCATCAACATTTATTTTTGTGTGTGCTTACTGGAGGGTTGTATTAGCACTAAGAAAAGTTAAAGAGTATAGGATGGAAAAAGGAGGAGGTGCTGAGGTAGCTTAAAATAGAGCCTCAATTTAGAGTGAAAAGAAAATCATTCAATTCCCTGCTTTGGTGGAAAGCCACTGTGGGCCTCTGACCCTGTGCTGTGTAGTCTGAATGACCACTAAATAATTGAATTCAAGTATATTCATTGACTTATTATTTCTATTCGTGATATTGAAATCAGATAACCGTTTACATAATAAAATATTCAAATATATTGAAATGCTGTGTGCTATATTCCTTCTTTGTGACATTGTCCTCTCAATATTCTACACTTGGTCTGCTTTGTGAATTTTTTCACAAAAACATAATCTGTTATTTATCTCCATATTTTTGTCACTTGGGCATTTTTTCTCATTTCTCTCCATGTGACCTGGGATTCCTCACAGCATTCCACACAAAATTAAGAAATTTTTTTCTTAAAATTCAGATAGTAATTTTTTATTATGTGTCATAGCTTATTTTAACTTAATACATTCTACTCAGATGTATTAACTGTTTATTCAGAACTGTTTCTTGTTTCCTACATCTCTTCTCTCTTGAATTTGCATTTTCTTTCTCCGAATTATAACCTTGAGTACTTCTTTTCCCCTCTTCTCTAACTACTCCCCCAACCCTAAATTCCTCTTTATTTCTTAGGATGGTTTAACTGTTTACTAGTCCTCTATTAGTTAAGAAAAGCAAATCAACAAGGGCCTCAGGATTTAGCACACATGTCCATTTGAGTTTGTTTCTAAACAAAGGTTTTTCTCTACTTAAGGAGAATTCAGTGGACAACCCTACAGTTACAGTTTTTCCTTTGTTCCTTATTTTTTTAAAAAAACTATTAAATCATAGAATATACTTTATGGTTTTATTTCTTTGAATAATTTAAAATACTCAGAAAAACACTAGGCACACAGGAGACAATAAATTGATAGATTTGTTGATGAACTGCATTGAATTAAATTCTAGTCAATATCTTCTTTTTCTCAAAGCATACGAATTTGAGAATTCAGCCAGTAGTATTTAAAATTCATCTGAACTTTTTCTTAAATGACAGCCTACACAGAAGATGAATATGTAAAAGATAAAGGTGGAATTATTCTGAATGAAGCAGGGGATCCACACCATTACTGTCCACTTTGTCTCCACCTCTTAACCCAAACACCCCTCCTTCACAAGGGTATTTGGGGAAGCTTCATAAATTCCCAGAGCTTTATCAGAACACTTAAACACTGGTCTAGTTCATAATATACCTGAATAATTCCTGATAAGTGTAAAATCTTTGTGGCTTCTTCATTAACCAATTCTTTAATGGCTTTTCTGTTTGGACTTTGATTAAGGAAAATATGAATAATTACATCTTGAGATTCTAAAATCAAAGGTTAAATGATTCCTCCAGATCTGATGAGAAATGAACTTAAAATAATGACTCAAAATGAATCAAAATGAAAGCAACAAATAAAACCAAGAAAATTCTCTTCTCATCCAGTACGTGAGAGTTTCAAGAATCAAATAAATAGCCAGCTACGTTCCCAAGGGGAAAAATCACCTTTGGTTATAGTTTGGCATAATAAAAACTTGCCAGCTAACAATCTCCGCTCATTGACTCCTTAACTAGGAATGTCTGTGTCCTAATCCTATGTGGATATTCATTTTCTCCGAAAACCGAGTGATGTGTGTCTGCATCAAACACACCCACCCTTCAAGCTAAATTTCCATGAAGCAATTCTGTCTGCATCTACTCAAAATGCAACCTGACTAAAAAGTTACTCAGGCCTTGAAGATCCTTTGTTAGCTAAAAATCTGATTTCTTCCCTGACAGCTAAAAATGCCTTTCTAAGATTCTTAATATTTATTTTAAAAACTCACCTAACCCCTAAAATAGCAGATTTACCTTTTATAAATCATGAATGAAAGAATGATTTAAAAGCCAAAGTTAATTATTTTGTAAAGCAAAGTCCTGCCAAGCTTATATAAACCTTAACTTTAAAATATTGATTTTTACTTTCAATAATATATAACACACTCTAAATAACATTTATTATTTTTCTCCTGATATGTCCATAATGTGATTTAAGTAGGAGTAGGGAGCATTTTATATAACTGGCAAATCTTTTGGTCAACTAGATTTTCAAGCTAAACTTTCTCAATTGTTTGAACAGCCTTTATTACAAGGTGCATTAAATTTGTAAGTAAAGCTAAAATAGATTGAGGAAAATCTCAGATTATTTCTTATTAGACAACATATAATTTCCAGAATACCAAGAGGTACTCTGATGTTCCAGCTTTGAAATTCATATTATACTTCTTTTATTGTTTTTTATTGATTTCCATTTGGTTTAAATCTTTATGTGTTGCAGGGAAGAAAAAACTAGCATGTCCGAAGTGAACATGTGACAACATGTAATGGAGCACTTTGAACATTATTTTGGCATTGCTAATAAAAGTCAAGACATACTTCAAAGTATACATCAAGAACTATTACTTATAAACCCAGAGCAAACCAAATGGAAAATAATATTCTCAGCAGTTTAATTTGGATTACATTTATCCATGTTTACTTGCTTCTGTACACTAAGACACACTAATGCTAAAAAAATTAATGTTGGCAAGAGGGGCTACGCTAAAAACTTTTCCTAAGACATTAATTCCCTCTTATCTTTTGGAATGCATAATCTTTACATTTTACTGACATTGTCAATCAGTCAAAAGTGCTTAGAATGCCAAATGAGTGTATGCTTCATAGTTAAGTGTACAATAATGGAAAAGATGAAAAACATTAATGCGCCCCTTTTATTGGTGGGAACACATCTAATTACACAGCTCATCAGCCCCTGCCAACTAAAAGGGCAACAGGCAGATGGAGCATCTTAATTTTCAACCTAGTTCTTTATCAGGAATGTTCAAAAATATTTTACAAAATTTGGAAGAGGTAAGAGTCAAAGATCAGCTATTAAACCACACAGAAAAATGCACTCTTTCAGCCCTGTTTTTGAAGCAATAATTTCAGTCAGTAAATATGAATACTTTTTTATGACAGATTAACACTGCTCAGGGGTAAACTAATCTTCTTTGACATTTGCAATAATTTTTTTAAAAAATTTTAATGTAATTTATTTTTCTATACAGCAGGTTATTAGGTATCTATTATATACATATTAGTGTATATATGTCAATTCCAATCTCCCAGTTCATCCCACCACCATACATTTGCAATAATTTTGAGTCTTTCCTGTATGGCTTAGTTTTTAATAAACCCAACACAATCATATAACCAGTGTCACACCCAAAAGGGTACAGGTCCTCATCACAGAGAGAGAACATAACTCATAAAAGCTTTCAAAATTAAAATAAAAAATAAAATATAATAAAATATCTCTCCTTCATCAGTATCTGCCATTTATCAAGATCCAGGAACAATAAGGCTATAGCCTAACAATGAATAGTCAGCTACCGGTTTTATTAAGAATAATTTTAGTGCAGTTCTGGATTAAACTATCAATTTTTCTTCATTACAGTAAATCTTAGACAGAGTCACTATGGTTTCAATTGTCTGTCTCCTGTTTTTGCTCATTTAGTTACCAGTTGGTCCTTCTCTTATTTCATGGTTTCTCACCCTCAATATTAGATTGTTTCCTCACTGTGTAAGAAATATCAGTCTAAAGATGTTCAGTATATATATTTAAATATAGATGTTCAATAGATATATTTAAATAAATAAAGATGTTCAGTACATATATTTAAAATATAATATCTCAAATATGTGTATATCAATAGGTATTTGTGTTTGTACTTTCTACTGAACAGCATTACTATGTTCATTTCACATGATGTCAAGTACCTTCTACAAGATGCTACCTTCTCTGTTTCTTTGTACTAGCAAAGTTTTATAAAACATTTTGGGTTAGTAGAACAATGGGAGAAAAAGGAAAATGAAATCATTACTGAATACTATGTACCAGACTAATTACACCATATAACTATTATACTTTATCTCATTTAATTCATAAACTAACTCTCTAAGGTCGTTTTATCCTTACATTAAAATAAAAGACATCAAGCAAGACTTCAAGAAGTAAAGACATGTGCCCACGCTGTATACTAGTTATTGATGGAGCTAAAGTATGAATAACCTGTGGGTCTCAGCCTATTTATTTTATAATATCTAGACTCCATAAACCCTAAAGAGTTTCCTGTCATTACTAGTGAGACCTTCACTCTGTAGTTATTCTCTGCTTTATACTATCAAATTTCTTCCTACTTCCCTTTCCTACCTCACTTTATAGAAGCAGTTGAGTTGTTCACTTGTGACTCCATTGGAAGTTTCCTGTTTGACTATTTTATTACTGTTATATCAATGATCTTATACAGAAAGGATTCAGTATTTTCTATGCCAAGACAAGAGAGCTTAAAACTGGTGTTTCTCAAGTCATATTTTTGTAGTAATGTTTAATATTGTCTTTAGGAACTGAAAGGAATAGAAGGCATGCTTGTTTATCTTACAAGTCAGCAGCCTTGTGTGCAAATTAACACACAACAGTAATATCGATCAATGGTCAGAACGCTTAAAGATTAAATAAAATTTGAAGATGGAAGTAAACTCAATAAACTAGAGAAAGAAACAGAATGAAATTCAATGAAGGATGTCTGTTTCCACCACTCTTGTTCAACACAGTGCTGGAAGTTCTAGCCAGTCATTAATTCAAGAAAAGGAAATCTAAGTCAGGTAACTTGGAAAGGAAGAAATAAAACAGTCACCATAGGCTTGTGATATCATTGTCTATGTAAAAAATCCCAAGGAACACACAATACATCTCTTAAAACTAATAAATGAGTTCAGCAAGATTTCAGGATACAAGATAAGCATACAAAACTTAACTGGATTTCTATATAGTAGCAATGAACATGTGGGCACTAAAATTTTAAACACAATACCATTTACAATCATTCAAAAAATTGAATACTTTGGTGTAAATCTAACAAAAATACAGTATTTCAGGTAGCATGCTCTCTGAAAACCATAAAAACAAACAAAAAACCCAAAACAGTGATGAACAAAACCAAAGAAGAGCTAAACAAATAGAAAGACAACATGTTCATGGTTTGGGAGACTCAAAATAGTTAAAGTATTAATTCTCTTCAAATTGATATACAGGTTTAGTGTTCTATGTATCAAAATCCCAGCAAGACTTTTTTTTTTAGATAAAGAGAAGATTATTATAAAATTAATATGGAAAGGCAAAGAAACTAGAACAGGTAAAAACTATTTTGAAAGAGAAGAATAAAGTGGGAGGAATCAGTCTACCCAATTTCAAGACTGGTTATATAGGTATGATAAAAACTATATAGTATTGCCAGAGGAGTAGACACATAGATCAGTGGAACAGAATAGAGAACTCAGAAATAGTCTGATACGTATATGCTAAACTGCTTTTTGTCAAAGATGCAAAGGCAATCCAATGAAGGAAGGATAACCTTTTCAATAAATGATGCTGGAACAAGCAGACTGCCACTGACAAAAAAAAAAAAAAAAATGAACTTCGACTTAACTGTCACAACTTATATAGATACATGGGGATTGATCTAAAATTTCTACTACCTAATTGTAATATGGGGTAGATTTACAAGAGGAATGGATTATTTCTAATACTGTAAATAAAACTAATCTTTATGATGAGGTTAGAAGACTTGGTTAAGATGTCAGCATTCAAGTTTTATTGACTACATCAAAACATAAAACGTAGTTAAATCACTATTTCATCATGATGGACTGAAGGTTAGTCCTTCATCGATTAATTCTATTGTAAATTGTCGCAGAACCTGAGTAAAATCAGGCCTCATTCTTTGTTATAAAATTTTCTAGGTATATTTTTAAACTTTCACCAATTGCTCACTTTACCAAAGGGTTAAGAAAGTGACCTCATTTATTTGAGTTAAATTTGATGTCATTCAGCTTAACTTCTATTTCCATGTATGATGATTTATAGGACAGTACTAAATATGAACATTAGTACTCCCTTCCAAAAAGGCAAAAAAAGTTTTGGCACTGTGATTTTGAAGAAACCCAAGCTTAATCAAATCTCTTCATTGATTCATGTTTAGAAACATTATGTGTAAAATCAAGATATATTTTAAATAGATTATATGCAATTAATTTAAAGGTATTTATCAGGATGTAAAATAAAAATCTCAAGAACTGGGTAACTTGAATCTACTAAGTAATTACTCAGAAATCAAAGGCATATCAAATTTTTCTATTTTTTGTTTTATTTTGAATATCAGAACAAAAATTTGGCATGATTGGAAAAAAAGGCATGTCACCTCATTTCTTGCAAAAGCCATCATAACTGTTTTATTAGGAAGGAGGATTGAATAAAAATTTCAGGTTCTAGTAAACTTCCTACTATCATTTTTAAAAGACTATATTTCTCTTGGACTGATTATTTTGATGAAATATTTATGTACTTTCCCCAAGTTCACTTTTTAAATTTCTTTAAAATCTTTGTGGAAATTCACCATCCCAAGAAACATTTACCTAAAAGGTAGCCCTGGTGTTTGAAAATAATAAAATTATAGTGTAAATTTGAAATGCAAGTCTAGATATTTTCTTCAAATAAATTCAAAGGACAAGTAATTTTGCAGTAGATACATTTGAGCAAAGTATCATTATCACTTCTGCTACTGGTACTCAAAGTAGTTCACCCTTTTAATGAACTTGGCTTTCTCCTTTACTTCAAGATGTTGGTGGTCTTAAGCAACCAAATGGATCTGGCCTTGTTACCTAAAGCAAGATGGACTGTATTGGGAATTATTAGGGCCCTTCAAAGCCTACCCAACATGCTGGGCCAAACAAGAGCAAAGGAAGAGGGTAGACACAGCTGTGGATGCTAAGTATAGGATCCAAAGTCCAGTCTGGTAACCTTGGTGACCAGGAATCAAGTAGCAGTTTGCTGTCTGGGCAAGTGAGCAAGATAGAGGTGGTAGTTGTTCCAATAGGTAAGAAAAATATAGTGATGGAGAACTTAATTGTGGTAGAGGGGATACATCTTCTAAGTCTAAGCAGGCTGTAAAATGTTGACTTCAGGGAAGTCTATCAAAAAGTAACAAGACTTTAGTCACTTAGCTGAGGTTCTGGAGCTGAGCGGTAAATCATCCAACATTTATTTTAATAGGGAACACTGGATGCCAGCAAGACCAGTTTAGGAAACTACTGCAATCACCCAGCTAAAAGATGATGCTGGCTTGAATCAGCAAGGTGACAATGGGCATGTGAGTAATGGTCAAATTCTGTATATATTTTCACAGTAAGCCCCATAGGATTTGCTGATAAAGTAGTTGTGGGATATGGGAGACAGAAAGGCATTATAGCTATTCCCTGGGGGTCTAAACAGCATGGAAAATGAAATTATCATTAACATCTGTAAGCATATATCTTGACTTTTGAAACTTAAAGTAGGTACTTTTGAAAGTTAAAGAGGATGCTATTAATAATTATGCTGAGAAATAGGTAAAACAGGTATATAGATATCCTACCATTTAATGAGTTGGAAAGATTATAGGAGGAGTTTGATTGGAGATGGCGCAGTTGGAATAAGGAACTAAGTTTTGGATATACTGAGGTTAATAGGCCTATGAAATATTAAGGAGCGATTGCATATAGGTCATGGGACATGTTTCTGAGTTCAGAAAGAGTTCTGCACTGGAGATAAAAATTTTAGTGTCATCAGTATATTTAATGTCTTGAGACTGGATGAGAGCAAAAGGGATTTAGTACAGCTACCTAAGTGAAGAGGCCAAAGGACTGAGCCTTGCTTGAGTCACTCTAAAACAAAAGCCAGCCCCCCCAACCCTCCCCAAAAAAGTGGGAAGAAATTTGACCTATTTAGGGATATATTTCTGCCTCACGTACATATAACCCATAAGAATATACCTCTAACTAGTTTTCAAATAGTTTTTCTAATACTAAAGTATTGGTTGCCTTTTCAAATATATAAGGAAATAATGAACCTTAAATCACTTCTTGAAATCTAATCAAATTCTATTTATTCACAGCTACAGACATTCCTACCTTCTGTTAAACAGTTTTATTACAATACTCTCATAAACCTTCTACTAATGCCCCACAAATGGATTTTTAAATAGAATACATCACAGTCTGTATCCTGATTCAACTCACGCTAAATGTTATAATCACTAATAGAAGGCTGCCAAACCTAAGGTCCCATGGGAGGTGTTAAGAAACAGAATGAGCCTTTGTAAAATTATTTGTACAAAAGTCACCAGAACAATGTTGAGATGGATCACTAGCCAGAATATGGACGATATCATCATTCATCAAGCAACTTCTTAGTAAAGCAAAATTAGAAGTCTTTTGGCACAAAATTAAAGACTATATATTGAACTGAAAAGATCAACAAAAGAATAATAAAGGCTTTAAATTTTAAATGCCCATCCTTAAAAATTCCCTCAAAAATTTTTCTTTGTTTAACTTACTTTTATGACTGAGAGTGTTACTTCCATTAAAAATCTATCAGATTTTTATTCCTTTGTCCTGTGATAAAAAGAACATTTCACAACAGACGAGGGAAAAGCTAAACTGAAAGCATTTAAAATTTAATTTTGAAGGAGTTGGGAGAGACTCATTTTTCTCAAGGTCCCTAGCATCCAAATGTTTTTATAAAATGTATACAATTAAATTTTAAAAAACTACCTTTAAACTTGAGACATTTTTATAGCAAATATGAGAAAAAGAGAGGAGTTTCAATCTAAGACCAAATTGCTTTCAAAACATTTTGTTTTAAATACCTGAAAGACAGTGTCCAAAATAAAGAACAAAGTTATCATCTTCAAACTCAAAGTAACAGCTATTCCCAGTATTTCCACCTTTATCAGTAAACTCTGCTCGTTTTCTAGTTTAAAATATTAAACTATCTTTCATTTCTTTTTATCTTTCATCATTCTTTATCTAACAGAATACTGTTTTTTGAAAATATTTCTTCAAGTGCAACTCTGTGTAAGAAACTTTATTTAAAATACTGTATTCTTTTCTCATTGATCCCAGAGAGCCATGTCTTTAAGACTGTTAGGGGCAAGCCCATCAAGGGTTTTTTAAGAGGTATAAACTCCTAGTTATAAAATAAATAAGCTACAAGGATATATTATAAAGCACATGGAATATAGTCAATATTTTATAATAACTATAAATGGAGTATAACCTTTAAAACTCACCATGTTGTATATCTGAAACATATAATATTGTAAATCAACTGTACCTCAATTAAAAAAAAAAATCAAGGCCAAAAAATCAAAACAAAAACAAAAATGTTCTTTCTCAGTGACCCAGTAATTCTACTTCCAGTAATATATTCTAAAGAATGATTTTAATAGTGTCAAAACTTAACATAAAAGAATGTTTATAATACTGAAAACATGGAGTCAACATAAATGTACAATTATGAAATAAATTATTAAATATTATGTAGCCATTAATATTTTGAACACTACTTAATTATAATGGAAAAATGTTCATGATATGTGAATTGATATAAATTATATGAAAAAATATAAATTAAAAATTGCCATTAGCAATGAGCAAAGCATACAAAAGCCTCACCCATATGGAGCTTATATTCCATTTGGAGAGACAATAAACAAATCAGCAAATTATAGTAGATTGGAAAGAATAGCTTCTGAAAAGAAAAATAAAGAAGGACAAGGGATATCGAGTGTTGGAAAGAGGGAGCAATTTTAACAGGGTGTTCTGGAAAGGGTTCATGGACAGGTTAGTATGTAAGCCAATATCTGAAAAAGGTGAGAGAGAAGCCATGAAGACACTAGGCAGAGGAGATTCTAGGTAAAAGAAACAGCTAATAAAAGGATCCAGAGTTCTGAGAAACAGAGAGGAGGCTTGTGTGGCTGGACCAGAGGGAGTGAGGAGAGATTAGCCTGAGATGAGCTTAGAAAATAATGGTGGCCAGAATGAGTAGAACTTTGTAGGAACTTTAAAGAACTTTGGTTTATATTCTGAGTGTGATGAGGAGGCACCAAAAGATTCTGCGCAAACAATGGCAAGATCTGATTAACTTGTGACTACTATGTTGAGGGCAGTCTATAGCACTCAAGGATGGAAGCCAAGAGACCAGTAATCTCAGAGAGATGTGATGATGGGGTTCAGAACAGGGTGAGAATAGAGGTGGTGAGAAGTGGCACAATTCTATCCTGAGAGAAGAGCCTGAGAGTAAAGCCAACTGGATTTAACAACTGACGATGTGGATGTGACAAAAAGTGTGGAGCCATTAACTGAGATGGGAATGATTGTGGGTGAAGCAGATCTGGGGGTAAGATCCGGTTCAGTTGTGGACATATTAAGTTTGAGATGTCTGTTAGATATTCAAGGGAAGGTATTGAAGGAGCCTGAAGTTTAGGGAAAGATAATTAAAAGCATGAGGAAAGATGGAGAAGAGAGTTGAGAGATAAGTCTTGAGGAGTCTCCAATATGAAGAGGTCTCTGGGAAGCAGAGGAAATGCTTCTAGAATTTTTATTTTGTTCTTTTTTCAAGCCTATTTTTCTTCATAGTTTACTACTGTTCTCTTTATGTTTTGTTCCTTATTCCTTAATCATTGTAAACATACATTTTTATATTATTTTTCACTGTTTTCCTAAGAGTAGAAATTCTTGATACTCTTTAACTCTACCATGGGAGAGCTCTTCCAAAATGGGTGGTGTATTTGCTTCTTCCAAGTGGCCCAAACAAATATTAATTTTTTAAGTTTCTCTTTTGGGGATCCCAAACCTCAAATTCATGGAGAAGATAACTCAGGGATTTTATTTTCCTCAGGGGAGGCACCTAACCCTGAGCCCAGACAGAAACAAATGTTCCCTGTGCAGTTGTTTTGTTTTATTTTTAAATTTTCTGTTAACATGAAAACTTTTGAGAAACTAAGTTTTTTTTCCCCAGCTTTATTGAGGTATAATGGACAAAAATTGTTTATATTTAAGGTATACAACATAAGGTTTTATATACACATATATTGTGAAATGATTACCACAATCAAATCAACTAACATGTCCACATACCCATCACCTCACATAGTTACTATTCTGTGTGTGTGTGTGGTAAGAGCACTTGAGATCTACTCTTTAAGCAAATTTCAAGTATATAATACCTTGTTATTAACTATAGTCACTATGCTGTACATAAGTTCTCTAGAAGTTATACATCTTATTCTAAATGTTTGTTCCCTTTGACCAGGATCTCCCCCACCCCACACCAGCCCTTGGTAACTAGAATTCTACTGTCTGGTTCTATGAGTTCAACTTCTTTAGATTCCCCATGGAAGTGAGATTATATGGTGCTTGTCTTTCTCTATTTGTCTTATTTCACTTAGCATAATGTCCTCCAGGTTCATCCATATTGTCTCAAATGAAAGGATTTCCTTCTTTTTAAAGGCTGAATAACAATTTCATTATATATATATGTGTATTATATATATATATCACATCACATTTTCTGTATTCATACATCTGTCATCAGACACTTAGGTTGTTTTTGTTATCTTGGTTAACGTGAATGAACATGGGAGTTCAAGATAGTGATTTTATTTCCTTTGAATATATAGCCAGAAGTAGGATTGCTAGATCATACAGTAGTTTTATTTTTAATCTCTTGAGGCACTTCCATACTCTTTTCTATAATGCCTATACCAATTTACGATCCCACGAACAGTATATAAAGTTCCCATTTCTCCACATCCTTGACAACATTTGTTATTTTTGACTTTTTCATAATAGCCATCCTAACAAGCTTGAGGTGATATCTCATTGTGGTTTTAATTTGCATTTCCCTGAAGATTAATAATGTTGAGCATGTTTTCATATATCTGTTGGCCATTTGTATGTCTTGTTAGAAAATTGTCTAAGTCTTTTACCTACTCTATAATCAGTTTATTTGGTTTTTTGCTATTGAGCCCCTTATATAGTTTGGATATTAACCCTTTATTGGATATATGGTTTGCAAATATTTCTCCCATTCTGTAGTTTGCCTTTTCATTTTGTTAACTGTTTCATTTGCTGTGCAGAAATATGTAAATAATCTAGGCTTTAATAGATGATTTCTATTCAAATCTCCCTTCTCTTAAAGATTCAAGGCCCTCTTCAGTCCTCGCATGGACACTAAAGCCAAACCCACATTAATAGCATCTCCCCCTACTTCAGGGCAGCAGCAGGTGAATATCTCTGAGTGGTGGAGGACAGGGGGTTATAAGTGATACTTCATTTCTTCCTTTTTGTATCTCTATATATTGTTTTCTATAATAAAAATAAATTTTTATTATTGTAAGAAAAAATAAAGCAAATATGAGTTTGTAAGTGTTCCCTGCTAATGAGATACCGACAATATACATGATTTACTCTATATGACACAGAACTATCCATATGTGTGAAAAAATAAAGGATGTATTTTCTGTTTAGATCAGAGTTGGAATGTGCATATGGCTTGTCCTCAGTGGTACAGGAAAGTCACTGGGGCCTTTAAAGGAATCTAAAGCATATTTCAAATTTACCTTTCTACTCAGTTGTCTGAACAATAAATTATGTGCCGATTTTATTTCAGCATGGTGCCAAATATCTTAATAACAATGGAATATTTCTTAGTCATCTGAATTTTTGGTGTACATGACACAAACTTGCAGATTTTTAAAAAAGAGCTGTGTTGACTGTATTTTTTAATCTGCTTGTTGAATGCAGTCATGATATGAACCACCTACAAAGAACATTTCCTTTCTTCCATTTCATTTTCTAAGGTGTCTCAGAAAATTTATTAGATAAAGAGATGGAAATAAAGAAGGCTATTATAGGAATGTTTTCACTTAAGGAGTTTTTCCTGGTTGATATATATTTCTGTGTAAAATTGCGGGGGGGGAGGTCTTTCCTCTCTGTCAAATCTTTGATCCTAACAAAAAGAAATATTCCAGATGAAGGCAATGAAATGCTTTTATGAAGTTCTCTCTTTTTGAGAACAGTTAAGTGTTGAAAAGCTGTCCCTTCATTTTACCTGTCCTTGAATCTCCATATGGTTTGCTTCACATTTACCAAAATGAAAATTCAGATAAATAGGACCAATGTAATAAGTTGTGTAATTTGAATATATAATAAAATGAATTTTCAAATTGCTACATTCAGAAATGCAGCTACAGCGAAATGAGAACTTCTTTCCAGAGGGGAGAAGGAGAAGAAAGGAGAAGAAGAGAAGCTTGCAGAGGCTGTATTTACACAGGCAAAATAAAGTAGAAAGTTAAGATACTCTCTGGGGAGAAAGGTCTCTCTGAAATGGTATCTCAGCCATGCAACTTCTTCCTTCCCCCTCCATCCACTTCCCTGCCCTTTTTCCTTTCTAATCATCTCTTTCATTTCAGGGACACGTCAAAGATAATTTTCATACAGAGATGTCAAAATCCATTTTTACAGTTTCCAAAGAGGCTTCAACAGAATCATGTGAATTTTATTAATTCTCCACTGCATTTTTTCTATCTAGACTTAGAGAAAGGGTGGGAAAGTTTGTCCTTCAGCTTCTGTCAGCAAATGACAAGTTCTATTCTTTTCAGAAAAGACTAGTCTGCTGGGAGTTCATTCTACTATATGTGTAGAAAAGTCTAGAAAGATAGGTTTAGATGGTCTCAATTCTCCCAAGATTTTTTAAAAAGTACTTTAACTTCCTGAAGCACTGCAGACAGGGAAGGAGGTGGTATGATTCAAAAATACTCTTGCCAGAGATATTCTCGAAGGACCAGGGATGCTTACAGATAGTGTAAGAGATCAGCCCATCACATACTTGTCTTCTTCTTTTGGGTCCCCTCTACCAGCAGCATTAGTACAGAGAAGGCTTTCAGAATTTATTTAAAAAGTAACACACATGAAAGTTTCCAACTGAACCTGATCTGTTACTCATCTGCTCCTGGGTTTGCTTTCCTTTGGAATCATAATTTAAAAAAACAACAGAATTTCTTAGTAATACTAATGTAACCCTGTAATTAAGAAGTGCATAAAAGGAGTTAAATTTCCATTTTCCCTATTTATGCTGTGCTTTCCAGGAAAGAGACATGGTATTTGGAGGTGGGGGCAAAGAGAGGATGGACAGTGTTTCATTCGTGCATCAGTAACTGATTTTGAAAGTTCTTCAGTAAAAAATTGCTTTCGGCTTCCACAATAAATAAAATTACACTTTGTTATTTAAATACACTCCCTATTAAGATACAAAGAAGGCAAAAATTTCTTGCCAGTTTCTGGTTGACAATCTCTATTGTTCTTATGTAAATTCCACAGATATGCTTTAAGAAAGGGGCTTGGTAGTGGGGACTGTTAAGACATTTCTTTAAATAAAGCACCTTAGAGACTTACATTTCTAAAGATTTAATTAAAACATAGAGGGAAAATCAACTGCTAGAACTGACAAATTATAGGAGGTGAATTAGTGGGAAGATATCACGTATTTATACACAACTTCTTCCTAACAGGCCTAAGATTCATTAAAAATATTTAATTATGATTCCATGTAAAGTAAGAGGTATGCATTACATTTTACAGATTAGAGTCCAAAATTCTAAAGCAAAGAAAGATTGAATAACTTGATAAAGGTCACTGGAAAGTTCTTCACACCAGGGAAATTGACACATGAGTTCTCTGGCAGTCCACACAGTTTGGTATTCATTAGATTATATATGATTAATTTTGATATGGACAAATCTTGAACTCATACTATATGGAAACAATTAATAGACTTGACCGTAAATGTTCACAGAGTAAGAAAAATAGCCTTCTGTTAGACAAATATGGTAGTGGCTATGTGGGCATGCTACTGATTTCACCAACACACTCTTCCCCGAAATATTGCATCACTATTCTGGAACACATGCTGCTGCCCTCTTTAATTATGTGTTTAGATGGCAAGCTACTTCCTGGAATTAGAGAAGTAGCAGTTCAGCATCTAGCCTCTGAATTGAACCAGATGACCTTATGTTATAAAGGAATGGCAAAATAGGAGCTGACCACAGGCCTGTCTGCTGGATCCAAAGCTATATTTGTGGGCAGCAGTGCTGGATACTATTGGGAAGTTTGTCCTTCTTATAATCATCTTTTCAAAAGTCAAAAAGTAGGAGAAAAGGAGAGAGGAAATTAGAGGCATGGAGTTGATGATGTTGATTATTGAGACTGACCATTTTATCTTTGGAAATTCTTCAAACTAAAATCTGGGCCTGGTGATAAACAAAGATAAGAGAGAAAAGATGAGTCCCCAGAGAGATTCATAAAATGCAGATTAGTCAGACACTTCTACTGATGTCAGTCTAATCAAGCATGTAATTTATCAATTATGTAAATTTTAAACTGTACTAGTTAAATACATTCAAATAGCATGCACCTGTGTCCCATGTTGGAGTCTTAATATTAACTTAAATTGTAACCATATTGTTTTTTATTTTGTGCCAACATAACTGAATCTCAAAGCAATGCAGTAGGAAATTTTTAATACAATCAAAAGTCATTAATATGGCATAGAGTTAGCTTTCTTGTCAAGTTTGATATAGAGTTTCTGTATTTTTCCAAAACCAGTTTCAGCCCAACTTCCCTTAACGGTTTTGAAAATACAAACAGAGCAAGCTGAAATGGTATATTGCCTCCAACTCTATTCCCACAGGTGGATTTAAGTTAGTGCTACACAGTCCAAATTGTTAAAGAATTGGCAGCTCTAATATTGCAGTCTGAAGTTCATTCCAGCAATTCTAAGAGGGAGCAACACAGCACAATTTTTTTTTGGAATGTGTATCACTTTACTAATGTTTCAAATGTTTATGTGTAGAAGGATCTTATATAATCCTTTCATCTAATAGATAAGGAAGTGCCAGACAGGTTGTTTGATTTGTCCAAGGACACACAATTAATAGAGTAACAGAGCCAAGAACTCCAGTTTCTTGGCTGATAGTGAAGTTTGGAAATGCGAGGCTTCATATAGTTGCCATTTCACTTTTTGATATGCTTAGCTGTGGTTGTGATTTTTTCCCCCCAGTTTAACTATTATAAAGTTCATCTCACAGTTCTCAGTGGCAAGTAGAGAAGGGGCGTGGAGTTTGGATATATTGGGATAGAAAGATTGACAGGCTTGAAACAGAGAAGAGGACTAGACGGGCAGTCTCAGAAAACTTGGGATCTTGTCTTTGTTTCAGCTCTTTCTAATAGCGATGGACTGCAGTTTTTCTTCAACTCCTTGAATTTATTTTTTCCTTTAGAAAATAAGAACCATGTCCTTTTCCCTGTCCACCCCAAAGAGTGGTCTGAAGTCTGAAATTCAACCATTTAGATAATAATATTTTATAAAGTGTAAAGCACCTCAAGTGTAGGCCATCATTATCACAGAGTGCCACTCAACTTTCTGAAGATCTCCAAATTGGATTCTTCACTGGTGAGAAATAATATCTCCAGTACAGAGGGACACTTACTATCAAGCCATTGTTTAGAAAAAGCAATCATGATTGAAAACTCTCCTGCCTAAGAGTTTCAAGAATCAGAGTGGCTAACACACCAAGAGCAGGACTTTCAGGCAAGCAGATCTTTTCACAAACAGAGAAAATTTTACCCTTTTCATCCTAGAGTGAAGTGTTGAGACAATTGCTATTATTCACTTGACTATCACTTTCCAAAGTAGTTAAGGCAATTATATCTGATGACATTTATTACCTGAGAGAAAAATATGTGGTGGTACATATTATAAAAAATATTGTTTGAGTCTCAAGCATTATTACATAGGAAAATTTTTTCTAATGTAATATTTTAAAATAGTACTTATTTTATGTTCTTAGGCTCTACTGTGCTGTATAAATAAAAAACATTTATGTTTAAAATCTTTTGGAGGGAATAATAGCTTTCAGTTTTTATTCCACCTGGAATTCTGTACCTTTCCCTGATATAACTTTTTATATTATGAAGGCATTTTGAAGGTCTGGAATCAGATTTAGAATCAGTTTATCTCTACCAGATGAGTCCTTTTAAGAAGGACTGAGTGACTAAATTAATTTTAACAAACAAAAAAGAAAGGAAGGAAGGAAGGAAGGAAGGAAGGAAGGAAAGAAAGAAAGAAAGAAAGAAAGAAAGAAAGAAAGAAAGAAAGAAAGAAAGAGGGAGGGAGGGAGGGAGGGAAGGAAGAAACACTTAGAATGAAATATGTAATAATTGTTCTTTTGTTTATGTTTGCTTTAAATTATTTAAAATATAATTTTAATGTTTTATAGATTTTTATATAAAACTTATGCTGGTTTATCAGTATCGTTTTAGGATCCAAACATTTACAGAGGCAACAATATTTATATATAATGAAAATCACATTTATTATCTTCTACTCCAAAGCATCTGCACCCTCTGAGGGCATTAACATCTTCTTCATTACCTACTGTTGATTCTACTCCTATGTTTATTCTATTTCTAAGTTATTCTCCACCATCTCTCTAAATAGTTTGTATCTAGTAGAGTGCAACTTATTTATAAACTTTTATAAGCTTACAATTCAAAAAACCTTTGCCTAATTTACCTAATTACTCCCATTTCATTGTTTTAGAACAGAGGCCAATAAAGTATGGCCTGTAGGCCTAATCTAGCCCTTTACCTTTTATTTATAAGTAAAATTTTATTGGAACACAGCTATGCTCGTTTCTTTGCATATTGCCCATGGCTACTTTTGCCCTACAATGGCAGAACTGAGTAGCTGTGACAGAGGCTGCGTGGTACACAAATCTTAAAATATTTATTATCTGGCCCTTCACAGAAAAAGTCTGGTGACCCCTGTTTCAAAGGATTGTTTTCCACTCAATCTTACTAATTGTGGGGCCTGAGTATTTCCTTCTCCAGCCCTTTCTTCTTGCATATCCCTGGAAATAGTGTGCTTCTCAGAAATTCAATAATAAGAGCCTAAGTATATTCACAGCCATGTTGCTCTTTCCTTCTCAGTGGGAGCTACATGGCACCCAGTGGCTAGAAAGTGGCTACTCATCCCAATGCCACTGCACATCATTAACATTTATTCAGCAACTTATGATGTACAAAACTGCCATCCAGATGGCACTGTTTTTCTCTCTAGAAATCTCACCTTCCATACTACCTCATCTTGAGTCATCTTCAGGATAACTGCTAAAGTCTGCCTTGTCCATTAGTTAATAAGATCACCTTATTTTTATAGTTCTATTCTAAAACTTTTTTCCTAAAGTTGTTCAGAATCTTTGAATTCCCTTTCTCTTTCTATCCCTACACCCCCCTTCTATCCACATACTCTTTTGTATCCTTATACCCCGTATCATATTAGCCCAGTCTTTCACTGTTCCATTCTCTGCTCTAAGTATTCTCTTAAACCACATACTCTGTCTAGAATGCACTTAACCATGAGCCAGTTTCTACCATATGGACAAGGTCAACATCCTAGAAAAGGCTAGAGCAATAAGACAAAGGACACTTGGATTCTTGGGAGACCTACTGAGGCAGAGCCACCTAGAGACCTTGAACCAGCCACATACCTTTGAACTGTTGTGTTAGAAAGAAATAAACCTCCTTCTTGTTCGAGCCACTGTATTTTAGGTATATTTGTTACATTATCAGTCTGTACTCCAAGTAATGCATAACTAATTTAATTTCCATACTCCCAGGTTCCCATTAACTTTTTTTTTTTTTTTTTTTTGCGGTACGCAGGCCTCTCACTGTTGTGGCCTCTCCCGTTGCGGAGCACAGGCTCCAGACGCGCAGGCTCAGCGGCCATGGCTCACAGGCCCAGGCGCTCCGCGGCATGTGGGATCTTCCCGGACCGGGGCACGAACCCGTGTCCCCTGCATCGGCAGGCGGACTCTCAACCACTGCGCCACCAGGGAAGCCCCAACCCTTTTTTTTTCAGTAGTTTTACTGGCAACAGCAAGTGAAGCACAGAACTCTGGATAAGCTAATAACTCTTCTCTTTTCCTATTTATCTCTTTATTCTCCATGTAACTTTAGAAAATAAAATTAAAACATTTCTTCCATTTTGTGTTAACTTGCTTCGAACAGCAATACATATTATATTTTTGCTAAAAATCTAGAGTTCTTTCTGTCTTGTGAAACAAATTTTTGATGTACTCTCTGAGACAAGGGAAAGCTCTGTACCTTGATGATTTCGATTCACTAACTAAAATCTCTCAGAGTGACCAGAGGACTATCTGTGTCCTGATGGTTGTTTATCTTCAGACAAAAAGGGGCTGTTAAAATAACTTTGGTTACATTTAAATTTAGCCATGTTACTTGTCTCCATGAATGTTGATAACCAAATACTCTCCAGGTTCCATACAATTTTTTTCACTTATTTTAAACATACTTGCTTTCATAGATGAGCCAACATTGACCCCCTATGCCTAATTATCAGAGTGAAACACAGAATAAGAATGTTTGCTTTATTTACACAGTGGGTAAAATTTGAGTACAGTAGGGTCGATTAAATGGTTATAAACTTTTAAATTCTGACCAGGGAATTTAACCTTCTGATACAAAAAGTTATATAGGGAAAAAAATCTTCACACAATTATAAAATTCTAGGAAGTATATATGTCAAATACGCAATTTTTTTGAGAAAACAGGCCCTGTAGAAATATAAATAGCCAAGATAGCGGGTCTTTTTGATCAAAGAAAGCCTCTCTCACAAATGATGACCTTAGGAGAAATTAAATATTGACCTACAGGGAGTGCAGGATCAGGTGGAGTGACAAACAATTTGAAAATATATAAATTAGATTTGTTTTAATTCATCATTAAACCAATGTCATTTCAAAAAACTAATACTCTTGATAAAAACACAAAACTGTTTAAAATGCTTGGGTTTGATTTATGTTCACATTAATTTTACTTATAACCTTTAAATTTTCCAACAGGATGACAACTATAAGGTAAATCTCATATACATCAGGGATTTTTTTTTGGCTGACAAGTGAAAACAATATACCTTTTCAATGGCAAATAAGAATATGATCAATCACAAGGAAGGAAACACAATTCCTTATATCCAAAGTGCTGAATATTAAATGCCTTTTTGTTGAAGAACATTCAGAATAAGCTATGCCATAAGCTTCAGGATCTGGTCAGCCCTGATACACCCCCCACTGTTTCTAAGGCAGGTAATGTCTGTAGTAATCTCATTCAGAAAGGGAAAGAAGAGGAAAGAAATATGTCTTAAAGCATAATGGAGAAAAAAATAACGAGAAACAGACTTAAGTTACCAGAAGTCTCGATGGGGCAGTAAAAATTGTCACTTTTCCTCTGATGGGCTCAAAAGTATCACATTTTTCAGACTTCAAATAGCTTTTATGTGACTTCTTAGTTTATTTCCCAACAATGGACTACATTTTTAGCTTGTTAAATATCATAGTAAAGATGTGCAGGAAACACACTTAAATCTTAAGTTTCTTGGACAAAGAGATTTAACTAGTTTGTTTTTATTGAAATGGTGAATTCATAGGTACCAGCCAAATGCTAAAGTTAGACATTCAGGAATATTGGAGTATCATTAGTTTTAGTAGGTTAAATTTTCAGTCACATTATCATATTTAGGTTTCAAAATAAATTTCAGTCTACTGGGAGATATAAGGTTATCAAATTTTATGTTCTTGTCTTTGAGAATTTTGCTCTTCTTTTAGCTGGGGAGGAGAATTTCTTTGTAAGTGTCTTGGACTTTGATCAGAGGAAAGAGGAAAAAATTAAGTATTTATTACAGTGTGGGGTTGTGTTTTTTTGCCACATGGAAAAGTCGAAGAGAAAATAAATGCAATATATTACTAAAGGCTTTTCAGGTATCTTAGGATAAAACCTTCTTTTTATTTGCATGCTTTGAGTATTTCTCCCCCATGAGCCCCTAGGCACTTTAAAAGTCAAAGCAAACTTAATGGTACTTTTTCCTCCAACAATGTTATATGTATTTAGGTCCCTGAAGAAAAACGTTTTCTAAGTTTGTTTTAAAAGTCCTTCAGTTGTGTTCATTGTATGTTTCAAGATGTTCAGTGTAGACTATGGATAAGGGAAGAGAATAGAAGGAGGGAAATAATAAAAGGGAAACTAATAAAAAATCTTTGAAAATGACATCTAGCTCCAAAAATACAACTCTAAAAAACCATGAGTCATTTTATTAAACATATTTATTAAGCTAATCAGCTGGGATGATTAGAGTAGTAAGCTGGAAAGTGAGGTGGTGGAGTTACTAAAGGAAGCTTCTTCTACCTGGGGTTGCGATGTCATGGATACAGGGCTCGGCTACAACGGCTTTGGGCTTTTGCAGAGGAAGTGGTTTTTCAGATGACAACTACTTAGTTACCCCTCTCTGCTTTAAAAAACAGCCAGAAAATTAACCTTCAAAACTAATTTGCTGAGTTAAGAGGCCAAACATAGCGCATTTGCTCTATCAGGACACCTAACAGCATCTGAGGGAACAAGACTAGGCTTCATGGATAGCCAGGTTTGAGTCTTGGTTCTACCATTTATTGAGTGGTAGTAGGGGAGGTGACTATAGGAGGGAGGAACCTTACGCAGTGAATTATTCATTCAACACAATTTTGCTGCATAGTTATCAGGCATTCACCTATCTGATGGGAATCACAATTCCCACATCATAGCATTATTGTGAGAACCAAATGAATTAGCGAATCTAAAGTACTTAATACAGTGCCAGGCATACACTAATAGCTTAATATACAGCAGGTACTATTATTACAATCAGTGAAAATAGCTAGTAAAAAGGTTACGTTTGAGGATCTGTTGTCCAAAGCACACATGCAAAACAACCATAAAGAATAAGCTAGGTTACAGAGTGATTAAAGAATTAAGACTCCTGGGCTTACCTGGTGGCTCAGTGGTTGAGAGTCCGCCTGCCGATGCAGGGGACACGGATTCGTGCCCCGGTCCGCGAGGATCCCACATGCCGCGGAGCGGCTGGGCCCGTGAGCCACGGACTCTGGGCCTGCGCGTCCGGGGCCTGCGCGTCCGGAGCCTGTGCTCCGCAGCGGGAGAGGCCGCAGCAGTGAGAGGCCTGCGTACTGCAAAAAAAAAAAAAGAATTAAGACTCCTAAGAAAAAGTTCTTAAATTTTCTCTAGATATTTGAATCATCTTATATCTTGTTCATATTATATATCTAAGTTTATATCCAATAAATTTTAAAAATACTGTTTATTAAAGAATAAATTTTTAGTAGAAAAAGCATTTGGAACGTATATATATATTTATTTATTTATTTATTTATATATATACACACACACACACCTGTTCTTATTAATCTAGGCTAGAGATTCTCAAAGTGTGGTCCATAAAAACCTGGAGATCACTCAAGACACTTTGAGAAAAATATATTGATAATAATGATAAGTTATTCTTTGCTTTTTTCATGATGTTTACATTTACACTGGTGGTGCAAAAGCAACAGTGGGTAAAACTTCTGGTGCTTTAGCACAAGTCACGGCAATGGCACCGAACAATAGTAGTAGTCGTTATATTCTGCATCATCACTTGCAGTAAATGAAAAAAAATGCCAGTTTTACTTGAGAATATCATTGATAAACCAGTAAAAATATTAGCTTTATTAAATCTAAAACCCGGTGTACACAGGTTTTTATTATTTTGTGTGACAAAATGAGATCACACAGAAAGCACTTCTGGTGCATACCAAAATCCAAAATGTAATGATAGTCTTGAGGAAAAGCACCTATGTGATTGTTTGTGCTGTGAGATGACCTAGCCACATTTTTCATGGAATTGTTTTTATTTGAAATAATGACTGATAGACAAGGAATGGTTAGTCAGACTTGTGAAGACATTTTGTCAAAAATAAATGAAGTGAGCTTGTCACTTCAAGGAAAACAATCGACACTGTTACCAGTAATAAAGAATTTAAGCTTTCCTAGGAAACATAATGTTGGGAAACTGGTATCTGCCGCTGCAAATACCAAATGTTTAAAAACTTATCAATGGAGATCAGTGATGATATTAACAAATGAGATTTTTTTTTCATATTGTACAATGAAATGTATCAATCTTTGGAAGATTTGTGTAACTCTGTGAATTGATAATCTTCTGATGAACAAGGCATGCTGTTACTACAGAAAACAAACAAAAAGATTGATAAGAGATTCAAAGTTCCATTCAAAGTTCAAGGTAGATGAGTAGATTTTAAAATAAGAGTATGAAAAATTCACAGGCATGGTTTCAGATTCCACACTGAAAGTAACCTCTGAAAAACAACTGTCAAGTTTTGGTGTAATATTAAAGGAGAATATCCTCCATTATCTGAAGAAATTATTAAAATAAAATCCCCTTTTCCAACTACATATTTGTGTGAGGCTGAATTTTCTTCATAAACTCCAATCAAAACAATACATTTCAAAGGACAGAGTACAAAAGCAGAAATGAGAATTCAGCTATCTTCTATAAAGCCAGATGATAAAGAGATATGCAGAAATTTAATGTCACTTCTCACTATTGTTTTTATTTTTGAAAATATAGTTACTTTTCATAAATATGTTACTTTGTTAACATGTAATGGGTTTATTATTGACATTTTACAAAATTAATTATTTATAACAGTTCTGTTTCAATTATTATATGGTATATAATCATGGGTAGTCAATAGATATAACCCATAAAAGAAAAGCTCTTTGGGGTCTCCATAGTTTTTTTTAAGAGTGCAAATATGTTCTGAGACCAAAAAATTTGAGAACCTCTAAAAATTAATGACCTGAGCTTCTACCTCTTTAAGAAGTCAGAAAAAAAAAGATCAAAGTAAACTTAAAATAACTTGACAAAAATTATTTAATAGAGATAAGAGAAAACAAACACAGAGAAATTTAATAAAGCCAATAAAGATAGTTCTTTGAAAAGGTCAACAAAATTGATAAACCCCTAGCTAGATTGATAAACCAAAAAAAGGGTAAAAAGAATATACATTACCAAAATCAATAATGAAGGAGATTCATCACAACAGATTCAACAGGTCAGACAATGATAACAAAAAATATTATGGACAATTTTATGCCAATAAATTTGACAACTTCAATGAAATTGACAAATTGCTTGAAAATACCTTGCCAAAACTGTTAAGAGATAGAACAGACAATTTGAATAGCCATCTTTTAAATAAAGTAAAACTGTTATCAAAAACCTCCCCCAAAGAAAAATCCTGGCTATTAGTTTTACTGGTAAAATCTATCAAATATTTAAGGAAGAAATATCACTAATCTGGTACAAATTCCTTCGGAAAACATAGAGAGAACACTTGACAGTATTTGCTGGTGGATTGGATATGAGGAGTGAAAAAACAAAGGGAACAGGCTGACGTATAATTTTGTTTTGTGCTACCTGGGTAAATTATGGTATTTACTAGAATAGGGAAGAAACAGATATGTGGGAAAGGAGAAAACATACATTAATAGCACTGTTTAGAACACTGAAAGTTTACTTGCCAAGTGTATATGACAAGTCTACAATTGGATATGAGTCCAGAGATCTGTGGTGTAGTCCGGGGCAAGAGCTATAAGTGTGGGATTTATCAGCATGTAAAGCCATAACCGAGATTACCTGGAGACTGAATGTAATACATGGAAAAGAGAAGGAGCCACAGGACTGAATACTAAAGTATACCAGCATTGAAAGGTAGAAGAAGAAGTTAAGCTGGCAAAGGAAACTGAGAGGGCATGGGCACTGAAGTCATAGGAAAACAAGGAGATATATGGAGATGAAGACAGGGGTCTTTTCTATCAAATGCAACTGAGAGGGTAGGTACCATTGAATGTGTCTACACAAAAGTCACTGCTGACCTTGACAAGAGCATTTTTAGGGGAGGGCTGGAGAGGGAAGTCTTATTGGAGTGGGTCAAGGAGAAGAAGTTGAGATAGAGAAGAAATAGAGAGAGAGAGAGAGAGAGAAACTCTTTCAATAGGTTTTACTGTAAAGGGAAGGAAAAAATGTGTTAGTGGATTGTAGATACGAGGATCAATACATTTTTTTAAGGTTATAATTCCAATGGGAAGCATCCATTAGAGAGGAATACATTAGTGATGTAAAAGAAACAGGGCTGATCTATGCCCTTGAAGAGAAGCAGAATGAGCAGACAGGTTGGGAGGAAAAGCAGAGAGTATGGGCAAAAACACAGGTGGATTCCTGATGTGCTGGTGAGAAAAAAGAAATCCCATCAGAGGGCTTTGGTTTTCTTTGTGAAGCATGAGGAAAGTCAGCAGATGATCGCAAGAGAAGAGCATGGGACAGAACATGAAATATTGGTGTAGGGTATAGGAAAAGTGAACACTCTGGGGAAATTTCATAGGATTGTAGGGGAGTATTGAGTGCCCATTTGAGAAATATTGTGAATTTAAAATAAAACCATTTACCTGAGTTGTGAATTTCTTCCCCAGCAATATTCAATTACTTTAACTAGCAGTAATTGGATAGTTAATCAGGGTTCTGGAATTGTCAAAACAAAGAAATATGACAGAGTGAGAGAGAAGCAGGGAGGTAGAGTGTTTTCACAACCATCCTCTCTCCCTAAGATCATCAGAGTAAAACAATTACCAAGGACCTTTTGCTTCAAATCCACTGCTGAATACAGTATGAAAGGAACTCATTTTTTTTGCAGAGTTTATGGCTATGTGTCCATGACCTCACAGTTTTCAGTGCAAAAAGGGAAATGTAGTGGTCCGCTGCCCTGAAAATTCCTCTTGGCTTTTAGATTCCACCTTCTTGTATTTTCAGCAGTCATCTGACCATAAACACTGCTATCTCAGGTATTTCTTCTTCTAGTAGCATACTGAGAACTTGTCTGCCACCCTGCTCAAATAAAAACTTGGTTGCTATGTATTTGTTGAACCTCACACAATTCCTGAACAAGAGAGAGTTGGCTCCCTTTTTCCTGGTGACAGGAATCAGTGTAACAAAATTTCAGACACCAAAGATTTGATAGGGGCTAGAGCACGTTGACCAACCAAGTCACTAACATTGTCCTCATCCAATCGAACTTATCCTCTAAAAGGCCCACTGTGAGGTCATTGCACTTCTGGTCTGTAAACCAGCAGAGATTAATTCTGTGCAGGCTGATGATCTATCTTTAGAGCTCACTGGAGTTCTTGGCTCTTCTAAAGCTCATCATGTGAAATGTTTCAGTCATCTTTGACAATGTTATCACCCAACATGCGCATGAGCTTTGCCTAACACCAATAGCCAGTCCTAAAATATAGTACTGGGCTCTCAGATCAGTTGCTCTAGACCAAAAATCTATTTTGAAAACAACAGCAACAATGACAGCAACAGGGATTTGCATATTTAATTAGTTTTCTTCCATGGCTTCATTTGGTGACTGGCAATTATCAGTAACAATATTTATAATAGCTAATATTTACTGAGTACCATTCTAAATGTTTTATGTAGATTAAGTCATTTAATCTTTGCAGCAACCTAACAAGATAGGTACTATTATCATTCCCATTTTAAAGGTAAGGAAACTGAGTCACAGATGGAGTAAGTAACTTGCTCAAGGTGAAGGTACTACATATCCAAGCTGCAATTTGAACCTTGCATCCTGGCTTCAGGAGGTAGTCATAATCACATAATATTGCCCCCATAATTTACTGGGCTTAAGTAAGAGAAATAGTTTATTTATTAGATTGTATAACCTTGTTTCTACTAAAATTTTATTTTAGAATACCATATATTTAAAATATAAGTCTGATCATTTAACTTGAGAAAGTTGTATTTGCATGAAAAAGAATCAGACTAGCTGACCTAACAGAATTCTCTAAATTCTCCTTTCTATATTATCATCAGAAAAATGTAAGTTTTTGAACAGTATAAAATTGTTCTTATTTTACTTTTTTGGACTAACAAAACTGGCAATTTTGTGTGGCTCACCTTAATGCAAAGGGGAAGCTACAAATCCATATTCAGTCTAGCTCTCTGCTCTATTTCAGTATCATGATGATTTTCACTGCCATTCTCGATCTCTTTCTTGGCCTCCCTTGTGTCAGGTACAACCACCATCTCTTGGTGAGAGAGCAAGTCAGGGCCAGGGGCAGAACTGTAACTGAGGGACAGAATCACTTCTTACAAGACAGCACTTGGCTGCTGATGTCTGAAGACTCCTGACCTTGGCCTCATTTGCCCTGCGAGCTCTTCAGTCCAAGTGCTCAATAATGAGAGATGTGACTTGCCTCTGAAAGTAGATTAAATCCTAGCCCTTGTTTTTCAAAGAAACTCCTCTTGAAACCTAACAGCAATAGAGTCAGTCTTTCTGATTGAAAAGTTCACTAGTTATAATAATTCTAGAAGACTGTCAGACACTCGGGAATCATAACACCTACAACTAAATTCCTCATTTCTCCCACAGGATTTTTCAATGCTAAGAACAGCATCAATGCCAGTATTCCTGGCAAAAAAAAAAAACATTGCTAATTGACAATCAGAAGAATCCAGCTAACGTGTTTACTGAGTGTGAACAAGAAAGGTTGTCACATCCAGAAATTCCAAAATAGTTTTCTTTCTTTAGAAAACATGTATGTATATCTTCCCAGGACAAGCAGCAGTTCTCTCACGTGTTTTAGTCTGTGTCATTGGTCACAGCTGAGTCAGAACAGAGGTGACTTCTGGGCTATTGCAAGTGCCAATTTCTGTATTTGGCAAGGGTGGCTGTCTGGATGTCCTCACCACATGAAAAGGTTGACAGCATGGTCATTTTAAAATTTGCCCAGAAAGGCTATAGAAGGTATGAAAGGTGGCACCCAGAAGATAAGTAGCAGGGTCAGGGAATAGGAACGTGGTTGTTATCACTGACACAGACCATTCTTCCTGTCAGCAAGATATCACCAACACGGCTTTCACTGTGAGGTGATATGTTTGGGAGATACAAATAAGAGAATATAATTCCTATCCACTTCAGAAAGAGATAATCATGAACACCTAGAAAAGACATACCAATATGAAGCAGACTGTAGAATAGCTAATGATACTTGGTTTTATAATCCCATACTCCCAAATTTCTAATAGCATTTAACAAAATTAGTGTCATTAGACAAGAAGATGTATAATCTTACAAGCGTCCTGGAAACCATCTCCATCAGCCATCATATATTAATGTGTCATGCTGGAAAAATTATATACAAATAGAGTGATGAAAAGAAAGAAAGAAACAAGCTACTAATAGCTGGAAAAAAATACAAGCACTTTCTTCATCATACTGAAAATAGTCCTGCTCTTGGCAGGAGCATGGATACCACATAATCCAATTGTCTTCTCTTTAGAAATAAGGAAACTGAGCCCAGAAAAGCCAAGCAATATGTATCTTAAAAGAGCATTTCATTAAAACTCAATACACCTTCAATTTTCTTTTAAGAAATTTTTTATGACTTTCCTTCTGTCAATATTACAGAATGTCTGAGCTGCCAAAGGCTGGCTGAAAAATTAAAGACCTCCAGCCCTGTTTAATACTTGAAAGCCAGTGAGGTATATACTCAGTGTGATTCTTGGAAAAAGAGAGACATACACATGTTCTTTACATCTCATCTTCTTCAGACAACCCAAAGAGCAAAGCTCTCAACAAAAATATAGACATTGAGACAGTTTATTATGGAAAAATAGGTGATTTTGAGGTCAGAAGAGTTGGGTTCCAAAAAGTTAAGGTGTTTGATATGGGGTACATTTCTGCCTTAGCTTTGTTTTGCAAAATTATAAAATGTACTTAATATTTCCTGACCTGTTGCAAAGTCCTTCAAAGCTAGATTTAAGCTTTGAACGAAATTATTCCCAATTCATGATTGTGCATGCATTTTAATCATATGTATGTGATGTACTGACCAAAAATAACATTCTAAAATTCTATTTCAAATAGTAAAAATTGAATTGTACAAAAATTAAATGTAAACTAAATGTAAATAATTTACAGGGTTATTTAGAAATTAGATGAGACACGGTATATTAAAACACAAGATATTATGCAAAATATATGGTAAATATTTACTGATAGTATCCTTTATTCATTAATTAATATATTCAACAAATATTGAATACCTGTTCTGTGTAAACCTACTACTATTATGCTTTTTTGGGTAATACAGCAAAGAATTTTACACATTTCCTAATGTGAGGGTCTGTTAGTATAAATGTCTTCAATAAGATGGAAAAGAGGTGTGATTACAGACGGATGACCAAGCTTCCCTTTGAATTTTAGGACCTCATACACAAGTGTTACCTCTTCACAGGTTTTTCCAGGACATTTAATGGCATTAAATCCTATTCTCACAACAACAATCCTGTTCAGCAAAAGCATTCTTTACTTGTTTGATTAAAAAAAGAATCTTCATTCTAGAGGGGAAAGGATTTCTTAAAACTCTTGGATAACTTTATTACAAAACTCATCATCAAATCCATTTAACGCTACGGCACTTTGCTTTTTATGCCTTTAGCAGAGAATTTGCTAGTTTACTCTGGGAACCATGAAAAACACTGTAATTTTTAACTGTGAATGCCGAATATTTTGATTAAACAGAATAAATATTTTAGGAAAGATTACCTCCTCCTTCAGTTAAATTGCCTTGATTTTTCATTGCTTTCTGATTTTGACCTTTATAACATCATACACTAGATTAGAAGCCTGGCTCTGTCACTTACTAAATTGGTGACTTTGGTTATTTAACATCCCTGACCATGGGTATCATCTGTACAATGGGGATGAGATCAAAGTTTCTTTAGGAAAATTAAATGATGTCATGTATGTTGATGGCTCAGCACAGTGCCAGGCATCTCATACACACTCAATGATCATTTTTATTGTTTAATTAATAACACATTTTGGCAGCCTACTTGATGAGATCATTGCCTTTATCCTCTTCAAAACACTTTCTCTCAGCAATTTTGGGGTATAATAAAATGAGGAGTGCACTGCCAGAGTAGCATCCTGCTCATTTTAAAATTCGTAAAATGAGACTGGCTGTAATTCTACTGTAAGAATTCCACACCATCCTTTCTTATTAATTTTATAAAGCATTCTTAATAACCTGTTTTGGCTTTTTAAATGTGAGACACCCCGCCTATTCAATATTCTGCTACTACCTAGCCACTTCCTCCTGGACCTGAGCTTGTCCAAGCTGAAGTATTATACCTGTGCTTTCAAGATGGTCCTAGTTGGAGAATTTTTTCAAAAGATAGCAAGGTCCCTTCAAATTTTATGATCTTTAGCAAAGTCACTGTTTTAGATGTTGTTAAGACACTCATCAAGATGTCACTGAGAATGTAGATTTCATATGTATTAAAACTCGTAGAACAAAGAGCAAGGAGACCGCAGTGAACAAGACAGACATCATTCTTGCTCCTTGAACTTACCTTCTAGTGGGAAACAAAAAGTAAACATTAGCTTAAAATGAAAGAATTGTGGTACCCGTAATGAGTAGAATGAGATGATATAATAAACACTGAGCTGAAATAGAGAGTGATGTTGCAGGGTGGTGTGGATGGATGATAATGGTAGGAACTGCCTTTAGGTAGGGGAGTTGCTGAGAATGCAGCCTGAAACCCTATAAGTAAATGCTGAAAGGAAGCTAGACATACAGGATCTTGAGTAAAAGTTTTAGAATTTATTCTAAGTACAACCAGAAATCACTGAAATAATTTATATTAGGAGTGATATTATTTATGTTTTAAGATCACTTAATATCTTCTCTATGTAGACTAACCAAAAGGCATTTTGTTAAAACGAAAATGCCTTTTTTGATACATTTGATTTTTTTTTCATTTTGGTCATGATGTCATTGCTCAATTAGTTCAATAAATCTGTCATGTGACATGTCACAGTGCTAGAAACTCTCAGAGTAAAGATAGTGAAAAATGGTCCTCATGTTTTTCTATGGGTTAATCGTAATAGCTGAACCCCTAAATGTAGTGCTTTGTTATTGTGCCTATGAATCATTTATATTTCAAAACTGTGTGCTAGAATTGTATTTCCTCTTCACAGGTCCAGTGTCCTATACCCTGTGTCACTCAAAGAGAAATGTTGTTAGCATCAAAATCAACTCTATTTTCTAATACTTTATACCACAGTCTACTTTGCTTCATATTTTAATCATGACAGATTCATATAATTTTTTCCCCCCTGGAGTTTCAGCTCTCTTCCCTTTTGGCAAAAGAATAATCTGTATTCACAATATTCTAGTTTTCCATTGTCTTAATCTGGTTATTTACTGCATAGAATCTTTCTTTTTTTTCCTGGACACATACTCTCCCTTAGCACAGCAGTCCCCTCCTCCAACCGGAACCAGTTATGCTCTAGATTGTCTGCACAGCTTACATGCAAACACTTCCCTTCCCTGATTCCTGAGTTGGATGCTTTCTTGGATCTCAGATCTTCCACTTTCATGGTTTTCTCACACGCTATTAAAGTAACACCTTAAACAATTTCTCAAGGAAAATAAAGGCATAGATGGTAAAACTTCTCAATCTTTGCATCTTTGGAAATATTTCTAGTTGGACTTTTTAGCTGACAATTTTAGCTGAGTATAAAATCATAAATTCAAAACCTTTTTCCCTCAGAACTTCAGAAGCATCTACTGTTTTCTCACCACCCTCTACCCCCACCCCACTGATTGAAAGCAGGGTTCCTCCTCCTTCTTTGCCTCTATATTCTCCTCCCATTCTTTATATTCATATATTCTCCTACTATTCTTTATATTCTTATACTCTCCTCATCATCTTTCTTGTAAATTTCGGAATCTTGTCTTTATACTTTGTAAGTGGAAAGTTCATAATGATGTAATTTTCATGTATCCTGGTCAGGCTAAGGTAAGCATTTCTAGTCAGAAGAAATTTCCTTTTTCAGCTTTGGGAAATTTTGCTTTTATTATTTATGTGATTATTTGCTCCCTTTCACATATTCTGTTCTCTCTTTTGAGACTCCCATACAGTGAGATGTTCAGAAATTGGGCCTTTTGGAGGAATCCTCTATTTCTCTTATCACTTTTTCATATTTTCTATCTTTTTTTTCTTCCTACATATTAGAAGCCTTGATCGATTTCACCTTCTAGCTCTTTCATTAAATGATATTTTGGCAATTCTCTTTTTTAAACATCCAAAACCTCCTGTTTTCTCTGATCATTCATTTTTTAAATTATTTTCTTCTGTTTAGGGGAATATAATAACTTTTGAATTTCCCTAAATATAGAAATTATCATTTTTAATATTCTCTTTTTGTCCCAAATTATCTCTGCTTGCCCTGGGTTTTGTTGTTTTGTTAATTATGATCTTTCTCTTCTATGCCGCTGGTTATACTCACAGGTCTAATGACATCTAGAGGTCCCTTTACTTTTAATAATAAATGAATAGGCTGATGATTCAAGGTGGTTGGGTGGTTTCCTCTGCTGTTGCATTTATGCATTTGAAAGGGAAGGAAGACAGAGATCTGAGTCATTGGGTAGAGCTTTTCAAAGGGCAAGTTTCAAGTTGGAGAGTACAGATAAGAAGTCTACCTGGAGGCTTAGGTCCCCAGATGTCAACATAAATAGGGTTTTCTCTAGACACTAAAATCCACCTCAGGCAACCTTAGCTCTTCCTCAGAAAAATTTTTCAATTGTTCTAGAGAAAGCCCTTTGCTGAATTTTTTTGCATGTGGATAAATCCCAGCTGCCTGTTTAGCACATATGCATGTGCAGGTGGGAGGGGTAAGACCAGAAGAAGCAATCTTATAAGAGATATCATCAATGCTCCTGATTTCAACTCTACTCCTTACCCACAAGATTTTCACTGAGAGATTGGCTCCTCCCTCCCCTGCAGCCCTTACATAGAGTGATCTGGACCATAATTTCTTTTGCTCTGTTTAGTCATACATTCACTTCCATCTGCTTTCTGCTGTCCAGAAATATGTTCTATTGTTGCTTTGCTGAAGAGCATATGTGATGGCAAATATTGTTGCAGCCATTTTTGGAAAATACAATCTTCCATACTAGTAAATGCTACAGAAACAGCTACCAGTCAATTTCAGCACAGCACAGAAATGGAACAGGTGTTGGGTAAGGGAAGGGGTGCACACAAAAACAACTCAGTTTATCTTTATATTCCAACTCAAGAATTTAGTTAAAATACACTTATTCAGAAGACATTATTCAGAACATAAGCTTTCCTTCTGCTTAATTTTTGTCCATGTATTTGCTGTCCTTTATTATTCGCTCTTTATATTCATTAAGACCTTTAGTATCTTGGAATTCAACTTAAGGAATTCAATTCAACTTAAGGAAAATCTACTGATACTCTCTGCTCCAGGTATGCTCACAATTTTTATATTGTCTTCTCCCCAACTTAAAAATGAGTATTCTCTGATTTAAAAATACAACCTATCTTGTAGCTTTTTATCTGTATATAATATTGTACCTTGTATGGCTTCATTGTAAAGTCTATGGGTAAGGGACAAGTCTTTCCCATTTTTGTGTGCCACCTAATGCCCAACACTTAATAAGCATTAGTTGGATTAGCAATGAGTTCACCTCAGAAGTTCAGGCACTAAATTTTATATCTTTTAGTAAGAGAAGAAGTCCTCAGGCATATTTACTTTTGTCTTATCCAGATTCTTAAACATATTGTTATATGATTTCTCAACCTACAAAACAGCAGTGCAGCGAAATAAAAGCACTCTCTCCTGGACTATGAAGGAAAAAATGACTTAAGTTAATAGGCATAAGAACAAAAAATCATCAAAAACAGCCTGAACTTTTAAAAGCACATTAGTATTAGTCTACTTAGAATATTCAGTGTAGGACAAACAAGCATTAGTAATTTCTAACTGTTTCCCTGTATTCAAGCCCAATATGAGAATCACTATTCATAACCATGACAGTATGGCATTAGGGCTAAGCACAGGAACTTGGCAGTCCAAAAACTTGATTCAAACTCTGACTCTTTCTTTTAATGACTACATGGCTTTGGGGATATTGTTTTTCCCATCTGAGCTTTGATTTCCTCATATTTAAGAAGAGAATAATAATTCCTATGGCTCTTAGAACATAGTAAAAACTCAATTAATGCTCATTATTACTATGCTCTCAGTCTTCATTAAAATTACTTTAGATACCTTTATTTTTTGAAAAGTATAGGCAACATTTTAGAAAGATTTCCACCTAAAATGAATCAGAGGAAAAAGAACAGGAAGTGGGAGAGGAAACTGATATTTATGTAACACCTATGATTTTTAAGCAGCTGTTGTGTTCCAGTCACTACAATAGAAATTAGATATAAATTGCCTCATTAAAAACAACACTATCATAGGTATTTTTATCTTCCTTTTATATATGAGGAAACTAAGGCTCAGAGATAATCCCATCTATTTTTTCAATGATTCAGGTAACATTTATTGAGATTCTACTACATATCTACAAAATACTACCATAAGAAGCAGAGCCTATGGACCTGGATCCTCTTCTATCCACCATAATTTATTTCAAAACTTCATTTAAGTGAAATTAGTTATTTTCTATGCTAGGTAAGTGATTCTTTTTTATATAAATAATTGTCAAATATAAATTGTAATGTGATAAACTGATGTACTCATAGTTACTAAAACATGGTCAATAAATGTTCAAAGGATATCTACATACGAAAAAAACATGAGAAAGGGAAAAGATAAAAAGTATAAAATAAACCTAAACCCTTCAAATACAAGTATTTTAATAAGCAGATCAAATCACAGAAACACTCTCTAAAGGTGCCCAAATTATTCTGTTAAGCAATGATGTTATGACATTAAATATTTCCTGAAATAGTAAACATTTTAGGAACCTCAAAATCTCTGTCATTATCCAAGAATTTTCTTTCTCATATCTTCCTTATAGGATTTAACTGCATAAATATATCAAGAGCACTTTTTTTTCCCCAGGGAAAGAGTGGTTCACCTCCTTCCCCTGTCCTTCCTAGAAGTTCCAGGTATTTTGCTATTTGTTACCATATTTAAATTTGGCAACTTTGAAATCATGTAGGCAAAGGACTAGATCTCAATGACACTTTAATGGGACATTTAATAAATATCATGACTTATTGGCTTACTTGCATGGACTCTCAAAGCTGTGGTTACTTTTCAGCTCTTGAAGGTTGCTTTGATTGGGCTGAATGTTTCATATGTGATTCAAGTGGTTTCTTCCTCTAATTCTCACTGAGGGAGCAGTTTCCTGGCTTCAGCACTCTCCTGGCAGAAAATGATGGATTCAAAAAACAGATATTGGGTCCAAGCCTTTTAAACTTTTATCCATATTCATTACTTCATCATCCTATATCCAAACCATCACTGACAATGTGGCAGAAACCACACCACCTTAGGAGTTAAGAATCCCAGGGTTTGATACTGGCCCTGACATTCATTAGTTTTATGACCTTGGCTAAGGCATTTAACCACTGGGTCTCTCAGTTTCTTCATCTGTCATTTAGGTTGTAATGTATCTCCCTTGTAAAGATAAGGCAAATAAAATTGTCATGCTTATGCAAAAAGTTTGCAATTTTTGAAGTACATGATTATGCAGTATAAATCAAAGACTAACCCTAAAAAATGGTATCCAGTTGTACCCAACCCTGTCTTGTCTAAACAGGTCTCTCATTCTCTCACCAAATCCTCCTCATTGTACCTCAACAAGCACAAGCTTATAGTCACAATTCTCTTCACTGGAGTTTACAGTCCAAACTCACATTCAATACTCTCTCTCAGCATTACCCAGTTTTCATTTTGTTAAAAATAGTATTTGTGGGCTTCCCTGGTGGTGCAGTGGTTGAGGGTCCGCCTGCCGATGCAGGGGACACGGGTTCGTGCCCGGGTCTGGGAAGATCCCACCGCGGCTGCGCCCGTGAGCCATGGCTGCTGAGCCTGCGCGTCCGGAGCCTGTGCTCCTCAACGGGAGAGGCCACAACAGTGAGAGGCCCGCATACCGCAAAAAAAATAAATAAATAAATAATAAAAAATAGTATTTGTTTAGTTTAGAGTTTATAAAGCTCTATATTATTAACTTGATTCATACAACAACCCAGTAAGCTACCTATGGAAAAGGTTATCTTTTTATTGTGGCTGTTGCATTGTAGTTGATATCTCACTTCCTTTTGCAAACATTTGAAGTAATAGAAGTTCTAAGCCACATTTTGCAGATAAGAAAACTAAGACTCAGAGAGGTGAATTGGAAAAAGAAGAAATAGAAAATTAGTTGTAAATCCATTGGTAAATCCAGATCTCTTGACTACATATTCCAAGTTTTTCCTATTAGGTGATTATCTCTTCTCTTTGCAATGGTTCTTATTGATATTAACCTTATCTGTATCTACTTGTTCTACATTTAGCCAGCAGTTTAGTTGCTAAACTACATCTTTTAAAAATTATAAACATTTATTTTCCTAGTCCCAAAGAAATACAAAATGATATGATATAATAGTAAGATGAGAGGGAGCAAAGAGACAACATTTTAAATTAAGTTCACAAATGCAACCAATTTAAGCATTCCCCACAAAATTATAAATGATAAGATATTGAACTGGGAATTAAGCTGTTTCTAACACATCTTGAGACATTATTTTGTTGGAAGTACTTTAGTTCATAGAATATCAATTATGACATTGTTCAACTCTAGCTCAAAACATAACTCAAAAGCAAATATAAATGTTGTCTATATTACTGTGTCATTGTTCCTCTGTATTTTTTTACTATTATTATCCCTGTTCACATGTAATCTGATCTCAAGGATTCAAATGTTCATAATATTTCAAAAACACAATCTTCTTTGAAAATAAATAGGCCAGATTTCTATAAAAAAAAATGTATTGAGCTATGCAGTAATGATTAAATGCCAGAAAAGTAGCATGTATATTTCAAGACAGTACAAAAAAAACAGTTAAACATGAGGGAAAATAAATCCCTATCCCAATTTTCCCCTCACTTGTACCTGGGTGAATATAATTCAGGTTCAAACATCAAATCAGCTAAGGAGTAAATAAAATTACATCCAAAAAACCCCAATTTTAATATTTAACAAAATGTTAGAAAGATTGAACACCTTGGCACTTCCCTTAAATGTAAACCCTTACAAGTATGAAAATAATAAAAATAAATCATAACATTCAAGTAAATTACAAAAGGCATTTAATGTTATTACTAATAATAGATGCAATAATTTACATTGTGCAAAACATTATACTTTTCACAATATTCTCACTTCAATTCATTGTTTACTGCCTACAATTTCTGGTCCTCAAATCTTGTTGACGTTGATAATCCCCAATAGGTATCAAACACCTTAACTGTAACACTAATTGCTACAAAGAAGTCCAGAGCAAAGAATCCAGATTTTTTGAAAAAACTTCCAAAGGGAAATAATGGAATATGACATTTGGACAAGATGAAAAGACACATCTTCCTTTGCTGTTTCATGTAGAAAATGAAAAGAGTTTGTCTCATTATTTTCTGTTTTCATCTCATTTTTTTTGACATACTTCTGGCATATTATATCCTGTTCTCTCCTCACAATTTCCACAATGAAATAAAAAAATTGAAGAGCCCAGCATTTCCGGATGTAATAAATTACCACCGTGAGAAAGTTAGGTGATTGTTCACCTATTGTCCTTGAATTTGATATTTTTTCCTTTTTCTATCTGCATGTCCTTCAAAACCCACTACATTTCCCTACACCTGCTAAGGTCTCTTAGTAGGACAAATAGTAGGTGAGTCAAACAAAGACCAAAACTCTAAATCCACTGACAACTGAAATGCAGGTGGAGGGTTTTTTTTCCACATTTTAAAAAGGACAAAATATTACTGCCAAATAGACATTTTGCTAATAAAGAAACTGGCTCAGAAAAGAAGCAAATTATAAAGATATTATATCATTGGGTAGAAAATTATACGGAAAGTCAGATCTCACTAAGTGTGGTATTTTGTGGTTCTGCTGTAATGGAATAAGACAAAATGACCTTCAATTGAGTTTCCATTTAACATTTAATTTCTTATTACTAAGGCATTGGATCTGTATATAGGAAAATTTAGAGCTAGAAAATAAAGAACTTGATCAGTATCCAGATACAGATACTGATTTGGATTATCCACATTAATCCAAATGTGGATAAGTAGGGAAAGCAGAAAAACTGTTTAATTACATGACCATTAAACACTTGGGAGGGTCAAAATTATACCATGAAAAAGAATCAATCCTAATTCTTAACAATTTAAAATTTTATATCATTCATTCCACTTCCAATATTGAAGCACACCTCCTTGTAATTTATGATTTATACTAAAATTGTGTTTTTCCTTTACAGAGAAAAGAAAGCAATCTTTTATTTAATAAGAACTTGAATCAGGAAAGGCCAACTCATTGTGTTAGTTCTTATTCTTTGGACAAGAATATTGCTGTATAGAGTCAAGTAATGATTTGGTCCTTGGAAGAGACTTTTTTGATATTACCAAGTTCCCTATTCAAAATGGAAACTTTGAAGTCAAGTCTAAACCCAGAGACCCATTTTGGTGGAGAAGAGTTTGACAAATCAAAGGTCAATCATTTGGTTGCCAAGTTCAAGCTCAAGAACCCAAAGAATGTCAGGAAGAACAAGAAGACTAGCTTTACCTCTTGGTACACCTTGGATGTCATACTTAATGTTCTCTGATATTGGGGCTGATGGTGATATAATAACTACTAGACTGGGCATAAAATATCAATCCCCTCCACCCCCCAACACACACAAATATATACTACTTACTCAGTTAACTAGCCTAATGCCCTTGTTCAGATTTATGAATGCAAGAAGGCATTAAACACAGATAAGAACGTGTTGACAAACTTGAATTCACAGACACAAAAATTAATTTTTTACATTAATGCTAATAGCATTTTTTAAATGTATGCTGCTTAGATAAGTACAGGCAAAATGACAATATTAAAATAATTTGTAACAAATAAGATATTAATAAACACATGGTTTAAGAGTCTGAGAAATACAAAGCAGGGAGTTCAAGGTCTCTTCTTAGAAACTGACATAAATCTTTCCACAAAAAAATTCACGTTAGAGACGAGAAAGTACTAAGTTACGATCAATAATAAAGACAAAAAAAGCATTATTATCCAATTGGCTGGCTAGGAATCAGACTGCTGGTCAGGAAGATGAAAGTGCTAACAGTAAGAAATAGAAGATGTCTGTAATCCTATCATGACTATGCCAGAAGAAAGCAGAGGCAAGCTAGATGATGACCTGTAGCTTGTCACGGGTGAATTCCACCTGGAAGTGTCAGTTCCAGACCCAGGAACAAATAGGATGGCTAAGCAGACCAGAAATACATACTCTATTAAGCCTGTCACAAAATTTGAAGGACCTACATTTGTAGCAAAGTCGGTATAGTGGTAGTTTAAGAATCTCATTTGAGATGCCATTTCTAAGTATTCTGAATTCTTGAATATGAGTTTTATCAGCACCCTAGATTAGCAGAAAATACAATTCATGTCCTTTAAAATAAAGACTTATTTGAAACTGGCACCATTAAACACTTCATGACAGACATTGCTTATTTTTAAAAGTCTTTTGTTTAGGTTCAGTCTTCTAATGACAGAGGTAATGAATTTTTTTTATCCCATAGACTACCCTGTTGCCCAGTATCCTGAAAGAAACACAAAGCATGCTTTGGCTAAGTTTGGGGCTCTCTAACATTGTGAAAATTGGGGTGTTTCCTAGGGAGAAGGATAAGCAGCATTACATAAGTAGATGTACCAAATTTTCTTCTTAGCAACAAATTTGTGCAAGCAAAAAAATGTATTCAGCTTCAGTTACTCTGATGAATGCTACAGAGACCCTTGGAAGCCTAGAAAAATCTTTTAGCCACTTAGGGATGCTAATTTACAAGGGACAGAAAAGTAATATGCTAATTTTTGTAAACAGCTATTCTTTGAACAAACATTCTGAAATACTACGAAGGGACAAGAAGAGAGAGTACATCTCCATTATTCTCAGAGACACAAAATAGCCTGATCCTAATATTCTAATTAAATGGGGTTTTATAGAATTTTTCCTTCATGAACAGGACTGAGATTTTTCAAAATGCTTGTTTGGACATAAAGTCCTTGTGCCTGTTCAGTCTGAAAGAGATTTAAATGTTTCTGTCTCCAAGGTAGTGTTTTCTCCCTTCTAAAAATATTTTTGTTGACCTACTTTAATTGGGCTCTTTAGGGAAAAAAAATTAGAAACTCCTTTTTTTTTTTTACAAACTCTTACCAGTTCAGAAATTTTACTGACAGCATTTCTGACATACGCCCCTTCTACTTCTGTCTGACATTACCAATAAGAGGGAATTCATTACCTAAAAACTGGGTCATTCAATTTTTTAGCAGCTCTAATTGCTCTAAAGTTATTCCTTACCTTGACTTTTAAATCTCCCTTTCTTAATATTTCCACCCATTAGTCTTAGTTTCCTACTTAAATATAACAAAATTAATTCTTTCTCCTATGCAGCAATCCTCTCAATATTTAAAGACAATTATTATAATATCCTTTTCCAGGAAAAATTGCTCCAGTTTTTCCAGTTTTTTCTCTTTTCAACTTATATCATGTTTATTGCATATAACATTTTTAAATTGAAGTATAGTTGATTTACAATGTTGTGTTAGATTCAGGTATACAGCAAAGTGATTTATATATATATATGTATATATAAACATTTTTTTTTCCATTGCGTTGGGTTTTCATTGCTGCGCGTGGGCTTTCTCTAGTTGCTGCGAGCCAGGGCTACTCTTAATCGCGGTGCGCGGGCTTCTCATTGCGGTGGCTTCTCTTGTTGTAGAGCACAGGCTCTAGGCACGTGGGTTTCAACAGTTGCAGCACATGGGCTCAGTAGTTGTGGCGCGCAGGCTCTAGGGTGCACGGGCCTCAGTAGCTGTGGTGCATGGGCTTAGTTGCTTCACGGCATGGGGGATCTTCCCGGACCAGGGATGGAACCCGTGTCCCCTGCATTGGCAGGCAGATTCTTAACCACTGCAACACCAGGGAAGTACATATATATAACTTTTTAATATTCTTTTCCATTATGGTTTATTACAGGATATTGAATATAGTTCTTTGTGCTATACAGTAGGACCTTTGTTGTTTATCTCTTTTATATATAGTAGTGTATATCTGTTAATCCCAATCTCCTAATTTATCTCTCCCTGCACTTACCCTTTGGTAACTGTAAGTTTGTTTTCTATGTCTGTCAGTCTATTTCTGTTTTGTAAATAAGTTCATTTGTATCACTGTTTTAGATTCCACTTATAAGTGGTATAATTTATTTATCTTTCTCTGAGTTACTTCATTTAGTATGATAATCTCTAGGTCCACCCATGTTGCTACAAATGGCATTCATTCTTTTTTATGACTGAGTAATATTCTATGGTGTATACATACCACATCTTCTTTATCCATTCATCTGTCAATGGACACTTAGGTTGCTTCCATGTCTTGGCTATTGTAAATAGTGCTGCTGTGAAAGTTGCGGTGCATGTATCTTTTCAAATTAGAGTTTTTGTCTTTTCCAGATATATGCCCAGAAGTGGCATTGTTGGATAATATGGTAGTTCTATTTTTAGTTTTTAAAGGAACCTCCATACTGTTCTCCATAGTGGCTGCACCAATTTACATCTCACCAAAAACGTAGGAGGGCTCCCTTTATCTTTCCATCTGTTTGTGTCATCCTCAATTTCTTTCGTCAGCACCTTAGAGTTTTCAGAGTACAGGCCTTTTACCTCCTTAGGTAGGTTTACTCCTAGGTGTTTTATTCTTTCTGTTGTGATATTAAATGTGATTGTTTTCTTAATTTCTCTTTCTGATATTTCATTGTTAGTGTATAGAAATGCAACAAATTTCTATATATTAATTTTGTATCCTGCAACTTTACTGAATCCATTGATGAGCTCTAGTAGTTTTCTGGTGCGCATATAACATTTTAAAATTTGTGATTATTTACACACTTCTTTAATCCCTCAGGAAAATATATATATTTCTGAAATGTTGTTTAAGTCCTTTTTGTATGATCACCAGAATTTCTTTGCACATACTGATCATAAGCTTATTATGGTATGTCATGGCTAGGCCTGTATTGAAACCTTGAGTAGCAGGCTCAGTGGTGCAGCACTGAGTGTGAACAACAAAACAGTGCAGGTTGTAAACCTGTATTGCAGCAAGAAAGATTAACCCAGATGCAAACATTAGGATGAAATAACTTGAAGTGAACTGAAAGAGTACCCTCTCAGACAAAAAAAAGATAAAGAAGAAGAAAGACAGAAATCACCCATGGTTGTGGATCCTCTATCCACACTGACTGCTAGGACCACTGAACTGACAGCATGCTCTCTTAGGTATAAGTGAGCTTGTGAGGGGTATACTTTCTCATGCTGTCTTGTTCTTGCTATCTGGTTTATATTTCATGTAGTTTATTTCTTGATTCTACAGAAAAATAAGGCAAAAGCAACCTCGACTGAGACTGACATCCTTGGATCAGACTCTGTTGTTTGGCCCTGCTCTCTGGCCCATTAATATTGGGGGGCAAGCTCTAGTTCCATTTGAAAATTAATTAATGTAATTCACCATACCCGCAGATTACTGCAAGATTATAGGATACAAGATCTACGTACAAAAATCAATTGCATTTCTATATACTAGCAATGAAAAATTAGAAATTAAACATTTTAAAAACTGGTGTCATTTATAATAGCACCACACACATGAATAATTGGGTGTAAATATAATAAAATATATGAAATATTCATATGCTGAAAACTGCAGAACACTGATTAAAGGAAGCAAAGAAGACTTAAATAAATGGAGAGATATCATTTTCTTTCTATCTGAAGAACTTTTTAAAATATGTTTTTAGTGTGGTTCTTCTGGTGTTGGATTCTTCCAGCTCTTATATGTATAAAAAATATTTTACCTTCTTTTTCGAAAGATATTTTTATTTGGTATAGTCTTCTAGTTTTAGAGTTTTTTCCTAGTACTTTAAAGATGTTCTACTGTCTTCTTACATACTTTTTGAAGAAAAATTTGCTATCACTCTTGACTTTGTTCTAAGACATTTGTACATGTCTTTTTTCACTGAATCCTTTTCTAGCAGATTATTATTGTTTTAATTGTTGTATGCCTTGTTATATATTTTTTTTCATGGTTCTGTGCTTGAGATTTGTTGAACTTCTTGTATCTGTGGGTTTATAGTTTTTCTTAAAATTTGGAAATTTTTCAGCCATTATTTCCTCAATTTTTTCTTCCTGTCTCCTACTCTCTCTCTCTTCTCCTTTGGGGAGTCCAATTACACATACAGTCATTCTCTTGAAACTGTTTCATAAATGACTGATGTTCTGTGCATTTTTTTGCTTTTTATCTCCGGAAAGTTCATATTGCTGTGTATTCAAATTCAATATTTTCTTGATCTTTTCTTCTTCAAAATCCAATCAACTATTAATCCCATCCAGTATATCTTTCATCTCAGACATTGTAGGTTTTGTTTGGGGGAGTTTGTTTATATTTTTTAAAGCTTTTATGTCTCTGCAAAACATTTTGAACATATAAAATATACACAGTTATAACTTTTGATGTCCTTGTCTGCTAATTCTAGCATCTGTTTAAATTCTAGGTGTATTTTAATTGATTGTTTTTCTACTTATTATTGGTCATACTGTCCATCTTTTCTGAAAGTCAAATAATTTTTATTAGATGCCAGACACTATGAATTTTACCTTATTGGGCACTAGATATTTTTGTATTACTATAAATATTCTTGTATTTTGTTCTGGAATGCAGCTAAGTTTTTTAGAAACAGATCCTATTATGTCTTGTTTTTAAGCTTTGTTAGGCAGAACCAGAGCAACCTTTAGGCTAATTATTTCCCACTAATGAACCAAGACTCTCTTGGGTACCCTACCTAAAGCCCCATGTATCATAAGCTTTTCCAGTCTGACTGGTAGGAACAGGCACTATTCCAGTTCTTGTATGAATCTTAGACATTGTTCTGTCTAATCCTTTTGGATTGTCCTAGATAATTTCCTTACATGAATGAGCTGATAAGTAATCAGCTGAATACTAGAGGGTGACTCTGCCTATCTTAGAAGTTCTCTTTCTGTGTAGCTCTCTCCTCTCCAACACTTTGTCCTGTGAACTCTAACTGCCTTCATCTCCCCAGATGGTCAGCTCTATCTCATCTACTTAAGGAGTCTGCTGGGCTCTGCCTGGATTCTTCCTCCTACACAAGGGCTTGGACTCACTGTCAAGAAATTCACTTGGAGAACTGTAGGCCTCACCTCATTTGTTTCCAGTGTCTCAAGAATCACTGTCCTAGATTGCCAACAAACACATGAAAAGATGCTCAACATCACTAATCATTAGAGAAAGGCAAATCAAAACTACAATGAGATATCACCTCACACCAGTCAGAATGACTATCATCGAAAAATATACAAACAACAAATGCTGGAGAGGGTGTGGAGAAAAGGGAACCCTCTTGCACTGTTGGTGAGAATGTAAATTGATACAGCCACTATGGAGAACAGTATGGAGGTTCCTTAAAAAACTACAAATAGAACTACCATACACCCAGCAATCCCACTACTGTACATATACCCTGAGAAAACCATAATTCAAAAAGAGTCATGTACTACAATGTTCATTGCAGAACTACTTACAATAGCTAGGACATGGAAGCAACCTAAGTGTCCACTGACAGATGAATAGATAAAGAAGATGTGACACATATATACAATGGAATATTACTCAGCCATAAAAAGAAACGAAATTGAGTTATTTGTAGTGAGGTGGATGGACCTAGAGACTGTCATACAGAGTGAAGTAAGTCAGAAAGAGAAAAATAAATACCGTATGCTAACACATATACATGGAATCTTAAAAAGAAAACAAACAAAGGTTCTGAAGGACCTAGGGGCAGGACAGGAATACAGACGCAGACTTAGAGAATGGACTTGAGGACACGAGGATTGGGAAGCGTAAGCTGGGATGAAGTGAGAGAGTGGCATGGACATATATGCACTACCAAATGTAAAATAGATAGCTAGTGGGAAGCAGCCGCATAGCACAGGGAGATCAGCTCCGTGCTTTGTGACCACCTAGAGGGGTGGGATAGGGAGGGTGGGAGGGAGACGCAAGAGGGAGGAGATATGAGGATATATGTATATGTATAGCTGATTCACTTTGTTATGAAGCAGAAACTAACACACCATTGTAAAGCAATTATACTCCAATAAAGATGTTAAAAAAAATCACTGTCCTTTATTGCCTGATATACAATGCCTTTAAAACTATTACCTCATGCATTTTGTTTTTGATCTGGTTGAGTCAGGTGTGAAGGTAAATCTAGTTACTGTAACTCCATCTTTTCCAGAAGCAAAGTCTCAAAGGAACTATTGAAATGGCTTCATAACTGGTTTCCCTACTTCTAGGTTTGTTCTTCTAACGTTATGGTGAGTTTCCTACTTTAAATCTTTTGCTAACTCCAAACTGTCAAATCAACAGTGCCCAAATTCTGTCTTTAGACAATGGTCAACTCTGTGGTGAAGTTCTCACCAGAAAAAAAGAGAAAAATAAGAATAGTGTATCAAGTTTTAAAACCATTTACTGTGAAATATAACATCAGAAATCTTCAGGATGTATAAAAACAATTATACAGTTCAGTAAATTATCACTAAGTAACAATCCATTTAACATCACCAAATTAAGAAATAGAAAATTTCCAGCTCTCCAGAAAGCCTACACAGGTCCCTTCCAAGCCACATATATATATAGGTACTGTGTTTTATCTTGCTTATTTTTTTCAGTAACTGCTTATAGTTAGCCGAAGTTAACTATACATTGAGATATGGTGGACTGCAGTTGGAACCTCACTGAAATGCGGCAATCAGTGTGACCTTCCTAAGGAAGTTCTGTTTAAATTGAGTCATAAAGAATAAGTAGGAGGTATCCATTTAAGGAGGAAAGGAAGAGAGGTAACTTGAGAAAAAATGTGTTTTTTCCAGGCAGAAGTTACTTTTGGCTAATCTAAACTACCAAACACACACACACACACACACACACACACACACACACACACAAACACACACACACACACACACACCCCTGTGAATGAGAAGGGGATAAGACTACCGAAGATAGGTATTAAAATCATCATAAAATTGTATAAAATGTCATTGGTATTAAACTTGAAAATTTCAATAAGATTAATATTTTTCTAGGAAAAAATGATTATTGAAAAAGAAGAAATCAAATACCTAATTATACTGTTAATCATTAAAGGATTTTTAAAGTAATAAAATAATTATTTAACTATCCTGGTTTTAGCAATTTCATGGGTGCTTTCTTTCATATTAACAAGGAACAGATAATATTTTTTCTATAGAATATGTTGAGGCATAGAAAAAATGTAGAAGACTGCAGTTCATTTTATGAAGCTTTTAAAGATAACCCCCAAATCTATTGATTAGTCTCATCTATAAATATCAATAAAAATACTAGGAAAAAATTATCTAACATCAAATTAAAGGGAGCATGATCAAGAAGAGTTTAGTCTAGAAATAAAAGTATAGTAGCAAATATATTAATAAATTAAGTATATCAACAGATAAAATATAAAATTGATCATTTTATGTAATACTAAATATTGATTTATAAAACAAATATTTTTTGAGTACCCATTCTGTTCCAGGTGCTGTTTAAGTTCTGGAAATATAGGATAAGCAATACAACATCCCTACCACCATGGAATTTATATTATAGTGACAGAAAATATATTAAATATTTTTAAAAAAGAATAAATAATATAATTTAAAGTAATACTAAGGTGTTAGATCACCTTATGAAGGAAGGAAATGTGTCATTTAGAAAGAAAGAGCTGTTTTAGAAGGCAAGTGGGAAAAAACTGCTCAGATAAGTTTGGATGATGCAGAGAAGAGTTTGCTAAGACAATATTTGAAAGAAGAACTTTGAAGGCAGAGAAATAACAAATATAAAGTTCCCAAGGTGAGAATAAGGATGGTATGTCTTGGGGGCAGTAGGAAAGCCAGTGTTGGTAGATAAGAGTTGGGTAGGAAGAAAATGGTAAGAGATGTAGCCAGAGAAGAAGACAGAGGTCAGATCTCAAAGAAATTTTCTTGCTAGAATTTTATTTTAAGTGTTAACAGATGCCAATTGGAGAGTTTTAAGCAGAAGTGATGTAACCTGATTTCCATTTTTAAAAAGGCACTCTACTATGTGGGGAACATATTATAAGCCACAAGAATAAAAGAACAGTTAGGAGAATATCATCAGACTAGTCTAGCCCAGGGAGAAAAACGCTAAGGAATGGTTCGGTTGGAGATATATTTTGAAAATATGGGGACAGATTTGCTGAATGGAGTAGGTGTGGTAAATCATAACAATGGGGCATTTCAGGGAAGAGAAGATGTGAAGAAAGGGGCAGGAGAGATTAAGATTTGAACTATGCTGCTTTGGACACATAGGCTAGACACTCGTAATAGGATTAGTTGTTGCTACATCCTCAGAAGTGGCAACATAGATCTGAGGCAGTAGACACTGTTGTTGCCTAATTCCAGCCAGCGGAAAGGGAAGGAGTGGAATGCAAACCACTTCCTTATAATAACATGATCCAGAAGTTGAAGACATCACTTCTCTCCCATCACACTAGACAAAGCTTACTTACACCTCACATGGCCTCTAGGAGGACAGCCATATGCTCAGCTGCACCTTAGGGGAGTCTATTATTAAAAGGAAGAAGAGGAGAAGGCATAACAGTGAAAAATGAACTGTCTCTAATGGGCTGGCACGACACTCAAGCAGGATGCCAAATAGGCATTTGAGACCTAATAAAAATGGGGTTTCTGTAACTTAATAAATAATATTTATGTAAAAATGAGAGTTAGCATACCGATAATAACATAGTAGAGAATTTCTTTTAAAATCACAACTAACACATGGTTATTGACTATTATTTAACATGTTTCTGGGCTGCTAAATAGTAAGTCAACTGATAGCACTAACAAGAATTAATAAGAGCTCTGTAATGTGACCAATTTCAGAAATATGCAAAATAGATAAATTTCATATATATACATATATGCAAGTAATTACATTTATAATATCAATAAAATATGTGGGTCATTGTACAAACTTTAGAAAATACAGTAAATTAAGAAATAGAAACTAAAGGTCACCTAACATCACTCTGCAGAGGTGTCCACTATTAACATCTTGCTGTGTTTCCTTGTAAATATCTACAGATTGGTTTTTTTCTTATAAATCATGCTTATATTGCATATATTTTTAACATGTTTACTCTACCTAACTTGAGATTACCTTTTCCTATGCTTTTACATTGTTGGGTTTTTTAAACATAATTTTTATTACGGCATAATAGTTTACATATGGTAAAGAACTGAGTTTTTTAGTTTCACCACTAAAAATGCTGACATTTCTTTGTTCAAGAGGAAGAAATGATTCTCCAAGCAGCAAGGATATTTCCTACATTCCAAAAGCTACTGAATATATGACATTAATAGACATTCTAATTCCTACCTCTTTAAAATCTCTGGTGTTAAAAAAAGACAATTGACAATATAATGACAGTAATATTAAGAAGTATCTTGTTTCTTATTTTCCTGAGTTACCAACAGATCCCAAGCTGCCCTGACATATTGCCTTGAGACATCACCATTAAGAGAAAGAATCCTCCACATGTTTATGAGCCTTAATTTGCAGAGTTTTTTTACCTGTGGTCACAAGAAATTGCTTCCCTAAAGCACTTGTCAGGGATAGACTGAAGGATATATATACCTTTCAGAAGTGATGAGAGATGCTTCTAGCAGTACTTTCCAAATCACCACCTAAGGATTCCATATGATTCCAAGAAGGCTTCGAGGGCTCTTGTGATGTCAGTATTGTCTCTGTGCAGCCTCCTCTCCCCCAACCACAGCAGCGTTCATAGATATTGAAGAATAAAGAAAAGGAACTAAAGGAAGTGACAATCTGGAAGGAAAAAGGAAATTTAAATCAGTTTTGAATGTACAAAGCCTGGAAGGCCAAAACCTGGAAAAGAGTAGAAATTCATCTGGTGTTCAACTCTGAGCTTCTATATTCTCATCTGCAGAAGAATGAACCAGTAATAATTGAGCTCTACCTCTATGTCAAGCCCTTTAAATGCATGATTTAATTTAAACTTCACCATTGTCTATGGTAGGGATTGTCATCCTAATTCTGTAAAGGAGGGGTCTGAAATTCAAAGCAGTTAGAAATCAGGTCTCAGGTGATGCAACTAGTAAATGCCCCAGGCAGGATTCCCCACCCACCTCTCTATGACACCCAAACACAAGCTCCTCTCATTTGTCACAATAAATGTACTTTCCCCACTGATTGTTGTGAATACTAAAATTTTAGGATGAAAAAAGATTATAGTCATCTGTTAAAGGAAAATCCATATTGAGTTAAATTTGGCAAAGACCTAGAAACGGGTATTATTTAAATGTGTACTATAAATGGCACAGTTAAAGAGTATATATAGTGAGAAAGGGGGAAAGCTGATGATATAACTGAAAATTTTTTCACTCCATTATATTATATATAGGAAATCTATATATTTTCATATTTTTAAAATTTGTCACATTAATAAATTCTTTTATTCATTTTAATAATTAGAAGCCAGTTCATAAAGGGCCTTGGGTACCAGAGTTAGGAATTTTGTTTTTATTTATCTATCTTGGGGTCCCACGAAAGAATTCTGAGCACAGTGGTAACAGCACAAGATCTGCATATAGAAAAGACTACTCTTCAAAGATTTATTTTGTGAGTAGAATGGTCTATCAGTAAAGAAAGTCTATGTTATATTGCAGTCAAAAATCTAAAATTCTCAGTGGCTTAAAACACCTAAAATTTATTTCTTGGTTTGTCTCAGGTTTAGGGTGGAGACAAGGGTGCTATTCCATTTCATCCTCATTCAACAACGCTGGCTGGCAGAGCCTTCACATGTGAGCATCACCAGCAATAATAGCAAAAGAGGGTAGGGGACATGTGACTTGAGCCCTTGTCCTGATAGGTTCCCAACAAGAAGTGACACATGTCACATCTCACATTTCACACAGGGACAAAACAGTGCAGCTTTACCTTGTGCTGGAAGGAAGAGAATTGAAAATACTGCTGAAGAGCACAAATATTTATCACTAATAACTTTTTTAAAAAATGAGACTAGACATAAGATCAGTCTACCAACTGATGAAATTCAACATGAAAGAGACAATGAGGACCTGAGTCAGGAAAGTGGCTGAGGGTAGAGAAAGAATAATGCGGGTCAAAGCAGTAACTACAGGACATGGACATATCTTGGATACAGATGGGGAAAAACAAAACACAAAATGCAAAGATCACCTATGCACCTAAAGTCTTGATAAAGTTTTGAGGTTTTTTCCAAAGTAGAAAGTGCTTTTAACTAACTTTTCAATGGGTTTAACCAGTTTTTTAAAAGGTACTCAGGAAGAGCTTCAAGATAGCAGAAGAGTAAGAGGTGCAGATCACCTTCCAACCCACAAATACATCAGAAATACATCTACATGTGCAACAACTCCTACAGAACACCTACTGAACGCTGGCAGAAGAACTCAGACCTCCCAAAAGGCAAGAAACTCCCCACGTACCTGGGTAGGGCAAAAGAAAAAAACAGAGACAAATAATAGGGATGGGACCTGCACCAGTGGGAGGGAGCTGTGAAGGAGGAAAGGTTTCCACACACTAGGAAGCCCCTTTGCGGGCGGAGACTGCGGGTGGCAGAGGGGGAAGCTTCGCAGCCACGGAGGAGAGCACAGCAACAGGGGTGCGGAGGGCAAAGCGGAGAGATTCCCGCACAGAGGATCGGTGCCGACCAGCCCTCACCAGCTTGAGAGGCTTGTCTGCTCACCCGCCGGGGCGGGCGGGGGCTGGGAGCTGAGGCTCTGGCTTCGGAGGTCGGATCCCAGGGAGACGACTGGGGTTGGCGGCGTGAACACAGCCTGAAGGGAGCTAGTGCGCCACGGCTAGCCGGGAGGGAGTCTGGGAAAAAGTCTGGAGCTGCCGAAGAGGCAAGAGACTTTTTCTTGCCTCTTTGTTTTGCGGTGCGCAAGGAGAGGGGATTAACAGCGCCGCCTCAACGAGCTACTCAGATGGGCTTGAGCCCCTGCTATCAGAGAGGATCCCAGAAACGGGCATGAGACACAAAGGCTGCTGCTGCCGCCACCAAGAAGCCTGTGTGCAAGCACAGGGCACTATCCACACATTCCCTCCCAGGAGCCTGTGCAGCTCGCCACTGCCAGGGTCCTGTGATCCAGGGACAACTTCCCCGGGAGAACGCATGGCGGGCCTCAGCCTGGTGCAACGTCACGCCGGACTCTGACGCCGCAGGCTCGCCCACATCCGTACCGCTCCCTCCCCGCGGCCTGACTGAGCCAGAGCTCCCGAATCAGCTGCTCCTTTAACCCCGCTCTGTCTGAGCGAAGAACAGACGCCTTCAGGCGACCTACATGCAGAGGTGGGGCCAAATCCAAAGCTGAACCCCCAGGAGCTGTGCGAACAAAGGAGAGAAAGGGAAATCTCTCCCAGCAGCCTCAGGAGCAGCGGATTAAATCGTCAGAATCAACTTGATGTATCCTGCATCTGTGGAATACCTGAATACACAAAAAATCATCCCAAACTGTGGCGATGGACTTTGGGAGAAACGATTTATATATTTTTCCCCTTTTTCACTTTTTGTTTGTGTTTCACTGTTTGTTTGTATGATTCTGTGTGATTTTGTCTGTATACCTTTGCTTTTACCATTTGTACTAGGGTTCTGTCTGTCCTTTTTTTTTAGTATAGTTTTTAGTGCTTGTTATCATTGGTGGATTTGTTTTTTGGTTTGGTTGCTCTTTCTTTCTTTTTTATTAATTTTTTTTATTTTTAATAATCATTTTTAATTTTAATAACATTATTTTATTTTTTCTTTCTTTCTTTTTTTCTCCCTTTTGTTCTGAGCCGTGTGGATGAGAGCGTCTTGGTGCTCTGGCCAGGCGTCGGTGCTCTGCCACTGAGGTGGAAGAGCCGAGTTCAGGACACTGGTCCACCAGAGACCTCCCAGCTCCATGTAATATCAAACAGCAAAAATCTCCCAGAGATCTCCATCTCAACTCCAAGACCCAGCTCCACTCAACAACCAGCAAGCTACACTGCTGAACACCCTATGCCAAACAACTAGCAAGACAGGAACACAACCACACCCATTAAGAGAGAGACTGCCTAAAATCATAAAAAGGTCACAGACAACCCAAAGCACACCACCAGACATGGATCTGCCCACCAGAAACACAAGATTCAGCCTCATCCACCAGAACACAGGCACTAGTCCCCTCCACCAGGAAGCCTACACAACCCACTGAACCAACCTTAGCCACTGGGGGCAGACACCAAAAACAATGGGAACTACGAACCTGCAGCCTGTGAAAAGGAGACCCCCAAACACAGTAAGATAAGCAAAATGAGAAGACAGAGAAACCCACAGCAGATGAAGGAGCAAGGTAAAAACCCACCAGACCAAACAAATGAAGAGGAAATAGTCAGTCTACCTGAGAAAGAATTCAGAATAATGACAGTAAAGATGATCCAAAATCTTGGAAGTAGAATGGATAAATTACAAGAAACGTTTAACAAGAAACTAGAAGAACTAAAGAGCAAACAAACAATGATGAACAACACAATAAATGAAATTAAAAATTCTCTAGAAGGAATCAACAGCAGAATAACTGAGGCAGAAGAATGGATAAGTGATCTGGAAGATAAAATAGTGGAAATAACTACTGCAGAGCAGAATAAAGAAAAAAAGAATGAAAAGAATTGAGGACAGTCTCAGGGACCTCTGGGAAAACATTAAATGCTCCAACGTTCGAATTATAGGGGTCCCAGAAGAAGAAAAGAAAAAGGGACTGAGAAAATATTTGAAGAAATTATAGTTGAAAACTTCCCTAATATGGGAAAGGAGATAGTTAAGTCCAGGAAGTACAGAGAGTCCCATACAGGATAAATCCAAGGAGAAACACACCAAGACACATATTAATCAAACTATCAAAAATTAAACACAATGAAAAAATATTAAAAGCAGCAAGGGAAAAACAACAAATAAAACACAAGGGAATCCCCATAAGGTTAACAGCTGATCTTTCAGCAGAAACTCTGCAAGCCAGAAGGGAGTGGCAGGACATATTTAAAGTGATGAAAGGGAAAAACCTACAACCAAGATTACTCTACCATCAAGGATCTCATTCAGGTTTGACAGAGAAATTAAAACCTTTACAGAAAGCAAAAGCTAAGAGAATTCAGCACCACCAAACCAGCTTTACAACAAATGCTAAAGGAACTTCTCTAGGCAGGAAACACAAGAGAAGGAAAAGACCTACAATAACAAACCCAAAACAATTAAGAAACTGGATATAGGAACATACATATCTATAATTACCTTAAATGTAAATGGAATAAATGCTCCAACCAAAAGACATAGACTGGCTGAATGGATAAAAAAACAAGACCCGTATATATGCTGTCTACAAGAAACCCACTTCAGACCTAGGGACACATACAGACTGAAAGTGAGGGGATAGAAAAAGATATTCCATGGAAATCAAAAGAAAGCTGGAGTAGCAATTCTCATATGAGACAAAAGAGACTTTAAAATACAGGCCATTACAAGAGACAAAGAAGGACACTACATAGTGATCAAGGGATGAATCCAAGAAGAAGGTTTAACAATTGTAAATATTTATGCACCCAACACAGGAGTACATCAATATATAAGGCAGATACTAACAGCCATAAAAGGAGAAATCGACAGTAACACAATCATAGTAGGGGACTTTAACACCCCACTTTCATCAATGGACAGATCATCCAAAATGCAAATAAATAAGGAAACAAGCTTTAAATGACACATTAAACAAGATGGACTTAATTGATATTATTAGAACATTCCACCCAAAAACAACAGAATACACTTTCTTCTCAAGTGCTCATGGAACCTTCTCCAGGATACATCATATCCTGGATCACAAATCAAGCCTTGGTAAATTTAAGAAAATTGAAATCATATCAAGAATCTTTTCTGACCACAAAGCTATGAGACTAGATATCAATTACAGGAAAAAGTCTGTAAAAAATACGAACACATGGAGGCTAAACAATACACTATGTAATAACCAAGAGCGCACTGAAGAAATCAAAGAGGAAATCAAAAAATAGCTAGGAACAAATGACAATGAAAACACGACGACCCAAAACCTATGGGAGGCAGCAAAAGCAGTTCTAAGAGGGAAGGTTATAGCAATACAATCCTACCTCGAGAAACAAGAAACATCTTACACCTTACACCTAAAGCAATTAGAGAAAGAAGAACAAACAAACCCCAAAGTTAGCAAAAGGAAAGAAATCATAAAGATCAGATCAGAAATAAATGAAAAAGAAATGAAGGAAATGATAGCAAAGATCAATAAAACTAAAAGTTGGTTCTCTGAGAAGATATAATTGATAAACCATTAGCCAGACTCATCAAGAAAATAAGGGAAAAGACCCACATCAACAGAATTAGAAATGAAAAAAGAAAAGTAACAACTGACACCACAGAAATATAAAGCATCAGGAGAGATTACTACAAGCAACTAGATGTCAATAAAATGGACAACCTGGAAGAAATGGAGAAATTCTTAGAAAAGCACAACCTTCCGAGACTGAACCAGGAAGAAACAGAAAATATAAACAGACCAATCACAAGCACTCAAATTGAGACTGTGATTAAATATCTTCCACAAACAAAAGCCCAGCACCAGATGGCTTCACAGGCAAATTCTAGCAAACATTTAGAGAAGAGCTAACACCTATCCTTCTCAAACTCTTCCAAAACATAGCAGAGGGAGGAACACTGCCAAACTCATTCTACGAGGCCACCATCACCCTGATACCAAAACCAGACAGAGAGGCCACAAAGAAAGAAAACTACAGGACAATATCACTGATGAGCATAGATGCAAAAATCCTCAACAAAATTCTAGCAAACAGAATCCAAAAGCACATTAAAAGGATCATACACCATGATCAAGTGGGGTTTATCCCAGGGATGCAAATATTCTTCAATATACGCAAATCAATCAATGTGATAAACCATATTAACAAACTGAAGGAGAAAAACCATATGATCATCTCAATAGATGCAGAAAAAGCTTCTGACAAAGTTCAACACCCATTTATGATAAAAACCCTGCAGAAAGTAGGCATAGAGGGAACTTCCCTCAACATAATAAAGGCCATATATGACAAACCCACATCCAACATCGTCCTCAATGGTGAAAAACTGAAAACATTTCCACTAAGATCAGGAACAAAACAAGGTTGCCCACTCTCACCACTATTATTCAACACTGTTTTGGAAGTTTTAGCCATAGCAATCAGAGAAGAAAAAGAAATAAAAGGAATCCAAATCGGAAAAGATGAAGTAAAGCTGTCACTGTTTGTAGATGACATGATACTATACATTGAGAATCCTAAAGATGCTACCAGAAAACTACTAGAGCTAATCAAGGAATTTGGTAAAGCAGCAGGATACAAAATTAATGCACAGAAATCTCTTGCATTCCTATACACTAATGATAAAAACTCTGAAAGAGATATTAAGGAAACAATCCCATTTACCATTGCAAGAAAAAGAATAAAATACCTAGAAATAAACCCAGCTAAGGAGACAAAAGCCTGCAGGCAGAAAACTATAAGACACTGATGAAAGAAATTGAAGATGATACAAACAGGTGGAGAGATATACCATGTTCTTGGATTGGAAGAATCAACATTGTGAAAATGATTATACTACCAAAAGCAATCTACAGATTCAGTGCAATCCCTATCAAACTACCAATGGCAATTTTCCAGAACTAGAACAAAAAATTTCACAATTTGTATGGAAACACAAAAGACCCCGAATAGCCAAAGCAATCTTGAGAAAGAAAAATGGAGCTGGAGGAATCAGGCTCCCAGACTTCAGACTATACTACAAAGCTACAGTAATCAAGACAGTATGGTACTGGCACAAAAACAGAAATATAGATCAATGATACAGGATAGAAAGCCCAGAGATAAACCCACACACATATGATCACCTTATTTTTGATAAAGGAGGCAAGAGTATCCAATGGAGAAAAGACAGCCTCTTCAATAAGTGGTGCTGGGAAAACTGGACAGCTACATGTCAAAGAATGAAATTAGAACACTCCCTAACACCATACACAAAAATAAACTCAAAATGGATTAAAGACCTAAATGTAAGGCCAGACACTACAAAACTCTTAGAGGAAAACTTAGGCAGAACACTCTATGACATAAATCACAGTAAGATCCCTTTTGACTCACCTCCTAGAGAAATGGAAATAAAAACAAAAATAAACAAATGAGACCTAATGAAACTTAAAAGCTTTCACACAGCAAAGAAAACCATAAGCAAGACAAAAAGACAACCCTCAGAATGGGAGAAAATATTTGCAATCGAATCAACTGACAAAGGATTAATCTCCAAAATTTACAAGCAGCCCATGCAGCTCCACATCAGATAAACAAACAACCCAATCCAAAAATGGGCAGAAGACCTAAATAGACAAATTTTCAAAGAAGGTATACAGATTGCCAACAAACACATGAAAGAATGCTCAACATCATTAATCATTAGAGAAATGCAAATCAAAACTACAATGAGATATCATCTCACACCAGTCAGAATGGTCATCATCAAAAAATCTACAAAAAATAAATGCTGGAGAGGGTGTAGAGAAAAGGGAACCCTCTTGCACTGGTGGTGGGAATGTAAGTTGATACAGTCACTATGGAGAACAATATGGAGCTTCTTTAAAAAAGTAAAAATAGAACTACCATACGACACAGCAATCCCACTACTGGGCATAGACCCTGAGAAAACCATAATTCAAAAGAGTCATGTACCACAATGTTCATTGCAGCTCTATTTACAGTATCCAGGACATGGAAGCAACCTAAGTGTCCATCGACAGATGAATGGATAAACAAGATGTGGCACATATATACAATGGAATATTACTCAGCCATAAAAAGAAACGAAATGAGGTATTTGTAGTGAGGTGGATGGACCTACAGTCTGTCATACAGAGTGAAGTAAGTCAGAAAGAGAAAAATACTGTATGCTAACACATATATATATGGAATCTTAAAAAAAAAAAAAATGGTCTTGAAGAACCTAGGGGCAGGATGGGAATAAAGACACAGACCTACTAGAGAATGGACTTGAGGACACGGGGAGAGGGAAAGTTAAGCTGGGACCAACTGAGAGAGTAGCATGGACATATATACACTATCAAAGGTAAAACCGATAGCTAGTGGAAAGCAGCTGCATAGCACAGGTAGATCAGCTCGGTGCTTTGTGACCACCTAGAGGGGTGGGATATGGAGGGTAGGACGGAGGGAAATGCAAGAGGGAAGTGATATGGGGATATATGTATATGTATAGCTGATTAAAGCAGAAACTAACACACCACTGTAAAGCAATTATAGTCCAATAAAGATGTTAAAAAAATAAAATAAGATAAAAATAAATAAATAAAAGGTACTCAGATTAGAGCAAGGGAAATAAATAATTTATATAGAAAGCTGTTCACCAATTTTTATTCCTCAGTATAAAAAAATCTGTCAGTTACTATAAAAGAAGTCTGTTTAAAAAGGTGTTAAGAAAAATGTATTCAGGAAACTAATGAAAAATTATGTTAACAATCTAAACTCGAAATCCCATTTTAAACATAAAAACAATAATCACATCCAGTACCCTTCCAAGAAATCTTCATTATCAACATGATCTGAGAGGAGCACTAGAATTTGGGGAAAAAATGATGGAACTAGAATAAATTTACAGTATAGAACTGACTTACTTCTGGGACTATATTTCCTAACTAAAAGCCACAGAATTAGTCGCTAGAGTAATATATTATTTAAGCTGGAAGGAACAAAGTGTTTGTGGTAAACATGTTCAGGAATTTAGAAGTGAATACTAATTTAGCAATAAGATATACTTCAATTATTTATGCCAAATAAAGGCAGTTTTCCCTGGCAAGGGTGTAGGAAGGTCTGTGGTATTGCTGTTAAAATTCTAGGATGGGAAACACTGAGTCAGCATTTCCTTACCCTGGTCACAGTGTTACTTTACCACGATGGAGAGGTTGTGAAACAAAGCACATTCTTTCCCATTCTGATATGATATGGTATGGATATCCTGGCATTTGTTTGTTTCTCTGCTGAGAATTGTATCACAAGCCTCAGTAGAACAAGGCAGAATGTTAAGAAAATAAATATTCAACTTGATCTAAATTTATGTAGTTACAGTTCTGGGTGTGCACTGCTCTCCACATTTTAAGTTGAATTATTAGTCACAGGAGAAGAAAGTATACCTAATTCCCTTCAAATGTTTCAGTCAATTTTCATAAGTTATAAACCTGGAAGTCCCATTAGAAGTTGATCTCCCTAAATGTAACTCTGGAACATCCTTAAATAATGCCAGACAAATGAGAATCCATAAGGAAATATTAGGGCAGAATATTGTACAATTTTTTTATTATCATCAACTCCCTCTTTGTCTTCAAATCATGGTAAACAAAACTATAGAGGACATTATTTTTAAATTCAGAAAAATTACTGATTTTAGATTTAATGAAGTATAAAAGCCCACATTTCAAAACTAATTTTTTTCAAACTTTTAGTTGCTTTCTTCATTTTACAACAATATAAAAAACTTAAGTAGATGATCAGATCCCCAAGAGTTACAAGACTTGTGTATTTCTAGTTCTGCCATTGGTCTTATATAAGACACAAAATTTTTCTGTGTGCTTCAACAACCTTGTCTACTAAACAGATAAAATAAATTTACTTCTCCAAACAAATGTGAAAATTTTTCCATTGGAAAGATATAATCAACTTGTCCTTCTGAGTGTGCAAAACCAAAAATCCCCATTTCCATCCAACTACTGTAGTTTTCTTTATACTGAACTTAGGGTAAGATTAGACAGACTTTTCCAAATGCATCTAAAATAATAGGCAAAACACTGTTTTCAGATTTAAAAGCTCTTCACATCCTATTTGCAACTTCTAATAATCTTTCAAAGTAGACAGAAAGGACATTACTTTCCTACTTTACAGACCAGAGAATTGAGGTTTAAGAGGTAAAGCAGTATTTTCCAAGGCCACGTTGCTATTCTGAGAGCTGGCCAAGAGCTCTTTCTGCTGCACTATATTGTATATTTACCAAGGAAATCTAAGATATGGTCAACAACCTTAGTAAGTATTAATGTTTTAGTGAGTCAAAACACTCAAATCCAAGGAAGAACAAACATAGCAGGAAACATATTGAATGAAAAGTCAAGCAAAATGAAGTCTACCTACTATATGTAGAAATTGAGAAAGGATCTCGATGAGCTAGAGCCTTCCAGAAATATCTCATGACAGAGCATAATATTTAAAACTCATTATTTGGGCAGGTGAGTGAAGTTAGGAGGCTTTCTGATTAGGAGGGGAAGTATATGCTAAAACACAGAGACAGGTACAGGTGTGTGTACCTGAGACACTGAAGACAAGAGGATACATATGCCTGAAGCAAAGCTTGAGAGGAAAAGAGGGCTGGAAAAAAATTGGAAAGATAGAAAATGACAGCTCTGTTGAAATCTTGAAAGTGTTGTTGCAGAGTTTGTCTTTAAGGTAAATGTTGAAAAAGGACAGTGTTCTAAAGTTGGTGAAAGCTCCGTGAAAGTTCCTTTTAAATTAGATTAGCCGGATTAGTCTGGCTAATACACATGTGTGTTTGAATCAAACTGGAGTCACAGTGTTACAGCAACTTAAGTTAAAAGAGATCAGTCTACAATGGTAAGCCATGACAGCGAGGAAGAAGGCATATCCATCTTTTTGTTAAAGAGTGGGTACAGGTGAACAGTTGAAAGAATATTTGAAAGGTATCACATCTGGGTACTCAGAACAATGAACAGAAGGCGTTTCATTGAGAATGTGGTTAACAGCCATTAGTGTCAGATGTGGAGGAGACTGTGGACTGATGGAGAAAAAAAAATCAGAGCTGCTAAAGAAAAAAAAATCACATCCCTGGATAACCTTTAAAAGTTTACAGTCATTTTTCATTAACAATATGAGATTGCAAGTGAACATAAGCACAACCAATCACAGGTGTATTTATAATGCCTTATGTATATAGAGCTATACTACAAAATTGTTTTGCTATGTTATAAGTGTAGCAACATGATGAATGGGATGTTTTTGTTGCCCTGGAATTAGTGACTAAGATTCAAATCTGAGCTACAAAGAGATATCCTATACTAATCAACCTGAAGAGAACTGCAAACAATGGAATCCTTCCTCCAGGAGTTACTAAGTGGTGGCTGAACCCACTGTTCTTAGTAATCTCCACAAGCGCCTCCCTCTAGTTGCATAAGCAGGGATGGGAAAAGTAGGGAGAATTGGAATAAAATTGCTGGAATTGTAGGGAATGGTTGTTGTTTTCTTCCTCCCTTTCCCATTGCCAATTTTGGGGAGAGGGTATTCAAGACAATTATTCATAAGAGGTGCCTGCAAAAAAAGGAGAAAAAAGGAAACTGGTATTTCACTCCTAGCTGGACATTAGCTTATGACGTGGACTTGTTGATCTTTTTCATTATTGTATTGAACAAAGGAAAAGGAGAATAGGATGCGGGGGAAGAGGGTAGAACAGAAGAGGGGGCAGCTGTGGAAAGTCTGAACTACCACCATGAGGAACAGAAAGGAGGCAGGTCAAGTGGATCTCATGGAAGATAGCTAGTCTTAAGCCCTGTTGAACATTCCAAGCCCAAGGTGGTAACATAGGCCTATTGCACTGAACATTCAGGAACAGACTCTGAGAAGTAGTTAGGAAAAAATCAAATGGGATTTGGTCCCTCACATCAGGGAACCTTGACGAGTTCTGTTATAGACATTCATCCCTCTCCATCTTCTTCCTCCTTTTTTTAACAAAGGAAAGGAAACACACACACACACACACATACACACAGAAAAGAAAGAGGAGAGCGTGAAAAGACAAACATTTCTTCTCCGATTTAAGTCTCGTGGGACAAATCTGCAAGAGATGAGTAAACAAAAGAAAAAGATGAGAATTAAGAAGATGACAGCTTTTATGCTGGAAAGTAACAATAAAGATGGGGTAGTCAACAGCACATGGTTGCAGGCAGTGATTGAGAAACAAATGAAAGCCTCATGGTAATTTCCCACAGTTCAGACTGCTCAATAAAGCAATATATAATGATTTAAGTAGAGTATTTTATAAAATATCTGATACTCAGGAAAGATGTTTTGATTCTTTATACATAAATAGAAAACATATCTGAAGTTTTGAAGGCTTTCTTTTTTTTAAATTTCCAGCAGACACAAGCTATGGAATGAACAAAATTCAACCTATACATTAAAATGCAAGTAAACTGCAAACTATTCAACAGAATTGGAGTCCAGATTTTTCTTTTAGAAAGCATCCTTTGTTCTCAAATGTGTTGGAATAAAAATGAGTCAAAAGTCCAATTTAGATTAAAATGTCAGCTTTAGAGAAAGTGGTAAATTAACTTTAAGAGTTTATAAGTATATGGCAGATACACATCATTCTTAAGTTATACCAGAATACAAAATAGAAGACAACAAAAACAAAAATAGGCTTATTCTAGATTCAGTGAAATACCCTTCTTTGCTTAATGAGAATAACAGAATAATGGCTCTTTACCGAGTAATATTTACTAATTTATAGAAAAGTATATAAAAACTTCTTTCTTGTGAGTTTAGGTGTTCCTGGAGTGTCTGTAGGGTTCTCATAGCACACGTGGCTGCAGAAGATCACTTGACCAAAGCTGTCTGCTCCAACAGAAAGCCTGCCCCAATACTACAGCATTAAGAAACCTTGGGAAATAGCTATAGGCTAAAACAGTTGTGATTCAGACATCAGGCAACATATTAAATGCTCTATGTCTCTATTTAAATAAGCAGTGATTCCGATTTTGAATCTGCATGAGTCACTTGTTTTCTGAGTATTACTTGGAAATTAAATTCTAACGTCATAGATGGATTTAAAGTCTGACTGCCTTCAGCACACAAAGCAGTAAGAGGTTTGAACATAAAGTTCACAAGCCAAGTCAGAATACGTCCTACTTCCCAGTCATATCTGCTGTTTGTTATGTCTGTATTTTTACTCTAAGCATATTTTACTCTAAGCATTCACTCAACCCAACATCATTCTCCCTATAGACGGGGGAATGTTTGGCATTTAATTGCTGTAAGATGAGAACTCTGTGCACCAGTTTCTCACAGCAGCAGTTCAGGCCTCCTCCTCCTTTTCCTAATGTGCCCTGAAATTGTTCCAGTTGATTGTAAACACTTGCCAGCAAGTTCTGAAGTGTGTCCAGTTGTTTTTTCAGCTTGCTGTTGAAAGTATTCACACTACGGCCCCAAGCTTTAATTTCTTCCATTTGAGAAGAAATGGTCATCCAGTCATCTTTCAGCTCACAAGGCCTGAAGAAATTATCTTTCATTGCAGATAACCCCAGGTTCTGGCATGTTCTTCATTAATAAAATCAATCCCTGGGAATATAAAACTGAGATAGTTCAATGTGATCTGACAGATAGCGTCCAGAAACATAAGCCAATTGACATCTGAAGAGACTTGAGGGATTAAAACACATTCTGTACATCTGTTCAGCTTCCCAGTGCAGGTTTCCCCCAATACCTCCCAAGATCCATTCTACCTTTCGGTCTGACAGCCTCATCTACAACAGCTACGTGTTCAAAGAAAACAGAGCTGTATAGAATACAAAGACATAAAGCATAACGCACTTAAAAGTCGCAATCCAGTGACAGAACGGTTTTGAAATAAGGATCCAGTGAGTAAGATTTCCTATATATTTTCCCTAAGCAATAGACCTTTTGTGAGTGATGAATAACTTACTGATTTAAAATTCTATTACTGTGGCACTTAGATTAAAGTCACAGTCTGATTAAACAAAAACATGTTTCAGAATGATAAAATGTCATGCCTCTCAAGTTTCTGTATTACAGCTTGAAAAATGACATTTTCCTCTCCACTGTAATATCACGCTGATATTATAACAAAGTTCTACGAACTCCATTGGCAAAGACCTAACTGCTGATTAAGTACAGCTTTAAGACCCCAAAGTGACATTGGAAAATATTTTCATAATGCCGGAAACTCAGGTGCAATTAAAAAATATATTATTGAGCACAATTAATGCAGAAAGCTCTCCCTTCATATTTATTGTAACATTTAATGATATATTTTAAATTGCTAAAAATCTACAAAAAGACAAACTGCTGATTATGCCCATTATGACTGAAATAAATTATGGAAGAGCATGAAGACTCCTGAAAGATAGAACACTTCCAAATAGATAAAGTATGGTTAGCATTCACCTCCATACCAATTCTCCAGTTCTAGGAAACATAAAAGTTCCTCTGAATTTATTTCAGAGGCAAGATTAGAGTCTGAGTGATGTCAGAAGACTCCCCAGCAGTCTTTGTGTACCTTCAATGTCAAAGCAGAGAAGTTGCTCTTGTTGGGTCACTGACAATTGTACAGGAAACAATAACTATGCCTCTTTGGTATTTCTAACAGCTCCCCCTCCTTGTCTGTGTCTACAGGCTTAGCTCCAAGGTGACAGGATTTTCCTTCTGACAAAAGAGTCTCTCCCACATCAGGAGTTCAAATCTCTCCCTACAATGAGTTTTCTCTAGTCACAGAGTTTCTTTAATACCATGTTATGGATCTTACCTACAGTACTGGTATTTGAAAGTAAGTTCCATATGACATTAAGTTGTAATCAACTCCTCCATCAGCCTCGCCAAAACTCCATTAAGTAATGTTTCCAAAAATTCCAGTCAGTCCACGACATTATTAGGTTTTGAAATTGTACCACCCATCTTTTTCATAATGATATTGAACTTAATCAGCTCTTTTCTATGCACTGTACTTTGTGATGTTTGTTTTAATCTCCCGAGCAGTTTCTTCCAGATTTTCAATGTGTTTGTGATTTAGAAGTCCAACTTTGCTATTTTAGGCAAGAGCACTTCAAGTTTTCCCTCCAGGGAGGTCATGGAGTTACGTAGTTTGATTCTGAAAATAATTTCCTGAAACAAGCCTTTCATGTGGAATCCGGAGTTCTTGACAGAGTCATTTTCCCTCTAACTTGCCTTGTTTAGATGGTGTAGAAAATTAAAGCACCTGATGTCAAATGCTAAATGTGTGGCTCATATGAGCCATATACTCTAACTGGGCTTCCATGACAAAATGCTCGTTGGAAAGTGGAAGATCTTCTCAACCATTCAGATGAGTATATATTTTAGAACCAAAGTTCTAAATGTGACTTTAGAAAAAATGGCCTTTGATTTCTCTAACATAATCAAAGGATGGGTTAGAAAATTAGTCTCCCACATGATAGCAATCCATCTGCTGAGTTTGTAAGAACAGAACATAATAGTAAATGATAATAAATTTGGAGACATTTTCATGTTTGAGAAATCAATTAATGTCCCTTTAAAATATATATGTATTAAGAATATATGTGTATAACTATTTGATTTCATTTGTTTTGGTCAGCATCATTGAGTTATAATTTACACAAAATAAAATTCACCAATTTTAAATGTGCTATTAGATAAATTTTGAGAAATATATGCAGTTATACAACCAGCACCACAATTATGATAAGAATATTTTCATTATCCTAAAAACTTTTCCTTGTGCCCCTTTGCAGTTACTCCTCTCCCTCTACTACACCCAGGCCCCTTGAAACTACTGATTTGCATTCCATCACTATTGTTTTGCCTTTTCTAGAATTTTATATAAATGGAATCAGTCAGTATACATATTCTTTATGTCTAGCATCTTTCACTTAGCATAATGCATTTGAAATTCACTCCCTATTGATTAGTATTCCATTAGTTTTCTTTTTCAATTCCTCACCTTCCTAAATCAGAATTAACTTAATTCCAGAAGAGCTGATAGTGGCAATAGTAGCACATCTATGGGACACCCCACACCCACTCCTACCCACAAGGATGCAGCCTTATGTCATGATCTCCTAAAGATGAAAACACTGTTGGCTTCAGATATTTCCTGTGCTCTGGGCTGACCTCTGCAGGTGGTGTTTCCCTGGCTCAATGTCAACTGACTTCTGGCCACTGAGAGGCAAGATACTGGAAGGTAGGGGAAATGGAGTAACCCTAGTATTTCTCTCTCCATCTCTCCATCCTTTGCTTTTGTCAGCTCTTTTGAAAAAGGCTGAGTTTCCTCTTTGGCTTCAGCTCCCACCAGACAAGCCCACCATGGTTCCAGTTTCCATTAAGTCAACCTAACCCCTGAGCTCTAACAGCATCAGTTTATCTCATTCCTTTGTCTTTCAAGCCTAGTGGTGATGAACACTTTTGCTGCTGCCAATTTCTGGATCCTCAGCATTCCTTGTTTGGTTCTCATCTCCAGCATCACCTACGTAAATAATTCCCTGCATTAAATTTCCTCTGCTGCAGCTACTTAAAGTGAATTCTCTTTTCCTGGTTAGATTCTGCTATGAACTAACTGTGATCCCCCAAAATTCATGTGTTGAAACCCTAATCCCAGTGTGATACTATCTGGAGGTAGGCTTTTGGGAGGTAATTAGATCATGAGGGTAGAGCCCTCATGAATGGGATTAGCGCCCTTATAAGAAGAGTCTAGAGAGCTAGCTTGCTCTTCTTTTCCACCATGTGAGGATACAACATGAAGTCAGCGGTCTGCAACCCTGAAGTGGGCTCTCACCAAAAACCAGCCATGCCGGCACCCTGATCTTGGATTTTTAGCCTCCGGAGCTGTGAGAAATGAATTTTGTGTTGTTGACAAGGTATTCAGTTTGTGGCATTTTGTTATAGCAGCCCAAGCTGACTAAAACAGACGCTGATTACATTTCACAAAGTCTGAGTCACTAGGTCTTATCCATGTTCACCTAAATTTTAACACAAAACTGATCTCATTTATTTATGAAGCATAATTATTATCCCCATTTATTAAGGAAGAAATGAAGCCTGAAGAAGTTATGCATCTATCATACAGAAGGTCACAGTGCTAAAAAGTAACAGAAGTTAAGGTGCTAAGAGGTTGAGAATAGATTAAAGAGGCTGAAATGCACATGGAGAAGCACTGAGCAGGCTGAGTGTGGTTAGCAGAGAGTAGGAGAGTTTACATTTTGCCACAGGGCAGGAGAGTTTACATCTCTTGGGGGAAAAGGTAAAAGTATTCTGTAATCTGTTTTATGTGGATGTAAACCTTCTGATCCTCTTTTCTGTTAAGACTGGAAGGAATGCATTTCCCAGATTAATCACCACAAACAATGTACCCAACGTTGTATAAATGTACTCTGGCAACAATATCACACCTGGCACAGCAGCTAAAACTGGGGCTACTACTTGATTGAGTTTGTGGTAATGTAACATCCTCAAAGATCCACCAGGTTTTAGTAGGTATAAGACGTAAGATAAATCAAAGTATAATGGGAACCACCATCCCGGGGTTTTATGTCTTTAAGGGTGGTGCTAATCACCGTGAGTCCTCCTCAGATGAAATATTATGAACAATTTACTGTTTGTTCAGGGGACAGCAGACAGAGTTAAACGATTCTATTTGACCTTTTCTACTACTATAGGCTCATGGAGACAATGTGGGGAATGTACCAATTATCAAATATGTTTATTCCAATTACACAATGAGAAACTGAAGAAATGACCACTAAGTAGATCTGTGGACCCAGGCCTGAGCCCACTGCATTTTACTGCCTGGCTTTCATATGTTCCCACTGTAACAGGGCATCATGATCGCAACCTGGACCCTGTATCTAGTTCCCAAAATGTTTGGGCATTCCCTTTTCCATATTTTATAGTTGCCTGATTAAATGTCCATAGGTCCCTTTGGGGAAAGAATTGGGTACACATTACCATGTACATTGCCATGGTGTTACCGGGTCCTTCCTCCATGGAATCTGGCCTCTCTTTCAGTCAATGGAATTCAGGTGTGAAATTGCTTGAGGGCCAGGGATAATGACTTTTAACTGAAGCAACTGCTCTTAGATTCCTGATCATCCACCCTTGAAACCTTTGTACAGATCAAGCAGTAAACTGCTGGTTATCCTTTTTTTTAATGTCAGAGACACCAGTTCTACTAAGCATCTCCATGCTCAGGCACCCAGGCTGTCTCTCCAACCTTGCCACTCACTGTGATAATTACATATACCTGGTTCCTGATTCATAAATGTCATCACCTGGCCTTCACTGTGTCGGTATGCCCCTCATCCTCGGTGCTATGTGTTCCGCAATGGCATTCCTATCTTCAGCCCTGGCCTGCTAAAAGAAGCCACCACTGAATTACTAAGTGACGCAGGTGCCCCTCTCACCAGCACATTCCTGATGGCCACCACTGGACCTTTCCATGGACATATTCCTAGGGTGGGTCTTCTGGGCTTAACATAGTTTATTCACTCTATTACAAACACTTGCCTGAATCTTTTACAATACATCTTCCTCAGTCTGCCATGAAAATTCTGGCATCTGAACCTAACTTAATGTAGGCCAGAGGTCAGCAAACAATAGCCCTAAACCATCCTGTTACCGTGTTTGTAAATCAAGTTGTATTGGAAAACACACACAGCCACTCATTCATTTATGTAGTTTTATGGCTGCTTTTTCATGACAATGACAGATTTGAACAGTCGCAACAGAGACCATCTGGCCTGCAGAGCCTAAAATATCTACTATCACTCTCTAGCAGCAAAAGTTTTCTCTCTCCTGGTGTAGGCCATTGCTTTTTCTATGCTTCTAGAAGCCATCCTCATAGAAGGGTATTTGCGAGACTGTTAAATTCTGTATCCTGGGAAAGTAGTCCCAAACTGGTAAACTCTCCCTTATCCAACTTTATTTTCTAGCTACCTTGATCAAGCACTATCTATTCCCAAGAGAAGGAAAGGGAAGATCCTAAGGCTGACACCTGTTGCCTTGCAGGGGCGAGGTCTAGGCTTCCTTTCTAAGCAAGAAGGAAGTCCCAGCTTCTTATAGGGAGGCCACTTACACGGGTCCAGAGGGTTCAGGGGAATCATGCCTTTCCAGATTTACAAGGACATCAGCTCAGATCTCCCCACCACATTTATCAGTATCCCATCATTTCCCAACTAGTACTTCAGTGTTCACATAGCAAGTCTGCTTTACTTGGAAATTTAATTTCATTGGTGTTCAGCTACTCTGACAATTAATTCCTGGTCTTGGTCATAAGCTTACTCTTTCCCCTTACTGCAGGTGATGATAGTCTCTTTATATGGTCCCAAGGAGATTGCCTAGCTTTCATATTTAGCTTTGAATTGTTGAATACTTGCTCTCCACTCTCCACTTTATCTTTGTCTAGAGCATCAACCAAGTTTGTCATTACAGTTACTCTTCCTCTCATATTTCTAAATTCCTAATACATTGAGCCAGTTAATGAATTCCCTTTCCAGTATACATTCCAGTGTATCCTAGTTCACCACTGTGAATGTTTTAACAACTGTACTACCACTGCACCAAGGGCTGTCTATCCTTCATCTACCACTAGTGATGGGATCCTCTGGACAATAACATATATTTCTACTCCCAAGAAAGTGGAAAAATAGAACCTGGGATGTGGAAGACATAACTAACATCCTGGATTCATCTATTCATCCTTAATTGTAATAATTGCCATTCTCATTTAGAGTTTCATGAGAAGAGTAATCACTACTTTTGCATTATATCTCTTCTGCCAAGGAGTGACCACGTTTCTTCAATTTGAAATAAAAGATATCAGAACTCTGTAACAATTCTTATTACTAGTAGTACCAACATGCTAATATCTATGAAATACCAAAGTAAAATATAAATAATAACCTGCAGGTATAATCCAGCTTATGACATTGTCACAGTAGCCATCCTGTATTAGGAAGGATTTCCACTAAACTTAGAAAGAAAAGAACTGACTTTGTTTGCATTTGGAGATTTAAAATTGTGCTAACACCATGCTTACTTTAAAAATAGGAATAGAAGTTAATATAAACACTGCTTAAATTCTTTCATGCATAGTGATTTTTTTTCTTTCACAACGTAACTGCTGCTGTTTTCTTTCCTGTCTTGTTACATAAGACTGCTCAAAAGCATAAAGGTTAGAGAGAGCACTCAAGAAATGACTTTACTGTTGAAATATCATTACCAGGTAGTGGAAAAGATTAAGAAAAAGAAATAGTGGCTTCACTGCAAGGTTTTTGACTATAAATATTTCAACATGTCTTATCCAGACCTAACAGAACTGAAAGAAGAAATATTTTTATTTGCTCAACCTTTCAAAGATATCAGAAAAGAAAATAAAAAGTCAATAATATATACTGACTATGGAATAACATATAGAATATATGTTAACTAGGCAAATAGTGACTTTCGACATTTTTAACCTGAACTTGAAAGAATTCAACCGCTGTGTAAAAATACTGATGATGGGAAAAAAATGGTACATATAATAATCAAAAGAGGAAATTTGTTCTTAAACATAAGACAAACAAGTACAGAAATGGGGTTATTTAGACATGTGGGGAACAGAGTATGAGTAATTGCTAATTGCAAAGAGAAAGATGGAAGAAACACTTGTGAGAGAGAAGTGATATGAGTACAGCAGGGAGAGAGATGGTAATGGTTAACGAGAGTGTAACATAAGGCAAGTAGAACTGGGTGGGAATATGGTTGTCAGTCTTGTCAGGTTCCTTCCACACAGGTTCTATGGTAGCAGAAGTAATGAGGAGGGCTATGTACACCTTAATGGAGTATGTAAATCATGAAAATAAAAACATTGTTCATGCTATTTGTCTCCTCATAATCTGTAACATACACAAAGGGAGAAATTACACACACACATACATTCCTCCCCAAAGATGTAGAAGGATTTTATTATACCATGTCATAAATCTCAGTTTCTCTAAAATACAGCCAAATGAACCCAAACCTGTAGTTGCCTTTGGAATGTATTTCTGGGGGCATATATCAACGTGTGGGTATCTCTAAGCTCTGGAAATTCTCAGTATTTCAGGTAAACAAATGAAAATACAAAACATGTTTGAGTTATAAACTGTTTTCCTCTGCAATCTGAATATATATATATATATATTAGTGACAAAACCTCAAAAGTAAAAGCATAGATGCAGCCCAAACCAGAACTGACCAGTTAAACAATAACTGTGGACCACTCCTTCTATTAAACAGAGTAGAACTTGTTTTAATCTAAAAATTCTCTTACAAACTTGCTAGACAATAGAAACCAAATATCAGCTAAAAAAAGAACATTTTGTCATTGTCTTAAACTGATACTTTAAAAGTTAAAAACAAAAATAATATCCCTATTCTGAAATATCAAAATAGGTAGTAACAGCATAATAAGAATAATAATATAAAAGAGCAAATCATATCTCAATTTTAATTCTGAATTCAATAAAGTTTCTTCTATAGCAACCATAGAAAAGATTTTCTTGTGCAACATGTATAGTTAAGGGTTTGGCCCAATAAAGTCCTAGATTATTGATATTGAAAGTCCTAGATTATTGCTATTGTTTAAAATATTAACCAAATTAATCAGGTAGGTGTTCATGCAAAGTCAATGTGTATATTAATCTGATATGAAATGTAATTGTTTCTACAAGAGAAGATTAGTCTTTATAATCCAAAAATAAAGAAGTAGCAGACCCCAGAGAACAAAAGCTCTATCAGGGCAGGTAAAGGGGAAAATTAGCCAGTTCTTTGGAGATTTGTGTAAAGGTCTACAGTCGGCTTTTGTCTCTAGAAACCGGCAAAAATGTAATTGTTTTTATTAGCGTGTTCAGAAATCTAATTGATGATTGAAATGTAAAAAATGGAGATTCTGAGATATAGATGGGAGAGTGAAGTCAGATTGCAGACTGATCATCTGCAAAACTTGATGAAATGCACAACAGGGGGAAAAAAAAAGCCTTGAAATTCACCAGTAGTAACCATACAGTGAAAGAAACCCAACTTCATTCCATGAACTTTGAAAATGATGGCCAAGGAGAGAAATGGGATTCTGGCTAGAAGAGCAAGGCTCCTAACCAGGGCCTCAGAAGCTGTATTGGTGGAAAAAGGAAAAGCAACTTCTGACAAATCTCACCAATACCACATAATCTACAGAGACAAAAGAAACTAGGAAGAAGTTGTGGTAAAATCCTCAAGAATAGAGGCCCAAATTATTAGAGACTAGGGAAGATCATGGCATGCAAAACCAGATGAAGAATTTATTTTAGAAAAACATATAATCAAACAAACCCAATGAAAAGAAGATAATTCTCTACAAATACATCATGCTATAAAAGAACTTAATAAGAACATAAATTCAATAATATAAGAGCTCAAAGCTAAGATAAACAATCAAATGAAATAAAAAGAGAAACTCCAGAGCCAGAGAAACAGAGAGTTCAAACACCGTTTGCAAACCAAAAATAAATTATAAACATCAAGCCACAGACATACAAATAGTCATGAGATTATCAAGTGCATGTAAAGGAAATAGATTAAGAGTTTAACCAAGTAGAGAGAATGTGATACACGTAGAAGGAAAAGATGATCCAGGCCAAGGAAATCAGTATACGTGGCATGGCATATGCAACAAATGGCACAGAAAATATGTTCAAAGACAAAATATAAATATTTTCTACAGTAATGAAACAACCAAAATGGCAAGTTGAAACATTTAAGAAGTCATGGAATATAATACCTATGAGCCTTTCCAGAAAAGTAAAAAGCCCAACCAACCAAGAGATAAATCAAAAGAAAGATCTCAGTGGAAATGATCATGGTATTTGGTGGGCACTGAACACATGCAGGAAAAACAAAACTAAACATCAGTGAGATTTATGTTATAGAAAAAGAATGCTTTAGAAGATTTGACTCTTTAAAGCAAAAGGAATAATATAAATAATAAAAACACTGATGATCAAATAAGGAGGATGGAGGCAATAGAATAACTCACTTTCTTATTTTCACATAAGAGGTCACATAATGCTCTATAATAATTAAACAGAGATTTTGACACCACACTGATGCTTTTATAATCTCTTGTTCTTAATTTCAGTGGGATCTTTCTGAACTCTTGCAGTAAAGAATATTTATTCAAACTAATTCATTCATTTAATTTTTGTGTTAAAACCTTAGTTAATTTTAGTGCTGCTAAACTACCATTACTTTTTTTATTGGAGTGTAGTTGCTTTACAATATTGTGTTAGTTTATACTGTACGGCAAAGTGGATCAGCTATACATATATATATATCCCCTCTTTTTTGGATTTCCTTCTCATTTAAGTCACCACAGAGCATTGAGTAGAGTTCCCTGGGCTATACAGTGAGTTCTCACTACCTATTTATTTTATACATAGTATCAATAGTGTATATATGTCAAATATCATATATTAATGCATATATGTGGAATCTGAAAAAATTGGTATAGACAATCTCATTTACAAAGCAGAAATAGAGACACAGACGTACAGAACAAACCTATGGATACCTGTGGGGAAAGGGGGTGGGTGGGATGAATTAGGAGACTGGGATCGACATATAAACTAGCATTATTATATGATCCCATTTTATAAAAATTATCGCTACCTGTGCGTATGTGTGTTAGTGAGTGTATATCTCTCTATTGGCACACAAGTACAGAGAACTGTCTGAAATAATATTTACCTAAAGCTAATGGTAGTTATTTCGAGTTTATAAAACCTTGGGGTGGTATTTTGCTTTTCTGTTGTTTTCTCTTTTGCTTCATTTTTTCATGTAGCATTATTACATCAACAATGAAATAACATTACTTCAAAATTGTGAAGAATGGCCAAGATAGTGACAAGCTCCCCACCTGGAAACATTTGGCTGTTTCACAGGTTTCTTGGCTGAGACTTTATTGAGCTGAACAATTTTATGCTAAAGAATAAAAAGCTATTAGCCAGCTAAAAATAATAGTTTTTCAGAGCAGGAACTGGACAACAGAAGGGCAATAAATATGTTTTGAGTCCAGAAAAGCACTTGGGAAAAGCATTGTTGACAGTCAAAGAATAATAATAAAATTTTGCATTGACATAGTGCTTTTCACCTTCAAAATTCTTTTCACAGAACATTTAATTATCCCTGAAGATACTAGGAACAATCTTGTTTTTTTATTTCTGAAAAAGGGTAACAGTTACAAAAACCATGTACGTTGAGGACACTGAGTGCAAAGAAAGCAAATCAATGACCTAAGGAATAGCTTACAATTTAAAAACCTAAAGAACAGGGCTTCCCTGGTGGCGCAGTGGTTGAGAGTCTGCCTGCTGATGCAGGGGACACGGGTTCGTGCCCCGGTCCGGGAAGATCACATGCCGCAGAGCAGCTGGGCCTGTGAGCCATGGCCGCTGAGCCTGCGCGTCCGGAGCCTGTGCTCCGCAACAGGAGAGGCCACAGCAGTGAGAGACCCGCGTACCGCAAACAACCTAAAGAACAATACACTTACATTTTAGACCACTACATTTATATTTTAGCCTAAATGTATATTATCTTCACAGAGTTCATCATCCATCATTTGCAGAAGTGTGTTATAAGTTCACCTACTTAAAAATAAAGAAAATTAAACTAGAAGAGTCTCTAGCTCAATCCCTCTTGTTTTACAAGTGAGAAAACCAAAATCCTGGAGCTGAAGGGACATACGATTTACCATAATTCATTTAACTCAAGTTCAAACTCACATCTTCTCTCAGGTCTTTGCTCTTTCTGTCTATACCACACAGCAACACTTCTCTTGAGCTCTGCCTGAAAGGAAGGAAGGAATGTAGGAAGGAAGGAAGATGGAAGGAAGGAAGAAAGGAAGGAAGGAAGGAAGGGGAAGGAAAGAAAGAAAGAAAGAAAGGAAGGAAGGAAGGAAGGAAGGAAGGAAGGAAGGAAGGAAGGAAGGAAGGAAAGGAGAAAGACCAAGTTGTCTTGGTGTCACATAAAGAAATAGTTGAACAAAATTTCTCTTTAAATTTTTATAAATCTAATCTCTATGTTAAAAAAACACGGTAAGTAAAAACAAAAACTGAATTATTCCACACAAAAAAGCTAAATGCTTGGTTCTCCTATGTTTTACAAAGCTCCAAACTCTAGGACACAAATTTGAGGCCACATGATAAAGTCCATGTGGGAAAGTTACTATAGTATATATACCCTGGAATAGGAGATAGAAATTTCTTATCAAAAATACTAGTCGCTCAACTAATCATCTAGGCAGCTCCAATTTCTAGAACAACATGACATTTTAGAAATCAAGGGATTTGGGTTCAGAAATTCAATGTACATCATAAAATGTGGTGATAGCATAAATAGCTTTAGCTGAGACAATATTCTCACCTAGAAGAGTGTCATCCTTTTAAAGCTATCCTCATTCCTGGAACACACTTTAAGGCACTGTTTGTTTATTTGTTTGAGTATACCACATTTTGAGCTGCTCTACAACACTTGGCAATTCTGCTATGTCATTTTTTTATGGTTTTCTGCTTATATCTATTTGAAATGTGTCATTCAAGCTTATGACGTCTTGTTTATTTCAATTCAATTTAACAGGAATGTACTAAGTACTTGCTATATGCAAAGCATCGTCCTTGACACTGTGAGAGACGAATGGTGAATACAGCCGGCCCTTACCCTTAAAGATGTAATACTGGGGGGAAACACTACACACAGAAATAACTAAAATATGAGTTTCAATGTGAAAAGTGCTGAAACAGAAGTATAAACAACATTCACTGAGGGAGGTCAGCAAAGAGACCAGGTTAAAGCACCACTTAGGGGGAGTCCTGACCCTTAGTAAGGGTTCAACAGATACTAGTGTTTATTTTCTTTTTACTCTTACTGTAGGACCACACTGTGACCTCATTCACCAACTCACGCCCTAGCCAACATCAGCAATAAAAAACACTTAGAGTTTGCTGCCATAAATCTCCTCCATTGCCAAGAGAAAGTCATTCTTCAACAAATTAAATCTATCTTCTCATATTTTCATGGTTAAAGTAAAATTTTTTTTAATGTTCAAAATCTTCTCTATTCCCTGATTTCTCTCTTTCCCTGCTTAGTCTCAGCAAAGTGACCCCAATAGCTGAAGGCAGGATTACGGTCTAGGTTCTTCTTCATTGAGACAAGAGTAGTATCTGCAACACCTCCAAAGGCGTATTGTGCCAGATCTCAAGCACGAGGCTTATATTTACCATTAAAGTATTATAGCACCATAGAAGCAAGTCTACATCTGCTCAAAAAAAATCAAGAAAATTGGCAAAAACAAATGTAACTGCACTCCTTTTAATGCACATTCATTATTCTCCTGTATGTTATCATTTCACTAGCAAAAGCAGGGTCATCAGAACTCAGTATTAATTACAATACTATCCCACATGGCTATGTATAGCCTTAGAAACACTTTGTGCTCTTCAGATGTGGGGCAGCGGGAGAAAATGAAAAAGAAAAGTGGTTTCTCAGAACAGCTTCACCAAAGTGCTAGTTAATCCAATCCAATTGTTTGGAATGAGAAATATTTCTTGTCTAGTAGTTAACCATCCTTTCCAAAGTTCTGCAGAAACCTTGTACTCTTCTGCTCTTGGCACTCAGAAACATTCCAGTCTGTTAGCTCTGATTGAAAAACAGGATAAAGATTAAAAATCGAGCTGGGAGTATCAAAAACCTTGCCACTCACAAACATTTGACCCAATCAATCCAAACCTTACACACAAAAATGTACTTTCAGATATCTTTAGCCTTGCCCTGGAAATAAAAACCAATGTCAAACTTCACTCATTAAAGATAATAATCAAGATTCACTAAAATTAAAATGCAACATATAAAAATTTATGGAATGCAGCTAAAGCTGTGCTTAGAGCATTTAATGCTTTTATCAAATAAGAAAAAAGATTTCACATCAATAATGTAAGCTTCCACCTAAAGATACCAGATAAATGCAACAAAATAAACATAAAGAAATAATAATAATTGGAGGAAAAAATCACTGAAACAGAAAACTGAAAAATGGAAAAAATACAGTGAAATAAGAAGTTGGCTCTTTGAAAAGATTACAAAACTGACAAACTTGTTGCTACACTGAACTAGAAAAAAAGAGCAGATGCTAATTACCAGTATCAGGAATGAAAGAGGTGCATTATTACCAATCTCACAGAAATAAAATGATTATAAATTAATGCTAAACCAACAAATTAGATAGCTTAGATGAAATGAACAAATTCCTAGAAAGACATAAATTACCGAAACTAACTGAATAAATATCTTTTCTAACTGAAGAGGAAATAGAAATTATGAATAGGCCTAAAATAAGGAAAGAAATTGAATTAATTTAAAATATTTCCACAAAGAAAAGCCCAGTACCAGGATTTTTGTACGAGAAAGGCTCTGCCAAAGCACTCTAGTAACCGTACACGCTTCCATGTAGGCCATGCAGGAGGCCTCACAGGCAAGGCTTGACTGCAGTCTAACCCAAGTCTTGGTGGAATGTCCTATGATTTCTTCTGAAACAAGAGGAGGTTAGTCTGTTGAGGAGCTGTCACAAGGCAATTTCTCATTCCTATCTTGTGGAAGACTGCCACAGGCATTTTCATCCATCTCTCTGGTTTCAGCTGACTACAGAACTTTCCAACTTGCCCTCCCAGCCCTTCCTTAGGATATAGCTGGAGGCTTCTACAGAAGTTTATAAAACTGCTTGCTCATATTTTAGAGACCACTTCTCCATGACCGAGTGACACACTGCTTGTGTTGTCTGCCATCTGGACTATGGTTCTGTGTCATCCTATGGCACTAGGGATGTGGGGAGTTGAGACTAGACTCTGCTGATCATACTTTTGTTTTCTGTGTAAGTAATAAACTCTCTGAATTCATTTGGGCTGTTGTCTTCTTATATGACTAATTTATGGAAATATGTGTGAAAAGTCAACCTAACAACTGCAGTAGTAATACTTGTGGCCTGATTAGCCACTGCACTGCTGCTTGACTGCTTGACCACTTCACAGGTGAAATTTTATCAACTATTTGAAAAATAGATAATACCAATTCTTCCTCAGAAAATACAAGCCAAGGGAAGACCTACCAATAGTTATTGGTACTCTGACAACAATTACTCTGAAACCAAAGCATGAAGACAAACACATCACAAGGAAAGAAAGCTACAGACCAATATCACTCATAAAGAAAGATCCAAAACTCCTTAATAAAATATTGGCAAAACAAATATAATATGTAAAAAGAAACAGCATAATAAAAAGGATTTATCCTATTGGTGCAAGGATGCATTAACATTGAAAATCAATTATTATAATATACTTCATTAATAAAGTGAAATATTAAAAACTTATGATCACGATACAGAAAAATTATTTGATAAATCTAACATCCACTCATAATAAAAACTCTCAACAAGTTGGGTACAGAAGGAAAATTTCTCAACCTGATAAAGGGGAATCATACACAGAATTTCACATCTAACATCATTCTTAGTGAAAGACTGAGTGCTTTCCTCCTAATGGTGGGGACAAGGCAATATTGTCTGATCTTGTTGCTTTTATTCAACATCGCATTGGAGGTTCTAAGACCAGATGAGGATTATGATCATGATGGTGGTGGTAGTGGTGATAATAATAAATTAAGGGCAACCAAATTGGAAAAGAAAAAGTATAAAACTGTTTTATTCATAGATGACATAGTCTTGTTTGTAGAAAATCTCAAAAAAATCCACACATATAAAATCTACTAGAACTAATAGATAAGTTAAGGAAGGTCACATTTTATTGCTACAAGATCAATAAATAAAAGTCAATTGTATTTCAGTATACTAGCAATGAAAATACTGAAAATAAATTAAGGAAACATTACCATTCATGATAGCATTTAATATAATAAAATACCTAGGAATAAATTTAACAAAAGCAGTGTAAGACGTGCATACTGAAAATCATATAATATTGCTGAGATAATTAGAGATCTAAGTAAATGAAGGTACATTCCACGTCCATGAATTGGATGACTTAGTATTGTCAACATGGTAACTGCTAATTGATCTATAAATTCAATGCACCCTTTATCAACTGTAGTAGGCATTGTTGTAGAAATTGACAATCTAATCCTAAAATCTGTATGGAAATGCAAATGACATAGAATATCCAAAAACAGTTGTGAAAAAGAACAACACAGTTGGAAAACTATTTGATTTCAAAACTTACTATAAAGCACCAGTAATCATATAAGTATGGTATTAGCCCAAGGATAGGCATATCAGTGGGTCAGAATTGACAGTCCAGAAATAAACCCTTATATTTATAATCCATTTATTTTTATAATAGCTTTATTGAGCCATAATTCACAATTAAATTTATCCTTTTAAAGTGTGCAATTCCATGATTTTCAGTATATTCACATAGTTATGTGACCATTAGCATTATCTAATTTTAAAACATGTTCGTTAGCCCAAAAAGAAACCCACACGTACTAAAAATCACTACCTATGTAATCCCCAACTCTCTCCAGCCCTAGGCAACCACTAATCTACTTTTGGTCTCTAGAGATTTGCCTCTTCTGGACATTTCATATAAATGCAATCATACAACATGTGGTCTTTAGTGACTGGCTTCTTTCACTTCACATAATATTTTCAAGGTTCATCCATGTTGTAGCATGTATCAGTACTTCATTTCTTTCTACTGCTGAAAATATTCCATTGTATGAATATGCCATATTTTATCCATTCTGGTTTTGGATATTTAGGTTGTTTCCACTTTGGGTTATCATGAATAATTCTATCAATATTTGTGTACAAGTTTTGTGTGAAAATAAGTTTTCATTTCTCTTGAGTATATACTTAGGAGTGTAACTGCTGCATATTAAGGTAACTGTATGCTTAACTTTTTGAGGAACTGCTGAACTGTTTTCCAAAGTTGTTACATCATTTTACATTCCCATCAGCAATGGATGAGGATTCCAATTTTTGAAATCCCTACCAACACTTGTTACTGTATGTCTTTATTACAGTTATCTTAATGAATCTGAAGAAATATCTCACTGTGGTTTTGATTTGCATTTCCCTAATGGATAATTATATGACCATCTTTTCATGTTCCTATTGGCCTTTGTATATTTCCTTTAGAGAAATGTATATTCAAATTCTTTGCCCATTTTCAAATGGGTTATTTTTCTTTTTACTGTTGAGTTGTAAGAGCTAATATCCTTTGAAGCTCGAAGTTTTTAATTTTGGTGAAGTCCAGTTTACCTAAGTATTGGCAAGCATGTGGAGAGACTGGAAACTTCGTTTATTACTTGTGAATGTGAAATAGTACAACCACTTTGGAAACTAGTTTGGCAGTTGCCTAAAATATTAAACATAAACTTATGCAGCCCAGCCATTCCACTTCTAGGAATCTACCCAAGAGAAATAAAAAATTATGTACACAAAGATACATATACACAAATGTCCATAGCAACATTATTTATAGTAGCAAAAACTAGAAATAATTCAATTGTCCATCAACTGAAGAATGGATAAACTAAGTGTGGTATTCTCATACAATGAAATAGTATTCAGCAATAAAACATGCTACACATGCATGAACCTCAAAAACACTGTTGAATAAAAAACCCAGACACAAAAGAACTACATATTGTATAATTCCATTTATGTGAAATGGTATGAAAAATCAAATTTATAACAACAAAAACAGATCAGTGGTTGCCTAGTAGTGAAGGTGGGAGTGGGGATTGACTGCAAATGTGAACAAAGGAACTTTTGGGTTGATGGAAATGTTCCAAAACTAGACTGTGGAGACATTTGCACAACTCTAAAACCTAAAAATCATACTTATTAAAGTGTGATTTTATCATATGTAAGTTATACCTCAGTAAAGTGTTTTTTTAAACAACAAAAGTAAATATTTTAATGGCAATTAGTAGCATAACTTTGATTGCAATCAAAGACAAAGCATTGAACATTGGAGTTGAGGTCCTAGCAAGCTTATTAAGAAAAGATGAAGATAAAGTAAGATTTAAGAGTAAGAAACAAATTTTTATTATTCAGACGTTATTTGATTCTTTTATCTCCAAAGAAAACCCAAAATAATCTACCAGAAAATTGTTTTAAATAATATAAGCACTTAGCAAACTGGCCAGATTTAAAATCAATATATTAGTATTAATTAAATTATATTATGTGGATATAATTTAAATATTTTATGTGTAACACAAAAATATATTTATATATTACATATATTTAAATCTATATTTATATATATATTATATAAAATATATACTACATGTTTTTTGTATCTAAATACACACACAAATAGATACACATAAAATATAAGGTATCTGAGAATATACCTAAGAAAGTGTACAATAACTCTATATAGAGCACTATAAAGCATTAATGAAGACATAAACAAAAAATTCCCCATTTACTGTATTTATTAATCACTTGCTAGTGGAGAAGAAGCTTCAATATTCCAAAAAATGTCAAATTTACAGAAAGAGACTTGCAAAATTAATACAATTCCTATCAAAACCCCAACAAAGTTCTTCATAGAATTTTTCAAGCTGATTATAAAATTTATATGGACAAGCAAAGCCCAAAGATTAACCAAGAAGAATAAGGTGGGGGGGACTCTTGTCCTGGAAAACATTGAGTGATCAGCAATTATTAGTACTTAAAACAGGGTTGTATTGGAGGAGAAACAGACATACCTATTCACATAAACATTATGAAGAGCCCAAAATAAACCAAAATTACATAACTTATAACATAATATTGAGCCAAATATGACATTAAGCCACAGAGAACTACATTTAGTGATTCATTATGAAACCACTTTTATAAAGTTTAGGAACAAGTGAAACTAAAATACATTGTTTATGGAGATATATATATACCATATTTTATAAAGGAAAGGGAACACTAAACAATAGATGTATGCTTTCTTTCATACTATAACTGTTAAAAGACAATGAAACTGAAGTCTATAAAATATATGATCATGAAATACTAGTTTTCAAGAATTAAGAGGCAGGCCATGTGACCTGCAGGGCTTGCCAGTGAATGCAGTATAATATTTTCCTGCCTCACTGACATCACACTTGGCCATATGACTTACTGTGAATGACCACAGATGATGCAGGAAGTATAGAGCAGGATATTCAACTGTGCAGTAGCAATTGTTCAGCATAGTTGTATCACTGACCTGGGTCCTGCTGCCAAAAGGACTGAAGGAGTCCGCAGAGCTCAGCACATGTACTTCATCTCCTCATGCAGCACATGAATCCCTGTCCTGTTGCCAGGAGCTAACTGGCAGACCCACTCTTAGATACATAATTTCAATGCATTCAAATAAAGGGCAAGGACTAACTTTATTGTCATGCATGTGGATCAGAGGTCAGTGTGTAGAACACATTTATCTGCCTTTATTCCAACAGAGAGCTCTCCACCTAATTTAATACTGGAGTTCTCAGAGCACAGAATATACTTGAAGGGCTTCAGAATATGGCAACCCCAAATATGTCACTTTGGTATACTGAGTATTTTGAATTAAAGGTACCTAAGAAACAGCCAGTGCATGAAGGTCATTCTGACTCTCCTTTGTACTCCTGAAAGCAGGAGATAAATATTCTATGAGACTTAGGTTAAGTGTCCATCATCAGATGAATGGATAAAGAAGATGTGGCACATATATACAATGGAATATTACTCAGCCATAAAAAGAAACGAAATTGAGCTATTTGTAATGAGGTGGATAGACCTAGAGTCTGCCATACAGAGTGAAGTAAGTCAGAAAGAGAAAGACAAATACCGTATGCTAACACATATATATGGAATTTAAGAAAAAAAAATGTCATGAAGAACCTAGGGGTAGGACAGGAATAAAGACACAGACCTACTAGAGAACGGACTTGAGGATATCGGGGTGGGGGGAAGGGTAAGCTGTGACAAAGCGAGAGACAGGCTTGGACATATATACACTACCAAACATAAGGTAGATAGCTAGTGGGAAGCAGCCGCATAGCACAGGGAGATCAGCTCGGTGCTTTGTGACCACCTGGAGGGGTGGGATAGGGAGGGTGGGAGGGAGGGAGACGCAAGAGGGAAGAGATATGGGAACATATGTATAACTGATTCACTTTGTTATAAAGCAGAAACTAACACACCATTGTAAAGCAATTATACTCCAATAAAGATGTAAAAAAAAAAAAAAAAATTCTATGAGAAAGGCACCCTCCCTGTGCCCGGAGAATAGAAGACAACCTTATCACCAGAGACAGGAAATTTAGGGCTGTAAAGGTTGTTAAACTAACCCTTATCTTCCTGGTTATTTCTTCAAACCCCTTTGTCTTGTCAATTCTTCACAAATGTATTGCTTCTTTGTCTAAAAGATGTAAAAGCTTCCTGCTCTGGTCACTTCTTCAGGCTTTCTCTTTTGAAGGCTCCCATGTGCATGTAAAAATTCAATAACATTTGTATAATTTTGCCCTGTTAATTTGTCTTATGTCAGTTTAATTCTTTGGCATAGCCAGAGACCCAAAGAAGGTAGAGAAGAATTTTTGCTCTGCTACATACTTAATGTGTTATTTTAAATTTTTTCATTAATTTTTAGATCCCAATCTTTGTAAAACAATCTGTCACCCTCGAGAAGTTGCCTTGCCACCAAGACCCCCTCTGTATCACTAAGATATAAGCAATTAATGCCACCCCAAAACTGGTCATTGGATCCATTGAGTAAACTTCCCTCCAAATAGTTATCCCTTCACATAAGCAATTTTTGTTTCTCCAGAAAATTCAAAGCAATAGGAAAATAACACAGAAGAAACAGTATGATTAAGACAAAGATGATTAGAAAGCAGAAGGGCTAAGATTCAAAATAATTCCTAGGTTCTTGCATAAAATCTTCCTGAAGTCCTAATTAGGAATAGAGTCCTCATTTTACTTCATGTTGAAGAAGAGTGCTGTAAAATATTTATAGCCAAAACCGAAGGATTTTATCATGATTACACATAAATATACAACTTAGACTCAGCATTCCATTTAACTTTGACCAAAAAGTGGCAAACAATTAACTAAAGAAATGAAGACTACTGAAGAGTATTTACAATCTAACTGAAGGACAAATTATACTGTTTTGTTCAGATTTTTTAAAAAATAGAAATCTTTGTAAGTGCAGAATAAAATAGCAAAGGCTTAGGAGATTTATAATTTAGATTTTGGAGAACTAAATTTGGGAGTACAGGTATCTGCTGCCTGAAGACTTGGTACCAAATATGAATGTTTTTATAGAGTGCAAGTCAAGAAAGTACATTCAATTAACCAAGAGGTAAGCCCAGAGAGGAAGGAACAGAAGGGAAATGAGATCCTCTCCAGAACCCACACAAACTTGGATGATCTGTGCAATATGAGGCTGCTAGTGGGTAGAGGCCCCAGTAAAGGGCAACCCACATAGAATACAAGGAACTCATAGAAAGAAAGCCTAGCACTTGGAAACTTGAAGGTACGACAGGTACATACGTACCAAGGTACTAGGTTCAGAGAAAACAAAGAAAATAAAACTCTTCACTTCTTTCTCTCTTATAACAGGAATCTGAGGTGGGACTGAAACTATAGAAGGATTATTAATCCTAGTGATAGAAGAGACAGGAGCCAATGTGGACATTGTACCTCATTTAATGTCTTGCACAAGGTCAGTGCCCCAGATGAATTTGTTGACTTTAATTGATATAAGAAGGACATTTGGCATGGTCATTTCCTTGTAAAATAATATACGTGCAACCCTTTAAATAGAGCAAAAATCTAGATGGAAAAAGAAGAGGGTGATAAAGAGTTTCCTTTTTCACATCTTAGGAACTGACTCTCTCTTAAGTTTACATTTCTAATAGCTTGTTAGCTAATCTTAGTAATCCAAGCAATCGAAGGGTCTAAACTTTAAAATGGCACTGACAGCAAGGTATAAGTAATGCCATAATGCAACCCAACAAGAATGAATCATTTCTTTTAAGTGATCTTTTCCCTATATTTTTGAAAATGCCCCAAAGTGAAATTCAATGACACCCTCAGAAGCCTCCCAGGAGTAAGGCTCTCTTACTTTGTTAATTAGGTACATCAAAGACAAATATAAGAAAAGTTAGATATACTTTGCACACTACATTCTCACACTACACTATACACTTTTCAGTTTATATTTTCAAATTTAGAGGTTGGGTATTCAACCTATTTGGTTAAATTGGCATCAGTGTCAAAACCAAACCCTTCTTATCTCTTCTGTCCTCAAAAGGCACTGTGGTAATGTACCCTCTGTGACCATAAAAGCACTAAGAATAATAAGGAAAAAAGATATGTGAAAGCTACAGACATTATGCTACAAAAAAAAAAAAAAGGCTTTTTAAATGATGCTATGATCCCTAGGAAAGATATTTTAGTCACTTGAAGTTTATTAAAAATATAATTATACTCATTATAAAACAAAAATTGTCAGTGTTGTTATTCTCTCAAGCTTTCAGCCAGAGGCCAATGCAGCAGGTTTATCCAGTTTGAGCATCACACTGGCCTTCAGCTATTTCCCTCTGCTCAGATTTGGAACACTAAAACACGGAAACAAGACAGGCTGACACTCAGGTAAATGTTCTAGAGGTTTTGAAAATTCACATGGAGGCAAACATTTAAATCTATAACTAATGTGAAGTTTCAGGAACTTCAATCTTTCAATTACTATAGTTCATCATACAACCAATTTAGGTAAACTTAAGTAATATAACACAGGAGCTAAAAGCACGGGCTTTAGAATCAGAGACTTAAAATGGAATCCTCACTTTGTCTCTTATTAAGTAACTTGGGATACATTTTTAAACCTCTCTAAATCTGTTTCTCCCTCTATAAAAAAAATTAAAATAATATTATTAGTTACCCTGTGGCATGTATTGAAGATTAAAGTAAGATTATATATTTAAAGAACTGAGCATTGCCTGGTACAGAGTAGGTGCTCATTGTTCTAGAATCTTCATTACTCTTATTCTTATAAATGGGGTAGCTCTTAGGAAGACTTCAGACAAGTGTTGGAGATATAATTCTGATTTAGCAGATAGCAATAGCAGAAAACACTGCTACAGGGGCAGGCAATCACTGATCTATACCAGAAAGCCCCTGTGGTTGCTGAACGTTGGCTCCCAACACTAGCCCACACTTCAGCTAATGGAAGAGGCCCCCAGATAAATGTTACTAATGTTTCTAACTTGCCCACTAAGTATTGGAAGAGAAATTCCAAGAGCTCTTCCAAATCTAAACAAAATTATTGGATTTGATTCAAGCAAAAAGTCTGTTCATTCCCAAACTGTGTGAACCAATCCCCAGAACTCAGAGCAAAATGGTTCTGGTTCTTTTTAATTAGGAGTCTCTTTTTGATGCCTGTGTCATGTAACAGCAGGGGCCTAAGGAATACTTCCCTTGTTAGTCATTAAAGCTGAAAGCTACAAAGCATTCATAAAACTCAGACTCTAGCCCTCAACAATCATCAATCTCTAAATCTAATAAACTTTCTAACCAGAGTCTTCATTGCCAGGATAATGAGTGACCAGCATACACTAAATGAATCAGGGTTCTTTGTCTGGCAACACATTGATTCTGATAGATGGAAAAGGCCAGCACGGAAGAGACCCTTGGGGGAGTTGTTGAGAAGTTAACAGTATTGCCTATTGAACACCATTCATCTACACATACTGTGAAAGGTCTGAGAAATCATGTTATTCTTCTCATGTGCTCATTCCAGTGTACACAATTAATTGAATGTAGAAGGTCTTCAGGGATCTGAATCCCTGGTCTTTTTAACATTCTATGTACCACCTAGACAAAATGGAGTACAAGGAAGAATGACTCCTTCTGTGTGCCTAAGGAGAATGCAAAAAGCATGTATTCATAGCTGCCCTTATGTGGTACTACATTTGGATTGGAAATTAGAATTATTTCCTATTGCCTTCTTATTTCTTTAAATACAGGGTACAGAATGGAAAAAAAGGGCAATAGAAGTGAAACAAGCTATTTGCCAACAGATAGAAACAACTTCACTTGTATCACACCTTAATTATTAGTATAATTTACCTTTTGCCATTTCAGTGCCATTTTTACCCTATACTGTGACAGCTGGAAAGAATCATCTTCTAGATATCAGGCTATTGTCAATCAGGGGAAATTATTCCCCAAAGACAATGTAAGAGTGTTCAACTCTACCAACTTTTGCAAACTAGCATAGGGAACTTTCCAGTCACTTCAAGTAGAACTCTACCACTATCCCCAGTCCTCTTGAGCATTAACAGGAATGCAGTGTTAGCAGGTAGGAGGCCCCTCCCCCTGTCCTCCACTCACAGCCTGCCCCAGCCACGCAATGATGCCCCATTACTACTACTGGGTGTAAATACCCTTCCTTAGGCTCCTGTGGAAGAGGAAAGGGAAGTGTCCTGTCCAGTAAGTCCACTGCTACTGCAGCCCTTGGTGAAGGACAATGGGAAAGGCTTTCTTGCGCCTGGAGACAGAGCTGGGGGATGGAGAATGTTTGACTGGGGGACTAAATGAGTTGTGGGTTGAAATATGTATTATCCCAAAAGAGGCAAGATAATAATATGCAAGGAAGATAGGAAAACAATACAGTGTTTTGTATATGCTAATAGTACCTACTGTTTTATGATCACCACAGGTAGTGCAAACTTCCACAGATGACATATAAAATAAGCCAATTTTTCAGGAAATACCAACACAGGTGGGAACTGATTTTGAAATGAAAGGTAAGAAAAAAATAATAAAATGCTCTTAAATTTTTCCAAGTTTTTAATAATTGTATTTTATTAAATTAAGAATATTTCTTCAGCAAAAAAAATTATTTTTATCAAGCTTTTAATGGGTAAACACTAAACTAAGTATTCTCGAAATAATCTGAGATGTGAGCAAAAATGTATTCACAAAGAAGTGTTAACTTCAGATTAATTTATACTAGTAAAAAACATGAAACGTTTTAATGTCCAAACCATTGCTGATTAAGAACATGATGTATTTCAATATTATGGAATAATATGTAGCCATTAACATGTTGTTCACAAGGTTTTTGATTTATATGGGAAAAGTAGTGTGAAATAGAAAACTCAATATGTTTGATGAGAGTCAAGTTATTCTGCTGGAGAGAGTGGGAGAACTTGTTTTCTTTCTCTCATGGAATAAGATTGAGAAGGGAAGGGAGGAAAAGTAGTAGGAGATAGAGCCAAATAACATAAGGAAATCACCCAGAAACTTTAAAGAATAAGAATTTCTAATAGTCAATTTTAGGATTTACTTTAGCTTCGCCGAAGTAAACTCGGTTTGGTCCTCTAAGACCTTCACTTAGAGTCTCACACAAGCAAAGTCCTTATAAGAGAAGGGTATTTGGGAGAAACACAAAGATAGATACTGATTTCACCTATGGGTCGAAGCTCGGATAGGTACAAAGAAGAACTTCAAATGAGAATCTGCTGAAGGTGGTAAGCTGGAGCCTGAAGTGACCATGACACTTGGTAGGGGCCCCAGGCTTTCCAAAGAGCATGTGATCCAAAACCTTACAGTTAGCAAGTGGCAGAACCAAATCCACGCATGCTCTTAATATAATGGTTGCCTTTTTTTCTACTCAATCGTGCATCTGTGAGCTTTCCAAATCATTTTTTAATGGAAATGATTTATTTGATAATTAGGAAAAAGGGCAGTAAAGAATTGAAATGAAGATGTTTCAGTACCACATGAAAGGACTGTTGAAGCTGTCCAAAGACACTTGGGTAACATCCATGCCTGAAGATCAAATGGCAGATAGCATATCACTTGGTTGGAAAGGGAACCCAAATGTGGGTAAGCAAAGAAAAGACAATTTAGACCAAAGAAAAGACAATTTAGACCAAGGAAAGAAAAGTCAGCATCAGAGAAATCAAGCAGAACATGGCTGGGTATTTTAAAGGAACAGTAAAGTCTGGGAAATACAGAAGATGTTGTAGTTGATCAAATGGTACAGCCAGTTGGTAATAATAATCATGGAGCATGTACTGAGAAAGGCCCTGTGATAAATGCTTTATGTGTATTGTTTCATTTAAATATCTCAATAAATCTGAGATAAATGCTATGGTTATCACTATTTTAATTTTTTTAAAAAAGAGGTACACAAGGATTAAATAACCTAAGCAAAGTTACTCAGATATTAAGTGGTATAGCAGGATTTGAACCCAGATAGTCCAACTCTAGATCCGCAAAAAACAACAATAATGACTTACTATGTGCCGGGCACTGTGTTAGAGGTCTCACGTGGATTACCTATATAATCCACAAAACAACCTATTGAGATAAGTACTATTATTATTTACATTTATGGGCAGTAAAACCAGGTCATCCTGGCTTATGGGAAAAGGTAACTTAACTGGTTCATAATTTATCGTAATTTATGGTGCAATGATTCTTTTTATTCTCCCATTTGAATATAAACTTTGAGTCCCATGGACAAAAGGCACACTATCATCATCATAAATCTGTTTATTTGTATAATTATGTATTTATTCATTTAGAGGACATTGTGTAATAACCAGATGTTAGTGTTTTCCACGGTAAAAACATGAAGGTAATTTTTAGGCAGGAAATGTATTTCAGCACATCATACTTGCTTAGATATACCTGCATCATTTTGTGAATTACTTATGTGCTTATTATGGTTCATGGTTGCTATCAGTAGTTATGGCTCAAGTGATCTCAACAGATTTTAATATTAGCTGACATAAAGCATCATTAAAGTGATACATTTTGTAGAGTTGGAGGTAATATGAGGAGAATGGAAAAGAAGGAAAGAAAAATGAAAAAAGGAGAACATTTTAAAAATTATGTTTCCAAAGTCTAAGCTCTTGGGAATACCTGAAGGTTGGTCTGTGCTGCTGTACTTCATTTGACTATAGCACCCCCTGGTGAACAACATTAATATTTCATAATTTTCTCCAAATAGCATATGCTGCAAAATCGACAAGTGGCTTTTAGAAGTAGCTCCTTTGGTGTCTTTTTTCACTTTTGGTTAAGGAAGCATGTGCCCAAACTGAATTTAATTCATTTCAGAAGCTGTTCCAATACGAAAGTGAGTTTTATGTAACATGCAAATTTACTTCCAGAAACAAATAAGAATTAGGGGGACTTGAGTACCTTGGATTAATCACATTAGTTGCAGAGCATACTAATTTAGAAGAAGCAAAAGGCTGAAAATTTTATCTACAAAGTACAACAAAAATTATTTTCTTCATTTGCATACATAAATTGCAAATTTTCACTGGGCTTAAGCACATAAATGTACTCACACACTTTGCTCCCCTACCTCTTTTAGATCTTTACTCATATGTCACTTTCTCAGTGATGTTTTTATTGATCATCTTATTTGTAAACGTAGACTCCAATACCCTACACTCCCTATGCCTTTCTCTGCTTCATTTTTCACCACAGTTAGGATGGCCAAATAAATTTTTGTCCAAATCAAGATACTTTTGAGAGTGGAAAATGATGCTATTAATATTTACATGGGGACAAATAGGCAATGGGTACACTGTAACAAGGTCACCTCACCCATAGTACTTATCATCTTCTAATGTATTATATATTTTACTTTTTATTTTCTTTCTTTTCTTGGTAAAAACTCACAATGAGCAGGGAGTTTTGCCTGTTTGGTTTTTCTCTCTTTTTTTTTTTTTTTTCTTATTGCTCTAACTTCAGTGCCTAAAATAATGTTCATAATAGGTGCTCCATAGTATTGGCTGAATAAATGAACATGCTTACCTGCTGTGGTCATTCAAAATGGCTGCAAGTCCTTGGTCACTTATTTCATTGAGAGGTAGCACTTATTTCTCCATTCCTTGAATCTAGGCCGGATCTCTGACTACCTCAACCAATAGAACGTGGTAGAAATGCGCTGTGACAATTCCAGACCTGGCCTTTAAGAGGACTGGCAGGGCTTCCCTGGTGGCACAGTGGTTGAGAGTCCACCTGCCGATGCAGGGGACACGGGTTCGTGCCCTGGTCCAGGAAGATCCCACATGCCGCAGAGCGGCTAGGCCCATAAGCCATGGCCGCTGAGCCAGCATGTCCGGAGCCTGTGCTCCGCAACGAGAGAGGCCACGACAGTGAGAGGCCCACATAACGCAAAAAAAAAAAAAAAAAAAAAAGAGGACTGGCAGTTCTTGTTTTCTGACTCAGAGCATTAATTCTTGTTCTTGGCATGCTTCCTTTTGCAATCCAGCCACAATGCTGTGAGGAGCCCAGGATATTCGGGTAGACCAGCCCCGCTGAGCTTTCAGCCTACAGCCAGGATCAATGACCAAGTTTTGAGTGAGCCATCTTGTCTATTCCAGCCCATTTGAATCCTCAGGTGACTGCAGTCCTAGCCAACATCATGTGGAGCAGTAGAACTGATCAGGTAAGTCCTAAAGAAATAAAACAGTTGCTGTTATTAAGTCACTAAGTTTTGGATGGTTTGTTATGCAGCGCAGTAGATAATTGAAACATCTGCTATATCTATGCTGAGCACCACCAGGAAGGACACAAAATGAGTAGGAAAAGATTGATCTTAAGGAACTATGAGTTTAAAGGAAGAAAAAACTCACTTATATGAATACTGTTTTCTTGTAAGTTGATTACTGCTATAAAAAGCCAAAAGTAACCTGGAAGTTTGTAGGAAGGATGTGTTCAAGGAGAGTTTAGGGAAGTAAAGACAATTCATTCAGTTGGTGAAGAGTGAGGAGATTATCACTAGATAGAATTTAACAGTTAGAGGTGAGGGGCAGAGTTAGTGGTGGAAGCAGAGCTAATAGCATGAGCACAGAGGTTAAAGAAGCATGAATAGCTATTCATCTAACAGCAAGAAATTTAGTTTGACCAGGGGACGGGATCTATGAAGAGAAAGGAAAGGCAGAAAGGATGATTAGAAATAGGTCATGGTGCCTTAAATGTTGTGCCAGTAGTTGGATTTCTTTCATGGTCAGAAGTCAGATGATTTGTTTCTTAACATCTACTGTTTTCCATCACTGATTATATAAACATTATGTGTAATCACTGTAAGTGGAAACTTTTTTTTATAAGTATAAAGAAGAAAATAAAATCACTTCAGATTTCTCTTCCCAGAGTTAATCACTGTTAATCTTTTGTTCTTGTGTTTCCTCTACACATTACTAGAGTTGGGATATGGAAGACAGAAACAGATTGTATCCTCACTCTTTCACTAACATTCATTTCATGATTACCCACCTAATTAAGGATTCTCTGAAAATAGAGTCAATATTTACATAAAATTTATTGTATGAAAATATCAAAATTTCTTTAGTTCATATCCTGCTAGTAAATATTTATGTTGTTTTCAAATTTAGATTTAGCTATTATCAAAATGAACACCAGTTGTGCATTTACCCAAATGTACTTGGGATACTGTCTTTGGCCTATACTTAAGGATTTTATAAGAAATGGTCTTATGAAATATTGCTATAGCTGTTGTGTCCTGAATGTTTGTGTCCCTCCAAAATTCGTATGTTAAGCCCCAACCTCCCAGTATGACTATATTTGTAGACAAAGCCTGTTAGAAGATGGTAAATGTTAAATGAGGTCATAAGGGTAGGACCCTAATCCAATAGTGACCCTAAAAGAAGAGGAAGAGACACCAGAACTCTCGCTAAGAGAGGACACAGCAAGAAGGCAGCCCTGCGTAAGCCAGGAAGAGAATCTTCCCCTGGAACTGAATCAGCACCTTCATCTTGGACTTCCCACCCTCCATAACTGAGAAATAAATTCCTGTTGTTTAAGCCACCCAGTATGTTGCATTTTGTTATGGCATCCAGAGAAGACTAAGACAGCTGGCATAAATATTTGGCTGAGAACATTGTTAATTACATTGTACAGTTCATATTTAAGAAGAAAAAACTACTTTTGTAATGAGAAAATATTTTTTTTATTATTTCATGGACATTTAATTGAACAGGAATCCTAATGCTCAATTTGCTTTGTTTGCGTGAAATCTTATAGCCAGATATGTGGCTCTTTTCTGTTTGCCCCAATTTTCTTATTTATTATTTAATATTTAGTTATAGTATATATATTTTTATAGATAACATTAATCGTGTTTTGGAATAGGCAGTTTGCAAATAAATAAACAGATGAAATTAAGTGAACATTATTTCAGCCACTTAGCAATCATTAAATTCAAAAAGTAGTGATATAATGGAGCTAAGCATTATGCAAATTATTGAAACAGAATCATTATGTGAATTGACAGATAAATATATCTGTATTTTTCATATCTAAATGTATATGGTAGGATAGTTACAGAAATCATAAGAAATTGCATATTTATTTAGTTAGGGACAAACTAAGGAAACACACTTACTTTCCCAAGTCATAGCCAGACAAGGAAATGAGATTTCAAAAATTCCTTGAATAAAGAAAGGAGTTTAATAATTTAAGGAAAGGCAAATGCTGCCTTCATAACTTTCATTGAAAGAGAAGACTGAGATGCAGCAGGGAGGGTACTAACTGAACAGGACTCTAAAGGAGACCCATGTTAAATAAAATAGATGATATAAACACTTCTAATTTGATCTTTATTGCAGGTATGATATACCTTAATGCAGAATAAATAATCTAATTAATTTTTTCACATGTCTCTAAAATGGCATCATACTAATGATATGCAACTGTATGGAATACATGACTTCCTGAGAAGAAGTGCAAGAGTTTTCTCTAAAAATATTACTATGTTTTAAGAGGTTCAATTAGTCACACAACATATCTGATCAGTTTTGTAGGTTTGAGGAGCTTTTAGGGCTAAGTGAATGATTGCAAAGTGGGAATAATTTGGCAAGAGCAGAACAGTACTTTGAAAATTTCAACCAGTAAAAGATAAATGCAAAATCTGTCTGGATATCATCTGTAATACAACAGAAGAGGAAGAAGTTTTTAAAGGATTACAGCTCTTTAAATTTTAAGGGGAAATGTATAATGCATACAAAATGTCATTTTCCAGGAAGCAAGATCCTCAATTCAACCAATACTTCCAAATTTATATAAATACCTCCTTTTCTCTGAAAATATCTAGTGAAAAATTAACTAGAAACAGTGAAGTGTATTTTTAATAGTTATGTCTGAAATTAGTGAAACAGGAGAAAGAAAAGAGGGTTAGTCAATATAGCAAATGGTATTTCCTATCAGATCCATGTGGCACAGTGGAAAGAACGTGGCTTTGAGAACCAGATGTCCTGGCTTCAATCCTTACCTCTATGATCCATGAAATATGCAAAGCTGTATACACATATACATTTCTATATACATGCACTTTCTAATCCTTAACAACGTTAGCTCATGTTATGAATGAGGAGACTGACAGGGCTTATTAATTTGTATGAGATCACAAAGCAGCTAAGTGACTGAATTTGAATTCTGGTACAATTTACTCCAAAGTCTGCATTCTTTCCACTCCACAGAAAAAGGGGTGAATAGTTGCAAAACCTGTGAAGAGTCTGAGATTTTAGCCTTTCTCAGTTTTCACACATGCTAGCAGAAGACATGATACTCCTGGGTCAAAGACAAAGAGCTTTTTCACTCACAGCACAGCAAGAAACATGAGTTTCATGTTTAAGTCAGTTCTCCCCCCACCCCCAAACACCATAGGGCAGTTTAGAGAGGCCCTGGTGGATGCTGGGCAGACAGTTGGGTTTGTTGAACCTCGAGTTCAGGAAAATATTGTCTTAAAAAGAGTGATGCCAGATAACAGTGTCATTGTTTGTCCAAGAGGGAGATAAAATTTTTACTATCCTGTTCAGGACACAAATCTGCCCTCTACCTCTACAGGGTATATTGAGACTCTATCTTCCTAGACTGTTTGATATACAAACAACCTTTAAAAGATAGCGTGGAACAAAAGCTGTCACAGTCATATAGAAATGCTATGAAGAATTGCCCCCCAGCAACGGTATCTGAGGAAAAAATCTAAATAAAATAGATTGTGAGGTTTACTGGACAGTCTGACAAAAGCCCAAAGAGGTGTGATGAAGTTGTACGTGGTGCATGTTTGCATATATTCATATCTAAGTCTGATTCAAATGCAGTCCTTGGGGTCTGGGGTCCATGTCATCAGCCCATTCACAACAGGACATAAGGCAGAGATGATTGGGAGAAAGGAAAAGACTAGCATCTTGGTGAAGAAGATTAGCAAAATTAGGTAAGATGTAAGGGCTCCAGTCAAGGAGAGTATGCTTGGGGCAGAAATTTATCCTAGACAGAAAAATCTAAGCAGAAAATCAGTTGTATGAATTAAGTCCATCTGTAAGGACAAGCTCCATTCAACTTACTGAGCACTCAGGAAGTTAGTGTCTCCGGAGCAGGGGCAGATTTGTTTCCTGACCAGAATAATAAAGGTAATGTCTCCCTCTGGGGCAAAGATTGTGCAGTTTAGTTTGAAGCCCCAGATAATAGCAGGAATAATTCCAGGCTTGGTGGATTTATAAGTTTTAATGCACTTCTTGCTCAGATTAGAATTAGCTTGCTAGCTGGGCAGGGCTGTGCTTGTTGATGAAAGGGTTTCCAGAGGACAGAGACTGAGAGAGGTAGAAATTGACAGAGAGAAGAGATAAAGAGCAAAGCTGGGAGGTCACTTTTTCAAAGAGATAGTAAATGATCAAGTGAAATGTCAACAGCGAAAAAACATGTGCCTTTCTGCACAAGCTAAACTGCTGCAATCTTTGCCCAGGAATTAGAAGTGAAATGTCAAGCTAGCTTAATAGCAGATCCTACATGATAGCAGAGCCAAAGGATTAGAATTTGCAGAGAAAATGTCCCCTCCTATTTAAAAGAAAACATTATTAAACAACTCAATTAAATTAGATCCAAACCAGTTTGAAATCAAAGACATTACCGTTTTCTTGTTAAATCCCTAGTCATTAGATAGCTAAACACTTGCATGGTCTTAGGAAAGCTGTTTTAAGGCACTGTATTATTTGGGAGAATATCATCTTTATGCATTTGCACTCCGGCAAGTCATCTCAGAGTCCGTTATATTCGAATCCTGTAATCATTTCTTATAAAAAGGTAATATCATCTGCCATATTATATTGCACTCATTTCCATAATAAAAGTTATAGTTAAATCTGATAACATCACTATTTAAAGGAAATGTATAAATATATATACATATATATATAATTCCAATAAATTTCTAAGAATAACTTTAAGAATAAGCTAAGGGACATCATTTTCATCTACTTATGAGTCATTGTATTCTCTCGCTTTAATTTAAAGTTTTGATCATAATAAACTTTTTCCAGGTCTGAGATAGCAGGAGCAATAACGGCTTCTCTTCAAACTTTGTGTGGAACAGAGAATAATTCTCATTTAACTTCATAAAATTGATATAACAAGTGAGAAAAGATTATTTTTGATTCAAGTAACTTTAACTTTTTCATGTTTAATAATCATGCTTGCATAGAAAAACATATAAAAGAGAGAGAAATAAAAATGAAGAAAAATGTCCATTTTCTCGGCTATAATTTGTTGCCTAAAAAACTGAAATTATTTTAATTAAATACACTAATATAGTTTGGAAAGAAATTTAAAAATTAAATATATTTATTTCCAAACTTTTAGTAGAATTAAAGAGATTTCCTATACTAGTCTGCTTTAAAGATCACAAATGTAAACATTTCATTTTAAAACTTATCATATATGGAAAATTATTCATGTAAGATACTTCAAGGGCTATTGTCAGTTTCCTGGGTTTTTTTGCCCTAAATCTACTGTACAAGTGCAAAGAAAAGACAGGTTTTAATTACTTTTTTAGGATTGTTTCAGTTTATATATATATATATATATATTCAATGAGAATAAATGTTGGCAAGGATGTGAAGAAAAGGGAACTCTTACACACTTTTGGTGGGAATGTAAATTGGCACAGCCATTATGGAAAACAGTAGTATGGCAGTTCCTCAAAAAATTAAAAATAGAACTACTATATATTCCAGAAATCCTACTCCTGGATATATATCCAAAGGAAATGAAATCAGTACCTCAAAGAGATATCTGCCTTCCCATGTTCATTGTAGTATTATTCACAACAGCCAGTACTATATGGTAACAACCTAAATGTCCTCTGATGGATGAATGGATAAAGAAAATGTGGTATAGATATAAAATGGAATATTACTCAGCTATAAAAAAAAAAGGAGATCCTGCCATTTGTGACAACATGGATGAAACTGCAGGGCCTTACGCTAAATAAAATGTGAGACAGAAAAAAGATGAATACTGTATGGTATCACTTATATGTGGAATCTAAAAAAAATAATAAAGAAAAGAAAAAGCAAATTTCATAGAAACATAAGGGTGATTGCCAGGGCCTGGGAGCAAGGGGAAATGGGGAAATGTAGGTCAAAGGGTATAAAGTTTCAATTACAAGACAAATAAGTTCTGAGAATCTAATGTACAGTCTGCTGGTGACTAGTAAATAATATTATAGTTAATAGATAATATATTAGCTATAAGAATATAGATAATAATATTGTATACTTGAAAGTTGCTGATGACAGATCTTAAATATTCTCATCACACAAAAAATAGTTAACTACATGAAGTGATGGATATGTTAATTACCTTGATTTTAGTAATCATCCCATGATGTATACGTATATAAATCATCACATTTTACATATACATTTGTCAATTATTCCTCAATAAAACTGGAGGGGGAGTTCTCTAATTAATAAAAGAAATGTGACCTTTACTGTCAAGACGTTTTCTTGAAAAATCGTGATAGGTTTGGAAGTATTTTATAATCTCAGTATTACATTTATCACTTATTCTTAACATACCTGGAGTGAGAAAGTCAATGTAAGGCATACAGGAGACAAAAGTAAGTAGGTCTACTGAAAATATTAAATACCACAGCTTTTAGTTAGCACAATTTAAGTTATGAATTTATGGTGCCAAGAATATAATGAGATTATCTGGGGAAATTAACTCAGGTCAAAGAAAACTATCTTTAATGATCTACAAGGAAGAGAATATCTCTGCAAGTGTGGAAAGTCCTTAAGTCTAAACCAAATGTTCTAAACCATCAAATTGCAAAATGCTGGAAATGTTGGACCTAAAAGTTATTATTACTCTTCTAAATTGGAAGAATATAAATATGTCAAAGGGATACAAGTGTTTTTGAGTCTCTGAGATAGGATATTAGAATAGAACAGCCCAAGTCACAGATATATGATTCCTGGGCTTGACTTTTCCCAGCTGAAAAGATTAGAGAAGTAGAAAAAAAAAGAAAAACTCAAGGTTATATTGTTAATAAAACATGGGTAAATAATTAGATTTTAGCCCTAAAACTAATGAGTGCTTGACTCACTACTTCCTCCCACAAACTAAGAACTTTACCTTGAGCAGGTAATTTTTAACATTTAAAAAAATATTAAGCAATAATTAAATAATTTCATCTACCAATTTAATAATGAAAATCTTTATTTTCAATATATAAGGGGAAAATTATGCAGCATGTTACAAAAGAGACTAGACTTTATCTTCTAAAATCTTAATATGAAAACATCTTATCTATCCAATACACTAAAATCATAGGAAGAAAACCAGAAAGAGAGTAAGCATTTTTTTAAAAGAATTATACTGGGGGGCTTCCCTGGTGGCGCAGTGGTTGAGAATCTGCCTGCTAATTCAGGGGACACGGGTTTGAGCCCTGGTCTGGGAGGATCCCACATGCCGCGGAGCAACTAGGCCCATGAGCCACAACTACTGAGACTGCGCGTTTGGAGCCTGTGCTCCGCAACAAGAGAGGCCACGATGGTGAGAGGCCCGCGCACCGCGATGAAGAGTGGCCCCCACTTGCCACAACTAGAGAAAGCCCTCGCACAGAAACAAAGACCCAACACAGCAAAAATAAATAAATTAATAAACTCCTACCCCCAACATCTTCTTTAAAAAAAAAAAAAATTATACTGAACAGAAGTTGTCTGATTCTAGAAAAAAAAATTTTATCCAATTCCAGTCTCAGATTAAAAAGCAGTAGATTTCAAGATGATACAATTTACCATAAAAAAACATCTTTTACCCCGACAGCAGTAAGAAGTGACTGATGTGTCAAATCCTCACCAATCCCCTGCAGCTGAGGCTGGTCCTTCACCACCTTGTGATATTTCTCATCTGCTCTGCTAAAACCAAGCCAGTTACCTCTGAGGGCCCTACACCCAAATGATTGGCTTCAAAGTTGGGATATTTCAGGCCATCAATTCCATGCATGCATCTTTCCTCTGTTAATTTTGGTCACTGCTTTTTCCTGAACATAGCCTTTTGAAAAAATGGATCATCATCTAACTACCTTATGCTTTCTTTACATCTTCTGCACAATTAATTGCCTTTCTCCCTACTGCTCTTCTCTTGCAACCCAAATTCATGTCACAGGGCTTTCTGGAATCTCTGTCCATTGTAAACACTCACCATTCCCGTCTGAAAGTGCTTTTTCTACTTCACTATTATGAACAAAGCCTCCTCTCCCACAATGCCACTGCTCTAGTGCAAAGTGTCTCTTCTCCTACCCATCAGCCACCTCAGAGCCTAGAGAGAGCATTGCTTCTCTCCCAGCCCTTCAGTTCTCTTCCATCTCTACGTAATAACTCATTGTGGATTTTTTTGGTGGCTATTATTTATTTTAAATAGAAAGATTTAGTCAATCTGAGCTTCTCCAGATTTTTATATGAAAGAATAGATTTCTGGTTAGTTTGTTCATTTTTTCTTTTTTTTACTTTCTCAAAGTTTATTCAAATTGCTAATTACAAAAAATGATACAAGCTTTGAAAAATACAAAATATGTAAAGTACAAAAGGATATCTTCCCCACTTCAAGTCCCATTCTCCAAAAGTAATCACATTAGAATTCTGGGGTGTTTTCCAGACATTTTCTATACACACAAGTACATATACACAAAGATTTTATTTAAAATACATACATTGTTCTACAACTTTATTCACCCAACAATGTGTTATTGACATCCATCCACATCTGTAGAAACAGAACCACTTTAATCTTAAGTGGATTCTACAATATGGATTCTACAATATGGCTGCACCATAATTTAACCAGTCTCTATTAATGGACATTAAAATTCTCTCTCCTTTTTTTTTTAATTACCAAAATGCTATGCTAAGTATCCTTGTGCAACCATTGAATAACTCATTGTTTTCTGAGTCTCTTTCCTCTTGGCTGCTATCATCTGCTGACACTGAGCAACTCTTCCTATTCTTTGGAAATTTGCCATTTGACTTAGTCTTGTCTCCACCCCAAGTGCTTTTTTTATTGTGAGTCATCTCAACATCTAGTCATATTATCCAACTACACAATAGCATTATAATTTCTGAACCTCTTAGCTTCAGCCACCTTCAACCTACTCTCTGCTTCAGTCACCGCCTCCCAATGCACATCCTTGTCACCACAGGGAATAGTTCCCTGTTTGGTTTCTTTCAAACAACTCTTCCTCAATCACTATTTCTTTTCCTTTCAGTTTCTCATGCCCTTGTTGACAACATCTTTCTACCACTGAGAAGGGCAAAGGCCCTTGAGGCCTCCATTTCCTTCTAATTTATCAATCCTTTTCTATCTACTTTTCATTCCCTAGAGCCCATGGTTTATCACCAGAATTTCTCTAGCCAGCATTTCTAAGTTCCTAGTACCCAAATTATTCCACTAAAACTAACCAGGCAAAACTCTGACCTTGAAGAATACTACAAACTCATCTTGCCTTTTCCTGTACTTGGATGACCAGGTCTTGCTGGAGAAAAATCACATGACTATATAGCTTAGATCAACCATGAATTCTCATCTCCAACCCCAGCTAGGCCCTTAGCACTTCCTGGCAATCTTGTTATGGCATCCTCTTCAATTATTTATAGTTCATTTATTCTTTATTTTTTTTCTCTTTTATTTTTTTTAACATCTTTATTGGAGTATAATTGCTTTACAATGGTGTTAGTTTCTGCTATACAGCAAAGTGAATCAGCTATATGTATACATATATCCCCTCATTTATTCTTAATATGGCTAATTCATACTTCTTCCAAGTCTAGATGGAATTTGCTAATCAATCAATTTTTACCACAACCAATGTTATCAAAAATAAAGTTGATATGTTGCTTTTACCAGGTTTCCAGGGGAACAGAGAGAGAAAGTTAACCAAATGTCAACTGCTCATACATAAAGCTGAATGGTTTTATTAACGTTTAGCCACACAAAAGTTGCATATTTTATTGATATAGGTCTGCTTCCATGTCTATTTTCCACATTAATCAGTAACTTCTTTGAAGAAAGAACTATTATTTGCATGTATAGCTCTTCATTACGTAGATACTCAATAACTACTGCAGTCTGAATATATTTGGAGAGCAGTGAAAGAGCTTTCCTAAATACTTTAGAAGCCTAACATTAATCCATGACTGAAAGTATATTTATTTTGAAAATCAGAAAACACTAGTATCAAGAAAATATGAAAATATGGTTTGAATACTATGTTCTAATTAAGGAAGCAATTAAGCATGAGATATGAGTTAGTAGTTTTTTTTAATGTTTTTATATTTGGAAAGTTTTAGCATTTGAATGGGTAATTCAGTTTAAAATACATTAAGTATCTGTGATAGACTGATAATGGCCCCCAAAGATGTTTCCATGTTCTAATGCCTAGGACCTGTGTATACCTTATAAGGCTAATAATGTGATTCAGTTAAGGATGTTGAGAGGAAGAACTTCTCCTGTATTATCCAGGTGAGCCCTAAGTGAAATCGTATGTATTTCCTTAGAAAGGTGGATGGAGTTTTGAAACAGATGCACATAGGAGAAGGTGATGTAAAGATGGTGGCAAAGATAAAGTGCTGTGGTTACAAACTAAGGAATGCCAAGGATTTCTGATACACACCAGAAGCTGAAAGAGGTATGGAACAGATTCTCCCCTGGAGTCTCTGGAGGGACCATGGCCCTGCTGACACCTCAATTTCTGATTTCTAGAAACTAAAACTACGAGAGAATAAATTTCATTTTATGCCACCCAGTTTTTGGCAATTTGTTACAGCTCCCACAGGAAATAAATATAACAACACTGTTTTTCAGGCACTAAATGAGTCTTTAAAGATATGAAGATTAAAAAATAAAGGTGGAGAGGGGTGTGTTCCCTGACCACTGTTAGGTCCCAATTTAGTGAGGGAAGCTAACATAGAAATTAAAAATCACCATATGGTATGGCTTCCATACTGGAAACGTACTGTGGCCCTGGAAGCAGAGAGAAGAGATCTAGTAAATTGTTGAGGAGTCATGACCACATGGAACAGCATCTGGGAATCAAAAAGTTAAAAGAGCATGATAGGTCTAGAGAATGGTGAACAAATTAAAGTGGATCATAGGTGGTAGGGGAATTGAAGGGAGATGAAACTGGAATGGTAGATTATAAAGCAATGCATTATTCTTTAGACAATGGGCAGTCACTGAAGGATTTCAATAAGAAACCAACATGCCTTGATTTCTGTCTTAAAAAGATAATTCTGAAGCATTTATGTGGAAAATTCACTTAAGTGGAATAACTCATTCCCCTGATGATGCCCGAAAAATGAAGTGTTACCTAACTAAATTGGTTCCAATAGCAGGCAATGAATTTTCATTTGTTTTGGCAGCATAATCGCAAGGTAGTATGCTTAAATTCAACTGCTAGACAGATCATTAACATTTCTTTACTCAGCCAAACTAGAATTTTTAATACCTCTCATTCCTAAAAGAATAGGTAGATTTAAATAGAGAGCCTTAATTCATCACATGGAGTATTATTTAAAAGTATCGAAATGGATTTTTTAAGGCAAGAATCTGTGAAATGTAGTCTCAAAGAAAGGATTTCTTATAGCCTGATTTTCCCCCCTTCTAAATACTGAGTAATTTTCTCCAAAGGCTATTGAGTGGAGAATAAATTCGTTATGTCCTCATGGGTAAGAAATTATTAGCCTAATTGAGTCCCTGACTTATTCCTCCAGAAAAAAAAAATCCCTAAGACAGAAAGCATTGAGAAATTCTTAAGGGATACCAAACGCTGGTCTTAAAAAAATACAGGAAGTAATATAAACAAGCTGCTTCTGTTAAGCAGTGGCCGAGTTGCACCAACAATGATCTTGCAGCTCTCACTGAGGAAGTAAAGAAAAGAAAAACTACTTCCTAAAGTAGCCACAAGTGAGTGAACAGAAGTTAGAGATAAAAATCTACATTTTGTGGGTTTAAAAAATAATGCAGAAATGCCAAAGACACATTTTGAAACTGTTCTGTTCATCCAACTTAGATGTATTTGTTAATTAACAAGCCCACTTTTTAGGACTTTACTGCCCAAGCCAAGCATTGACTGTTGACCAAGAATCACAAAAGCTATAGTCTTGAATTTTCAGCATTAGTACCAGTCCACAAAACTATGAGACCATGATCCAAGGTATATTTCAAAGATAAATATTTTTATTTTCAATAATTAAATCAAGCCATAGATCTCTGCTTCCCTTTTATCCTTGATCAATATAGCCCAAAGTAAAGGGACCAGTAAATATCTGAGAGGAGGGACAATGAACATAGACAAATAAGCCTTTTATTGTTGCCTGAAAATTCTAGATTTACCAGTTAGTTGCTAACTCTGCATTTCATGTTTTGCTTTGCTGTCCCTAATAGGTTTTTCTTCTTTTTTTAATTTAATAGACCCTGATTGTACATACGGGAAATTCAGTGAATGGAGAAGATAAAATAAATGTTAATGAATTTATCACTATATTTGCACTAGTGATCAATTCACTTGTAAAATTCATGACTCTCAATGAATGTTTGATTGGAAAAAATAATGGTATTTGAAAAACAATAATTATCTACTGCTCTATTCTACCACACACTACAGACTTGGCAAGAAGCAGAGAAAAGAGTAAACAGTCCTTGATCTCCCAGTCAGTAAATCTAACTTTACTGCTGAATCAAAATTTTACAGCCAAAAGAAAACATTTGTAATACAATAGTAATTCTTTAAAAAAAAGATAATGGTGAAGGTGTTGATAGATTGCATTGGAAACAGGATGTTGGACTTGGAAATCAATGTGACAGAATCACTGTTTCCCAGCAAAGGCCCACATACCATAAAGGTCTAGTTCATTCTAATCTTGATCATACTTCTCCTTAATTTACGTAATTGTGCTAATTCCTCTGAACTTCAGTTGTTCATATTGCTTATTATGTACAAAGCATGGTGAGGGATATCAGGATAGAGACCATGCAGTATGGGGATAGAGACCGTGCAGTATGGGGGCAGTGGTGAGGATCTCTGGAAACCCTACCCAAGGTTTCAGATCTCGCCTGTGTGTGTGTGCGTGTGTGTGTAAGGCTTTCAATTCTCCCTTGTCCTAAAATCTAAGGAGCTTATACATTTAGAATAACCTTGCAGGATTATCAAATCCACAATTAGATATAGGATTAGAAAATCTTCAGGACCATCAGTTCTCAGGAACTCTATTTCATTCTTCCAGAGTCATAAAAATGATGCTTCTGAGGTAAGTATCTGAGCCAATATTGGACTAAAGGATCTCAAAAGAAGAGCATCCAATTCAACATTGGTTGGATCAGCAAGAGTTTTGCAAAATAAATTTGGAACTGCATTTTTTAAGTTAAAGAGATGTTTTCCAGAAAAAGAAGAGTGAATGGAATTCTAGACAGAGGAAAATACATGCTCAAAGGTACAGAAGCATGGAAAGTTCAGGGAACAGAAAGTTCTGCACAACAGTAGGAGTCTAGAGGTTTGGAAGAAGATGAAATATAAATTGAGCTCCCTGTCACCCACACCAAAAGCTCAATCTTGGATTCTCATCTCTGCTCCCATCCTCTTCTTCAACATACATTCCAATCGCATTCCCCAAATATTTATCCCCAAGTGCTGACCTCTCATCTTGCTGAACCTGTACCTCCAGGCAGCATGTTGTATTATTGTTTTTGGACTTTTTTGGGGTTTGAACTGGACTGTTTTTTTGGATTTGCATCACTGTTTGCTAAATTATTAGTTGTATGACCTGAAGAAAGTTACTTAATCTCTGGGTATGAGTTTCTTCTCATGTAAAATGGGAAAGATAATGTCTTTCTCATAGTATTGTTCTGAAAATTAAATGAGAACAGGCCTCTTGAAAACATATGGCATATAGTTATGACTTCAAAAAGTCAGTCCTCCCTTTCCACTAGAAAGCTCTAGAAAGGCATGCCTTTGAAAGGCAGATCATCCTGTTGTGAATTCTAGCTTCTTCTCATACTACTAGCTATATGGCTTTGGGTTTAACTCTCTAATCCTGTTTTCTTTTAATAAAAGATAATAAATCCAATCTCATAAAGTTGTATCGATTAGATAAATGGCACCTCTTCCACTGCCTTGCAGTTATAGATTCTCCTCCCCTGAATATTCTCTCAGTACCTAAGAGTACGTGCTGATGACTGCATAAAGATTCTCACAGTCCTACTCTTAAGGTTACAGTCTAGTGGGAGGAAAAGAAGGATCCCATGTACCCAGTGCAATACACAGTACATAGTTTCTTTTATCTTTATAACAACCTTGGAAATAAAGTAGGTATCAGTATCCACATTTTTATACAAGTCCAGCTGAGTTTCACAGTGGTTAACAACTTGTCCAAGGACACCAAAAAATAGAGGTGGAGTAACCTTCAAATAATGTTTGTGTTTACTTTAGAAAATCAGTTGCCTGCTTCATCAGTCTGCAGCTCTTTCCTATGTAATAGCACTGTACATTTATATATGCTATACTGCACTGCCTCCAGCTTCAGGGATTGCTCATACTTCTTTGAGGAAACTATCTCATTATCTCCTGAACTGCATGGTTTAGCAACATGGCACAGAAATTCAGGCTAATCTATAGTGGAAAATAGTTTGTCTAGCTCCTGAAGTCAATTTAGGAGTATATTCAACATACGTATCTTATAATGGTCAGAATAGCCTCTGAAGCAACTTTCAACCCATAAAATGGAATCGGAGCTCTTTCCAGCCTTGAGTTCATCCCATCATTAATATTTCAGGATTTTGCTAAACAGTGAGAATTCCAATACTCTAATAAGCCAACAAACTCTTTTGAAACCTTTTAGCAATATTCAAATAACCTACTTTACAAAAGAAACAAGCTTTAATCTTATGTCTGAACAACAACATAAAAAGTAAGTCTATGAATTAACAAGTCTCAGAATAACATACTTAAACATTACTGCAAAACACAGTGCTGTTCTTGGCCATCAAAGTTTAAACAGAAGATTCTACATGCCATGATTACGTTAGAAATGTTGATAAGGGACATTTTATAGCATTGTTTTTTAGACAGAATAAATTCATAAACATGGTATCAATTGAGAAATGACTAGTCATAAATCTATTTCTGAGCAGTGGGTAATTAAGAGAAACATATGAAATAAGTAGAATTATCCTCTTCATCTTTTTTTTCTCTGTGAAAGGCCCAAATCTGGTTCCAATCAATGGGAAGATCTTTGCAAACTCTACCTTTGCAAGACTGATTAGAAAATTTTTAAAAATCCCACAAAACAACAACAAAAGTGAAATCTGTTGAATAATATAAGTTTTTCTCCAAATTATTTTTCCAAATTCTCTGCCAAAGCAAACACATGGTACGTGTTAGTCAGCTAGGTCTGCATCAATTCATCAGTTGTATGAACTGCAATGATTTTGTTGCCAAACCTATTACACTAAATCCCACTGTTTTTAAAACCTGACTCCAAACATCCTTTAAGCTTGTAGAACATTCTAAATGTAGCTCAAATGTACACTATTTTTAAATTGCTTTTTTTAAGCAAACTTTGGGAATATTCCTCTTGGATAGATCCCACATTATAAATTCTCTTTGTACCTGCTAACAGAAATGTACAATATAAACCTTTGTTCTTTTGGCACAAAGTATAGAGAAAGGGAAAAGCTCATTTTCTCTATTTTTGTTAAGATTTTATTTAAACATTCCCAAAAGTAATAGAAACTGTTAGAATAGTTTGACAAGAAATGTTATCAGATAGTTGGAATTGAGAATTTTAATATACAAATGTGTATTTTATTCTTTCTCCCACAGACTCACGTCACTGAAAAGGTCACTTACTCTATCACAAAACAGAAATTATTTGTGATGATTTTAACCCTCATGTAAAGAACACTGTATTTATTGCTGTCCCTGATCTTCAAAGATAAGGTTGATAATGATGATTACCATCTCCTTGTTTCTGAAGAAAAAAGACCTAGAAGAGAACAATAGCTCTTTCCATGAACAAGCATAAATTTTTATTATAGCAATAAAAAAGTAACTATTTAACAGACATAATGTGAATCTGCTACAATTTTCAAAAGGTTTTATTCTCAGTTTATGCCACATTCTAGTCTTTAATTTTAAATTTTAAATTGAGTAAGTCTGCAATTCAAGATACCTGAGATTTATCTACCTAATCTGAATATTATATAATTTAATGTAACATTATATGCCAACATCTCAGTGAGTAAAAAACTCAGAAGAAAACATCCACAAATCTTCACCACTTCATCCCTCAGATACTTGAATCTGTTCCCACCTAATCTTTCTTCCCACTGGTTAAAATGGATGAACTCTTTGTTCATCCCTTGCTCTTAGCAAATGCCAGCTCCTCCATTTGCTTTCTAATCTCATCTACTCTCTCCAACACAAGAACACTGCTTCCACAATACTCACTTCTCTCTCCTACATCATCTGTTTTCTCCCCCATCTGAATTTTTCCATCAACATATAAAAATGTTGTTCTCCTATCTAAAGAAAAGGCCTCTCGCCATCATTACTCATTTCCTCCTTCAGTAAACACTCCATATACTTCTTTCTCTTTAGAGGAAAACTCCTCAGAAGATTGTCTCTGCAAATTCTGTCTTAAATCCACTCTGTTCAAGATTTTCTCCCACTACCCGCTGAAGCTGTTGCTGTTGATAACCTTCATTCTGGTCAATTCAATGGCCACTTCTCAGTTCTTGTATTACTTGATCCCTCAGCAGCTTTCCACACAACTGGTCACACTCACTCTGCTGGTAAACATTTTCTTTGCTTCCAGGTCACTACAATCCCAGTTGTCTTCCTTCTTTTTGGCCCTACTTTTTATTCTACTCTGAAGTTTCCTCTTCATCTCTCCAACAACTGCTGAATGTTGAAATACCCAAGGCTCAATCCTTGTATATCTTTTGTGTCCTCACTAATTCCCTTTCATCCAGTCTCTATTATAACTCATGTTTCCCAGTATGGCCTGAACTTCTCCCCTATGCCCTCAGGTCCAACTACACAACATATCTCCACACGGATGTCTAAGAGACATTTCAGTTTACCATATTCAAAACTGACCTCCTCATCTCTATCCTCTCTGCAAATCTGCTCTTCCCATGTCTGTTAAGGGCAACTCCCTAACTTGTAGTAGTTCAGAGAAAATGCTTTACAAAGTTTTCTCCCACAATTCACGTTGAAACCACAGCAAATACCATTAGCTCTACCTTCCAGATACATCTAGAATCAACTACTTCCCACTATTTCCCCCATTAGTCACTATTCCAAGGCCCCTGAATTATTGCCACTAGCCTCCTCTGGTTTCTCTGCTTCCACCCTTTCTCCCCTTTAGGTTCTTCTCAACACTGATAAAATATGTCAGATCATGCACAATTCTCAAAATCCTCCAGTAGCCCTTTATCTCACTTAGAGACAAGTCTAAGTAATTGCAACAGCTACAAGTTCCTATGAAGTTTGGCTCCCTGTGCTTTTGTGATCTTATCTTCTACAATCCCATGTATTTACTGTGCTCTAATCACACTGGCCCCGTTTACGTGGCTTGAATTTGCTAGGCATTCTCCCACTTCAGGGCCTTCATAATTGCTATTTTCTTTCCTGGAATCCTCATTTGCTACGTAACCCCATGGCAAGTTTCCTTCAGCTCCTCCCAGTTTTAACTCATATATTATCTTCTCAGAGTGTTCTTCCCTGAGCATCCTATTTAAAATTGCAATAGTCCCCTGGAACACCCTCTGTCCCCTTCCCTTGGTTTATTTCTCTTTAGCATCATTATAATTTAACATACTGCATAATTTACTTAGTTTAGTTTCATTTCTGTCTCCCACACTTCACTTTGCAAGTTCCAAGAGGGTGAGTTTTTTAGTGTTATTTACTCCTATCGACCTGATGCCCAGAGAGTTGTTTCAAATATTATAGGGGTTCAATAAATATTTGTGAAATAATTATGTAAGTAAGGAGTAGAGTCCATGGCGATTAAAAGCACAGATTTCAGTGTTAGGAAGACCTGGATATGAATTCCTGCTCTGCCTCTTACTAAGTAACTTACCTTGAACAAGTAATTTTTCTTAGCCCCAGTTTACTGATTATAAAATGGATACAATGATACTTAGCACTCAAAATTATTTTTATAAGCTGGAAAGGAAATAATAAAATTTAAGCAAAATAAAAGAGAAAACATCACTTTTGCAGTGATTCATAGTCACTATCAATAATGAGTAATAAAATGAGATTGTCCAAATATATATGATAAATTGTAATTGCTCTAATTGACCACTAAGTTAATTATTTTAATCATTTCAAATTTACTCAAAAATTATTTTTTACTTTATAGTGCCATTTGATACTCATTAAAAGATGATTAAGAAAATTACAGTACATTTCTCACAAGTTTTGAATTATAAAATGTAGTTTTATAAATAAAATAGTTTTTTAGATATACTTTCCATAAAGAGTTCCATGTTCAATTTTAAAATGTAATTATAGTATTCAACAAAGACATTTTAAAATAATAAATTTAGATGTTAATCATTTTGGTTAGCTCCAAACTTACAATGAGCTTTATTTTATTTATTTATTTTTTTTGCAGTACGTGGGCCTCTCACTGTTGTGGCCTCTCCTGTTGCGGAGCACAGGCTCTGGATGCGCAGGCTCAGCAGCCATGGCTCACGGGCCCAGCCGCTCCGTAGCATGTGGGATCTTCCTGGACAGGGGCATGAACCCGTGTCCCCTGCATCGGCAGGCAGACTCTCAACCACTCAACCAGGGAAGCCCACAATGAGCTTTATTTTAAAGTTGGTCCTCATTTTGTCTGATGGTCCAAGGCTATCGATCTTACAGCAGAAATTTCTCCCACCATTCTACTTACCCATAGGATTTTCCCACCAACCTACCTTCATTTTCATTGTAAAGAGACTGCACTTGACAAAACCCAATATTGGCTCTGTTCCCAGATACATGGATTTCTACTTTTCTTAAATTTCTCTGTCTCCTTACCTTCCAGTATTCACAATGACTATCACCAACTTAAGCTCCAGGAAAATCAAATACAACTCTATTCCACAAAAACACTGAGGCCCCTTGATCTGGTCTACTCCTCTTATTAGATAATTGGAAAAATGAAGCACAAGACATATCAAGTGGTTCAAGTTCACAAAGCTAGTCTATGAAAAAGTTGGACCTTGAATCCATTTTGCCAAATAGCCAACCACCTGTTTTGTTTGGAGATTTTTTTTTTTTTACTTTACTATATAGCCTCAACTATCTTCTCAGCTTTACTCTAAAGCCAAACATCTTAACTGTTATCTTAACACATATATGTATGGTTCTAACAAACATTTTACTGTTGTTGAATAATGTGACTGGAATATTCCATGTGTGACTGAATATTGCTTTCTGGCTATCTATCTTATAGTTTTATGTTATTGGTATGGAAAAAGCCTGGGAAATGTAAATACTCTTCAGTTATTAAGCATTTTAACTTACATTTTAAACTGTAATGTAAAAATAAGTTGGATGTCCAACAATTAGTTGTTTGAACTTTTTAATAATTATTATTTTTATGGGGTATCTTATACTTGCCAACCAATGTTCTAAGAACAAAAATACATGCTCTGGGCCAGATCCCAACAGAACATGAACTTGAATGGAGGTCTAACTCCAGCCCTTTCCATTTGCTGCAGTAATACTTAACTTGTTTACTTACCAGGAAGAACATTGTCTACTTTCTATGTGAAGAAGGATTTTAAAATGCAATCAAATATATTCATTTCTCTCTTCCCTTTGTGCCTCAAAATACTGAACTCATAGCTCACCTCTAAACAAACTTTTTCCAAGATTTCTGGTTCAGATTATGTTAGATGGTCTCATAATTTGAAAGAGATGTCTTTTTAAAAAATACTATTGTAACTTTTATCCTAAAGTACATGATATTTGTGTCTAATTTTGACTCCAAGCAAAGCAGTTTGTTCCTAAGTAATGCTGCCAGCTATGTAAACTGTTAACTAGACATCAGAGGATCTGTGTATTCAGCAATAGTACCTTTGTGGAAGAGAAAGTAACCTTCCATCTCTTTTTGCACCAATACTGGTACAGTAAATATATTAAAATTGGCTAGTGTTGGTCTCTATTTCAAATAAAGTTTGTTATGCAGAAATGACTAGGTGGACATTATAAACAGCAATCATATCTTTCTGATTCTCTATTATAGTATGCAACTAAATAATATCATTGATTAGGTAATCCTCTGAGAGCAACACCAAAAGTTTTTTTAAAGTTTGCATATTTAAAATATTAATGGAAACTTTAATATCCTTATGGGAAAAATAACTCAGAAATGTAAATTTTAGTCACTGAGGAAGACCTTTCAGTGAGCACGCAGCTCTTAACTCCGAACGGAATGTGATACTTAATGCATTAGTATATATCTGCTTAGGCAACATTGGAATAGATAAAAATAATCACAGGAGAATCTTAATAATGAAAAATAATGTCTTAATAGCTTAAATTTCTGAAATCCACCCCTCCTGTCTATGTCAGAAATGTTCTACCTGCTTTTGGCTCACAGTTTAGGGTTACATATATGGAGAGTTCTGAGTTGTTCAGAATCTACCAGGAGTCATGAATTGATTTTGTCTTCACTTCTATCTTACCAACTGTGTAAAATGATTTTTTCCATCATATTTTAAGAACTTTATGGTTTCTTTGATAATAATTCAATAGCATTCCTCTTGTTAAACCACCTTGATTCAATTTTAATATTTTAATGCAAAACAAGATTTTTATCTCTTAATGAATTAATCATTTTTATCTCATGATTAATAGCATAATCAATGCTATTTATACAATGGCTGAGATTAAATGTCCACAGTATGTTTATAGTCAGAGAGCATTTTGAGAAGAGAGTAAAGCAGGAAATGATACTAACTCATAGCAGTAGTAATGGCTAACAGAAGTTCATACTGTGTACCAGGCAGTACACTTCATGTTTTTAATGTTTTAGTTAATGCAATCTGTTTAGGAATATTATGAAGTACATGCCTCATTGTATCCATTTTGGAGATGGAGAAACTCAAATACAGAGAGGTTAAACAACTGGCCCAAGTGGTAGAGAGACAATTAGAACCCAGGCAGTTGAAAACCAAAGACTGTTCTCTTAACTACCATGCTCTACTGCCTCTGGGGTCTTTGGAAAGAACATGAAACACAGATTCTTCTAAAATAGGAGAGAAGAAACTAATGGGTGATATCATAAGTGTGTACAGAAGTGGAGGGGAGAGAAGTTAAGTACTCACTTGATAACTTGCATTTTCTCTGTAAAGTATAAGGCAATATCATCTGTGGATGATTAGGTATTTGGATGTAGGGCAGAAAGTTTAAGGACCATAGTACACTCTTAGAGACACCAAACCAGGCAGCTTAAGTACAATTGTGACCATTAATTAGCAAGCTATTCCCCAAATCACCTTCCCTACATTACCTTAAATCCTTACAGAAAACTTTACAAGGTAAGAATTAAATGGAAACTGAGGATCAAAGAGGTTAATAGTTTGTTCAAGATCGCTCAGATAGTAAGTGCTGAAGTTGGGTTATGAATCAAGGTCTGTCACCAATGTCCAGGCTCTTCCACTCTGCCACACTGCCTCAGAAAATAATGGAAAAGGGGACCACTGAAGGCAAGTAGAAGTAATATTGAGAAGTATTGAGGGCACAGCTTAGAATGAAAGTCATAAACTGTTGTATAACATCAATATGCATATGTAAGCAATGTTCCACACCAACTCGGGTAGTTTTTGAACCCAAATTAGAAACAGATGTAACTGCTTTCAATTGTGGCAGGAAAATAACTGGTTAGGTGAGGATAGTGAAAGCACAAGGAGTAGAAGAAAAAAGTAGAACCAGGAAAGAGCTGTTTAATTGAGAGAAAGTGGAGATGTTGTGGCCATGAGGACAAATGTCAGGTTGAGAAGAAGAAACAACAGGAGACAAATGGAAGCAGAACAGTTATTGAAGAGAGAGTGAGATCTCTGAATCTAAGATATTTGCAAATGGAGGAGTTCAATAAGGTTTGACTGGAAGCAGAGATTTGCAAATTCTTAAGCAACCATTTAATGATTTTCACGCTTTTGTGCGTACCTAGAGACTGTGGCTTGCTTACTTTAGTTAATTCTAGTGCCACTCCTAAGACTTCATGAAAGATTATTTCAGTTTTTATAAGTTAATATCTGTCTTAGTACTCCACTCAAGTTAAGAGCCTTATAGAATGATCGTTTGCTCTCCTTGAGTACTGATGTTTCAAACTATGAAATTTTTTAAAATTCCAACTTTTTGATGTTTTAGAACTTTATTAAAAGTGGGCAGTTCTTCATCTGCATTTGAAATTCTATCAAATATACTGAGTTTCCATTCAGTGGCTACAAAGTGCAAAGTGAAGGCAGTCAATCACCCTATTTGGTTGGATCAACCATCATCACTGGACTTGGACAGTGTAGACCACAAACAATAAGTTTCTACTGCTAGAACTTGGCTGACAACACAGCTTCTGGTAAAAAATAATAATTCAAGATTACAAGTATCATATTACAAATAATCATTTTTAACCCCATAATCCAAGTTGTTGCATCCAAGCAACTTCTTTGAGAACATCGTTCTAATACCTATCTCAATTTACCAACAAATTAATGTGCAAAATTTATTCTAGTTAACTGTAACTGCCAATGAAATAGAGACACAGGTGTAGAGAACCAACGTATGGGCACCAAGGGGGGAAAGCAGGGGGTGGGGAGGTGTGATGAACTGGGAGATTGGGATTGACATATATACACTAATATGTATAAAATAGATAACTAATAAGAACCTGCCATATAGCACAGGGAACTCCACTTCGTTGTACAGTAAAAACGAACACAACATTGTAAAACAACTATACCCCAATTAAAACAGAAAAAAAAACCTGTAACTGACAAGACCTAAACAGTTACTCACTTGAAAATTCGGTCCTGACCACTTAAGGTCTCTGAAGCAATAGAAGATCTTGACATTACTGCTTGATTGACCTCCTGATCAGTTTATAGAGAACAACCTGTCTTGATTTGACTCAAAAAACATAAGTACAGGGGCATAGCACTTCCTTGTGGGCTTAAACTAAAACAAATCACTAGCAGGATTTTCCATTGAGTGTGTATTTTAAAATGATTGTCTAAAATGATGTATCTATTCCAGCAAATGGTGTGTCATATAAGGAAATTTCATTAATGATTACCAGAAATGCACTCCCGTACAATGAGACAATGGTTCTATACCCTAGCTCCATTGTAAGAGGCAAACTTTTATACTGAAAAATATTTTAAGAGCTGTAGTTTTTCCTCATCTCCTTTCCTCTACAAGCATAATAAGCAGTAAAACTTGGTGAAGGCTAAAATAGGTGTCCCAGGCTTTACGTTCCATATCCCTGAGTATACCAGATAATCTTCTAACACTGATTTTGTAATGTTCTGCCTTGCCTGGTTTTTAAATATTATGAAGAAATATGTTACTACTACTCTTCTTGGAAGATTAATTCTCCTTCAATCCTTAATGCTACATTCAATCCTTAAAACATCCATGTAAATTCTTTCTCACAGTGAAAATCTTACTTGTTGAACTTTTTTCTATTATAATGTAATAGAACTTTATATCTTGAAATAAAAATATATACCCTCCACAACAGGGTAACTACTTAACCTGGTAATATCTTACATACATGAGTAATGAGATGACTTCAGCTATTCAAAAAGCAATGGTAATTCATTACCACACCCTCCTTAACAACAGAAAAGATGGAGCAAAAATAATCCTTAAAAGTAAAATCACAGGTTTAAAAAATGGCAACTGTTTTTGGTGCTGTAACATGGAGGGAAATGTGACCTACTTAGAAACTTTTTTAAAAAAACAGATTCTCAAGAATTTTATAAGCTATCATTTTCTGATACTTTTCAATATTTTTGCCTTTGTTCTTATTTTTCATTCATTTTCCACTATTTGGTACCAGACTCAACAAACACACTTCTTCTGTGACCTAGAACTGACGCAGTACATTGTACAAGTACAAATCTTGAAGTTGATATATTTTATATCAGAACAAAATCCAGAAATACATAGAGGGGGGTGTGTTGCATGTATGTGTGTGCGTATGTGACCTTCTTATTTTATCTAAAACTTAGGAAAATTATAGATGTCATATTTCAAAGGCAGAGTGCTTATAATAAATTTGATAAGGTATAATATCTTTTAAATTGACCCTGCAGTACTGTATGATATCACTTATATGTAGAATCTAAAAAATACAACACACTAGTGAATATAACAAAAAAGAAGCAGACTCACAGATACAGAGAATAAACTAGTGGTTACCAGTGGGGAGAGGGAAGGGGGAGGGGCAATATGGGGGGTAAGGGACTAAGAGGTACAAACTATTAGATATAAAGAAAGCTACAAGGATATATTGTACAACATGGGGAGTATAGCCAATATTTTATAATAACTAATAAATGGAGTATAACCTTTAAAAATTGTGAATCACTATATTGTACACCTGTGACATATAATATTGCACAGCCACTACACTCCAATTAAAAATTTAATTACATAAAAAATTGATCCTGTAAGACAAAATCTAATTTATATATGAGAGCATCAAGTGATGAATAAGCATGAGCACTATTACACTATAATACTGCTCTTATGCTTATATAAAATAAATGGAACTACCTTTATTATGAAACTATTTTGACAATATCAACTGCTATGAAAATAGAGGGGAATTTTTTCACTAGAGTGCTTTATTTGCTATAAAAACCTGCTGTGCTATAACTCAACAAAGCAGGATGTTAATCAAAAAGAAGCATTTTTCAAATGAGATTTTCTGGCCCTAAGATCAATGAGAAATAAGACAGAGGCATGAGATACAACAGAAGCTACTATGAGTTAAGAGTAAGACTTATCATTGATTATTCCTTCATTCAACAAGCATATGTTTTTCACTCGCATCACAGTCCAAATGGGTTTTGCCAAATGCAACTGGCCTTTCCTGGTGATTTGATTTCTGGCTTCTCCATCTTGTGTTGCTGAGACCTTCCAGGGCTTCCTCAGTGTCCTCTACATTCAGGCAGCCAATGAGTAAAGAGCAAAGCTGAAGGACAACATCCAAGAGACTTTATGACTAGGTCTAGTAAGAGTAGACATCACTTCCACCACATTCATCTGGCCAGAAGCAGATGGCCTGAACCAACTGCGACAGGGATCAGGAAATCTTGCCTTCAGGATGCCCATGAAGAGGAAATGGGGTTGGTGAGCATTAAGATTTGAATTGTGTCCCCCAAAAAGTATTTGTTAGTGTTCTAACATATATAACCCCCAGTATCTTAGAATGTGATAGGATTTGGAAATTAGGTCTCTACACAGGTAATCAAGTTCAAATGACGTCATTAGCATGAGCCCTAATCCAATCTGACTGGTGTCCTTATAGAAAGGGCAAAATTTGAACACAGAGACAGACGTACGAGGACACAGGAGAACATCACAGGAAGAGACATAGGGAAAAGACAGCTATCTACAAGCCAAGAAATGCCAGAGGCAATTAGAAGCCAGGAGAGATCTGGAACAGATCCTTCCCTAGCACCTTAAGAGGGAACACAGCCCTGCTGAAACTTGATTTTAGGCTTTCTGCCTGCAGAACTATGAGACAATACATTTCTATTGTTCTAAGCTACCCAGTTTGTGGCTCTTTGTTACAGCAGCCCTATCAAACTAATACAATGAGCATCTTGGTGGTCTCTGTCACCCTTCCACCTCTGATAAATAGAGGCTAGGTTATTTAGAAAAACCTTTCCATAGAAAACAACCAACTAAAAATTCTGGGTAAAATATTTGTAAACTTATGAAAAAGCATCAAAGTTCTGACAACGTAAGAAAACGCTAGGCCAGGACAGGTCGGTGGCCAAGATGGTGGAAAAGGAAGACCATAAGCTCACCTCATTCCACAGGCACACCAAAATTATAGCTATTTACAGAGCAACTATTGATAAGAAAAGCCTGAAGACTAGCAGAAAAATATCTTCTACAAGTAAAAATAGAAATTAGAAACCACGAGGCAGGTAGGAGGGGCAGAGATGCGGTATAGTCAAGAACCATACCCAGGGGTTGGTGACCCACAAGGGGAGGATAATTACAATTGCGGAGGTTCTACCAGAGGAGTGAGGGCTCTGAGCCCCACATTATTCTCCCCAGCCTGGGAGTCCTGCACCAAGAAGACCAGCCCCCAGGGATTCCCTGGTGGCGCAGCGTTTGAGAGTCGGCCTGCCGATGCAGGGAACACGGGCTCGTGCCCCGGTTCTGGGAGGACCCACATGCCGCGGAGCGGCTGGGCCCGTGAGCCATGGCCGCTGAGCCTGCGCGTCCGGAGCCTGTGCTCCGCGCAACGGGAGAGGCCACAATAGTGAGAGGCCCGCGTACCACAAAAAAAAAAAAAGACGACCAGGCCCCAGAACGTTTGCTTTGAAGGCCAGCGGTGCAACCTTTCAGGGGACGGGACGCAGAGAGCTATAGGAAATAGACTCCACCCTTACTGGGTACACACAAAATCTCACATGCTCTGGGACCTAGGTCAGAAGCGGTAATTTGAAAGGAACCTGGGGGCTTCCCTGGTGGCGCAGTGGTTGAAAGTCCGCCTGCCAATGCAGGGGACTCGGGTTCGTGCCCCGGTCCGGGAAGATTCCACATGCCGTGGAGCGGCTGGGCCCGTGAGTCATGGCTGCTGAGCCTGCGCGTCCGAAGCCTGTGCTCCACAACGGGAGAGGCCACAACAGTGAAAGGCCCGCGTACCGCAAAAGAATAAATAAATAAAAAAAAAGGAACCTGGGTCAGACCCACCTGCTGGTCTAGAGTCTCCTGGATAGGCTGGAGGCAACTGAAGCTCACCCTGGGGCTACAGATGCTGACAGTAACCATTTTGGGGCGCTCGTTGTACCACAAGCGCACTGGTGCTGGCCAGTGCCATTTTGGAGTCCTTCCTCGAAGCAGGAACCTGGCCCCGCCCACCAGCCTATAGGCGCCAGAACTGGGATACTTCAGGCCATGTCACTCACCCGACAGGCCACCTGCATTAGTAACCCCTGACCTCCCAGCCACCTGAGAACACGGCCACCACACGAGAGGGCCAGGGACCAGCCCCTCCCACCAGTGCTCCAGCAGTAGCCCCAGGACACCCGGAACCTTCAGGTAGCCGCCAGGATTTGCAGGGAATTACAGCCAGAGACCTTGGGACCCTGCTCCACCCACCAGGGGGCCGGCACTAGGCCCTGGACCAGCCTCACCCACCAGCGGACCAGCACCAGCTCAGGAGCCCCGGGGCCTGGCTCTGCCCACCACAAGGCTGGCACTCTCCTCAGGTTCCCGCCTTATTCACCAGTGTGTGGACACCAGCCCAAGGATACCCTGGGCCCCAGCCCCAACTTACCAGTAAGCAGGACCACAGCAGCTCTGTGGCCCGCCAGAGCTCGGTCCTGGAGTCTCTGACTACAGGGCCCTCAGGGTCCTGAGTCTGTGCACTGGCATGTGGGGCTGGGTCCTGGGCCCTCTAGTGGGCGGAGCCATGCCCAGGGGTGCCTGTGGGTTCTGAGGGTCTTAAGGCAGCCCATCTGCTGGTGGATGGGGCTGCGTCTCTGCCCAGTTAGTTGCCTGACAAGCATCCCAGTACTAGCACCGCCAGGCTGTTGGCTGGGGTGAGGCTGTGTCCCTGTGCTAATAGGCAGGAAACTCTCCAGATCAGCTAGGTCTGACCCAGTCTCCTTTCAAATTACTGTTTCGGACCTGGGTCTTAGAACGTCTAAGGTTTTGTGTGCCCCATTTAAGAGAGGAATCTCGATTTCCCCCAGCCCTCTGGGACTCCAGAAAGTAAGCGCTGCTGGCCTTTGCAGCCAAACGTTCTGGGGGCTCATCTTCTTGGTGCAGCAACCCTGGGCCGGGGCACCCGATGTGGGACTCAGACCCCTCACACCTCTGGGAGAACCTCTGTAATTTTAATTATTCTCCTGTTTATGGGTCACCCACCTGTGGTTATGGAACTTAACTATATCAAAACTCTGCCACACCTACCCATGTCCCTGTGGTTCCTTCTTTATATCTTCATTTTACATCCATAGTTTTTCTGTAAATAGTTGTAAATTTGCTGTGACCATGCGAAGAGGTGAGCTTATGGTCTTTCATCCAGTTCAAAATAGGGTTTTAAGTTTTTTCGGGTACACATAGCATCACAGGCAAAATTTTGCCTTTAGTACAGAAAAAAGTTAACTGTAGACATTCATTCTCAATTTTATTTTCTCATTAAATAAGTCAAGTTTTGAATGTTAACTATTATCTAGTTTCTCTGAAATATTTTAGGAAATACAAAGATGCATAAGTAGGGTTCCTGCCTTCAGAGACCTAACCAAACAGTTGAGGAGACTAAAAGATATGAAACAGAGAATAATAAAAGATAAAATAACAAAGTAGTAAATTAAGTTCAGTTAGTAGAATTTCAGTGAATGCCATATAAAATCTTTCCATTGATTTTACTAAGTAAATATATTTTATTAAGTATATTTTCTCCTATGAGATGAATATGTCTGAACCTTCAATCTATATGATGATGGAGGTTGCCTTTCAATCCTTGTTTGCCTAGATTCTGTAGTCAGTATTATATTTCTCCATCAGTGTATAAATATCACTGAATGACCTCAGGCCTGTTGAATTTTTATTGCCCTCTTCCAGATCAGATTAAAAGGAAAAAAAATTCAAATAAATATTTTATCACTGTAAGCACTCTATTTAGTGTAATAAATTACATTCTGCATCTTGCTAACAAAACTCTATTTTCTGAAGTTTCTTTAAACTCAACTCTTGTATCCTCAAGCCATTTGAGAAAAGATGCAGGATTTAAACAAACATGAATAAAAAATAAGCTCATTTCAAGTAGAGAATCTATAGAGTAATAAATTTTAAAATTTTTTTAAATTTACAAGTGAGAGATGAAAGAATTAAATTCTCCAGTTTTCAAAGGAATGTAAGACCACGTAATAAGAATAAGATGGAGCTCTAATATCTGGGCAGGTGTTGAATACAACCCCAGATAGGAAAGCTGTTTGATATGGTACAGGTGATTGTGAAAATGCTTTCACACACATACACACATACGCACACACGCACACACGCACCCACTTATTTTCTGTGAATTACTGAAACTGATTCATTACAAACAACATCGATAGCTATGCATAACTACTCTGAAAAGTTTAAAACCACTGAAAAAGAGAAAGAGAATTAGCTGTCTGATCCCAAAAGCATTCATCTTCTGCTCCACTGCAAATACCATACTTTGACAAGTCTGTGTGCTCTGTGGGCTAAAACACATGAAAGATTTTGAAAATGTAAATAATTAAAGAAACCCAAAATGTATTCTTATTAAATTATTTAAGGGTAAACATTCCAAGAGATCCAATTTCTCTCATATTACAAGTGTCTTTATAGAAACAGAAGATACATGCAGGCCATATTTGGGGATTGAGGGAACCTCAAATTCTTTAAAAACCACTTTGAAACTTCAAATCAAACACAATCAGCCAAGCTAGAATCCAGGCACATCTCTAAAAGAGCAACCATTGTCAAATTCTCTCAGATGGTTCTTGGAAATCACGTCAAAGGAAACTAAAACAAAGAAAAATTCAAAAGATGATTAAAATTAAGATCCAGCTGTTGAGCTGATCTTTTCCAAGTGGCAAAAACATTAAAAAAAAAAAAAAAAACTGAATGGGAACACCCTAATCATTAGGATATTTTAATTCACTCTGAAAAAAAAATCTTGCCTATCAATAATGTATTAGGAGTCTAAGGGTATGATTTAAGGATACTAGAAACTGGTGAGAGAGAAAGAAAGCTGATGATGTTATAAAAAATTGGTTACATAAGCCAGTGGACATGAATCTCTTTAATGTAATTGAAATAGAGCAGAAAGGGATTAGCAGGCCAAACCGAAACCCACTAAAAAGACATCTGTAATTGTCTTTTAAAATCTGTTACTGGCAAGAAAAAGAAAAACCACTTCTACTTCCTGGCCACTAAAGCATAGAAAACTGCATCGGAAATAAGTGAAAAAAGACAGAATCTTGAAAATAGTTCCTATCTTAATTATCCCTAAGTATCCTCTGTTATTATAGAAAAAAGTGAAATCATTAGTGTTTAACCAACATATATAAACACCCACTAACATTAAAAATTATCCCACTAATTGAGCTAACTCCCAATCTAGGTATGGAAAATTGCATTACTTTTTCATTTTACAAAGAGAAATTCAAGGATCAAGGTTCAAACTCCAATAATTTAAGCAAATTTCATAAGGAACTGAAACATTTGTGTAAAATAAGGTAGGGTCTAAAGAACAATGAAAGATTTGCATCATTTCAGTTGCTTAAAAATATTAAAATATATTTTTGGCAGGCTGTTTTGTTCCTTATTTAGTTTTAAAAGTTCTACAGATAATTTTGAAACTATCCCATCACTTGAAACATAAGAGTTTACTCTTGGTATTTAAATTGTTTTACTACAAAATGTAAGACAGGGCATAGTTTCAACAGTTTAAAATATAAGACTGGAAAAGCTTACCAGTGATCTTGATAACTAAGATGTTACACTTTATTAACTAAGGGCAATATTGCCAATTATAAAATGTTTATTTGGTACCTGAGTAAGACAAGTCTGAAAAACCATACCTTTTAACTTCCCAAACCTTAGCATTCTAGTAAGGAAGACAGAATTGTACCTAAAGCATGAATCAACAGCCTTAACTGGCCCTCGCCCCTGGCCTGCCAAGGTGTTTTTCTAGTCAGATAATTATTCACGACCATTTTTAATTTCCTCTATTCTAATCAAATCTCCAATTTTCTCCATAACCTGTCCCAGGTTTCCCATTTAATTATCAACAAATGACTGTGTCTCCTGCCTAGCAAAGAAGTACAAGCCCTGAGACACGGACTGCAACTCCCCACAAGGAATCTGTAAACCTGCTTCAATCCGTGCCCATCCTCTCCTCCTGGCCTACGGACAAAATAAGGAAAGGAAAGGGGCCTCACCTCTTATCAAGACCAATAATACCTAACCTGTATGCTAAAAGCCCCTTCTCTGCTGCTTTACCAAGAACTCTTAACTTTTTGTATTCTCCACTTGCCCCATTTTTCTATCAGTATTATAAACAGTCTTACATGTTTCTCATCTTCACAACCTTCCCTCAAGTCCCCTTTAGCTACTGTCCTATTTCCCTTCACAGCAAAATTTCCCAAGAGTGTGGCTTTATATTCATAACTTCCCTTTCCTTGCTTCTTTCTTACCTTTCTGCAGTCTGAGTTCTATTCCCAAATATTCCCTCATATCAAACATCCACTAGAGTAATCAGTCTACTCCATATTGCTAAATACAGTAGCTACTTTTCCGTTTTCATTCTGTTTGAGTTTTCAGCAGTAAAAGCCAAAACAGTTCACCACTCCTCTTGGAAACAATTTTCCTTTAGCTTTTACGATACTGTATGCTCTTAGTTTTCCTCCCACCTCCCTGCACTCTGCTTTTAGGACTCTCCGTCGACAACTCATTCTTTTTTGCCCAGGCTTTCAAAGACGGAGTTAAGACAAGGTCTTAGCCCTCTTCTTCTGTAAATGCACGGAGGGGATTACTTTGTCTTTATAATAACACATTTCTAATAATAAATGGGATAATGGAATTAATTTTTTACAGGTGAAAAAAATTGAGGCTCGGGAGGCCTCCAAGATGGCGGAGGAGTGAGACGTGGAGATCGCCTTCCTCCCCACAAATACATCAGAAATACATCTACATGTGAAGCAACTCCTACAGAACACCTACTGAACGCTGGCAGAAGACCTCAGACCTCCCAAAAGGCAAGAAACCCCCCACGTACCTGGGTAGGGCAAAAGAAAAAACAGAGACAAAGAATAGGGACAGGACCTGCACCAGTGGGAGGGAGCCGTGAAGGAGGAAAAGTTTCTACACCCTAGGAAGCCCCTTCCCGGGGGGAGATGGGGGGAGGCGGGGAAGCTTCAGTGACACGGAGGAGAGCGCAGCCACAGGGGTGCGGAGGGCAAAGCGGAGAGATTCCCGCACAGAGGATCGGTGCCGACCAGCACTCACCAGTTTGAGAGGCTTGTCTGCTCACCCTCCGGGGCGGGCGGGGGCTGGGAGCTGAGGCTCGGGCTTCGGAGGTTGGATCCCAGGGAGAGGGCTGGCGTTGGCTGCGTGAACACAGCCTGAAGGGGGCTAGTGCGCCACAGCTAGCTGGGAGAGGGTCCTGGAAAAGGCCTGGAGCTGCCAAAGAGGCAAGAGACCATTGCTTCCGGGTGCGCGCGAGGAGATGGGATTAACAGGGCCGCTTAAAGGAGCTCCACAGGCTGGCGCGAGCCGCGGCTAAAAGCGCGGACCTCAGAGACGGGCATGAGATGCTAAGGCTGCTGCTGCCGCCACCAAGAAGCCTGTGTGCAAGCACAAGTCACTCTCCACACCTCCCCTCCCGGGAGCCTGTGCAGCTCGCCACTACCAGGGTCCCGTGAACCAGGGACAACTTACCTGGGAGAACACACGGCGCGCCTCAGGCTGGTGCAACGTCATGCAGGCCTCTACTGCCGCAGGCTCGCCCCACATCCCTACCCCTCCCTCCCCGCGGCCTGAGTGAGCCGGAGCCGCCGAATCAGCTGCTACTGTAACCCCGTACAGTCTGGGCGGGAACAGACGCCCTCAGGCGACCTACACGCAGAGGCGGGGCCAAATCCAAAGCTGAACCCCGGCAGCTGTGCAAACAAAGAAGAGAAAGGGAAATCTCTCCAGCAGCCTCAGGAGCAGCGGATTAAATCTCCACAATCAGCTTGATGTACGCCGCATCTGTGGAATACCCAAACAAACAATGAATCATCCCAAAATTGGGGCAGTGGATTTTGAAAGCAATGATATATATTTTTTTTTCCCGTTTTCTCTTTTTGTGAGTATGTTTATGCTTCTCTGTGTGATCTTTTCTGTATAGCTTTGCTTTTACCATTTGTCCTAGGTTCGGTCTGTCCGACTTTTTTTTTTAAGTATAGTTTTTAGCACTTCTTATCATTGGTGGATTTGTATTTTGGTTGGGATGCTCTCTTTCCTTTCTTTTCTTTTTATTACTTTTTAACTTTTTATTTTTAATATTTATTTTTTATTTTAATAACTTTATTATATTTTACTTTTCTTTCTTTCTTTCTTTTTTCTGCCTTTCCTTCTGAGCCGTGTATCTGACAGGGTCTTGGTGCTCCAGATGGGTGTCAGGCCTGTGCCTCTGAGGTGGGAGAGCCGAGTTCAGGACATTGGTCCACCAGAGACCTCCCGGCTCCACATAATATTAAATGGCAAAAGCTCTCCCAGAGATCTCCATCTCAACGCTAAGACCCAGCTCCACTCAACTAGCAGCAAACTACAGTGTTGGACACCCTACCAAACAACTAGCAAGACAGGAACACAACCCCACCCATTATCAGAGAGGCTGCCTAAAATCATAATAAGGTCACAGACACCACAAAACGCACCACCGGAGGCAAACACAGGCATAGCCTCATTGTACATAACACAGGCACCAGTCCCCTCCACCAGGAAGCCTATACAACCCACTGAACCAAGCTTACCCACTGGGGGCAGACATCAAAAACAACGGGAACTATGAACCTACAGCCTGCAAAAAGGAGATCCCAAACACAGTAAGTTAAACAAAATGAGAAGACAGAGAAACACACAGCAGATGAAGGAGCAAGGTAAAAACCCACCAGACCTAACAAATGAAGAGGAAATAGGCAGTCGACCTGAAAAATAATTCAGAGTAATGATAGTAAAGATGATCCAAAATCTTGGAAATAGAACGGAGAAAATACAAGAAACGTTTAACAAGGACCTAGAAGAACTAAAGAGCAAATAAACAATGATGAACCACACAAAAAATGAAATTAAAAATTCTCTAGAAGGAATCAATAGCAGAATAACTGAAGCAGAAGAACAGATAAGTGACCTGGAAGATAAAACAGTGGAAAAACTACCACAGAGCAGAATAAAGAAAAAAGAATGAAGAGAATTGAGAACAGTCTCAGAGACCTCTGGGACAACATTAAATGCACCAACATTTGAATTATAGGGGTCCCAGAAGAAGAAAAGAAAAAGAAAGGTACTGAGAAAACATTTGAAGAGATTATAGTTGAAAATTACCCCAACATGAGAAAGGAAATAGTTAATGAACTCCAGGAAGCACAGAGAATCATATACAGGATAAATCCAAGCAGAAACATGTCAAGACACATGTTAATCAAACTATCAAAAATTAAATACAAAGAACAAATATTAAAAGCAGCAAGGGAAAAATAACATACAAGGGAATCCCCATAAGGCTAACAGCTGATCTTTCAGCAGAAACTCTGCAAGAAAGAAGGGAGTAGCGGGAAATATTTAAAGTGATGAAAGGGAAAAACCTACAACCAAGATTACTCTATCCAACAAGGATCTCATTCAGATTTGATGGAGAAATTAAAACCTTTACAGACAAGCAAAAGCTAAGAGAATTCAGTACCACCAAACCACCTTTACAGCAAATGCTAAAGGAACTTTTCTAGGCAGGAAACACAAGACAAGGAAAAGATCTACAATAACAAAGCCCAAACAATTAAGTAATAGGAACATACATATCAATAATTACCTTAAATCTAAATGGATTAAATGCTCCAACCAAAAGACATAGGCTGGCTGAATGGATACAAAAACAAGACCCATATATATGCTGTCTTCAAGAGACCCACATCAGACTTAGGGAAAAATACAGACTGAAAGTGAGGGGATGGAAAAAGGTATTCCATGCAAATGGAAATCAAAAGAAAGCTGGAGTAGCAATTCTCATATCAGAAAAAAATAGACTTTAAAATAAAGACAATTACTGAAGACAAAGAAGGACACTACATCATGATCAAGGGATCAATCCAACAAGAAGATATTAACAATTGTAAATATTTATGCACCCAACATAGGAGCACATCAATACATAAGGCAAATGCTAGTAGCCATAAAAGGGGAAATTGACAGTAACACAGTCATAGTAGGGGACTTTAACACCACACTTTCACCAATGGACAGATCATCCAAAATGTAAATAAATAAGGAAACAGAAGCTTTAAATGACACGTTAAACAAGATGGACTTAATTGATATTTATAGGAGATTCCATCCAAAAACAAGGCAATACATTTTCTTCTTAAGTGCTCATGGAACCTTCTCCAGGACAAATCATATCTTGTGTCACAAATCAAGCCTTGGTAAATTTAAGAAAATTAAAATGGTGTCAAGTATCTTTTGCAATGACCACACTATGAGACTAGATATCAATTACGGAAAAAAACCTATAGAAAGTACAAATACATGGAGGCTAAACAATACACTACTTAATAACCAAGAGATCACTGAAGAAATCAAAAACTACCTAGAAACAAACAACAATGAAAACACGATGACCCAGAACCTATGGGATGCAGCAAAAGCAGTTCTAAGAGGGAAGGTTATAGCAATACAATCCTACCTCAAGAAACAAGAAACATCTCAAATAAACAACCTAACCTTACACCTAAAGCAATAAGGGAAGGAAGAACAAAAAACCCCAAAGTTAGCAGAAGGAAAGAAATCATAAAAATCAGATCAGAAATAAATAAAAAAGAAATGAAGGAAACAATAGCAAAGATCAATAAAACTAAAAGCTGTTTCTTTGAGAAGATAACCAAAATTTATAAACCATTAGCCAGATTCATCAAGAAAAAAAGGGAGAAGACTCAGATCAATAGAATTAGAAATGAAAAAGGAAAAGTAACAACTGACACTGCAGAAATACAAAGCATCATGGGAGATTACTATAAGCAACTATATGCCAATAAAATGGACAACCTGAAATAAATGGACACATTCTTAGAAAAGCACAACCTTCTGAGACTGAACCAGGAAGAAATAGAAAATATGAACAGACCAATCACAAGTAATGAAATTGAAACTGTGATTAAAAATCTTCCAACAAACAAAAGCCCAGGACCAGATGGCTTCACAGGCAAATTCTATCAAAAACTTAGAGAAAAGCTAACACCTATCCTTCTCAAACCCTTTCCAAAATATAGCACAGGGAGGAACACTCCCAAACTCATTCTACAAGGCCACCATCACCCTGATACCAAAACCAGAAAAAGATGTCACAAAGAAAGAAAACTACGGGCCAATATCACTGATGAACATAGATGCAAAAATCCTCAAAAAAAATACTAGCAAACAGAATCCAACAGCACATTAAAAGGATCATACACCATGATCAAGTGGCGTTTATCCCAGGAATGCAAGGATTTGTCGATATACACAAATCAATCAATGTGATATACCATATTAACAAACTGAAGGATAAAAACCATATGATCATCTCAGTAGAGGCAGACAAAGCTTTCAACAAAATTCAACACCCATTTATGATAAAAAAACCCTCCAGAAAGTAGGCATTGAGGGAACTTACCTCAACATAATAAAGGCCATATATGACAAACCCACAGCCAAAATCATTCTCAATGGTGAAAAACTGAAACCATTTCCACTCTGATCAGGAACAAGACAAGGTTGCCCACTCTCACCATTATTATTCAACATAGTTTTGGAAGTTTTAGCCACAGCAGTCAGAAAAGAAAAAGAACTAAAAGGAATCCAAATTTGGAAAGAAGAAGTAAAGCTGTCACTGTCTGCAGTTGACATGATACTATACATAGAGAATTCTAAAGATGCTACCAGAAAACTACTAGAGCTAATCAAGGAATTTGGTAAAGTAGCAGGATACAAAATTAATGCACAGAAATCTCTTGCATCCCTATGCACTAATGATGAAAAATATGAAAGAGAAATTAAGGAAACACTCCCATTTACCACTGCAACAAAAGGAATAAAATACCTAGGAATAAACCTACCTAAGAAGACAAAAGACCTGTATGCAGAAAACTCTAAGACACTGATGAAAGAAATTAAAGATGATACAAGCAGATGGAGAGATATACCATGTTCTTGGATTGGAAGAATCAACATTGTGAAATGAATATACTACCCAAAGCACTCTACAGATTCAATGCAATCCCTATCAAATTACCACTGGTATTTTTCACAGAACTAGAACAAAAAATTTCACAGTTTGTGTGGAAACACAGAAGACCCGGAATAGCCAAAACAATCTTGAGAACAAAAAAAGGAACTGGAGGAATCAGGCTCCCTAACTTCAGACTATACTACAAAGCTACAGTTATCAAGACGGTATGGTACTGGCACAAAAACAGAAAGATAGATCAATGGAACAGGATAGAAAGCCCAGAGATTAACCCACACACATACAGTCACCTTATATTTGATAAAGGAGGCAAAAATATACAATGGAGAAAAGGCAGCCTCTTCAATAAATGGTGCTGGGAAAACTGGACAGCTACATGTAAAAGATTGAAATTAGAACACTCCCTAACACCATACACAAAAATAAACTCATAATGGATTAAAGACCTAAATGTAAGGCCAGATACTGTCAAACTCTTAGAGGAAAACATAGGCAGAACACTCTATGACATCAATCACAGCAAGATCCTTTTTCACCCACCTCCTAGAGAAATGGAAATAAAAACAAAAATAAACAAATGGGACCTAATGAAACTTAAAAGCTTTTGCACAGCAAAGGAGACCATAAACAACATGAGAAGACAACCCTCAGAACAGGAGAAAATTTTTGCAAATGAAGCAAGTGACAAAGGATTAATCTCCAAAATATACAAGCAGCCCATGCATCTCAATATCAAAAAACCAAACAACCCAATCAAAAAATGAACAGAAGTCCTAATAGACATTCCTCCAAAGAAGATATACAGATTGCCAACAAACACATGAAAGGATGCTCCACAGCACTAATCATTAGAGAAATGCAAATCAAAACTACAATGTGCATCACCTCACACCAGTCAGAATGGCCATCATCAAAAAATCTACAAACAATAAATGCTGGAGAGGGTGTGGATGAAAAGGAACCCTCTTGCACTGTTGATGAGAATGTAAATTGATACAATCACTATGGAGAACAGTGTGGAGGTTCCCTTAAAAACTAAGAATAGAACTACCATATGACCCAGCAAACCCACTACTGGGCATATACCCAGAGAAAACCATAATTCAAAAGAGTCATGTACCACAATGTTCATTGCAGGTCATATACCACTACTGGGCATATACTGGGCATATACCCAGAGAAAACCATAATTCAAAAGAGTCATGTACCACAATGTTCATTGCAGGTCTATTTACAGTAGCCAGGACATGGAAGCCACCTAAGTGTCCATCCACAGATGAATGGATAGAGAAGATGTGGCACATATATACAATGGAATATTACTCAGCCATAAAAAGAAATGAAATTGAGTTATTTATAGTGAGGTCCATGGACCTAGAGACTGCCATACAGAGTGAAGTAATTCAGAAAGAGGAAAACAAATACCGTATGCTAACACGTATATATGGAATCTAAAAAAAAAGAAAAAAAAATATTCTGAAGAACCTAGGGGCAGGACAGGAATAAAGACACAGACATAGAGAATGGACTTGAGGACATGGGGGGGGGAAGGGTAAGGTGGGACAAAGTGAGAGAGTAGCATTGACACATATACACTACCAAATGTAAAATAGATAGCTAGTGGGAAGCAGCTGCATCACACAGGGAGATCAGCTCGGTGATGTGTGACCACCTAGAGGGGTGGGATAGGGAGGGTGGGAGGGAGATGCAAGACAGAGGGTATATGTGGATATATGTATACATATAGCTGATTCACTTTGTTATACAGCAGAAACTAATACAACAATATAAAGCAATTATATTCCAATAAGGATGTTAGAAAAACCAAAAGAGATACATACTACTATGTATAAAATAGAGAAGCAACAAGAATATATTGTACAGAACAGGGAAATATAACCATTGTTTCATAATAACTTTAAATGACTTTAGCTTTAAATATGTTTAAACCATAATAACTTTTATAATCTATAAAATATTGAATAGTGATTCAATATTGTGCACCTGAAACTAATATAATATTGTAAATCAACTATACTTCAATAAAAATATGAGCTGTTAGAAAGAAAGAAAGAAGAAAGAGAAGTGGACTTTAAAGTTTTAAAAGGTAAAGTAGCATAATAAATGTACTTTCAAGTTATTTAGAATATTTTTTCAGAAAAACTATATGCATGTTTACAATATATGGATATATATGAGAGAACAAAGAAAATATGGTAAAATATTAAAAATAGGTAAATTTGAATAGAAAGCTTCTAGGAGTTATTTGTACTATATTTGTAACTTTTCTATAGTTCTGAGATTATTTCAAAATAAAAATTTTTTAAACACTAGATAGGTAAATTAGAATCAAAAGGTTTTTCATTAAATAATACTTTCATATTTCCTTGATAAAATCAATATCAATTTTCAGAATACATTCACAAACATTTTTTAACTTGTTCTTATAACCATCTCACAAATAGAATATGAAAGATGATTGTTTCTGTAGTGTAGATAAAGCAGTGATAATCAGAGTGGTTAGTGCTCTTGCCTTGGGCCTCATAGCTGTGAGTGACAAAGTCAACAGTAGAACACGTGTATTTTGATCCATTGTCCAGTGTTTTCTCTACCACATTGTTCCTTAACATCTGACAAAATAAAGGAATTTTCCAAATCACCTCAAATGTATTAGTACATTAAAATTGGGGGTTAAGAAAATATGAAAAATGTATTCAGTCAATGCAAATATTTCTTTACTTCAGAGAGTTTCAAAGACCAATATATGCGTAAAGCTGGGTCAATCATATGTTTAAAAATGATAAATGAAACATGACTCAGAAAAGGGGCCTATGCCACCACCATGCAATATTCATAATTTTATTAATAGCCAGTCACGCATATCAGAATTGTGATTTTATTCACATTGTACTCAGATATGCAAATAAATTTATTGCCTCAATTACTAGAGGTAACATAATCTTCCTAAGCCCTCTTGGTAACAAGGAACCTTGCAATTGTTGATTAACAAAATCTCAGTCTCTTCTACATTAAACAGTCTCCTTCAACTCAAATACCTGGACTATTTGAAGTTTAGCTCTGTGTTTAGCCTAGTTTAAATGCATCTTTTGGATGGCTTAGAGTTTTAGTAAAATGATCAGTCTTTGAGAGTTTGGGCACCTCACCCTTCTCTGTTCAGAAGACATCTGACTGGGTGAGGGAATGTGTACCATCCCCACAGAGGGCTGGGGTGGGCACTGGTGCAGCAGAAAGAGACCTGGGACTCCTGCCTGGTCTCTGCTGGGGTGAGGCTCCTCTGGTCTGCTCTTGCGTGGGTGACTGATCTCGCTTTTGGGAGTTCTCCTTTGAAAGTGCGGCTCTCCCTAGTCTTTTTAGAGAAAGAAATTCACTCTCCTTGGTCTTCTTAGAGACCTTGTATATGTGTCCAGATGTTTCTACAAGCCCCTACCCCTCCCTGAGAATGGATTTTGAGGGTGAGAGGCTTCAAACTGGGCAAGGAACATGGCAAAAGAACACTGCCATCTGATCTTGCTAACCCTATTCCCTCCTCCCCCTCAATCCACTAAAAAAGTGAACTTTTCTTTTATTTCCCTATTCTTTTTTGCCAAAATTTCTCTCTCACGTCCCTTCTCAGATTACAGATTCATGATTCAATCCCAGGACCAAACACAGGGAAAAATACCCAATAATGGAATGGAGGCATAAAAAATCTAGTGTACCCATTACAGATATATAAGCATTTAAGTATGTCTCCCAAGTGGGTATGATTCCAGGACTGAGACAGGCTGTGTTCTGACAGTATTATTCTCAAAAGACAGCTCTTCCATCCTGCTGGTATTTGAAGGAAAAGGAAAGGCATTATTTGCAGTGTTCTTATGAGTATTTGATATTTTAGCCACTAGGCCCCTCTCAGTAGTCAAAAGCATTTAAGTTCAGTCAAAGTTCACTGAAATCTAACTGAGCAAACAAACAAAAAGAGAGGCAGATCACTCCACCCCCACCATCACACCATTCTGGCACATAGAACATGATCATGTGTGATAAACACGTGCACGGGAGACATCTTGACTTCGTCATCCAGGATATAAAGTGATTAAACAGTAGCAAATTTCTTTGCTCCCGAGTTGGCTCTCCTGCACCCTGAAGATTCCATATATTCATTTATACAAACAAGTCCCATTTGGTATTTACTATCATACATTTTAAGCATGAACTATATACCATATTCACTAATTCCATAATTCATAATTAGAAACTGAAAGTTATTTGACCATATGCAGATACCCTTACAAACCGAAATTGAGTTAGAGAAAGGCCCATATGCCCAAAGCAGCATCATGCTGTTATCTTTTCACACCCTTAATTTCCATCTCTTCTAACATTCTCTTCCCTGCGCATAAACAAAATTGAGGCCAAAGAGTAATTATTATTTCACAGGTAATTTGTAAGACTTTTCAGAGTCAAAAAAGAAAGCAAAATATTAATTAAACTAATTATCATAAAGTCAAATCATGCAAATAGAACAAAGATTAGATAAACTATTGGAAACTTTGTTTGAAGCAAAGAAAGGCATTGCATAGTTGAAACACAGTGAGAAAGAGGAAAGAAAATTTCAGGTAGTTATGAGCTTATATCCTAACATAACCTTTGACTTACTGGACATAATATTGAGTCTTTATCCAATTAAATATCTGCAGCACACAGGTTGAAAGAGAGCCTTAAACTTTAAATAGTAAAATATGTTTCTAAGAAGTTCTGGTCTGTTGGAAGGAGGAAAACAATTCTATGCTCACCCTTAACCATAAAAGGCAGTTGCACTTCGTGGTATGAATAGTTCTAAAAGGTGATTTAACTGCAGGATCAATTATCAACATCTCTAGGCTATTATTTTCTTTGCTGGATTTTTTTACTTTGGGAGCAGACTTTTAAAGTATTTCAAGGAAGTACTTATTCTCATATATCGTGGATAAAATTAAGGCAGTTACAGAATGCGAATTAATTGTCTTAGTTAGCTTAGGCTACCATAACAAAATACCATAGACTGAGTGGTTTAAACAACTGAAATTTGTTTTCTTACAGCTCTAGTTGCTGGAAAGTTCAAGATCAAGGTCCAGCAGGATTCAGTTTCTGGTAAGATCTGTCTTCCTAGCTTTCAGATGGCTGCCTTCCCATTGTGTTCTCACATGCAGGAGACACACACACACACACACACACACACACACACACACACACACACAGATCTTCCTCTTCTTATAAGGCCACAGTCTTATCAGACTAGGGTCCCATCCTTGTCAACTCATTTAACTTTAATTATCTCCAAAAAACTCTATTTCTTGGGACTTCCCTGGCGGTCCGGTGGTTAAGACATCACCTTCCAATGCAGGGGAAGCAGGTTCAATCTCTGGTTGGGGAGCTGAGATCCCACATGCCTCACAGCCAAAAAACAAAAACATAAAAACAGAAGCAATATTGTAACAAATTCAATAAAGACTTTAAAAATGGTCCACATGAAAAAAAATCTTTAAAAAAAGACTCTACCTCGATAAGTAACATTAGTGGTTAGGACTTCAATGTATATATTTCAGAAGGATAAAATTTAGTCAATAGCATAAATCAATCATTTCTTAGAAATGATCTTTAGAATTATACAATACTATTTTCTACTAATACCTCTTTATCCAAGTAAAAAATAAATTAATTAATGTCTTGATTGAAAATGATGAAGGCTGGAAATGTGCAGTTTTACTATTGACTCCAAGGTTGAGAAGCCAATGTTAGTAATTTTCTAAGCCTGAAGGATTTGTTCCTAAATATTTGGACCATGACCATTAGTTAACAGGTTGTTGCTAATATAATTTTGAGGTCTCCACATCTGAAAGTTGAATGTCAAAATATGTGTTTTCTTTTCCTCTGCTGTGTTTTTAATCCAAGGTTTAAATTTCTATGTCTTAACAGAAAACCTACCAAGTTTATCTTAACATTTTTTCTTAACAACGAGTCAGTTTTCCTCACCATGAAGTCCATTAGGTTTATGGGGGTGCCAGCAATCATCAAAGTCACAGAGCCAAGGAATGAACTGGCAAAAAGCCTGTTATGAAATTTTTGGGTAAAATCCACTAATAAAAGAAGACCAATAAAAACAAACTCGTGTTCCTTTTTGTCCTTATTCTTACTTTGACTGTTACATTATCTTTTTTATCTTTACCTCTAGGACTGAACAATATCTGATTTGGCTTTCAGATTGATAAGCTGTTTTCTAAAATATCTGAAACAAAGAGCAGGTATTTTCCAGTTGTGCTTTGGTATCTATTTGCTGAGAGCAACAGGTGTCAGAAAGTAATGTTCCTTGTCTTTCTGTCCTCTGCATGCCAAACCCTGAACAGATTCATATAAAAAACTGAAGTTCCCCATGAAGTTATTTCTATGGCATATTTGAAGATGAAGGTGAAACAGTTAAAAGCATGCTGTAAGATATATTTTATTTGTTAAGAACACGTTTTTGATTGAGGATCTGACTAAATAAGAGTTAAATTTTAAGCAATATTTATGAAAACATAATTTGTTATTTTTAAATAGTTATCGATTGTCCATTAAAATGGAGACAAGTATGAAGTGCTTTAATCAAATCCCACAATTATCATCCAAATGACACTCTATTTGTTTTAAACTAATTTTTAAAAGTCAGTACCTGAAAAAAATCAGAATATCATATTTAGTTTTTTATTTTCTTATAACCACACATCTTCTGAGGGTGTATGAACGAGCATTGTTACTGTCAAACAGAAAGAGAGAGAAGAGAAAAAGGGCTTAGATGATCAGCCCCGTCTAATTGATGTGGTTGTCTCAGCCATCTGATAGAAGATGGCAAATAGGAATAGTTTAAAAAAAAAACAAAAACAAAAAAAGGAAGGACATGGAAGAAATTAGAAAGTCAAAACTATCTTCATGGAAAACAATCCAGTGTCAATCTATCGTTTCACCAATTTGTTATACATTATGGTCATCTCATGGTCCTGCCTCTTCCTTGGAGGTCCTGTCAAACCCCTTAAGTACATCATGGATTTATGGCAATTTGCAAAATGAAATTATGATTGTATCTGGCTCACCAATAAACAAAGGAAAGGGCAATGTAAAAACTAGATAGCAATATGTGATCTATTAAATTATAAATCCACATTTAATGAATTGGAACTGTAAAAAACACGTTTTGAATTGTGCAAAAAATATAGTAGTTCAAAGTATAATTATAAGTTTAATTCAATAAATCAATTGAAAGCAAATTAGGGAGGAATTAGATAATATGACAATTATATTTAGTATAAATTTTGAAAATTCAAGGGGGATTTCTATTTCTCTGTAATAGAATAACAAACAATAAGAAAACTACACAGATCAGGGGTTGGAAAACTTCTTTTGTGAAAGTTCAGATATACACATTTTAGGCTTTGCAAGCCACATATAGTCTCAGTCTCCTCTTTTTCAACTTCTTTTATCTCTTATCCTTCTTGTTTTTTCTTGCATCTTGTTTTTCTTTATTCGCAACCTTTTAAAAATTTAAAAACAATTCTTAGCTCACTGGTCATACAAAAACAGGCTGCAGGTTGGATGCGGCTCATGGTTGTGTTTGCCAACCTCAGATATAGATAAACCAAACAAGGCTAGTATCTTTATAGTTTTCTAATATACCATAATCTCACTACTCATTTTCTATTTTCATGCCTTTGAACTTGCTGTTTTTCTCACCCAGACTGCCCATCCCTCTTTCTTGCCTAATTCAAGTCACATATCATTTAATATAAAATTTACATTCTACTTCCTCCAAGAAACTTATCTGATCAACATGGTATAACTAATATTTTTGTTATGAATATAACCATAGAAATGTATGAAATGTCACATAGTTCATTATTTGCATTAACAATTCCAGGTACCAATAGCCAGTTTTCTTATGTACAACTCTATAATTTTATTGACCATATTTCAATATTGTAATTATTTTAAAGTTATGCTTAGTACTCTTTAAGTCTCAAATATAGTGAACTATGTTTTATTGCTTTTCTGCTAAGATTAACTCTACTAAGTTAATGCATCTGTTCTGCTAACAGCCTGCTTTAAAACAACTATAGGGACTCAGGGAGGTTCTGCATCTGCTTAGGATTCAGAAAACCACAAGAGAATGTTGCTATTATCCTAACAACAAGAAAAAAAATCAAAATCTACATTTTCTTTACTCCATAGGAGAGCTGAAGTTGCAGGGCAAGCAAATGCTCTGAGTTCCAAAGAGTGACAAGCTCTGTGAGGAGAAACAGTACACACAAATTTTCACCTTTGGCAAGACATGAGAGGATGAGATGGTCACCGTAGAAGTGGGTAAGAATAAATCACACTAAACTTTAACAAATTCTTAAAGGCTGAGAATGGACTAGCATATAAGTTTGGAAAAACTGAAATCCCTCGAAACAAGTATATTTTACACTCACTCACAAACATTTTTCATGAGCCAATTCCATGAAAATTGAAGGTCATGGTAGAAAACTGGAGAGAGCTTCCCTCAGGAACATCGGTATGCAGGTGTTCAGCTACACCTGGGGAACAGATACAAAACTTTGTATTTTCTCAGATCCTTCTCTTATAAAAAGTAAAAGCATTAAGTTGCTGGAATAGAGACAGGAAGTGCTACGTCCCTAGGATCCAGGCAAAAATCCTGTTTCTAGGGGAGGGGTAGAGGCATAACCCATCTGCTTCTGGGAGTGATTAGGAAGTCCCCCTATCTTCAGGACATAAACACTTCCACTGTTTCTGGGGGATAAGTAGAAAGGGAAGAAGGAAAATCTTTCTGCTCATGAAAGAGGGCAGGTAAAACTCTTGGACCTGAGATCCTACACTGATACGAAGCAGATGTCTGCTACCAGTGGGGAAGAAGCAGGAAACACTCTCCCACCCAAGACATGTGCAATATACAAGGCAGGGTTTGGCTGGCATGAGTTAGAAAGTCTGGACTATGAAAACTCTACTCCCAAGGCCCAGGAGCAGAGATCCTACCTAAAAATTGGGCTAGACCAGGATAATATAGCACCCTCTTCCCCTAACATGAGTAGCAATCAACAGCAATCTGGGTTGAGGTAAGAACATTGAGAGATATCCTCTCTGTAGCATAGGCATGGAGGACTACTGAAAGGTGAATGTGGAACAAGAATACTGAGAAGAACCCTCCAGTACTCCAGGCATTACTCCTAGCACAGGATAACAACAGCCCACCACAATAGGAATTTAAAGCCTGTAATGAATAAAGGTTTAAATAGCAACAGCCAAATCCAAACCCAGCTCAAGTACTGACAAGATTTACTCAACCCTCCATATTAACAACCTGACAGAAGAGATGGGCTGATTTCTGAGAGGAAATAATTTTTACCTCAGTCTCAACTATTCTTCTATATATAATATCCAGCATTTAGACAAAAATTATGAGGCATGCAACAAAGCAAAGGAAAAATTATTGTCAAGAGATAAATCAGTCAATAAAATCATACTCAGAGTTGTTCCATATGTTGGCACTATCAGACAGCAACTTTACAATAACTGCAATTAACATGTTAACAGATATTCCAGAAAAGATGAACTATATACAATATAAGATAGGAATTTTCAGCAGTGTTATTGAAACTGTAAAACAAGAGTCAAATAGAAATGTCATAAATTTTAAAAGCACAGTATCAGAGATGAAGAATTCCTTTGACATGCTTATCAACATACTGGCTATAGGTATGGAAAAAAATCATTGAACTTGAAGATAGGTCAATAGAAATTATCCAAGCTAAAAACAGAAAGAAAAGAGAAAGCAGATAGAATACCCAAGAGAGGGAATACAATATTAAATGCACTAATATACATGAAATTTGAGTCCCCAAAGAAGAAATTAAAAACTGTATAGAAGAAATATTTGAAGACAACCAACATTACAAAGAAGAATAAAGATAAAAATTTACAGCAGACTTCTCATCAAAGACTATACAAACCAAAAGATAATGAAATTACATTTTTTAAATATTGATAGAAAAAAGGCTCCTTAGAATTGTATACCCAGCAAAAAAAGAAATTAAATCTTTTAAAGATTAAGATAAAATTAAAAATATTTCTCAGACAAGAAAATAGGGGGAATTCATTGACAGCAGACCTGCACTACTTTTCTGTTAAAGGAAAGTGTTCATTCATCAGGAACATGAAACCAGATGGAAATTTGAATTTATACAAAGGAAGGCAAAGTGCCAGAAATAGTAAAAATGAAGGTAAATATAAAGATTTTTTCCTTATGCTTATTCACTTTAAAAAGATAGAAGACTGTCCAAACCGAAAATACCAATAATGTATTGTGGGATTTATATCATATGTAGAAGTGAAATGTATGACAATGATAACACAAAAGATGAGATGGAGGAAATGGCATAAACTATATTCGAAGGTAAATTATAATAAGTTAAGATGCAATAGCAAACTCTAGATCAACCACTTAAAAAAAAGAGGTAGGGCTAATAAGCCAATAAAGGAGAAAAAATAAAATCATAAAAAATAATCAGTCCAAAAGAGAGCCGTGAAAGAAAAACAAGAGGGACAAACTGATGGGACAATAGAAGTAGCAAGATGGTAGATACACACCAGTCCTATCATTAAAGTAATAATTATATTAAATGCAAATGGTTTAAACACTTCAATTAAGAGGCAGATATTGTCAAGTTGGATGAAAAAGAAATAGCCAAATGTATGTTCTCTACAAGAAACACTTATTTGGGTTCATTTAGCAGAGTGGATCTCACAATTTGATGTATATCAGAAGAGCTGAGGAACTTGTTATACTAAACAGTGACTGTGACTGGCTTATTTTGCTCATTAATGTCCTCCAGGTTCATCCATGTTGTCACAAATGACAGTTTCCTTCTTTTGGGGGGCTGAATAGTATTCCACTTTCTTTGCCATTCATCTATCAGTGGACACATGGGCTATTTTCGTGTCTTGACTATTGTGAATAATGTTGTGGTGAACATGAGAATGCAGAAAGCTCGTCGATATTCTTTTGGATATGTACCCATTGAGTCCACTTACTTGGGAATCTAAAATAGTCAAGCTCATAGAAACATAGAATACAATACTGTTTACCATAGGTAATGTGTTGAGGGAAATTGGGAGTTATTTTTCCATAGGTATAAAGTTTTAGTTATACTAGATGAATAATTTCTAGAGATCTGCTATACAACATCATGCCTATAGTTACAATAAATTGTGCACTTGAGAATTTGTTAAGAGGGTAACTCATGTTGTGTTTTTACCCAAAAACAAACAATCAAGGAAAAAGCAAAGACACAGGAAACTCTGGGAGCTGCTAGATATGTCTGTTGCCTTGACTGTGGTGATGGTATCATGGGTGTTTGCATATTTCCAAATTCATCAAATTGTACACATTAAATATGTACATTTCTTTTTATAAATTAATTATACCTCAATAAAGCTGTTAAAAATTTTTAAAAAGAAACCCCTTTGAATAAAACACAAATAAATCAGAAATAAAAATAAGGAAAATATATACTCTTCAACACTGATCAAAACTAACTTGAAATAATTAAAATCATATCAAAGTAAACTTCAGAATAAGAAATATTACCAGGGAAAAGAAAGATATTACATAATGATATAGAAGTCAATTCATCAAGAATATATGTTAATCTTAAATTATATACACTCAATGACAGAGCTCTAAAATATAAAAATCAAAAATTGATAAAATTAAAAAGAGAAAGATACATTTATCATTGGAGATTTCAACAAATTCTCTTTGAATCATTGTTAGAACCAGAAGAGAGAATATCAGTAAAGATAAAAAAATTGGAACAGCACTATAAACCAACTTGACCTAATTGACATTTATACAACATTCCACCTCAAAACAGAAGAATATATATAGTCTTTTCAAATGCCCATGGAGTATCTACAAAGATATGTTGGGACATAAAACAAACATTAACAATTTTTAAAACTTTAAGTCGTACAAAGTATGTTTTATGATCACAATGGAACTAAGCTAGAAATCAGTATTAGAAAGATGTCTGGAAACCCCCCAAATGTTCATAATTTAAGCAACACTTTTAAGAAACTATGGGCCAATGAAGAAAGCATAAAGGAAGTCATAAAATATTTTGCACTGAGTAAAAAAAGAAAACACAACATATCAAATTTATGAAATGAATCTAAAGCAATACCTAAAGGGTAATTTTTGTCATTAAACGCTTAAATTAAAACAAAACACAAAGGTCTCAAATCAATATTTTAAGCTTCCACCTGAAGAAGCTAAAATAGAAGACCAAACCAAAGCCAAAACAAGCAGATGGAAATAATAAAATAATATACAATATATTTCTAGAGTATCTATGGTAATAGAATGTGGGATTTGTTTCAAATTATTTACTTTACTCTCAAATATAGATTTTCTTTAAGCTTATCAGCATTCAGAACATTGAGAGACAAACAGAATTGACAGAATTTCTATAATAAAAGCTAATTGTCAAAAAAGTTGTACTTTTTATTTTTTTGTTTTACAATTTATTTATTTGAATTTTATTTTATTTATTTTTTTATACAGCAGGTTCCTATTAGTTATCTATTTTATACATATTAGTGAATATATGTCAATCCCAATCTCCCAATTCATCCCACCACCATCCCACCCCTGGTAAAAAGTTGGACTTTTTAATGTGATACATCTTTATGAGGATGGAAATGTATCTTAAATATTGCTCAGCCAACTAAATACACAAGGTCAAATTTGGTTACTTCCTCTTGGAAAATAAACCTTCATAAAGCTTTCATAATGTTTCAAATAGTCCATATTTTTCTCACATAGATTACTTTGAGACCTGGATTATTCAATAGAGAATCAAAAAGCTGTCCAATTTTAGACTCGTATTTAATAAATTCTAAAATCTATGATGTGTGAGTTTATTTTGCTTTAAGAAATAAGATCCAAATGAAATTCCAAATCAAAATTTATAGAGTTATATTTAGTTTTTTAAATTACTTGCTATTGTACATAGACTTTATTCTAGTTTATAAAAAATGAGAGCTATATTAATAAACACAAGTTACAGTTTGACACATTTTATGACTGGAAAATAATCTAATCGTGGCTAAAAATCTCTTAAGCTTGGCTCAGATATTTTGGCATTGAAAAATGAAAGATTTTCATTAGATACTAATTAACATAAATTTGTGGCAATGTAAGTCTCCTTTTTGTCATTTTAATTTCTAGATACTCTGTTTAACTAACAGTAAAAGACTAATATAGCTAGTTAAAAATCATTATAGCCTCTATTAATGACAGATGTTTTAGGCCATACAAAATTGTTTGTTTCAACTTGTATTTCTTATGGAATTAAGTAATACATTTTTCATACTGGGATTCTTATTACTTGACACTTTAATAAATATAGTTGTAAGAATCTCAGGACTGTATCATTTTCAATTCAGTGAGCATTTATGATACAGGTATATATTCTCTACATTTTATCATTAATAACTAATGTGTTATTACCACCAGCCAACATTTGTTAAATTTACTCATAAGTAAGGTGATTTATCATTAGATTCTCTAGCTGCAAAAACTTTTAAAATAGTAAGCTTCGGGAAATGGAAAGAGAGAAAATATAACACACATTAATCCAACCTTTCTAAAGAGCACAGTGTGCACTGAAAATCAGAATTTAGATCATTCATAAAAGTTCCCTGCAAGAAGCAACAAGAGAAGCATAATAATTAAATTAACTAAGGAAAGACCCCCCCAAAAAATACAGAAATCAGAGAAGAATTAAATGTAAAAGTGTAGTTGTAAATAAAACTAAATTTGAAATAAGATTTTGCTGTCATTATTGATTCAATCTGAATGCACCTCTTAAAATACCACAGTTAGTTCTGTTTCCAAGAATGACAGCTGATATTTTTCATACTCACATGCTCAATTCTAGTTGAAGTATGTGCTGACCAACTTTGCCATCTTTGACCTTTCCTTTTCATCTAATCTATCAATATAAGAAAAAGTCAACAAGTATAAACTGAAGTTGAACATATTTTCAGCACCAAACAGTTTTAGAATGGTATAACATCATTTAAAGCTGTGGAACCAGAACACTCTAACTGGTCAGTTTTACCTTTTCTCAGTTCAGATAAGCTTTACAATAATTTTTTTTTATAAAAGTATAGTTGATGTACAATATTATGTAAGTTACAGGTGTACAATATAGTGAATCACAATTTTTAAAGGTTATACTCTGTTTATAGTTATTATAAAATATTGGCTATATTCCCTGTGTTGTACAATATATACTTATAGCTTATTTTATACTTAATAGTTTGTACTTCTTAATCACCTACCTCTATGTTGCCCCTCCCCCTTCCCTCTCTCCACTAGTAACCACTAGTTTGTTCTCTATATCTGTGAGTCTGCTTCTTTTTTTATTATATTCTCTAGTGTGTTGTATTTTTTAGATTCCATGTATAAATGATATCATACAGTATTTGTCTTTCTCTGTCTGACTTATTTCACTTAGCATAACTCTCCCAAGTCCATCCATGTTGCTGTAACATGACTGAGTAGTATGCCATTGCGCGCGCGCGCGCGCGTGTGTGTGTGTGTGTGTATTCACTACATCCTCTTTATCCATTTATCTGTTGATGGACACTTAGGTTGCTTCCATATCTAAACAATTGTAAATAATGCTGCTATGGGGCTTCCCTGGTGGCGCAGTAGTTGAAAGTCCGCCTGCCGATGCAGGGGACACGGGTTCGTGCCCCGGTCCGGGAAGATCCCACATGCCGCGGAGTGGCTGGGCCCGTGAGCCATGGCTACTGAGCCTGCGTGTCCGGAGCCTGTGCTCCACAACTGCAGAGGCCACAGCAGTGAGAGGCCCGTGTACCGCAAATAATAATAATAATAATAATAATAATAATAATAATAATAATAATGCTATGAACACTGGGGTGCATGTATCTTTTCAAATTAGTGTTTTTGGTTTTTTCAGATATATACCCAGGAGTGGAATTGCTGAGTCATATGGTAGTTCAATTTTTAGTTTTGAGAAGCTTCCATATGGTTTTCCACAGTGGCTGTATGAATTTACATCCCCACCAACAGTGCACAAGGGTTCGCTTTCCTCCACATCCTCACCAGCATTTGTTATTTGTGTTCTTTTTGATGATAGTCATTTTGGCGGGTGTGAGGTGATATCTCATTGTAGTTTTAATTTGCATTTCCCTGATGATTAGCGATGTTGAGCATCTTTTCATATGCCTGTTGGCCATCTGCATGTCCTCTTTGGGAAAATGTCTTTTCAGTTCTTCTGCCCATTTTTCAACAGGGCACAACCATTTATTTTTGAAAGGTATCTAATGTTATCAAAGACAAAAGCCTCAGGAACCCCAAAACCAGATAGACCAGAGAAACATTCTACATTACTTCTTATTCCTTCCTATGTATGGGACACCATACTAAGGTCCTCTTGATGGAAATAATACATTGTATTTACTCTAAAGCAATATAAGAAGAGGGTAACTTCCCTCCTTTTATGGCATGGTTTTTATATAACTTGTTTTCATTTATTCAACAAATACTAAATGTCTATTAGTTATTAAGTACCAATGTAGTCCTTGGTACATAATTTCTAAAATATTAACTCATCTTCTTGCCTGAAGGGTTTCTTTCAAGTTTTACAATTAATTTAAAAGTTAATAATCTTGGGTTTTGGTTATGTTATTGTTTTGTAAATCTTAACAGGGCCCATGGTTAAAAACAATAAATCTTTTACCTGACATATAAATGAACTCAAGTGGGTTTGTAGGACAGTCAGGAAGTCAGCCTGACCACAACAGCTGAAATTGAAAGGAAAAGTACTAGAAATTTATTACATGATGGAAATTAAAGGATAGGAGTACCAAGACATGAGTAATCAATAAAGATAAATGCAAGAGAGAAGCCAAAGAGAATAAAGTAACAAAGGAAATTCCTGGATCTAAAAAGTATATTATGGATAGTATTCATGAGAAAAATTTCAGAAGAGAGGACTACTTGAAAAGAAGTTCATTTATTTGACCAGAGGAGTTGTCATAGTTACATTTATCACACATAATGATTCACTATTACAACCTAATCATCCAGTGGTTCCTCTGAATATAGTGTATCCTCTTTTTTTCTTTTTAAAAATAGCTTAATAATATATATCCTGTTACTTTTAGACACATATTTTTGTAATTAAGATCACTTGAACAAAAATATATTTATTCTACTCCGACAGTTTCTTAAGTTTCACTTCAATTCCTTTAACTATAGCTTAATTCAAGTGAAAGTGAATTAAATACTTTTATATTACAAATAGAAAATATATTATGATCTATTTTTCTAAAATAGTTCTCATTCATATTTCTTTATCTAGATGAAATAGCTTTATTATTTCATCTAATTATATCAATAATATTTACACAACATAAAACTTTGAAAAGAGACACACAAATATAAAGGAAGTAAAAATCACCAGAATGGGAAAACTTTTATTAATATTATGGTGTCTATATCTTCATGCATTTCTTTAACTTTTTTCATTTATCTTTAATAGTGGCTTAATGTTGTCATGTATATGTCTCTTGTCATATGGATATTAAGTAACCATAAGGATTGGAAGAATCTGCCAAGGAATACTTCATGGATCTTTAAAGTAGCTTAAGTAATTATATAAACCATGCCTTTTCCATTTATGTAGACACCTTGTGAAAATATTTTTTCCAAAAGTTGGTAAAGGAAACATACTTTCTGTTTGATAGTTTTGAATAGTTAAACACAGTGTATTAAATACAAAAGCTAAATCCATATCTCATAATAAACACAAAAGCTAAAAACTGCACAATAGATGCAGCTTTTATTAACTGTTTCTACTGATAAGGGAAAAGAAGTTGAAAACTGAGTAGGAAAGTTCAGTGGGAACCAACCATTATTAAAGATCTGCAACATGTCAGGAACTTTAACAGCTCATTAATCTTCACAAAAATCCTCTTCCTTATGAGGAAATAAATAAAAGTTTATTTGATTAATATGAAAGTATACAACACAATCTGGTGCGCACAGGATGAATCTCAGCCAAAGATGTATTTTTAGAATATTTTAATTACTTGCCAAACTTAAAAACCAGAGGATTGAACACAGAAATACATATATCCACCTTCTCTTGGAAATCAAAAGATCTAGTAACACTGAGCATGGAAACAAGTGACTTCCAGTTTGGATGAGGCACAGACATCCAGATCACCAAGTCCCCATCCTGCCAATTTCTCGTTTCAGTTTTGCTGGGTCATTGTAGGCTTTTAAGTTTGTGATCTGGCTTTGAGAAAATTATCCGGCTTTATATTTTTAGTAAGGCACAAGGTTAAAAATCAAAGCCAGGTCTGTTTCTCTCCGAAGGCCTTGCTCTCATTTATGGCTCTGGTTTAAGTTTTTTTGTGTATAAAGATGTACATTGAGATTTTCCATAAATGATTCTGATTTGTCCCCTGCCTCAATTCCACTCCTGGGTATATATCCGAAAAAAACCAAAAACTCTAATTTGAAAAGATACATGCACCCCAATGTTCATAGCAGCATTATTTACAATAGCCAAGATATGGAAACAACCTAAGTGTCCATCAACAGATAAATGGATATAGAAGATGTGGTATATATTTACAGTGGAATACTACTCAGCCATAAAAAGAAAAATGAAATTTTGCCATTTGCAGCAACATGGATGGATTTGGAGGGTATTATGCTAAGTGAAATAAGCCAGAGAAAGACAAATACTGTACAATATCACTTATATGTGGACTCTAAAAAATACAGCACACTAGTGAATATAACAAAAAAGAAGCAGACACACAGATACAGAGAAGAAACTAGTGGTTACCAGTAAGGAGAGGGAAGTAGGGAAGGACAATATAGGGGTAGGTGATTAAGAGGTACAAACTATTATGCATAAAATAATACAAGAAAATATTGTACAACACGGGGAATATAGCCAATATTTTATAATAATTATAAATGGAGCATAACCTTTAAAAATTGTGAAACACTATAGTGTACACCTGTTAACATAAAATATTGTACATCAGCTATACTTCAATTAAAAAAGAGGAAAAAAGCTTTTTTAGAATTTCAGCTTTAGAAATTTTTCTTAAGAAAAATCATTAAGCCTTCCTTTTATTTTAGATTATTCAATTTGTATGAATACATAAATCTTCTTTAAAAAAAAAAGAAACACTACTGTAAGCAACATATTCCTGAACACCAAAGTTTTATCATAACCATTTTTAGCTCAGTTATTTACTTTCCCCATATATTGTCAGAATAAAATTTTGACTCAAGTCAAAATAAAATTGGAGAATCAGGGCTTCCCTGGTGGCACAGTGGTTGAGAGTCCGCCTGCCGATGCAGGGGACACGGGTTCGTGCCCCGGTCTGGGAAGATCCCACATGCCGCGGAGCGGCTGGGCCCGTGAGCCATGGCCGCTGAACCTGCGAGTCCAGAGCCTGTGCTCCGCAACGGGAGAGGCCACAACAGTGAGAGGCCCGCGCACCGCCAAAAAAAAAAAAAAAAAATTGGAGAATCACAAGTTAATATCAATATTGTTCTACCTTAGGTATACCTTGTAATTCTATGAAATGCACAGGTAATGTTTAAGGTAAATTAAACAGGTAAATTAAAAACTTTAATTTCAGTGAAAGCTGTAAATGATCCACTTTGCGTACAGATTCCCCTCACGTATCAGTATAATAAACCAAATCTTTATAGTGTTTAAACTTTTTATTAAAACTAACTTAGTTTGCATGTCATCTCCAAGCACCTTTATGATTTAAGAGAACTTCCAACAGTACCCACACTTAACATCTAAATATTACTGACATAATGGAGAAATATTTCAATATGCATACATTCAACATTGAGCATTATAGATGTAAGTGCAAAGAGTAGATTTTCGGACAATCATGGGTAGAGAGATAGGCTCTTCAGCTTAAAGAGAGTATCCTTGTCAAGATAAGCAGTTTAAACAAATTTATCCCAAATAACCTGGAAACTCCTACATCATCATTGAGGCACTTTGAAAGAGCTGGTCCCATAGTGAGCCATAACAGTTTTTACAAATACTTCTACAAACAAAGTTGGTTTGGCTACTATTTAAATACAGGTGAACCAAGAAAACTAATGAAAATTACTTTGGTTGGCCTTAATTCTACTATAGCCTCTATGAGCACTCTGCTTTTAAAACAAGTCCCGGATGGCTGGCTTTCTCAGGTTTATGCTGGCAAACATATATCTTCTTGTACTTAAATAAATTAAAGTCATATTACTACTAGGAAAAGCTACTAGTTTACAAAAGAAATGAAATATATCAAATAACATTTTCATCAGGAATAATCATAAAATACTACGGCTGACCTTACAAAGAGTCAGACCTCACAATGTTGAAATATAATTATAGGCACTAAGTAGTAACATTGACCTCTCAAATATGTTTTAGAAAAATCAAAGAATAGGGGTTCAAGTAAAAAAAATTTCCATAGTAAAATCAGTTTAATGAATTGTAAATTATTTTAGAAAGCCACATAAGCCCAGAATACTCTAATATGCTACATCATAAAGCTATACTTCAAATGTTTTCCATGTATGTTTTCAACAATATATCATTAGTTTCATTTAAAACAGTTAAAATATATAGATTTTTAAAATTTAAAAATATTTTGAGGAAAAATCTCAATATCAATTAGAGTAAAATGTAAACTTTAAATCTTTCTGAATGTTCTGTAGTTCCAGGATTATGACTATCTTGATAAAGTAGAAGCCTCTTTCAACTTCTTGTATTTTTATTTCCTGTAGGTAGCCTTTAGCCTGTGTCTTCCTTAACAGAGTCTACCTATAGTAACCACAAATTATGTGAAAACAATGACGTAATAGCATATACCAAAATATTTTCTTCATGAAACTTTTATATAAAATCAATCAGTGTTCAGAAAAGGAGATTAAAAGGTAATTTGTTTACAACCTTTATTTTTAGATGACATTTAAAATCTTTTTCTAGCAATCCAATTGAAAACATTTATATAATTGAGTAGCTGGAATTACATGTCTTCTGAGTTTCTTTCACCCCAATATTTTGAATAAGATAGATTTAAACTGCTTTATTTGGTATACTTAACTTTCTTATATATCTATATCTAATCATTAATAAACTTCTCTATTTTACCTATTAAAAGGCTCTCAAAATAAAATTGCTTCTATGACATAATTTCCATTTTAAAAAACAACTTAGCAAAATATAAAACAAATGTATTTACTGAAAATCCCTTTAAACAACAAATAATGTATCTTTCTGTTTTCAGTTAACGATAAAAGATAACACTTCTCATTTCTTCCTTCTCCTCATAAATAGTTGATGCTCATTCATGGATAAATTATAGAGAAGGAAATGCCAACATTTTTCTCCTTCAAGGACTGAAATCTTAATTCTTTGGGTAATAACATGGTGGTACCAGTGATGTTGAAAACATAATACCAATAAATTCCAGCTCCCAGATTGTCATAACAATAAATCAGAAACTATTTTAAGGGTACTGGAAGCTTGGGTACCTCACAAATTATTCAAATGCCATGGTCAGATCTGATAATGTATGTCATAAACATTAAGTGCAAAAATTCTTGGACCAATGAACTACTATAATTTATTTTGTAGGCTACAGAGTACTGAATGAATAAACATAAGAGAAGTTCAAAAGCTGGTCACAGTCTTAGATCACAATATGAAAAAAGGATCGAAAGGATCTCCTTGAAATTTCCTAATAAGTAAAGGAAGAAATGAATGTCCCATTAATGACTAAATCATTACAATATATCTGTAATAAATATGAGAATCTGGAAAACATGCATGGCTGTTTAGCAATAATTTTGTCTAGAATATTTGAAAGTGTGTGACCCTGACTTGGCACACACAAGAATGTAATGGCTTTTGTTTTCATTTTCTTTTTCAGGTAGAATCCAAAGATAGTCTGAGAGCAATCAAAGGTTGTGGTGAGGAACATGGATGTTGAAATGGTGGAAACATGGGTATGACAGCCGATTCTGCCCCTCACTAGCTCTGTAATTTGCGTAAGTTAATCAGCCTTACTAGATATGGTTCAGTTGAAGTAACATGAAATCATTTGATAATTATTGAACATCCATTTGTACTCGGCACCATTCTAGGTGCTAGAAATTCAGCAATGAACAAGACAGACAAGATCTATGATATCATGGGGCTTAAATTACAGTTGTCAGGGCAGGGAAAACAATAACAAGAAAGCAACTAAGATAATTTTATATATTTATATGATAGGTAGTAAGAAATAAAAGTAAATGATGTGTTAAGGAGAGCCTGGGACACTCTTCAGATGAGATATTGTGGAAGCATCTCTGAGGAGGAGATTTTTGAGGCGAAACCAGAGGAAAATCCTCCTGTGTGACAATCAGGAGGCAGAATGTTCCAAACTGAGGAAATATGCATTTCATTAGAAACCTATGAGGATTATAAAAATGATTGTACAAAGGGCTTAACATAGTAGCTGATACATAGAAAATATTCTACAATCAGTAACTCTAATCAAAAGGAAAATATTTGCTTATCAATGATCTCTATAACACATATAATTTCTATATGGAATATCTTTGAACATAAAAATCACATAGTATATAATTTACATCCTTCTGCTCATCTCTTTGAGATGGATTATTAAGAGCTGAACAATATATAATATTGATGGCATTCTTGAAATTCTGGCTATTAATCCCAGAAAACAATATAGGGGTAAAAAACCCATATGACTAGAAAGGCAAAGATTGAAGAGGCAAAGAGAAAAATAAATATCATGGAAAGGAAAAGGAAAAAAAGAGGAAATGGTTCTAGATCAGGAGAGAAATAAGGAAGAGGATTTTAGGAATTGTGGTCAAAAGAGGATCCATGAGGTAGAGTCCAGTCCATGTTTATCCACTAACTCACTCTATGTGAAAAGAAGGAAGAAAAGTAAAAGGCGTGTGTTTGTGTACGTGAGTGTAGCCTAATATGGCCAGATATCTTTAGTATATTATCTGATTTATCACTTACAACAGTCTTATTTGAACTACTTGTACTCCATTTAACAACTGAGCTTACATATTTAAAGGACCTTAGAAAACTCATTTTCCTAACATGTATAACTAGAATTGATTAGATGATCTCAAATCTTCCCATATAGTTCTAAAAGTCCATGATTCTGATAATAGGAAAAGAAAATTATCTATGTATAAAGATGATGAATATAAAGGTTCTAAAAAATAGTTAGTCATATGACCTGTCAATCTTTATAAAGACAGGCTTCAAGAATATTTAACTAGGAACTGCAGTCCTAAAAACATGAAATTCAGTCTCTTGGGAGATGGGTGAAGAATGAAATATTCAGACAGGGAAGACCTGGAAAGAGGCCCTAGAGATTTGGGGGGAAATCTGAATAGCCATCCAAACTAATCAAGTTTTATCCAAACCAAATATCCAGGCCTTTTGAAGTTTGCCAGTTACTAATCAAAAACCCAGTAAGTGCTTAGTATCTCAGTTTTAAATAACATCAAACCAACTATCATGTAATATAACAAATAAAGCCAAATATGGATTTTCTCTTAGAGCTGCACAGACACACAAAAATGTGTCTGAAGTAGCTCTAGTCAAGTAAGAGTTTAAGATAATTTTAATTACTCTTATGTTATTGTACTCTTGAAAACATCCCAGTGATTTTTTAAAGGGTTAAGAAAACCAGCTTTCCATAAAAACTGAATTATTAATGATAACTATCTGGAAAATGAATAGTTAAGACTTTGAAAGTATTGTTTAACACTCTATTGCAAACAATATAAAAATAAATTAAGGTTTACTAATGATGAAATGAAAGTCTCAATTGTCCAAAATTCTTATGTCTTGTAGGGCTAGGTAGAGAAATTTTGAACCTGAAGTAAATTAATAGTACTGCTTTGATCTTAATGCATTTTATTCTCTCAAAATTATAATATTTTGTCACAATCAGAAGCTGTGATATCAATCAGCATTCTGCAACTATGGTGTAAATCAGCTGTTGGCCAACTTTCTTGAAAAAAATCTTCAAAATATCCACAAAATTATGGAAGTATTACAAGATAATCTTAACATCTTTTATTGATTTAATTTGACATGAAATAAATATATTACCACAATATGCTACTACTATCATTTTTTCCACTTTCAGTCGACTCATTTCTTTTCCTTGAAGCAAAATTAATGAAATGTCAGAGTGGAAGAACATTCAGTTCTGCTGAAGGAAAAAAATTAATCTTACTGAAACACATATGTTCTCTTTTCCCCAATGCAAGTTCCATATGTACATTATGTTAAAATGAGAAAAAAAATAAAAATCTGTACATGTGTCTGTGTAAACTTATCTAGAAAGGCAAAGGGAAAAGCATTGGGAATTCTGAGAAGATGGTGACTGTGCCTTTTTAAGAGGCACCTGCCAGAGCATGGAAGATGGCAAAACTGAAATGATACTTCTAAGAAGCCTCCCAGTCACTTGCTATTATATTTTGCTATTTGATTTCTCTACACTGTATTTATCTTATATTTTCTTGTATATTAAGTGATTACTTATTGTTGGTTGGTTGATAATCTGTCAGCCTCCACCAGAATATAAAGTTCATGACAGCAAACACCTTAACTCTCTTGTTCACCATGTACCCTCAATGGTGAGAATATAACTGACCTTTAATTTGGCAATGAATGAATGCCTTATACCAACAAATTTGACAGCCATGAAACTTCAAATATGTAAGAAGGAAAAAAGAATTAACTAAAACTTGATCAAACCAGAAAATTTTTAAGTAAACAAAAATAAAATAACAGCAAAAATAAAATGAGATAGAAGAAATATAAGCAAGCCTTTCAACCATTTCAATAAATAGTAAAAGGTTGCTTTCTCCTACCAAAAGGCAGATAATCAAACTGTTTTATTTTTAAAGCAGCTCTTTGTTGTTTTTGAAAAATACATCCAAATCAGTGACAATGGACTATCAAAACTAAAAAAGGGGTAAATGCAAACAGATTTAAAAGATTAGATATTTAATATTTGATATTCATAATTAATTAATATTGGATAAAGTAAAATTTAAAGCTAATGACATTGAAATAGAAAAAGGGGACATTGTTACATATTGGCAAAGGATATAATTCATCAAAAAGATAAAATGGTAATACTTTTTAAGCAACAAGAAGCATGAAAATTAAAAAAAATTAAGAACTGGGATAAAAAGATTAACTTGATTAAAATATAATTATAGGAAAATATTATATCTTTTCCAGAATTTTACAGAGTGAGCAGTTAAAATATCAAGAATATTAATTATTTAATTAATTCAATTAACTGCTTGAAGATATATGTATATATAAAATAGTACATTAAAAACAGAGAGCATTTATTCTTATGTTCATAGAAAATATACATCAATTTTACATAACATTTTAAAAATTCTAGAAGTTTTAAAAAGGATATATTTCATAGGTCTCATTCTTTAAATATAATCCAATAAAAGCTTATATTAAAGGATAAAAATTCTATAAATTAAAAATTTTTTTTAAAAATGGTTCTGAAGAACCTAGGGGCAGGACAGGAATAAAGACACAGATGTAGAGATGGACTTGAGGACACGGGGAGGGGGAAGGGTAAGCTGGGACGAAGTGAGAGAGTGGCATGGGCATATATTTGGTAGTGACCAAATGTAAAATAGATAGCTAGTGGGAAGGAGCCACATAGCACAGGGAGATCAGCTCAGTGCTTTGTGACCACCTAGAGGGGTGGGATAGGGAGGGTGGGAGGGAGACTCAAGAGGGAGGAGATATGGGGATATATGTACATGTATAGCTGATTCACTTTGTTATAAAACAGAAACTAACACACCATTGTAAAGCAATTATCCTCCAATAAAGATGTTAAAAAATTTTTTAATTTTAAAAATTAAAAATTTTCAATAATCCAAGAGAAAAACAAATTATAAATTATTTCAGAAGTACTTAGAAACATTACACTAGTTCATATGGCACAACTAAAATAAGACTCAGATGATAGTTGAAAAGCCTTTATTATCAAATAAAAACAACTTAATGTGAAATAAATATTCACTGTGACAAACAGTTAAAAAAATTATAGTAAACCAAAACAAGAAAAATAATGGCATCAATAAAAAGAAAGCTGAAATTATTGAAAAACAAAAGACAGAAGTAGAAGGATGAACATAAGAAACTGACTTAAGAAAAATGAGAAAATCTGGCCAAACTAATAATCACAGAGGATTTTAGAAATATAAAATCTTTTTACCAATTCAAATAGTTTTCATGGCTGTATTGTATATCACCTTAAAGAACAAATATTTCATATTTATTAAACTACTCTGAATTATAGAAAAAGAAAATTCCTCTAGTCTATTTTACTAGGTAGCAAACCTTGATTCTAAAATCCAATAAAAGATAATCCAAAAGGAAAGGAGAGAAGAAGTGAAAAAGGAAGAGAGAGTGGGAGGGACCAAGGAATGCAGGAAGGAAGGGTAGGGGGTACTGGCATAAAAATAGATATATTGATTTATTGAAAAACTACCATACTGTTACCAAAGGACTTCACCATTTAACATTCCTACCAACAGTGCATGAGGCTTCCGATTTTTCCACATCTGTATCAACACCTGTTATTTTCCATTTTCTATTATAACCATCTGAACAAATGCAGAGTGGTATCTTGTTGTGGTTTTGATATGCATTTAACTAATGACTAATGATTTTGAACATTTTTATGTACTTATGGACAGTTTTGTATCTCTTTTGGAGAAAAATATTTCTCACATTTTTAAAATAAATTACATTTCTTTGTTTCATTGAGTTGTAAGAATTCTTTCTATATCATGAATACTAGTTCCAAATGATAAAGCTCAATTTATCTATTTTTTTGTCGTTGCTTGTGCTTTTGGTATCATATCTAAAAAACTGTTGCCTAATCCAAGGTCACAAATATTTTTGCCTCTGTTTTCTTCTAAGAGTTTCATCATTTTAGCTCTTACATTTAGGTCTGTGAAGCACATTGAGTTAATTTTTGTATATGGTGTATCATAAGAGTCCAAATTCATTCTTTTGCAACTGGATATCCTTGCACAATTTGTGGAAAAGACTGTTCTTTCCTCATTGAGTTATCTTAGCACCTTTGTCAAAAGCAATTGACTATAAACTTAAGGGTTTATTTCTAAACTGTTGATTCTATTCCATTAAGCAATATGAATATACTTATGCCAGTACCACACTGTTTTAATTACTGTAGCTTTATAGTAGGTTTTGAAATTGGAAGTGTGAGTCCTCCAACTTTATTTTTCTTTTTCAGTATTGTTTTGGATATTCCAGTTCTCTTGAATTTCCATATGAGTTTTAGGATCAACTTGTCAATTACTGCAAAAAAGACAACTAGGATTTTGATAGGAAGTATACTTAGATAATCATGTGATTTTTGTTCTGTATTATATTCACATAATATATTACATTGATTGACTTTTGTGTATTAAAACAACCTTGCATTCCTGGACTAAATCTCACTTGGTCATTGTGTATAATCCTCCTTTGTGTTACTGGATTCAGTTTTCTAGTATTTTCCTGAGGAATTTTGCATCTATATTCATAAGGGATATTTGTCTGTAGTTTGTCTTTCTTGTGATGTCTTTGTCTGGTTTTGGTATGAGAGTTAATACAGGCCTCAAGGAATGAGTTAAGAAGTATTACCTCCTCTGCTATTTTTTGGATATGTCTGTGAGTATTGGTATTAATTTCTATTTAAATATTTGGTAAAATTCACCAGTGAAGCCACTTGGGCCTGTACTTTTCTTGTGAGAATTGTTTGTTGACTAATTAAATTTTTTTGTGTTATCAGCCTATTCAGATTTTCTATTTCTTCTTGCATTCGTTTCAGTAGTTTATGTCGTTCCAAGAATGTGTTCATTTCATCTAGATTATCTATTTGTTGACATACAAGTATTCATAGTATTCATTTATAATTCTATTTCTGTAAGGTGAATAGCCTTTGTTTTTAATTCTTGACTTTAGTAATTTGAGTCATCTATTTCTTGCTCAGACGAGCTAAATGTTTGTCAAATTCATTGATCTTTTCAAAGAATCAACTTTTGGTTTTGTTGATTTTCTCTTCTGTTTTTCAATTATCTGTTTCATTTGTTTCTGTTCTAATCTTTATTATTCCCCCCCCCTTCTGCTTTATTTGGTTTAGCTTGCTCTGCTTTAGTTTCTTAAGAAGAAAGATTAGGTTATTGATTTAAGATCATCCTTTTTCCTTGCTATAGGTAATTATAGATATATATTTCCCTGTAAGGACTGTTTTAGCTGCATCCCATAAGTTTTTGTATGTTGTAGAACTGTTCTTATGAGGTATAAACTGGGGTTCTTTTCAGGAGGTAGTTGTCAGGTAATAAAAATTCAAGGGGGTCTGTGTTTAAACTGGCATCGATCTTGTCACTCAATAAGTCTAATATTGTCACTTAAGAAATATGCAGATTTAAAATGGTCAGTATTCAGTTCTCCAGATTAACATCTCATTCACATGGAATATTCCTACACATTCCTACAGTCTTATAGTTCATACTGCTACTGTCTCCTAAATAGGGAGAAGAAGATAGGGGGAAATTTTTGACAAATATCTCCACTTCCAGAGTCAGCCAAAAAAAATTTTTTTTTTAATCTTTCATTCCATTTTGGAGTTTTAAGATAGATCTCTTATTATTTTATGTATATAATTTTCTCATGAATCCCTCAAATTTACTGCTTTTTGTCCTGGCTCGTACCCCTTGGGGATATAGTATAGTATGTTAAGAATAAAACATGTGACTTGTTCCAAGAAGGATTTGTATTCATAGTCTCAGAAAAAGATGGCTTTCAAAATGTCCAATTGTTTTTCACAATATCTGGAAAGACACTGATAAGGTATCCTAAAAGTAATCAAAATTGAAGTTGCCAAGACTGCTTCATTTACAAGTATTTTTTTACTCTTACTACTGAAAACTGGGTCCTCCTCTAAACGACAGTGTTATTATCTGCAAGTTATGGTGGCAGTTTAAAACACTAGGAGAATTACTTAGAAGAATATTCTAATGGCCACATAGGTCACTGTCTTTATATTTAACTGAAAAGTGTGCAGAAAAATCTACCAGACATTTTTTTATTCATCGTTCCCACTGGATTTCTGAGACTTTCCTCTTGAATATCCTACTTATGTCTTGGAAACATTTTTCTTTTCTAATGTGCTTAACTTCTTTTGAGGTTTCACATTTTTAGTGGGCTTTGTCTTTCTCTTTAATTCTCAATAACACTTTTTTGGCCATGATTTACCTATTATCCTGTAAGAATTCACTTGGTTTTCATTTAGTCTAAATAACCTCTTTTGTATACCAAGGAATTTGATCAATTAGAATAATATCAGTTTCAAAATTTATGAAACTTGGAACTTTTTCTTGCTTAGTCTTTTCTTTCTAGCAACTGGCTATTCTCTTGGGTTTTAGTAATCTATATATCAGGAGGAAAATGTATACTTTCATTTCTCTCACTGAGTCCAATTTGGCTCCCAGAACCAGGACTCTTTCCCATAGAAGACAAACTCAAACTTTTAATTTCCTTTACCTCATTCTGTGACCCAATTGAAAACAATACTGTAGTCGTTTAAGTCCTACAAACTTATTATACCTAATTATTGACCTGCAGAAAATATAAAGTTTTATTTCTTAAGCAAAAGAAGACATAGGACCCATATCTTGCCATGGAATTTGTTTCTGGTTCATTAGAACTTTATACATTCTTCAATTCTTATGTCTAGCCCCAAAGACTTTCACAGTGTTTACCTAGACTTCCTTACAATATATAGCTGTAGATTAAAAATGGTAGAAAGCCAAATAATTCTGATATTGTTTTAACATCTTTATTGGAGTATAATTGCTTTACAATGGTGTGTTAGTTTCTGCTTTATAAAAAAGGGAATCAGCTATACATATACACGTATCCCCATAGCTCCTCCCTCTTGTGTCTCCCTCCCACCCTCCCTATCCCACCGCTCTACGTGGTCACAAAGCACCGAGCTGATCTCCCTGTGTTATGTGGCTGCTTCCCACTAGCTATCTATTTTATATTTGGTAGTATATATAAGTCCATGCCACTCTCTCACTTCGTCCCAGCTTACACTTCCCCCTCCCCGTGTCCTTAAGTCCATTCTCTACAAGTGCGTCTTTATTCCTGTCCTGCCCCTATGTTCTTCAGCACCTTCTTTTTTTTTTTTTTTTAGATTCCATATATATGTGTTAGAATACGGTATTTGTTTTTCTCTTTCTGACTTACTTCACTCTGTATGACAGACTCTAGGTTCATCCACCTCACTACAAATAACCCAGTTTCGTTTCTTTTTATGGCTGAGTAATATTCCATTGTATATATGTGCCACATCTTCTTTACACATTCATCTGTCGATGGACACTTAGGTTGCTTCCATGTCCTGGATATTGTAAATAGACCTGCAGTGAACACTGTGGTACATGACTCTCTATGAATTATGGTTTTCTCACCGTATATGCCCAGTAGTGGGATTGCTGGGTCGTATGGTAGTTTTATTTTTTCTGTGGTACGCGGGCCTCTCACCATTGTGGCCTCTCCCATTGTGGAGCACAAGCTTCGGACGTGCAGGTTCAGCAGCCATGGCTCACGGGCCCAGCCGCTCCGTGGCACGTGGGATCCTCCCAGACCGGGGCTTGAACCCGTGTACCCTGCATCAGCAGGCAGACTCTCAACCACTGAGCCACCAGGGAAGCCCATTTTTAGTTTTTTAAGGAAACTCCATACTGTTCTCCATAGTGGCTGTATCAATTTACATTCCCACCAACAGTGCAAGAGGGTTCCCCTTTCTCCACACCCTCTCCAGCATTTATGGTTTGTAGATTTTTTGATGATGGCCATTCTGACTGGCATGAGGTGATACCTCATTGTAATTTTGATTTGCCTTTCTCTAATAATTAGTGATGTTGAACATCCTTTCATGTCTTTATTGGCAATCTGTATATCTTCTTTGGAGAAATGTCTATTTAGGTCTTCTGCCCATTTTTGGATTGGGTTGGTTTGTTTTGATGTTGAGCTGCATGAGCTGCCTGTATATTTTGGAGATTAATCCTTTGTCAGTTGCTACATTTGCAAATATTTTCTCCCATTCTGAGGGTTGTCTTTTCATCTTGTTTATGGTCTCCTTTGCTGTGCAAAAGCTTTTAAATTTCATTAGGTCCCATTTGTTTATTTTTGTTGTTTTTTTTTCTCTAGGAGGTGGGTCAAACAGGATGTTGCTGTGGTTTATGTCACAGAGTGCTCTGCCTGATTTCCTCTAAGAGTTTTATAGTGTCTGGCCTAACATTTAGGTCTTTAATCCATTTTGAATTTGTTTTTGTGTATGGCGTTAGGGAGTGTTCTAATTTCATTCTTTTATATGTAGCTATCCAGTTTTCCCAGCACCACTTATTGAAGAGGCAGTCTTTTCTCCATTGTATATTCTTGCCTCCTTCATCAAAAATAAGGAGACCATATGTGTGTGGGTTTATCTCTGGGCTTTCTATCCTCTTCCATTGACCTATATTTCTGTTTCTGTGCCAGTACCATAGTGTCTTGATTAGTTTAGCTTTGTCGTATAGTCTGAAGACCAGACACCTGATTCCTCCAGCTCTGTTTTTCTTTCTCAAGATTGCTTTGGTGGTTCGGGGTCTTTTCTGTTTCCATACAAATTGTGAAATTTTTTCTTCTACTTCTGTGAAAAATGCCATTGGTAGTTTGAGAGGGATTGCACTGAATCTGTAGATTGCATTGGGTAGTATAGTGATTTTCACAATGTTGATTCTTCCAATCCAAGTACATGGTATGTCTCTCCATCTGTTTGTATCATCTTTAATTTCTTCAGTGCTTATAGTTTTCTGCATGCAGGTCTTTTGTCTCCTTAGCTACGTTTATTTCTAGGTATTTTATTCTTTTTGTTGCAATGGTAAATGGGAGTGTTTCCTTAATTTCTCTTTCAGATTTTTCATCATTAGTGTATAGGAATGCTAGAGATTTCTGTGCATTAATTTTGTATCCTGCTACTTTACCAAATTCATTCATTAGCTCTAGTAGTTTTCTGGTAGCACCTTAGGATTCTCTATGTATAGTATCATGTCAGCTGCAAATAATAACAGCTTTACTACTTCTTTTCCAATTTGGTTTCCTTTTATTTATTTTTTTCCCCTGATTGCTATGGCTAAAACTTCCAAAACTATGTTGAATAGTAGTGGTGAGAGTAGGCAACCTTGTTTTGTTTCTTATCTTAGAGGAAATGGTTTCAGTTTTTCACCATTGAGAATGATGCTGGCTGTGGGTTTGTCATACATGGCCTTTATTATGTTGAGGTAATTTCCCTCTATGCCTACTTTCTGGAGGGATTTTTATCATAAATGGGTGTTGAATTTTCTCAGAAACTTTTTCTGCACCTATTGAGATGATCATATGGTTTTTCTCCTTCAATTTTTTAATACGGTTTATCACATTGATTGATTTGCATATATTGATGAATCCTTGCATCCCTGGGATAACCCCCACTTGATCATGGTGTATGATACATTTAATGTGCTGTTAGATTCTGTTTGCTAGTATTTTGTTGAGGATATTTGCATCTATGTTCATCAGTGATATTGGCCTGTAGTTTTCTTTCTTTGTGACATCCTTGTCTGGTTTTGGTATCAGGGTGATGGTGACCTTGTAGAATCAGTTTGGGAGTGTTCCTCCCTCTGCTATATCTTGGAAGAGCTTGAGAGGCATAGGTGTTAGCTCTTCTCTAAATGTTTGCTAGAATTTGCCTGTGAAGCCATCTGGTGCTGAGCTTTTGTTTGTTGGAAGATTTTTAATCACAGTCTCAATTTCAGTGCTTGTGATTGGTCTGTTTTTATTTTCTACTTCTTCCTGGTTCAGTCCCAGAAGGTTGTGGTTTTCTAAGAATGTGTCCATTTCTTCCAGGTTGTCCATTTTACTGGCATACAGTTGCTTGTAGTAACCTCTCATGATCCATTTTTTTCTTCAGTGTCAGTTGTTACTTCTCCTTTTTCATTTCTAATTCTATTGATTTGAATCTTATCCATTTTTTTGATGAGTCTTTCTAATGGTTTATCAATTTTTTTATCTTCTCAGAGAACTTTTAGTTTTATTAATCTTTGCTATCGTTTGCTTCATTTCTTTTTCACTTATTTCTGATCTGATCTTTATGATTTCTTTCCTTCTGCTAACTTCAGGGTTTTTTTGTTCTTCTTTCTCTAATTGCTTTAGGTATAAGGTTAGGTTGTTTATTTGAGATGTTTCTTGTTTTTTGAGGTAGGATTGTAATGCTATAAACTTCACTTTTGGAACTGCTTTTGCTGCATCCATTATGTTTTGGGTCATCGTCTTTTCATTGTCATTTGTTTCTACGTATTATTTTGTTTCCTCTTTGACTTCTTCAGTGATCTCTTGGTTATTAAATAGTGTATTGTTTAGCCTCCATGGGTTTGGAATTTTTACAGATTTTTTCCTGTAATTGATATCTAGTCTCGTAGCGTTGTAGTCAGAAAAGATACTTGACATGATTTCAATTTTCTCAAATTTACCAAGGCTTGATTTGTGACCAAAGATATGATCTATCCTGGAGAATGTTCCAGGAGCACTTGAGAAGAAAGTGTATTCTGCTGTTTTTGATTGGACTGTCCTATAATATCAATTAAGTCCATCTTCTCTAATGTGTCATTTAAAGCTTGTATTTCCTTCTTTATTTTCATATTGGATTATCTAGCCCATTGGTGAAAGTGGGGTGTTAAAGTCCTGTTCTGATTGTGTTACTGTCAATTTCCCCTTTTACGTCTGTTAGCATATGATTTATGTATTGAGGTACACCTATTTTGGGTGCATAAATATTTACAATTGTTATATCTTCTTCTTGGATTGATCCCTTCATCATTATGTAGAGTACTTCTTTGTTTCTTGTAATAGTCTTTATTTTAAAGTCTCTTTTGTCTCATATGAGAATTGCTACTCCAGCTTTCTTTTGATTTCCATTTGCATGGAATATCTTTTTCCGTCCCCTCACTTTCAGTCTGTATGCGTCCCTAGGTCTGAAGTGGGTTTCTTGTAGACAGCATATATACGGGTCTTGTTTTTGTATCCATTCAGCCAGTCTATGTCTTTTGGTTGGAGCATTTAATCCATTTACATTTAATGTAATTATTGATATGTATGTTCCTATGACCATTTTCTTAATTGTTTTGGGTTTGTTTTTGTTGCTCTTTTCCTTCTCTTGTGTTTCCTGCCTAGAAAATTTCCTTTAGGATTTGTTGTAAAGCTCGTTTGGTCTTACTGAATTCTCTTAGCTTTTGCTAGTCTGTAAAGGTTTTACTTTCTCCATTGAATCTGAATGAGATCCTTGCTGGGTACCGTAATCTTGGTTGTAGGGTTTTCCTATCATCACTTTAAATATGTCCTGCCACTCCCTTCTGGCTTGCAGAGTTTCTGCTGAAAGATCAGCTGTTAACCTTATGGGGATACCTTTGTATGTTATTTGTTGTTTTTCCCTTGCTGCTTTTAATACTTTTTCTTTGTATTTAATTTTTGATAGTTTGATTAATATGTGTCTTGACATGTTTCTCCTTGGATTTATCCTGTATGGGACACTCTGCGCTTCCTGGACTGGACTGTTTCCTTTCCCATGTTAGGAAAGTTTTCAAGTATAATCCCTTCAAATATTTTCTCAGTCCTGTTCTTTTTTTCTTCTTCTTCTGGGACCCCTATAATTCAAATGTTGGTGTGTTTAATGTTGTCCCAGAAGTCTCTAAGACTGTCCTCAGTTTTTTTCATTCTTTTTTCTGTATTCTGCTCTGTGGTAGTTATTTCCACTATTTTATATTTCAGGTCACTTATACATTGTTCTAACTCAGTTTTTCTGCTATTGATTCCTTCTAGAGAATTTTAAATTTCATTTATTGTGTTGTTCATCATTGTTTGTTTGCTCTTTAGTCCTTCTAGGTCCTTGTTAAATATTTCTTTTATTCTCTCCATTCTATTTCCAAGATTTTGGATCATCTTTACTATCATTACTCTGAATTCTTTTTCAGGTAGACTGACTATTTCCTCTTCATTTTTTGGTCTGGTGGGTTTTTACTTGCTCCTTGCTCCTTCATCCACTGTGTGTTTCTCTCTCTTCTCATTTTACTTAACTTACTGTGTTTGGGATCTCCTTTTCGCAGGCTGCAGGTTCGTAGTTCCTGTTGTTTTTGGGGTCTTCCCCCAGTGGCTAAGGTTCGTTCAGTGGGTTGTGTAGGCTTCCAGTTGGGGGGAACTATTGCCTGTGTTCTGGTGGATGATGCTGGATCTTGTCTTTCTGGTGGGCAGAACCGCATCAGGTGGTGTGTTTTGTGGTGTCTGTGATCTTATTATGATTTTAGGCAGCCTCTCTCTTAATGGGTAGAGCTGTGTTCCTGTCTTGCTAGTTTTTTGGCATAGGATGTCCAGCACTGTTGCTTGCTGGTCATTGAGTGGAGCTGGGTCTCAGCGTTGAGATGGTGATCTCTGGGAGAGCTTTCACTGTTTGATATTACGTGGAGCCGGGAGGTCTCCAATGTCTTCAGGACCAATGTCCTGAACTTGGCTCTCCCACCTCAGAGGCATAGGCCTGACACCCGGCCAGAGCACCAAGACCCTGTCAGCCACACAGCTCAGAAGAAAAAGGAGAAAAAAAATAAAGAAAGAAAGAAAAAAAATATATATATAATAAAGTTATTAAAATAATAAAAATTTTTAAATTATTAAAAATAAAAAGTAGTAAAAAAAGAAAGAAGAGAGCAACCAAACCAATAAAGAAATCCACCAATGATAACAAGTGTTAAAAACTATACTAAAGGGCTTCCCTGGTGGTGCAGTGGTTGAGAGTCCGCCTGCTGATGCAGGGGACACAGGTTCGTGCCCCGGTCCGGGAAGATCCCACATGCCGCGGAGCGGCTGAGCCCGTGAGCCATGGCTGCTGAGCATGCACGTCTGGAGCCTGTGCTCCGCAATGGGAGAGGCCACAACAGTGAGAGGCCCGCGTACCGCAAAAAAAAAAAAAAAAAAAAGTGACAGACAGAACCCTAGGACAAATGGTAAAAGCAAAGATGTACAGACAAAATCACACAAAGAAACATACACATACACACACAAAAAGAGAAAAAGGAAATATATATATATATCTACATATATAAAAAAAAGAAAGACAGCAACCAAATCATTAAACAAATGTACCAATGATAATAAACTCTAAATACTAAACTAAGATAAACATAAAGCCAGAAACAAATTAGATGCAGAAAGCAAACCCCAAGTCTCCAGTTGCTCCCAAAGTCCACCGCCTCAATTTTAGGATGATTCATTGTCTATTCCGGTATTCCAGAGATGCAGGGTACATCAAGTTGATTGTGGAGATTTAATCCGCTGCTCGTGAGGATGCTGGGAGAGATTTCCCTTTCTATTCTTTGTTCTCACAGCTCCTGGGGTTCAGCTTTGGATTTAGCCCCACCTCTGCACGTAGGTCGCCTGAGGACATTTGTTCCCTCCCAGACAGGACGGGGTTAAAGAGCAGCTGATTAGGGGGCTCTGGCTCACTCAGGCCAGGGGCAGGGAGGGGTACAGAATGCGGGGTGAGCCTGGCGGCAGAGGCCGGAATGACATTGCAACAGCCTGAGGCGCATGTGTGTTCTCTCGGGAAATTGTCCCTTGATCATGGGACCCTGGCAGTGGTGGGCTGCACAGGCTCCCGGGAGGGGAGGTGTGGATAATGACCTGTGCTTTCACACAGGCTTCTTGGTGGCTGCACCAGCAGCCTTAGCATTTCATGCCCGTCTCTGGGGTCCGCGCTGATAGCAACAGCTCGTGCCCGTCTCTGGAGCTCATTTAGGCGGTGCTCTGAATCCCCTCTCCTCGTGCACCCTGAAGCAATGGTCTCTTGTCTCTTTGGCAGGTCCAGACTTTTCCCCAGACTCCCTCCCAGCTAGCTGTGGTGCACTAGCCCCCTTCAGTCTGTGTTCACACCGCCAGTCCCCTCTCTGGGATCCAACCGAAGCCGAAGCCTCAGCTCCCAGCCCCCGCCCATCCCAGCGGACGAGCAGACAAGCCTCTCGGGCTGGTGAGTGCTGGTCAGCACCAATCTTCTGTGTGGGAATCTCTCCGCTTTGCCCTCTGCACCCCTGTTGCTGCACTCTCCTCCATGGCTCTGAAGCTTCGCCCCCACCACCCACCCATTTCCACCAGTGAAGGGGCTCCCTAGTGTGTGGAAACTTTTCCTCCTTCACAGCTCCCTCCCAGAGGTGCAGGTCCCATCCATATTCTTTTGTCTCTGTTTCTTCTTTTTTCTTTTGCCCTACCCAGGTAAGTGGGGAGTATCTTGCCTTTTGGGAAGTGTGAGGTCTTCTGCCAGCATTCAGTAGGTGTTCTGTAGGAGTTGTTCCACATGTAGATGTATTTCTGATGTATTTGCTGGGAGGAGGGTGATCTCCATGTCTTATTCCTCTGCCATCTTGAAGTTCTCCCCGGTCCTGATATTTTTGAGAGTAACGGTCACTAGTTTTTTTAATTCATAAGTTATAGATTGTTTAATGTTCTTGTAATCTGTCTCAAAGAAAGATATAGAGATGATTCTTTTTATAAATAATTATTTGCTTCTGTTAAGTACAATTAAGGATCATAGAGTTAAAGGCAGGCAAATTGGTGAAACATCATTCAAAACTCACTCATATTTGCAAGTTACACTGAAATATTTAAAGGCTTTCTCTTAGTATCTTCCAGATAACTAAAAATTATTTTTCTTATGCCATACTCAGACTTTCATACTTATATTGAAATGTCAGCAATCCTAATCATGAGAAATTTAAATGGAACTTTCAAACAAAAAGAGAGCTTAGAAATCCAATTGAACACATTTAAATGAATAAATGGAGGTGCAAAAGGCCAAAGACTTGTCAAGATCACACATAGTTAGTGGAAGATATCTGATTCAAACATAAGTCACTAAAATCCTAGCATTGTTCTTTCTCGCCAAGCTTCCTATTGAACAATGAAGTGTCTCTTAACCTTAGAATATATTTCACACACAAGAAAGCATGAAGACATAAGGAGGAAGACAACTCCAATGGAAACTCCTAGCTATTAAAGCACTGGTTTATGAATTTCGCTAGGATGAAAATACTCAACACAAGTAAGAAATATATAGTCGTAAAATCACAGATATTTCTAACTCTAAATAAAATACGTTTTAAAGAATCTTAAATCCTGTTTCTTAATATTTAACAGACTCTTTTCAAAGTTAACTAAACTTAAAATTAGATAGGTCAGCATTCTATTTCTTTGCATGCCTCTCTCCTTTTGAAATACAAATTATAAAAATCTTTCCCATGACCTGAAATACAACTCAAATGTTGTCTTGTGTTAAATATAACTCCATAATTATGCACTATCTATAGTGCTCATGTGTTGTACAGTATGTATTTTTTTTCAAGTCAACAATTCTCCATTGAAAGGAAAATATCTCTTATTCTGGGGCTTGTACTGAGGAAAAAGCATTTTAGAAAAATTATTTTTCCCCACAATAGTTCCACAATTTTGCCTGACTACTATTTTGGCTTAAACTTGGAACCACAAGATTAAAGTCTAATGTTTATAGTCTTTTCATTTTATTTCTCTGGACTGCCTATAATCCCTTCTAATCATTTCAGCTATGGCAATTTTACCTACTGCGATAATGCCTGCTCCAACATACAGGTTTTATGTGTGTAGCTATGTTATTCCACTGGTTTGGCATGTTTGTGTCACATTATCAAGTCTGAGTTTTCTCAGTGGGCCTTCTTTGAGCTTTGTAGTCATTATTTTGAAGTACTGCTTCTTGCTGAAATGTTGGTTCTGTCCGAACAGTCCACTGTAATCTTGTTCTATGCATTATTATTCTTCTTTATCAGACAAAAATTTTAAATATGAATGAAACAAGCCCCCATTTGCCTTTGCCTTTCAACTTTATGTCTAAGAGAAAGTATAAACATAGTTCTGTACTATTAAGTAATATTTATTATAAAGCCATACTTTTTAATATAAAGATATACTAGACAAGACCTATCAAATAAGTAAAAGCATATTAGATATTTCTAAATCAAAAATAGGGTAAAAGCTCTTCTAGAAGAATATTTATCAAACCAAGAAACTCAACAAAGTACCTCAGATTCAACGTAGCACATAAAAGTAAAAAATTAAACTGTGAGCAGAAAAACCATGGAAGCATCTAAGCTTCATGTTTCAATAAAGACCTTGAGATTTAAAATACTAATACATTTAAAATACTAATAGCAACTGCTATTCAAGATTGGCTTATAAATTCAAAAAAACATATTTCACAAGCTACCAGAGCCTATTACTTCATTTTGCAAAATTCATACATGAACTGCCACACTTGTAACTTCAGAGAAATTGTAGAATGATTCTGAAGAAAGAGACAGGACTGTCTGAAAATGGACTAGTGAGGATTTTCCAGGTTGCTACTCTTTCACTCTTCTCATGGGATTCAAAGTGGCTACTGCCCTGACTGATATTAATGTGTCATTTTCAAGTGCCATTGTGGCCCACTGCATCTGCTATCTTTCCAGGTAATAGAATTCTGGAAACCTAGTTCGATGAGCATTAGGAAGGCATGGGATTAGACTAAAATACTGAATGCCTCAGGGACACATGCTAGGCAGGAAGCTCAAAATCCAGGAGCTTTAAAGAAGACTATTTTGGAGTATCACACAGGTTCAAAATGTTTTTGAAGTTCCTGACCAGAAGACCCTGGTCAAATTATGGGAAATTAAACATTGTCAAGATGATAATTGCAATAATTTAAATCTGTAAAATAGCCTTGAATGCAATTATTAATAGAATGACAATGAAATAAACGTTTCTCGTATTCTGTAGAAACCAACCATCATCAAATGAAGAAATATATTCATATAATGCTAAATGATCAATAATAACTATGCGGTAGTTTCTCTTAATCTGCCTCAACTCTTCTGAATTTGTATAAAAGAACATTTCAAAATCAAAAGTTTTCTTTAAAATTTTTGTTTTATATTGTAGTATATAGTTGATTAACAAACAATGTTGTATTAGTTTCAGGTGTACAGGAGATTATCAAAGTTATTTTTAATGACTGAGCAGCTAATTAAGCATTAACAAAGGCCATTGCCATTTACATGACAAAATCCAGAAGTCCTTCAGGACTAATTAGGTGACATCAACCCTCAATTCTCCCTAATGAGGCCTTTGTAAGTCTTAGAACTATTTAACTTTTTAAACTTGAAAGCTATATAGATCTGTCAGAGTTTGTCCTTTTAAATTGAAATAATATTTTATATTTTGCCTTTAAAGTGTTAAGAAAAGTCTCTGACGTTAAAAACTCAGTGTCAGTGTAAGTTAATAAGGAACTTTATGAAAGCCGCTAAAGCAGTTCTCCAACTCATAGAAGATAAGAATAGCCTACAAAGATTCAAGGGAATGTTTCAATAATTAATTCTTTTATTTGGTACCTTTTTAATTATTTAACTCCAAAAATCCAAGTCTATTTCTAGACCCCATTCATTCAACTACATGTTTTTCATCCTGTTTTTACAAAGTGACTCAACCTCTATTTATTTTTTTAAATGATTATAACATACGTGGAAATGTGGTCACCTGTGATTCATCCTGTGCCTGTATGGCACTGACCATGTGGAAGTGAATCAGAGGTTGGACTCTATTCTCATCATGACTGATCAACTTGGTAGTATGTTCATTTTCACGCTGAAACAAGCAATGTGAAATCAGAGAACAATGTTAAGGAATAAACATTTGTTTTGAATCCCTTAATCAGAAAAAGCTAAAATTTCATAATAACAAGTATGAATGTTTCACTTTAAGAGCTAAAGCCACATCTACATATGGGATTTGTTGTGAAAGACTTTCAATTTTCTCTCTGAATGCATTTGTGTGGACAAGACAAAACATTAGGTCATCTCTGAAGAGAAGTAATTGAAAAGGTTCTATGCTCAGGCCCATGTTACCAAAGGCAACTAAATCTTGAATGCTTTGAATTTGTTATGACCAATGTATAGATTATAATGCTATACATTGACTGGGCAACATTTAATATTTTAAATTTTGAGAAACTGACCTTTCATATACTTTTTCTCTTCATTCCCCCTCATGAAAATCATAGTTATCATTAAGAATTAACCAAGTTATAATTTTAAGAAATTTTAAAAATACTTATAGATACTATTCTCAGATGCATACTTTAGAAAGGAAAATTACTTCTTTAAACCAAGATTTCAAGCTTTAAAAAGTCACAGAAGTTTATCATGTACCTTATTTTTGCAATATCTCCACCTGAAAAGTGAAGATATATATATACTCATTGTGTCCAAATCAATTAAAACTGGTTTTAGTTTTTTAAACATAATTATTTAGCATTTGAAGTTGCTAAAGATTATGTACAATGGATATTTTTTAATCTCATATAGTTTGTGATCTTTAGTCTTGTGTGCTAAAATATCCAATTGTTACCAGTTGCCTTTTGTACACTAAGATTGCATAAAGTGTCTCATTTGATTTAAATTACAGAAAATGTTTTCAACATCTATGTTTTCTGTGTCTCCTTTTTACAATGTTTTCAACATCTATGTTTTCTGTGCCTCCCTTTTACAATACTAACCTGAATAAATGCTATGCCCCTTTCCTTAGAGGAGAATATGATTTGGTATCTAAAAGAAAATTCAATACAGGCTAGCATACAATCAACTTTTATTTCCTAAGTAAAAATTTAGTAAAAAATCAGTATTAAAGGTTTTTCTTTTGAAACCCTAAAGGCAATAATGGCATCAATGTAGGTATAAGGTAGTACTGGTTTATTTTCATATTTAGGTGCTAAATGGTAAAATTTGGAGGGGAAATACCAAAGAGAAGCAGCTAGGAATGGTCCTGCTTTGTGATTTGGCTTGCATGGTGCAAGGCCCCCATAAGCACAGGAAGACAATATAGCTAGCACTATAAAATACAGAGAGGAAAACTTAAACACTGGACAGTAGTTGATAAATCTAGTAAATACTAACATCACTATTAACATAGTAGCAATCCATACTCACTTCTCCCCAACTTTCACCACACTTCCAGGTCAGAAGAACAAATAGAACTTGTCTGTGTCTTCAGAGTGAATAGTGAGCTACAACTGTCTCAACAAGTTTGAAGCAGTGTAAATTATCAGGACCCAAAAGAGAATAAGAAAATAAGAACTTGATTTTGATTTTTAAAAAGGAAAAATGTATAAAATAAAGCACAGGCAAGACTCAGGAAGCAGTTCAGAGGCAGAACTTTCTGAGACGCCCTAAAGCAATGGGACACAGCAAGAGGGATCCTTTATACTATGCCCATGGCTGAGAGCCTGGATGGGAGAATGTGTTAGGATGCTGACTAAAAAAAATTTCCCAATAGTTTTTCCATGTAAACATGTACCTGCAGGAGTTTTACTTAAATCTTCTCTTTAAAGAGTAATAAGATGGAAGCAGCCCTACCTTATGTTAAAACATACTATAAAGGTACTATAATTAAAAGAGTTTGGTGTTGCTATAAGGACAGAAATAATCAATAAAACAGAAGAAATACTATGAATACTTAATATTAATTTTAATAATATATTACATAATATAAGGAGGTCAAATGAACAAGGAAAGAAAATCACTTTCAATAAATGGCTCTGAGACAATTAGCTATTTTGGCTACAAATCACTTTAGATCATGTTTTCATATAAACCAAAATAAATTTCAAGTGATAAAAACTATGTTAAGATAAAATGCTAGAATAAAATAGTGACTTTTTACTAGCCCCTGAATAAGAAGGACACTCTAAATTTAAATTAGTGAGATAAATCATAAAGGAGTAATATATTTGACTTCACAGAAAGGTCAAATTTCGGTGCACAAAAAATAGCAAAAACAAATGTAAAGTGAATTAATTCTTTGAAGGGATTGATGTATTGTCATCCAACACAGAGCAGATTAAGGATTCTTCCAAAAATGACAGTTTCACCTTTTTCATGTCACCAAACCTTGCTCTCAGCTGCTGGGACATAAGAGTTCTAGTTCCCTATTTATAACTTCCAACTTCTTCTGCTGCTAGAGAATGTACAAATAAAAATAGTAATGTAGAGATAAAACTCGATTAGGTACTAGCATAATATAACATTTTTAGGAAAATATTGTATAAGCTACTTTTTTAGCTTATACAGTCAATTTTCACCAGATACTGTCTATTACAATACAAATTATGCAACTGTTGTAACAGTTCACATCCTCAAGTCAGGAGCCTTGGAATTCCCAGCAGAAATCATTTTAGTTTTCATTTCTCTTCCTTGGGGAAGAACACCTTTTGTATTCTCTATTTTGTATATATATTTTTTGTTTATATATATTTGTGTATATTTTGTGTATATATATGTTCATAAATATATATGATAGAGAACTTTTTTTTGAAGATTTTCTTTTGATGTGAACCACTTTTTAAAGTCTTTATTGAATTTGTTACAACATAGCTTCTGTTTTATGTTTTGGTTTTTTGGCTGCCAGGCATGTGGGATCTTAGCTCCCTGACCAGGGATTGAACCTGTACCCCCTGCATTGGAAGATGAAATCTTAACCACTGGACCACCAGGGAAGTCCCTGAAAGGGAATTTTTTCATTTAAGGGAAAAATTCTTTCTTTAACTATATAAGGATTTTATAATTAGGGAAAAATTGTTCTTCTTGCATACAATTTTGTCACATGAAATCAAATTAAGGGTGTCCACCTGACATTGTTTTATAAAGCCATGCAAATTTAAAACATGTTAGATCGAAGATAATCAAAGCACTCTTCATAATAAATGATGCTTTGCTTTTACTTTTACCTGGATTTCAAGTCCAGAGTGTAAATTAGACTTCAGGTTTATGAAACAGCTTGATTAGCAACCATTCTAGGAATTCATGAATCTATAATAAGAATAATCACTAATCAAGTATGCAACTATGTGGCAGGCACAGTGCTTAAGAGTTAACTGAACTTTAATCTTTACCGTAATCACATGAATTAAGGACTTTCATTATTAGCATTATAGGGAAAAATATCTAAATAAAGATATAAATTTATAGATTTAGTCTAAATATTGGGATCAAATTTTGGAGGACACTTAAAAACCATTCAGTTGCAGGAAAATTATCCATCATTTGGGTTTTTGTGATTATTGTTTTATTCAATTACTAGAAAATTTTCTACGAATATATGATGTTTAGTTATTAATTATTACTCTTTCACTCATAGAACTTTGATTTTAAGTGAAGAAATTCCATATGCAATTTCCTTTCTAGCATACCACAGTATCTCACATAACTTCATGTAGGTAAAAACAGCAGGATATTAGCCCTTTAGAAATAAAGATTTGTTTTCATTTAGGAAAACAAAGTTCTCCTTTTAATAAAAAGCCCCCCCAAAAGTGATCCCTAAACAGAAAAAAATTATTTTAGAAATTATTGTGTATCTGCAGAATTATTTCCCCTACATATCTATCATCTGATGCCAGCATATTTTTCAGCAGTTACCACCTGTTAGAATTCATGTTTTTGGATGAGTGATCAATTAATTTTTATCATGTTGATTTTCCCCAGCAAGCTATAGGTTCACCTCAGCTGCAAAAATTTTCTAAACTGAGCAAAGCCTCCATAGGAGAAGTCAGGATATAATCTTTCAAACACAGTGTAACTCTGTAGGAGTCTATTCAGGAATTTGAGAAAGAACTGTGAGAGAGTAAGTTTGTAGCATTTACGCTGTTTGCAAACCTGACCTTAAAAAGTGATTAAAGTCCACATATAAATGACTATACTTAACTCTTGTATAGCACTTCTGATTTACTAAGTTTAGTTAATTTGCCAAAATTTATCCTAGGCTAAATACATATTACTAGCTATCCTACAAAAGAAATTAAGTCAGAAGCTTGGAACGAGTTGTTCAAGGGGCACCCTACGTGAGTGCCAAGTTGGTTATACAGCTTTTATAGTCTCCTAACCAAAAGTCAATAATACTGAGGGTATCCCTATAGTCAAATATTGATAACACATAGATTTCCCCCAATAGATTGGATTTATTCCGTGTCTTCTTTCCAAAAGGGATTGAAGTTGAATGTTTAAGAGTTTGAACAGACAATTTGACATATGTTTGCATAACTATGATTCCCTCAGAGAAGTCTGATGAAAATAAAACCAAATTTTTGTTAGATTCTGCAAAGACTTAACCAGTTGCTCCCTAAACTACCAGAAAATACAAATCAAAGTGGAACTTGTATTCCACACATGACTCAAAGGGTCATGTCACATCAGAACTCCATTGCTCTCCATTCATAACAATCATGCTACAAAGTAAGTAAAAATTCTATCTCCCTCTTACATATGTCTTTCATTTTTCCTCAGCCAAAGGCCCCTCATTTATTCCATTAATCTAACATAAAAGCATTTCCTGCATTGCAAAATGAAACTTCATTACACAAATGGGTTTACATTCAGTGGCAGAGAGCTTATCCTCTAGTTTCCTTTCTGTTATCCTTCCTTTTAGTAACACTCTTCTCCTCCTCAAGATATGATCACCCAACTAGAGTTCCCAGCATTCCTTGCAGCCTCATGTGACCATGTGATTTGCCTCTTGCTAATGGTAATTAAGCAAGAGTAATGTGGGCAACTTCAGCCTTCTATCTTTAAAAGGGAAAAATCACTTGCCCTCTATTTCTCTTTCCACATCTCACAGTAGATAAAGCAAACAGTGGTGAGCCAGTGTCCACCAAGCAATTGAAGACAACTTTAGGGAATAGCAGAGCAACAATATAGAAAGAACCCGGGTTCCTAAATGACTCAGCAGCCTCCCTCTAGTTAGTTACATTAAACATCTACTTTGTTTGAGCCACTGTGTTTTAGGATTTCCTTGTCACAGCCTCTTATCTGTATACCCAAATACAATTATTCAAATTAGAACTCCTTTCATCTCATTTCTACTGTTGACACTTTTGTCTGTGTTGAAACATTGCTGCTGGTGATAGTTTCACCCAAGTATGTAGCAAAAGACTATTATGGGGTCAGTATCACCTCTTTTTGGACAAACATGCTTATTTTGTACTATATACCTGAGCCACTGGGTTTATACAAACTTGGGGCATCCAGGCTGCTACCCTTTAGCCCCATGATATTTGTTTTTAATCATTTTATTATAACATCAATGCTGTTTGAAATTTTTCTTCACTGTGTTCTTGTAATGAATCTTATTTCTGCCTTTTTTATTATCATCATAGAACATTTATTTGTGTGTCTATTTATAATCCATAATCTGCATATGTATGACCAAGGACAATCTGACAATAGTATTTATTTCACTGATAATCACCAAATTTCCTGATAGATCCTCCCAAGCTCTCCCATTGGACTAATGCTGGATATACAAGACCTACAGCAGCAGTGTTACTGCAGGTGTTAGTCCAAGTTACTGTGGCCCCAGTATACACATATTCATGATGCAAGCTTTGTTGGTAATGTTCTACAACGTGGATTTACTACAAGCAAAAAGATAGTTATTCTCTTTAATCCTTTTTTTTAAGGCAAATGTTAAAATCTCAATGAAATGATGCACAACTGTATTGAAAAAGACTTACATAGTATCTGTTATTTTTCATCTTTCTTACAGCTAGAAAAACAAATGCCTAATGCCTTTCCTTTCATTTTTGGGCTCACAAATTAGAGTATTTTCAAAGAGAAAAGAACCTTAAGAACTTCTTTTCTAGGAGTTTTTAAACTGTGTTCCTGGCACCCTAGGACTCCAGAGCAGTATCTTAAGGTATGCCTAAAGAGCGGTTGGTGGAGGAGGCTGAGTGGTAGGGACCAGAGGCTCCCACCCTGCTTCAGATCAGTTTTCTTTAATCTTTAAGATGTTAGGGTTCTGTTTGAGATTTCATTTTTTAAATGTGTTTTCTAATATTTGAAAAGTGCTAATCTAGTCCAAACCAAATGAGGGAACTAAGAGCTCAAGAGAATAAGATTTACTCATGAAGTAAGAGCAGATTTGTGGTGAAGTTAAGATGGGATCCTAGTCTTTTGACATCTTGTCCAGAATTTTTATACCAAAGCTACAGAGATGATTTAATAAAATGTGGGCGTTCAACCACACACAGTTAAAGTGACATAGCTATTCTGGTATTCATGTGACTTATAGGAGTTTCAACAATAACTTCAAATTTCCCTGTATTTTTCATCTGGCTTTTAGTTCAGAATAGTGCTAAATGTTTTGATTTCTGTATCCAGCAATTAAGATTAGTATTAATATTTTTCTACTTTAGAAAAAGCAACATTTTTAATTTAAAAAATTATGACTGCTCTAAAAATTTTTTTTTAAAGAAGGAAATTATGACATAGCAGAATGCACAGGACTCTAATAGGAAACATGATTCTAAATACTGCTCTGCCATCAAAGAAACAGCTTTGTGCCCTTTCTTTGCCAATCATGTCATCTTGACAGACCTCAAATTTCTTAGTTTTTAATGTGATTAGTCTATACAGCTTATAAGGTTTCTTCCAGATCTAAAAATCTAGAACTCTCTTTTCTAGGTTAATCCTGTCCATCTGCAGATCAAGCAATAAAGTGTATAATTATTCAGTGTATATCTCTGTGCATAATGTATGTATGTATGTTTTAGCATATGCCTACAAATCAAGGAATCTTCAAGCTTTTAATTTTATGGCTCTATTTTATGGGTTTTTTCCATTTTTAAAAATATACTGTTATTTGCATTCAATAAATTCACCCTTTTAAGTGTAGAGTTCTGTGAGTTTTTATGAACATTTACAGTTACATAATCACCACCAAAATCAAGACATATAACAATTCCATCATGCCAAAAAATTCCCACCTCCCTTTAGAGTCAACTCCACACCATACTTATTCCCTAACAACTACAGCTCTGTTTTCTGTCATTGTAGTTTCACCTTTGCTTCTTTATGTATTTTTTTTTTAATCTTGAGAGTCCTTACTTTTTTACTTTCATCTGTAGTTCTGAAAGTTAAATAGTATACACTGCACCTACTCTGATGGTTGCCTTATATCTTGTTTAATTTTAACAACAAAATTGACAATAATTCTGAGATGCAGACATCACTACACTGACTTTATATATGAGGAAACTGAGACTCGTAGAAGTAATTTTCCAGGGTAACAGAGCTAGTAAACAAAGAACCCCAGCTCCTTAATGGCCACAGCACCACGATACACACCCTGATATAGCCGCTCTCCAGACTTCTTGTACATGAGAGCAAAATAAACTTTTATTTGTTTGAGCCTCTGTTATTTTGAGTTTTCTGCTACATGAAGCCAAATCTAACCTCATTTGTTTTGGATCCTCCTTTTTGAGCATCCTTTTCTCAGGACACATGCTAATCTCTCCAGCAGGCTTACCAGACCCAGGGAGAGATCGTAGTTTAATTACATTTTCGGAGCCTTAAATGTGGCCACAGGTCAAAGTGCTATCTCAAATTCTTATTTTTAAAATCTCCATCTATTGGAATCTAAGTCTGTATTTCAATTAGTTCCAAACCCAGAGGAGGACAGGGATGATATTTATTGGAGCTCCTAAACGCCAACACTTATTTTCATTTTTAATTTACCAGATGATTGCCCATTCTCCAATTTGTGTTACGTATAATTTTTAAAAACTGCTTAGTCTTCATTTTAGATGCATATTAAAAATACACTTTGCATCATACTCATATTCACAGAGGTGAGTTTGATTTAGCAGAGGCAACCCTGATGCTCAAATCGGACAAATCTACTTCATACTCAGAGATGCAAGATCCACAAGTCAAAATTCTCTCCCTTTAACCCCCTTAGAATATCATGTACAGTGGAACACAGCTCCCTGAACCAGCTTTCTTAATCTTAAGGCTATTGACATAAGAAAAATAGTGTCTCCTACAGGGAAGAAGGCTAGAGTGGTCTGTAAATAAAAAAAGATATTATATGGGAAGAACTGAGGACTACATTTTAAAACAGTGTGCCTTCACATGAGCATTTATGTTAAACAATCTGATGAAAGTTCACAAATATTTACTTCACATTGCAATCTGCATACATATTTTCATATCAGATATAGGAAGAATACAATTAAAACATCAAACCGTTACATACACAGTACACAAGCAAGTTACTTGAATGAGTAGGTTAAAAAAATAAGGTAGATTGTTAGGTTTTTTTTAGTGTTGGAATCAGTAACTTAAGAAAGGGAACATAATGTTATCTGGTATTATTAGATGATAGCATAACTAATCTTGTAGAAATGGGAAGGAAGTCATACTATGTACATTTCTCATGGAAGAAACTTTTTTCTACTCTCAGTATGAGTACGTGCTCTGGGGGACCAGTGGTTTTATTTTTTGCCTATGGACTTTCTCATTGTTGGACCTCACAGTGTTTTGCTCTTTTTTTTTCAACTGCTAAAGCTAACGGACATATTTATGTACCCCTTCCAGGAAGCAGATATAAATTCATGACCTGTGTTTTATATTCTAACATCATTCCAGAGGTCATCTTTTCTTTCTAATCTTATTTTCCTTTTGTTTATTTTAAACCATTTATCTTTTTAAATACAGATATTCCTGTACTATTTCTTAAATCATTCGTGGAAAAACACAAATTCTAAATTAATTAACTAGTAAACTATACTAATATTGGTATTTTTAGTTACCCGCTTAAGACACCTAAAATAATCAGGTATTAGAATAGAATGTGAATGATACTTATATTATCATCTTACCTCTATAAGATCAATAATCAGAGGATGTTAACAGAGTCCTTCACTGTCAATGGTATAAATTCTATTTAATTCATAGGGAAATAAAGACATGAGAAAGCAAATAAGTCTAATGGTTCAAAAATTAGAAACCTGATATTAATGCACTGTTACTGACTCCATGTTCAGACTAATTTGTCAGTTATTCATCAACAGAATGAAAGTTAAAGTCAATCAGCTTTATTATTTTTAAAGTGTAGATATATTTAAATGTAACCATACGAATGTGTTTTGATTGGTTCAATTTCTTATTACAGATGAACTTGAGTTAAGAGAAAAATATATCTGCTAAAATATTTGCGTAGATATATGATTCACTATAGCAATATTTTACATAGAGTAAAATAAATCAAAAATGTTTTATGCTGCTATCGTTTTTACTAACAGCTCAGGAGGAAAGGGAAGAGAAAACATCTATTCTTTTTAGAATCTTTTGCCTTTATTAGGTGCCCAGGCAATCTGTCTCTAAACTTTTCTGTCTTGTGCAAACATTCAACATCATTAGATTGAAATAGTTTAACTGAGGGAATTCCAATTTATACCTCTTCTAGATCAATTATTATATTTTAGTTGTTTTAAGTGCCTCCTCTCACTTTCCAAGGTGTCCTGATTTGAGAGGCATTATGTGGTCACCATAAATATGATGGATTTCAGTAGCTCTCAGGAATGATAGATAGCAATAAGGTGCTTACTTCTAAAAGGCCATGATTCTGTTTCTGGGAGACAAAGATCTCTGAAAACTATGGCTAAACATTTTTATGAATTGTCACTTAAATTATCTAGTCTTAGAGCATATTTAGGGATTTCTGTACAAAGTGTATAAAAATAATTCTAGATCAAAGCTTTGAGAGGTTAAGTGACTTTCCCAAGGCCACACATTTACTAAGTGAGAGAGCTAGGATGCTATCCCAGATTTGTTGGATTCCAAAGACAGTGCCTTTAACTAGCTATGCTACAATAACACCCCCTACCTTAGTCCATAATTTTTGTCCAACTCACAGTTTGTTAGAACTCCACCATACAAGTGCTGGCACACTGCTCCCTCACTGCCCAATTCAACACCTCCCATAACCCCCATCGTGAGATCATGCCAACTCTAGTTTCTAATACTCCTATTCTTCTCTGCCAGACCAAAATTAACATTTTTTCTCATGACCTAACCTGAAGTTTGTAACAACAAGTGATAATAGGTAATCAGATAAATTAATCATTACTAATGGGTTGATATCGAATGTGCAATGTCTTCTCAGGGAAAGTTGTATTCTAACCATTTAAGATAAGTATTACAATATGGTAATTAAGGGGCAGTATAAATATTGCAAACTAAACATACGTCAGTCGGGTTAGAGGCATGAGAGTCAGCAGAAGGGCAGTATTTTGGGTCAACTGCATTCTGACATCTGTCAAAACTACTGCATAATCTTTTCAGCCGACTGCTATGTAAGTCAGATCTAGATATTGTCAGTCCATCATTAACAATATGTATGAAATTGCTCAAGTAGAATAATAGGGACAAAACCTTCAGTGTATTTCCCCCAAAAGTATAAAAATAGCAATATGCTTGCATTGGCCTAAACAAAGAGCTCACTGAGCCATGTACCTGCATAAGATAAACAACTCTGCAGTGCTTTACAGGTTTGCTTACTTTGTGAGAAAGTAACCAGGGCTAAGTGAAGAATGTCTATAAGAGCAAACATTCAGAATGAATGGTCAGTAAAATCTCAAATTGTATGCTATAGAATAATGTTGTAAATTATTTTCACATTTCACCTGCTTTAAAAAAAATTTTATTCAGACCATAATTCTTTTAGTGTCCTGTCCTCATATCTCAAAAACATTTTTACCTCTCAGAGGCAAACTCTTCACTTCTGTCACTGCTTCTCAAATCACTAAGCCAAGAGATCATACCTGACAGCTTTAAGAATATAGATCCCCAGGCTCTTCCGGGAAGATGGCGGAAGAGTTAGACGCGGAGATCACCTTCCTCCCCACAGATACTCCAGAAATACATCTACAAGTGGAACAACTCCTACAGAACACCTACTGAACGCTGGCATAAGACCTCAGACCTCCCAAAAGGCAAGAAACCCCCCACGTACCTGGGTAGAGCAAAAGAAAATAGAATAAACAGAGACAAAAGGATAGGGACAGGCCAGCACCAGTGGGAGGGAGCTGTGAAGGAGGAAAGGTGTCCACACACTAGGAAGCCCCTTCTCGGGTGGAGACTGCGGGTGGCAGAGGGGAGAGCTTTGGAGCCGCGGAGAAGAGCACAGCAACAGGGGTGAGGAGGGCAAAGCAGGGAGAGATTCCCGCACAGAGGATCGGTGCTGACCAGCACTCACCAGCTTGAGAGGCTTGTCTGCTCACTCGCCGGGGCGGGCGGGGCTGGGAGCTGAGGCTCGGGCTTCAGTCAGAATGCCGGGTTGGCAGCGTGAAGACAGCCTGAAGGGGGCTAGCGCACCACAGCTGGCCGGGAGGGAGTCCGGGGAAAGGTCTGGAGCTGCCGAAGAGGTAAGAGACTCTTTCTTCCCTCTTTGTTTCCTGGTGGGCGAGGAGAGGGGATTAAGAGCGCTACTTAAAGGAGCTCCAGAGACGGGCGCGAGCCGCGGCTTAAAGCGCAGACCCCAGAGACGGGCATGAGACGCTAAGGCTGCTGCTGCCGCCACCAAGAAGCCTGTGTGCGAGCACAGGTCACTCTCCACACCTCCCTTCCGGGGAGCCTGTGCAGCCCGCCACTGCCAGGGTCCCGGGATCCAGGGACAACTTCCCTGGGAGAACGCACGGCGCGCCTCAGGCTGGTGCAACGTCACGCTGGCCTCGGCGCCGCAGGCTCGCCCCGCACTCCGTGCCCCTCCCTCCCCCCCGCCCCCGCCTGAGTGAGCCAGAGCCCCCGAATCAGCGGCTCCTTTAACCCCGTCCTGTATGAGGGAAGAACAGACGCCCTCCGGCGACCTACACGCAGAGGCGGGGCCAGATCCAAAGCGGAGCCCCTGGCAGCTGTGAGAACAAAGAAGAGAAAGGGAAATCTCTCCAGCAGCCTCAGAAGCAGCGGATTAAAGCTGCACAATCAACTTGATGTACCTGCATCTGTGGAATACCTGAAGAGACAACCAATCATCCCAAATTGAAGAAGTGGACTTTGAGAGCAAGATTTATGATTTTTTCCCCTTTTCCTCTTTTTTTGAGTGTGTATGTGTATGCTTCTGTGTGAGATTTTGTCTGTATAGCTTTGCTTCCACCATTTGTCCTAGGGTTCTAGCCGTGTGTTTTTTTTTATAATTATTTTTTAATAACTTTATTATATTTTATCTTACTTTATTTTATTTTACTTTATCTTCTTTCTTTTTTTCCTTCTTTCCCTCCTTCCTCCCTTCCTTCCTCCCTCCCTCCCTCCCTCTTTTCTTTCTTTCTTTCTACTTCTACTAATTCTTTCTTTCTACTTTTTCTCCCTTTTATTCTGAGCCGTGTGGATGAAAGGCTCTTGGTGCTGCAGCCAGGAGTCAGTGCTGTGCCTCTGAGGTCTGAGAGCCAACTTCAGGACACTGGTCCACAAGAGACCTCCCAGCTCCACACAATATCAAACAGTGAAAACCTCCCAGAGATCTCCATCTCAACATTAGCACCCAGCTTCACTCAACGTCCAGCAAGCTACAGTGCTGGACATCCTATGCCAAACAACTAGCAAGACAGGAACACAACCCCATGCATTAGCAGAGAGGCTGCCTAAAATCATAATAAGTCCACAGACACCCCAAAACACACCACCAAACGTGGACCTGCCCACCAGAAAGACAAGATCCAGACTTATCCACCAGAACACAGGCACTAGTCCCCTCCACCAGGAAGCCTACACAACCCACTGAACCAACCTTAGCCACTGGGGACAGACACCAAAAACAACAGGAACTACGAACCTGCAGCCTGCAAAAAGGAGACCCCAAACACAGTAAGATAAGCAAAATGAGAAGACAGAGAAACACACAGCAGATGAAGGAGCAAGATAAAAAACCCACCAGACCTAACAAATGAGGAGGAAATAGGCAGTCTACCTGAAAAAGAATTCAGAATAATGATAGTAGAGATGATCCAAAATCTTGGAAATAGAATAGACAAAATGCAAGAAACATTTAACAAGGACCTAGAAGAACTAAAGATGAAACAAACAATGATGAAGAACACAATAAATGAAATGAAGAATACTCTAAATGGGATCAATAGCAGAATAACTGAGGCAAAAGAACGAATAAGTGACCTGGAAGATAAAATAGTGGAAATAACTACTGCAGAGCAGAATAAAGAAAAAAGAATGAAAAGAACTGAGGACAGTCTCAGAGACCTCTGGGACAACATTAAACGTACCAACATTTGAATTATAGGGGTTCCAGAAGAAGAAGAGAAAAAGAAAGGGACTGAGAAAATATTTGAAAACGTCCTATAGTTGAAAACGTCCCTAATATGGGAAAGGAAATAGTTAATCAAGTCCAGGAAGCACAGAGAGTCCTATACAGGATAAATCCAAGGAGAAATACGCCAAGACACATATTAATCAAACTGTCAAAAACTAAATACAAAGAAAACATATTAAAAGCAGCAAGGGTAAAACAACAAATAACACACAAGGGAATCCCCATAAGGTTAAGAGCTGATCTTTCAGCAGAAACTCTGCAAGCCAGAAGGGACTGGCAGGACATATTTAAAGTGATGAAGGAGAAAAACCTACAACCAAGCTTACTCTACCCAGCAAGGATCTCATTCAGATTTGATGGAGAAATTAAAACCTTTACAGACAAGCAAAAGCTGAGAGAGTTCACCACCAAACCATCTTTACAACTGCTAAAGGAACTTCTCTAGGCAAGAAACACAAGAGAAGGAAAAGACCTACAATAACGAACCCAAAACAATTAAGAAAATGGGAATAGGAACATACATATCAATAATTACCTTAAATGTAAATAGACTAAATGCTCCCACCAAAAGACACAGATTAGCTGAATGGATACAAAAACAAGACCCATATATTTGCTGTCTAAAAGAGACCCACTTCAGACCTAGAGACACATACAAAATGAAATTAAGGGGATGGAAAAAGATATTTCATGCAAATGGAAACCAAAAGAAACCTGGAGTAGCAATTCTCATATCAGACAAAATAGACTTTGAAATAAAGAATATTAGAAGAGACAAAGAAGGACATTACATAATGATCAAGGGATTGATCCAAGAAGAAGATATAACAATTGTAAATATTTATGCACCCAACATAGGAGCACCTCAATACATAAGGCAAATACTAAGATCCATAAAAGGGGAAATCAACAGTAACACATTCATAGTAGGGGACTTTAGCATCCCACTTTCACCAATGGACAGATCATCCAAAATGAAAATAAATAAGGAAACACAAGCATTAAATGATACATTAAACAAGATGGACTTAATTGATATTTATAGGATATTCCATCCAAAAACAACAGAATACACAGTTTTCTCAAGTGTTCTTGGAACATTCTCCAGGATAGATCATATCTTGGGTCACAAATCAAGCCTTAGTAAATTTAAGAAAATTGAAATTGTATCAAGTATCTTTTCCGACCATAATGCTATGAGATTAGATATCAATTACAGGAAAAGATCTGTAAAAAATACAAACACATGGAGGCTAAAATAAACAATACACTACTTAATAACGAAGTGATCACTGAAGAAATCAAAGAGGAAATAAAAATATACCTAGAAACAAATGACAATGGAGACACGACGACCCAAAATCTATGGGATGCAGCGAAAGCAGTTCTTAGAGGGAAGTTTATAGCAATACAATCCTACCTTAAGAAACAGGAAACATCTCGAATAAACAACCTAACCTTGCTCCTAAAGCAATTAGAGAAAGAAGAACAAAAAAACCCCAAAGTTAGCAGAAGGAAAGAAATCATAAAAATCAGATCAGAAATAAATGAAAAAGAAATGAAGGAAATGATAACAAAGATCAATAAAACTAAAAGCTGGTTCTTTGAGAAGATAAACAAAATTGATAAACCATTAGCCAGACTCATCAAGAAAAAAAGGGAGAAGACTCAAATCAATAGAATTAGAAAAGCAACTGACACTGCAGAAATACAAAAGATCATGAGAGGTTACTACAAGCAACTCTATGCCAATAAAATGGACAACCTGGAAGAAATGGACAAATTCTTAGAAATATACAACCTGCCAAGACTGAATCAGGAAGAAATAGAAAATATAAACAGACCAATCACAAGCAGTGAAATTGAAACTGTGATTAAAAATCTTCCAACAAACAAAAGCCCAGGCCCAGATGGCTTCACAGGCAAATTCTATCGAACATTTAGAGAAGAGCTAACACCTATCCTTCTCAAACTCTTCCAAAATATAGCAAAGGGAGGAACACTCCCAAACTCATTCTACGAGGCCACCATCACCTTGATACCAAAACCAGACAAGGATGTCACAAAGAGAGAAAACTACAGGCCAATATCACTGATGAACATAGATGCAAAAATCCTCAACAAAATACTAGCAAACAGAAACCAACAGCACATTAAAAGGATCATACACCATGATCGAGTGGGGTTTATTCCAGGAATGCAAGTATTCTTTAATATACGCAAATCAATCAATGTGATAAACCATATTAACAAATTGAAGGAGAAAAACCATATGATCATCTCAATAGATGCAGAGAAAGCTTTTGACAAAATTCAACACCCATTTATGATAAAAACCCTGCAGAAAGTAGGCATAGAGGGAACTTCCCTCAACATAATAAAGGCCATATATGACAAACCCAAAGCCAACATCGTCGTAAATGGTGAAAAACTGAAAGCATTTCCACTAAGATCAGGAACAAGACAAGGTTGCCCACTCTCACCACTCTTATTCAACATAGTTTTGGAAGTTTTAGCCACAGCAATCAGAGAAGAAAAGGAAATAAAAGGGATCCAAATCGGAAAAGAAGAAGTAAAGCTGTCACTGTTTGTAGATGACATGATACTATACATAGAGAATCCTAAAGATGCTACCAGAAAACTACTAGAGCTAATCAATGAATTTGGTAAAGTAGCAGGATACAAAATTAATGCACAGAAATCTCTAGCATTCCTATACACTAATGATGAAAAATCTGAAAGTGAAATCAAGAAAACACTCCCATTTACCATTGCAACAAAAAGAATAAAATATCTAGGAATAAACCTACCTAAGGAGACAAAAGACCTCTGTGCAGAAAATTATAAGACACTGATGAAAGAAATTAAAGATGATACAAGCAGATGGAGAGATATACCATGTTCTTGGATTGGAAGAATCAACATTGTGAAAATGACTCTACTACCCAAAGCAATCTACAGATTCAATGCAATCCCTATCAAACTACCACTGGTATTTTTCACAGAACTAGAACAAAAAAATTCACAATTTGTATGGAAACACAAAAGACCCCGAATAGCCAAAGCAATCTTGAGAAAGAAAAACGGAGCTGGAGGAATCAGGTTCCCTGACTTCAGACTATACTACAAAGCTACAGTAATCAAGACAGTATGGTACTGGCACAAAAACAGAAAGATAGATCAATGGAACAGGATAGAAAGCCCAGAGATAAACCCATGCACATATGGTCACCTTATCTTTGATAAAGGAGGCAGGAATGTACAGTGGAGAAAGGACAGCCTCTTCAATAAGTGGTGTTGGGAAAACTGGACAGGTACATGTAAAAGTATGAGATTAGATCACTCCCTAACACCATACACAAAAATAAGCTTGAAATGGATTAAAGACCTAAATGTAAGGCCAGAAACTATCAAACTCTTAGAGGAAAACATAGGCAGAATACTCTATGACATAAATCACAGCAAGATCCTTTTTGACCCACCTCATAGAGAAATGGAAATAAAAACAAAAATAAACAAATGGGGCCTAATGAAACTTCAAAGCTTTTGCACAGCAAAGGAAACCATAAACAAGACCAAAAGACAACCCTCAGAATGGGAGAAAATATTTTCAAATGAAGCAACTGATGAAGGATTAATCTCCAAAATTTATAAGCAGCTCATGCAGCTGAATAACAAAAAAACAAACAACCCAATGCAAAAATGGGCAGAAGGCCTAAATAGACATTTCTCCAAAGAAGATATACAGACTGCCAACAAACAAATGAAAGAATGCTCAGCATCATTAATCATTAGAGAAATGCAAATCAAAACTACAATGAGATATCATCTCACACCAGTCAGAATGGCCATCATCAAAAAATCTAGAAACAATAAATGCTGGAGAGGGTGTGGAGAAAAGGGAACCCTCTTGCACTCTTGGTGGGAATGTAAAGTGTTACAGCCACTATGGAGAACAGTATGGAGCTTCCTTAAAAAATTACAAATAGAACTACCATATGACCCAGCAATCCCACTACTGGGCATATACCCTGAGAAAACCATAATTCAAAAAGAGTCATGTACCAAAATGTTCATTGCAGCTCTATTTACAATATCCCGGAGATGGAAACAACCTAAGTGTCCATCATTGGATAAATGGATAAATAAGATGTGGTACATATATACAATGGAATATTACTCAGCCATAAAAAGAAACGAAACTGAACTATTTGTAATGAGGTGGATAGACCTAGAGTCTGTCATACAGAGTGAAGTAAGTCAGAAAGAGAAAAACAAATACCGTATGCTAACACATGTATATGTAATTTAAGAAAAAAATGTCATGAAGAACCTAAGGGTAAGACAGGAATAAAGACACAGACCTACTAGAGAATGGACTTGAGGATATGGGGAGGGGGAAGGGTAAGCTGTGACCAAGCGAGAGAGAGGCATGGACATATATACACTACCAAACGTAAGGTAGATAGCTAGTGGGAAGCAGCCGCATAGCACAGGGAGATCAGCTCAGTGCTTTGTGACCACCTGGAGGGGTGGGATAGGGAGGGTGGGAGGGAGGGAGATGCAAGAGGGAAAAGAAATGGGAACATATGTATATGTATAACTGATTCACTTTGTTATAAAGCAGAAACTAACAACAAAAAGGAAAACGAATATAGATCCCCAGGCCAAAGGAAGAAAAGCAAAACTTATTCTATTTATTTTATTGACATGCCTAAGTCATTTTTGGTCTATAGCCTGATTTTCACTGGCTTTTTAAAAAATTAACTTTTATTAGAGTATTGATTTACAATGTTGTGTTAGTTTCTGCTGTACAACAAAGTGAATCAGTTATATATATACATATATCCACCCTTTTTTAGATTCTATTTCCATATAGGTCATTACAGAGTACTGAGTAGAGTTCCCTGTGCTATACAGTAGGTTCTTATTATCAGTAGTTATCTGTTTTATATATAGTAGTGTGTATATGTCAGTCCCAATCTCCCAATTTGTCCCTCCCCTCTCCCTTCCCCCTTGGTAACCGTAAGTTTGTTTTCTACATCTGTGACTCTATTTCTGTTTTGTAAATAGGCTCATTTGTACCATTTTTTTAGATTCCACATATAAGTGATATCATATGGCACTTGTCTTTCTCTGTCTGACTTACTTCACTCAGTATGACAATCTCTAGGTCCACCCATGTCGCTGCAAATGGCATTGTTTTGTTCTTTTTTATGGCTGAGTAATATTCCATTGTATATATGCACCATATCTTCTTTTTCCATTCTTCCTTCAATGTACATTTAGGTTGCTTCCATGTCTTTTTAATGAGATTTGTAGCTCTCCCCATTTGTGGTAGAGCTTGTTTTCATGAGAATGCTATTCCCATATTCACTTGCCTGCAAACCATTCCTGCAAAGATGGGTACAGCACTACCCAGAAAAGAAGTTGTCATATCTCTTCAGTAAAGTAGACAGGTGTTGTCAATCACACAGCTGATTCCAAATCAAATTTTTGGCAAAAGGTGGCAAAAGAGCACCAGAAACTTGATTTTACGCGTTATAAGAGGCATGATACTGCTGTTCAGAAACTCTTCAATTTGTTCTCGACTGTTTCTAAGTTAAGCCATCTTCCACAAACCCACAACCAAATGCATGCCTGCTCATGCCCACTAGTGGACTGGGACTTAGGATGCAGCTAAGGTCTTACCAAGCCTATAAAACTTACTTAATTCCTATGATGTCAAGGGGCCAAAAATCAGCATCTCCTCTCAAAAGTCAAGAAAATATATAGTCTTTAGACAGGCATCAAACAATACTATTGGCAGTTTACTTTATTCAAAATGATGTTCTGGTGTTAATTTGATAATGCTTATGAGGTTGTTTGAGCTCATTTGGAGCCAGTATAAATATATACAGAACTTGTGGCAATAGCTGTTAAATTCTTTGCCTACCTGCCTTAAAGTGTTCAGATACCTGTTCGCTAAGAAACATCCTCCTTCTTTAATACCCAGTAATGCTTTTGATTTTTAAGCTGTCTCCCAGACCATGGCCAAAGTGAGATGTTTTGAGCATAACTGATATCTAAACTATCACCGATCTCCTGTTTTTCTTATCCCTCTATTTCCACCACTGCCACAATCCTCATCCAACTTAACAGGATTTCTCACCCTTATTACTGCAATATCCTCATAACTGATCCCCTTTCTCTCAATCATGCCCAATTCTATCCAGTTTTTTGCTTTGTAAATTAACTTTTTTTTTCATTGTGTCCCCTTTCTACCCTATTAAGACATTTGCTTAACTTCCCATTTCCTTAGGATAAGGTTAAACAAAATCTTAACGTGGACTATAAAGTGTAAGAGAGTCAGAGCTGCCTACGTTTCCATCACTGGTTTTTCCTGCTTTCCCAGTCTTTCTGCTCCCCATACTCACCAGAGTCTCTCTTGCCTACAGAACTCTGAAATGCTGATCTCTGCCTCCTCTCAATTATCCCACCTTCTCCATCGTCCAGAATCCCTCCAACACTATACTAGCTCACTTCTACTCCTCCTGCAGACTCAGTGTTAATTCTACGTCCCCAAGAAGTCTTTAAATGACCACTGGTGTCCATGTCCTATCCTTGTGGTGTATTCTCATTGCACCCTTTACTTCACCTTTCTTGATACTCTTAACTGGTGAAATGATTTATTATCTATATTTCTTACAGGTCCTAAGTTCTGTGTCATCAAGAGCTCTTTCTGCTTCATGCTTGACCACATGTATATCCAGTGCCTAGCACATAAAGGAAGCCTAATCAATATTTGTTAAATAAATTAGTGAAGTTTATAGGACTCTTTGATTTCTGCACTAATAACAAAGTCTCCAAGAAGAACTTACTGAATCCTAGGATAAGTGCCCACACATTTGTCACTCTTCCAGAAACAGACTCTAATTACTATTGAATTTGCAGAACTCCATGTGCCATTTTTAGCATAAATGGAATGCAGAATTAAAAGATAATTTTGAAGTCAGTTATATGTTCTGCCTGGGAAAAATAATCTAAATACATATGAATAATTATGTATATACTAATATCCCTTCACTCTGATAATGCATGTTCCATCCTATTGCTTAGGGAAGAAAAGTTTACAATCCCATCACTTTATATATGCACAATTTACTTTCCTATTTTTAATTCTTTCCACTTATCACCATTTGACAAAATTTACTTGTGTATATATGTCTTATTATTGCAGCCTCCGAAGAATATATGCTTCATGAGAGCAGGGACCTCTGTCTGATGTTGATCACTATGAGTTCGTGCCTGACTCATACATAGTAAGTGTTTGATAGATATTATTGGATAAATAAATTGTCCTTGTTTCTTGTAGCTAAAGTAAATAATTTTAAAAATATCAATCCCAGGCTGACCTTAGAAATGGATAAATGTTGAATGATTTAAAGGTCTAATTGCTGAAAATATGTTTCCTATCCAGATGCCATTGTGTATGAAAACATGTCATTGATCCGGTTCCTATTAAGGGTTTGGCTTTAAAAATATAGACTCTAAGGAACATACACCAAGGTTTTAAAACTATATCTTTTCCACTTGGCAAGAGTGACCTAGATAAATAACAGAAAGTGATTCTAGTGAAGGAAAAACTGTAATACAGGTGGTAAGGAAGGATGGAAAAAAATGCCAACTACTTTATTCTTTTTTTAAAAAGTTTTTTTGAAGATTTTGTTTTTGATGTGGACCATTTTAAAGTCTTTATTGAATTTATTACAGTATTACTTCTGTTTTATATTTTGGTTTTTTGGCCACGAGGCATGTGGGATCTTAGCTCCCCAACCAGTGATGGAACCGGTACCCCCTGCATTTGAAGGCGAAGTCTTAACCACTGGACCGCCAGGGAAGTCCCTCACCTTCTTTAAACTTTTGCCTGGTATTCTCTCTTTTTGAATCCAAGATGTACTGAAAATCAGGGCCATACTAAACCAGTGAGAAGCTAGTCTACTTTTTAAGATTTCTACAGATGTCACTTCAATGCCTACTCAGTTATTTTAATTTGTTTTACTTCTGTCATCACTTCCCATCAAATGTATGAAACGGTCACCTTTCCCTTGTACCTCAAATCACTTGCCTTCTGAGTAGCAAACTTTATTGCGAGCTTATAATTACAGGCTACATAAAACCATGCTAGAAATAGAGAAGTGACCAGTTATTCTAGTTCATGTTCAGTTAGTGAGGGATATCCAAATCGATACAGGGAATGGACTTTTCACCTGCATATTTCGTTCTAATTCAACTCTTTGTTCAGCTACCAGGAAATTTATTTTACAAGGTTTTGCAGGAATTTATGGATTTTTCCATACTCAATGACTTTTAATAATATTTTAAGTATCTTTGAGAATTAGGAACTGGATGCCTAAAAATTAACATCTCTCAAACAATATTCACAAGACTCTGATATGACTTTCCCCTGTACCTGTCAAACATTTTTTTTTTTCTTTGATGCTTACTTTCAATGCAAAAAACAAAATTAGCAGCAAGTGTGCACTCTGAGGAAAATGAAGTGAGACTGCTTTCAGCAGCACCTTCAGCTAAATGCTTCTTAACATAATGAATTTTTATCCACCTGGAGAATTTTGGAAATGTAGTAATATTCAAAATATACTTGGATCTGGGAATACTGTGACCACAAAATCACTTTGTATTACTGTATCCAAGTGAAATAGCTATTAATCTTAAACTATTATAGAAAAAATTTAATGAGATTATTAAAATAACTATTAAAACCCCTTACTCTCAGACATTTTGATATTATGACAAAATTTTTAAAGTATATTTTATATATGTGTAATTCATATATAGTGGAAAAATCATATACTTTGGGATGAAGAAAACTTATTTTAAGTTCCAGACCCAGCTTCTACTGGTATGGTCAAGTTACTTGACCTCTTTAAGCCTCAATTTCCTTAGTTTAATTATGAGAAAATATCAGACAAACCCAAATTGAGGAACATTCTACAAAATCTCCAACCAATATTTCTCAAAAATGTGAAGATCATGAAAAATAAGGAAAGAATTCACAAACTAGAAAAGACTACAGAGACATGATGGTTATAAACAATTTCTATCCCAAGACTGAATCCTGGAATAGAAAAAAGCATTCATGGAAGACAGGTTAAAGCTGAATCAAATCTGGAGTTTAGTTAATACAGGTACCAAGTTTGGTTTCTTAGCTTATTTAGATAACATAGTAATAATAGGAAAAGCCAGATATTGAAGATATGGGTGCTCTCTGTACTATCTTTACAACTTTTCTTTAAATTAAATTTATTTCAAAATAAAAAGTTTTGTACAAAATTAATTTAAAAAATAAAAATAGGGCTTCCCTGGTGGCGCAGTGGTTGAGAGTCTACATGCCGATGCAGGGGACGCGGGTTTGTGCCCCGGTCTGAGAAGATCCCACATGCCGTGGAGCAGCTGGGTCCGTGAGCCATGGCCGCTGAGCCTGCGCATCCGGAGCCTGTGTTCCACAATGGGAGAGGCCACAACAGTGAGAGGCCCATGTACCGCAAAAAAAAAAAATTAATTAAAAAAATAAAAATATTTAATAAAAATAACCATAAAACAGAATTATAGATAAAATGAAATGCAGCTAAATAATTATAGTCTTCATTTTACCATTATTTTAATCAAAATAAAAGGCTTTCAATATATAAAGTATAAAATTTTCTATCATATAATGTACACTGTGAATCAATAATTTGAGTAATTTTTATTAAGTTATCTAAAATATGTAAACATATGTTCATTTGCTGGAGTCAGAGCTCTCATTAGCTTCTCAAAGGGTTCTAGAACTCAAAGAAGCCTTGGAAGGAGGAGAAAGAGCAGAAGAAGAGGAGGAGGAGGAGAAATAACATTCATGGAGTACAAGCTCGTGGGACGGGACTGTGTTAACGATCTTATCTGAATTATCTCATTGAATGCTCACAATTTCCTGAGTTATGGTTATTATCCCTATTTTCCCTGTCAAGCAAAAGGAGCTTATGATCTTGCCCAAATTCACACTGCTAATAGCCGGGAGTATTTAACTATAGAGCCCAAACAAATGTACACTGTATTACACTGTAAGCCCCAAAATTTAAAGGCCACTTGTCCACGTGGATGGGAATGACAGAGTTCTATCAACAATTCTAAACAGAAGAAAAAGGAAAAGAAAAATTTAAACGAAGACAAGAGGGCAATGACAAAACTTGGTAAATTATTCACTCACTTTTTTAGAGGTGTTTAATTTAAATTATCTGTGAATTATCTAAGAAATAGTTGGCCTTACAGATACCTCTGTACTGTTTTTGATCATTGCTCTTCTGAAAAAATTATTTTAAAAGTTGTTTAAAACAACCTAAAAGCCACAAAGAAAATCTGTTTCAGTTTTGAAACCTGTGTCAGTTTAATCTTGGTGACTCAAATAGCAAGCCTCGATTAGAACTCAGAGCTCTGGACTTCTTGTTCAACTGCTCCCACTCTTGGGAACTCCTAATATTCATGAAACTTAGACTAGAACTCATGGAAATATCAACAGTAGTGCAAGCATAGCTAAAGAAAGTGAGTCCATTTGGGAAGGCTTATCAAAAGAGGAAAATGTTCTTTCCTTTCATCAGCTCAGGTGATTCAAGCAAACTGTCAACTTATGTTTCCATCATAATTATTTCCTTCAGCTGGACTTACTACATCTCCCATGAATGAAGTCACTACATGCATACAAGGTTGTAAAATCAAGGCCCATCCCTGTTGCTAAAGTTTACAATCAAAAGAACACAAAGAACAAACACAAAAATAAGCTTCATCACACAGGACTGACAAACTCAGGAAAGATCTAAGACTTATCCATTATGAAAACCTAAAGAGAAGGGTTTGTTTCAGAAGAGGAAGAGATGGCAATGAGATGGATATTAGCATTTGGGCTTCAAATGTCTAGAGCCATTGAAAACATGGGTTTCTTTTCTACTTTACGACTGTTGAGAGCCACTTGGTTTCATTCTTTTGCAGAAACGCATTCTGCCTTTTGGAAGGAAAAACAATGATCTTCAGCTCCCTGAATTATTCAGAGATAACATGGAGCATTGGAAATAACAAGTTCCCTGATACAGCTCCATGAAATTAATAGTCAGGCTCTCAGTGCCATACTAACATATCCAAAGTGACCTAACCAAGTCATCTCTCATGCTACATTTCTGTCCCTCTCAAAATATGTGAATTACTACAGTTATAGTAGGGTGACTCTTCAATCCTTATAGTAAGTTTAAGAGATATACAAATCGACTGCCAGTAATTAGTTTATTGGTGTGTGGTAGCCATCATCAATCTAAGAGCTCTACACAGAATTCATGTAGACTGAACTATCTAATTTGTTACTGTATTCAAATGGGAAAGAGCATGCAAAGTTCTTTGCACAGAGCTTTCTACATAATAAAAACTCAACAAATCTCAGCTATTATTTGATTATTGTTAGTTTTTCCTGGTCCTCCCTCTGATGTTAAACTTGAAAGAAACACATTTGTGAAATCATAGGTAAAGACAACTAAATCTGGAGAAGTCTATTAGATTACAAGACCAAACTAGCATATTAAGGGGGTGGGGGCAGGGAAGAATCTAAGAAAATTTCACAGCCTCTCTTCCTGATTCATTTTAGTGTTAACAACCCTGTCAGGAAATTCCTCAATTATTCTAACCTAACTACCTCATACTGCAATTTATTTCCTCATGTTCTGGCTTCAATGGAGATAGAGAACAGATGGTCACTCTCCTTTGCATAATAATAGTAAAAAAAATGTTTTGTGGGTTCAAAGACTTAGTAAATCTTTCCTTGATTATTTTCTTCACTCAACAAATAAGCCTAGTTCATTAAACACCATCAGTAGCAGTATGTTTGAATATAGAAGACAAGTGTTAATTATCAAGAAAAGCTTGATATACATCACTATTTATGTGCACAAAACATCCTCAAATTTGGCTATTTTGAGCAAGCATCTGTATAAATCATACAGCAACAGGATAGCAAGTGATTTCTTTGAAGATCTCTTTGAAGAAGAGATTTCTAGGAACTAAATGCAAAATAAAATTAAGAAAATTCTTAAGTAACCAACAGTAGGATAACTTCTGCAAAAAAAAAATGATTGGGATCAGTTCTGCCACATTTTTAAACTCATGTTCAATTTAAGAGAGATTTGAATAGTTTTAGATTAATTTACCTAGGCTAATATAAGCTTCAGAACAAATGATAGAGTGTTATATTTTATGGAGACAAAACAACAAAATTCTGGATAAAAAAATAATACACATCATTAAAATCTTTGATAAGACTGATGAGAAAAGACATCTGTTGATTTAGCTGACAAGACTTGAGAACGCGTCCAGGATTGAGTAGATGAAAACAGAAACGTTTACTAAAAAGTAGCATGTCTAAAACATAGTCAGGACATTTTTACATATACTTAAAAAGCGAAAGAACGATTTCTGGCATCAAAAGGACAGTTCATTCATCTGCATCTTCAAGAATTGAATTTTGTCATTTTATGTTTCTCCTTTCAATGTTTTTTTTCCCCCACTAAATTTGTTTTTGACAGCCTCTTTCCCTCCTTCTCGCTTTCAAACATATCCAGCAAATTTTGAGCTTTAAAAAACTATTCTAGGGCTTCCCTGGTGGGAAAGTGGTTGAGAGTCCGCCTGCCGATGCAGGGGACACGGGTTCGTGCCCCAGTCTGGGAAGATCCCACATGCCGCGGAGCGTCTGGGCCCGTGAGCCATGGCCGCTGAGCCTGCGCGTCCGGAGCCTGTGCTCCGCAACGGGAGAGGCCGCAACAGTGAGAGGCCCGCATACCGCAAAACAACAACAACAACAACAACAAAACTATTCTATTATTAAAATCAAATTCTATTACTGGTAACCAATCCCTTATATTTTAGAAGTTATTAGAATTCAATCTAAAAAGTGTGAATAGCTTTTTTTATTCCTTGGGCTATGGGATAAAGTGTTCATGCTTTATGAGTCTCATCTCATTTTCACAAGAGTTGGACAAACCTATACACAGGGCTGAGCATCACATATTTTCCAGGTTTGTTTTTCCACAAATTTATAGTCACTCAAATCCAACATGCTTTTTCTTAGGAAATATTCTCTTAATTTTCAGCCTGTTCATTTTCAGAAAAATGTAATCCACTTGTAAGAATCATCTCACAAAGTAATTTAAAAATCAAATCTAATTTATTTAAATGGAAGTTAAATTCACTTCTAAAAAACAAATTATCTTCTCCCTTTCAAATATATAACCATCCTGCCTGTGTGAGAGATTTGTTAGAAAGAACTCATAGAAACAACATATCCATGTTTTTGCTAACAGAATATGCCAGCTTCTTTTTCCTAATTCTTGAATATTTTTCTCTTTGAGTTGTCCTATAGCTGTTCTATGTAAAAGTAAAACTTTCATCCACCAGTGGAAACAGGTGAACTATGTATGTGTCCAAATCTCAGTTTATTTTAGATAAAGAATTAAAAATAAACTCTAAAGGACTCTTTTTTTGAAATCCCAGATTATGTTAGATCCTTCTTCTGTATATTTTAATGATACACCGTACTTGTCTTTCAACATAAAAAACACAGTCATAATTTTTAAAATTACTTTGAGAAATTATTTAATCTCCCTCTCCCCTGGGAGAACCTAAATTCCATGGGGGTGGGTACCTTTTTCTCTTATTCTAGTACATTGCTGCATAAAGTAGGCATTCAAATATTTATTGAATGAAAGAATTAGTTCATGAATTTCAAGTTTCTGATATTTCATTGAAATTAGAAATAATCCCTTATGGCTCTAAGTAATGGCCTTTAGAGGAGGAGGCAAGATCAAGATGGCAGAGTAGGAAGACCCTGAGCTCACGTCCTCCCACAAACACACAAAAACTACACTACATATAGAACAGCTCTCTCTGAGAATGGCCTGAGGACTAGTAGAAAGGCTTTCTACAACCAAGGATACAACTGAGACTGGTAGGAGGGGAAGAGAAACAATCTCGTCAGGATCCACAGGAATCCCTCCCCACGCTGACAGCAGGTGACCCAGAGGAGGAGGGGCATATCACAAGCTTGGCACTCCACCCTAAGAAGCAAGGGATTCTAGCCCCACATTGGGCACCTTGGTCCGAGGATCTGGACCTGGGAAGATGAGCCCCCTTGCCTGGTCTTGAAAACCAGTGGGGCTTAGCAGAGGACTACAGGAAACTGAGACTCCACTCTTAAAGAGCATGTGCAGAGAGTGGCTCCCTCTGGGTTCCGGCACAGAGACAGTAGATTGAATGAAAAGTGCCTGGTGCTCTGAAGACCATACAGGGCTGCAGCTTCTGTTTCTCCGGCTCCAGCCCCACTACCTGCCAAGGCAGTGACTGCTATTGCACTATGGGAGAAGCCATGGCTTGCGCTGGGCGGTGGCTCCAGCCCCTCCAGCTCCAGCCTCATATCCCACCAAAGCAGTGACTACCATCACGCCCAAGGAGAAGCTCTGGCCCAGCTCACTTAAGATCCAGCTCCCCAACCAAAGTCACAGGGCACATGCAGACTGCACAGGAATGCTCCCACACAGAGATACATCTTCAAGACTAGGATAGGTAACTGTTTCACCTAACTTCATATAGACAAACAGAGAAAGTAAAACAAAATGAGATGACAGAGGAATAAAACCCAGGAAATTATACAAATGAAATGGAGATAAGTAATTTACCTGATAAAGAGTTCAAAACAATTGTCATAAAAATACTCACTGAACTTGGGAAAAGAATAGAGGAACATGGTGAGAACTTCAATGAAGAATTAGAAAATATAAAAAGAGCAAATCAGAGCTGAAGAATACAATAACTGAAATGAAATGTACACTTGAATAAATTAACAGCAGGTTAGGTGATACAGAAGAATGCATAAGCAAACTGGAAGGCAGAATAGTGGAAAGCTTCCAATCAGAACAGCAAAAAGGAAGAAGAAAAAAAGGGAACTCTTGTGCACTTGGTGGGAATGTAAATTGCTACAGCCATTATGGAAAACTGTATGGAGGATCCTCAAAAAATTAAAACTAGAGCTGCCATATGACTCAGCAATTCCACTCCTGAGTATTTATTCAAAGAAAACCAAAACACTAATTAGAAAAGATATATGTACCCCTATGTTCATAGCAGCATTATTTACAGTAGTCAAGATATGGAAGCAACCTAACTGCCCATCAACAGATGAATAAATAAAGAAGTGGTGTATATATATATACAATGGAATATTACTCAGTCATAAAAGAGAATGAAATCTTGCTGTTTGTGACAACATGGACAGACCTAGAGGTTATTATGCTTAGTGAAATAAGTCAGACAGAGAAAGACAAATACTGTATGTTTTCACTTATGTGTAGAATCTAAAAAACAAAACAAACAAAGAGAACAGAACAGAAACAGACTCACAGATATAGAGAACAAACTAGTGGTTACCACAAGACAGTGGGGTCGGGGGAGGGGTGAAATAGGTGAAGGGATTAAGAGGTACAAACTGCCAATTACAAAATAAATAAGTCATAAGGATATAGTATACCACACAGAGAAAATAGTATGTTATAATAACTTTGTAGAATAACCTACAAAATATTGAACCATTACGTTATACACCTGAAACTAATAATACTATAAATCACCTCTACATCAATAAATTTTTAAAGAGAAAGAAAAAGAAATGGCCTTTAGTAAACTTGATTCATGGCACTAAAAAATTCATTTGGACCCCTAATACTATTTCAGCTGTGTGATTGAACATAATGCTAGTAAGGATAGAGAAATAGATATTTTTCTCTGGTTCATTAAACACTTCTATAAATGATAGAAACTGACTGCCCTGATAGTCTCTTTTATTTTAAACAATTAAAAAAATGGTTGGGTGACAGTTCTGTGACAGAATAGAGTTGTTCCATTAAGCATCTCACTATAAAATGATTCTGTGGTGCTAATCATATCCCTAGAGATGTATATAAAGAAATTTCTTCATGTTTCTCTGCCCTTACATGTCAGAATTGTAAAGTCATTCTGTTATATAAATTGTGCATCACTTTATGTTCATTGTAGCCATGACAGTGTAAAACTAATTAAGGGGCAAATCCCTGGAGCCCATTAGCTTCCATCTTCCCTTTGGGACCAATTACATAAAGAAAATAAGCTCCCATAAACAAGTGTTTTTTGCTCATCTCATCTCTCATTTTGTCTTAGTAAACAGGAATATTTACTTGGACTTGTGAACTTTTGAACAAGGTGTCCTGCTTCCAAAAATATTTATTTGGATTCTGGCCCACTGACAAAAAAACAAAACAGAAGCCAGAAACCAGCCTGGGTAATACAGTTATGCCAAAACTTATCTGACTGTCAGAAGGCAACCCATGGAGGGTCAGATCCACAAAACATTTCTCCGTTTCTTTAAACTCAAACAGTGCTGGAAAAGTTCCAAATGTTTTGCAGGGCTGGAGAGCTAATGTTCTAATTCTATTAGAACATATTAATGGGACTATCCTTTCTCATCAATACCAGTTAATCAATCCAAAGAGAGGTATTGATCACAAGGAGTTATCTCAGTTATAGCAATCTTAATACTCCTATATAATTTAACATAAAACTAAGGAGCATCCAAGATATTGAAGTACATTTGTTTGAAGGGCAACTGGAGCACGAATGACTTGTTTTCCTTGACAGCTCTAATAAAGCCTTCAAAAGCAATGCAACCCAAACCATCAGTGGCTTCCTTTTTTTTAATACACAGTTAAAGCCTTCACTAGCCTCTCCAGTGAATGATTTGACAGAATAAGACTCTTGATTTGAACCATATTACATGGTGTATTAGGTAGAAAATGCCAAGAGCAGAAGGCAATCATCAGATGCGGGATCCGTGAAGCAAATTTACTGAAACTGTTAGTAAATTTACTGGATCATTGCTTTTGGAATTCCATATAAATCATGCAGGTCACTGTATTTAGAAAAAGTATGTAACTGCCTAAATGCAATATCAAAGAATGATAACAGAATGCTCCCTGAAATTACTTTTGTTGAGAATGACCTGCCTTTGCTTCAGCTTTTCCTTCAGATCCAGTCAAATGTGTTTCAATCCTTATTCAAATAAAGAGTATGGGATAGCTTTTCAAAACCAATAACAGAAAATTGCTTTTGGAAAGCCAAACAGAGAATACACCTTCACTTGCGTACCTTAGCACATAGCCACCACAGATCATAGTCCTACAACTAATTTCAGCCAGCTCTCCAGCCAAAAGTGCTTATGAACAGCAAATACCCAATAACAGAAAGTTGCTGCCATCTACAGTCTTCATGAAACTTTATCCTAAATATTCAAAAATTTTTCTGAAATCACAAACAGTCCCTATTTTAAACAGATTCAACGTATCAGCCTATATTCCCAAAAAAGAATACATGAGAAAGCACCCTGTTCATTAAAACCTTCCAGATGATCTCTGAGATTTATTAGTTGGACTTGATCTTTTAAACCCAGATGGATTTAATTTTAAAAAAACAAGTAGTTAAAACCTAGAATAATTTTAGTAATTTAGCTTTCTTGTACCAAGTAATATATAAACAGCAACAAATATCTCTTATGACCTTATCTATATTTTCACAGTGGTCTTAATCATCATCTAATTAATTTTTTCCTCTTATAACCACTTAATTAGTAACATACAAATTACTGTTAAATGCCAAGTGGTAAAATGATTAACTGCTGAGAATCTGAATTGAGAAGGCTTATCTTCAAACTCTGGCTCTACAGCTTATCAGTGGTATGACATTGGACAAGGAACTTGGCAACTCTGTGCCTCAGTTTCTTCCTTATTAAAGTGGAGAAAATACCTATTCTGTAAGGGTATTGTGAGATTTAAATTTAAAAATTCATTAACAGCACTAATAACAGTCACTGACATTTAGCTCCTTAAATGTTAGCCTTGTCATAATAAATTCTATTGTTATGAGAGTAAAAGTCACATATGAAAAGGTAAGGAATGGTACTTCATTATCTTATCTCTATGTGTGTATGTAAATTTGTATATTATATATATATACACGGAGGTGTTATCTACATTCCCATAAGTCAGCATAGTAGGTATTTTATTTATTATAAATAAATATTTACAATAATTATATTATAATAATATTTATAATTTATTTATTTTATATTATATATATAATTTATTTATATAATATAAATAAATATTTATTAATAAGCCAAAGTATTTTATTCCAGTGGTTCTCAAACCTGGTTGAGCATTGGAATATCTTTGGGAGCCCTTAAAGATTGTGGATGCCCCACTTCATTCCAAGATTCTGATGTTCACAGGCCAATTTTTTTTTCAAAGTACCCCAAGTGATTCTAATATGTGGCCAAAGTTGAGAACCAGTATTATATATTCAGTTGTACATTTTTATTGTATAACATAAAAAATTAAAATAAGATAAATTATTTCAACTATGCACGAGTTGAAAACTTGTTATGATATTCATCAACTGTGTAGCTAATTTTACCATGCCCTGTATATTGTTTTTCAATTATGTCTATATTGAAAACATTTATTTATAAAATAAACCATTTTCCTAGTTGTCAGCACATTTTGACAGTGAAGTGGAAAACAATCATATTTATTTTTACCTATCAGCAACACCACTAGAGAGGATTCTATTATTAAAGCATACCTGCTTATTTGGTTGAAGCATTTTAGCTGGTTAATTAATGGTTTAAAAAATTGGGAGATTTCTATAAGCCTGATTCTTACAGGCTTTAGCAAGTTACCCTAGCCAAATTGGAGTGAACACTAAAGGCTAATTCCATATTTGTAATCTGATAAAAAATGGGGCAAGAAAAGTAAAAAAGAAGTCATCATAGTCTATAAAGTTTATCATTTTACATTTCTACAAGTGCATTTTTAAACCACAAAATAATATTTACAGAGGCTGTGTTGTATCTGGATTCAGTAGCAAAGATCACTGTAAATGTTTATCAGTTTAAAAAACACATCCAGGTTTATGTTATAGACAAGTTTCTATATTCAGTGCCTCATACCATAAAAATTACTCAAAATGTAAAGTTTTTATGATTCTAACTGCATATCTGAGTTAGTTCTAACAATTTCAGCACGGCTAAAATAATGCTCTCTATTACAGTATGAATATGAAAACATAGTACCAAATTAGAATCTTTCAGTAGCAACCTTCATCTTAAAATGGAAATTTTTAACAAATGATTTACTATTTGCCTAGTAATGCTCACCTAACAAATACTGGTATATTTTACATTGCAAACAGATGCTTTTCTACTTCTTCCCAGAGTATGCATTCTAATATGGTCTGTGTAGTCAACATATAATTCAGACATTAAAATTACAAAAAAGAAAATATTTCACTCAAAGTGCCAAATTAAACAGCCAAGGGAGGAAAGTAGGCTTCTCAAATATTAGCAACCTTTAGGTTGCTTAGGGTAAAGCATGGCATAATTACTTACATTTTGTGTGAATTTAATGCACTAAACACACACACACGTGCGTGCACGCGCGCACACACACACACACACACACACACGCGCACACACACACACACACGCAAGAGTTATAAATATTACAGGAAAGGTCTATACTCCAAACTAGAAGAAAGGACAATGTAGGAAGAATTTGCCCAAATAATTTTTTAAAACCTGCCTCTATTCTTTATAGTTTAATGCCACAAACTGTAAAAAGCTAAAATCAATAAGAATTGACTCAAAATGAGTGTTTCAAAAGCATTATAATGCCTAATAAGTTTATAACAAAGATGAAATAGCCATCATTTTAACTGTCTCTGTATATAAATCTACATGATGATAGAGATTAGGCAGAATTATGCTAGTATCAGAACGATAGAATTTTAGGGATACAGTTATAGTAAAGACCATGTAGTCAAGTATTTCTCAATCTTTTAAAGCTATGACAATTTTTGAGAGATAATAATAATAGCTAATAATTGGATAGATGTTTTGGAGACTTATCATGTGCCAAATGCTGTTCTGTGTGCATTATGAGGTAGCGATTATTATTTCTCAGCTTTCTAGGTGAGGAATATGAGAAACAGAGAGGTTGAGTAACTTGCCAACTACTGCCTGGCCTGGCCAGGCTTCAAGCCTGAGGAGCTGGCTTCAAAGCCTAGATTGGCATTCCCTACAACACATGGCAATAACAAAAATATGTTCTCTATCAATATTTCTATTTTAAAAATAGGTTTTTAATTTTTTTAAGTATTTTATAATATTTAGTATACCTTTTGCAACAATTACACCCATGAAATATTCTTATACTCCTCTCTTACTCTCCAAATTGAAAATCATTGCTCTTGTCCAACTTTCCTGTTTTGCAGATTCATATTTTAGGAATACTATGTAAACACTTATACTGGGTGATGAGCCAAACACAAACTTTTCCTCAGTGATATTTTCAAAAATTGCTATATAAATGAGTAAAAGGTGTTAAATTTAATAAAAGATGGAGAAGTATCTGATCATTCAAAAAGCAAAAGATAACCTGAAGGATTTCTGATAGTAGCATTAGACAGGATCTTAGAGAATGGATTGGACTTAGATAAATTTAAATGGTTGATAAAAATGTTCCACGTATACAGAAATTATGAGTGAGGGGCAGAGAAGGGAAAGTGCATGTTGAATAGGAAACAAAGAGTCAAGTTTTTCAGAAATAAAAGTATGTAAATATATATAGGAAGAAATAATGTTGAAAGTAGATGAAGGAGGTTCTGGAAAGTTAGACAATTCTGTAAACAAGGATATTTGAGGTGGATGGGTATAATAAGACAAGAGCTCGGTTTTAGGCAAGTAAATCTGGTAGCAATGTGTAAAATAGATTGGTAAGCTCATAAGATACACCTAGTAAGAGAACTACAAGAATAGAGGTGGAAATGGATCATATAGGGGGAAGAAGAAAAACATACTATAGAAGTAGGATCCATACATTTTGAGAAACAAGTGGATAGAGGAGTCTAAGAGGACACGGAATTCATGAGACAGAACCACTGTGAAGATGAAGGGCCATCAACAAAAAAAGTAAACGCAAGAGAACAGCAGATATGGGAAGGTAGACCATAATTTCAGTTTGAAATGATGAATTTGAATGGTCAGAACAGTCAGGGGAAGATATCCAGCAAACATTTTTTAAACATTGCTTTGAAACTCAACAGCAAAACCAGGGTTGGGGACACAAATATAAGTATTATATTAGTTACAGATTCTGTTATAAGATATATAAGAAGATACCAAGGTAAATAGTATAGCGTGAGAAGAATAAAGAATGAAAGTAGGTCCTTGGGAAACAACTACATTGAGGAAGATAAGAGAGAGAATTGAAAAGAGGAGTCATCAAAGAGAGTGGAAATTCAGGCAAGATGTAATTAGGAAGTTATGGGTGGGAAGAGTTTTGAGAGAGTATGAGGTAAAGCCTGAGGAAGTCCATTGGATTTGTTAATAAGTTACTGACGTCCTTTGAAAAGGCATTTGTGGTAGGCAGAATAATGGCTCCCCCAAAGATGTCCACATCTAAATCCCTGGAACCTGTGTGAATATGTTACCTTACATGGCAAAAGGGATTTTGCTGATGTGATTAAACTAAGGATTTTGAGATGGGGTGATTACTCTGGATTAACTGGGTGTGTCCTAAGTATAATCACAGGGTTTTTACAAGTGAAAGAGGGAGACAGGAGAGTGAGGGAAGGAGATGCGATGATGGAAGCAAAGCAGAATTTGCAGTGATGCAATTGCTGGCTGGGGGCCATGAGCAAAGGAAAGCGTGTGGCCTCTAGAAACGGGAAAGTCAAGGAAAGTTACTTTCTTCTAGAGCCTCCAGAAGGAACAGCCTTGCCAAATTTCGATTTTAGCCTCATGAGACCCATTTCATACTTCTGACCTCCAGAACTGTAAGATAATTACTGTGTGCTGTTTTACGCCACTAAGTTCATAGTAGTTTGCTACAGCAGAAATAAGAAACTAATACATTTTGGTTAAACTAGTTGCCACTCCATCTAGAAAAAGGGTACAGATGAACTTATTTACAAAACAGAAGTAGAGTCACAAATGTAGAAAACACGCTTATGGTTACCATGGGATAAGGGTGGGGAGGGATAAATTGGGAGATTGTGGGTGACATATACACACTACTATATATAAAACAGATAAACTAACAAGGACCTACTGTATAGTACAGGGAACTCTACTCAATACTCTGTAATGACTTACATGGGAAAAGAATCTAAAACAGAGTGTATATTTTATAACTGATTCACTTTGTTCTACACCTGAAACTAACACAACACCGTAAATCAACTATACTCCAATAAAAATTTTTTTAAAAAAAGATAGTTAAAAAAAAAACAGCTAGTTGCCACTTTTCACATAAACTCTTGAGCTATAGAGTTAAGAAACCTGAAATCAAATCCCAACAGCTCAAGTTACTTAACTTTTCCATGCTTCAGTTTCCTTGTCTATAAAGTGAGGGTAATAATAGTACCTACTTCACAGGCTTGTTGAGAATATTAAATGAAATCATACATGTGAAATATTTGGATTAGTGTCCAGCACATAGCAAGTGCTCAATAAAGTTTGTTATTATTATGCCATATGATGAAGGGTTAAGGAGTACCCTAACTAACAACAAAGAAGTAAGGCAGTGAGACCTGGAGAGAGCTGAGACTTGTAGAAGCTCAGTGATCTCAAGGTCACCAGACTACTTTGAACTGACCCAAGTCATATTCCCAGTTATGTTGGCCTCTGGTCCAACAGATCTTTTGCACTATAATACATTATTTGTGGCAGAGACTGCTAACTGTCCCCTTCACTTTAGTAATAGAATTCCTGCATTTTCTCCTGGCATAGGGTCACAAAACAGACTACGTTTTACATTCTTCCTTACAAATAGATGCCTCCATGTGTCTATATTATGATCAGTGGGATGTAGCTAGAATTGAAGTATTCCACTTCTGGGCCAATCTTCTAAAGGGGAGATGTTTGATCTCTATTTTCTCCTTCCCTTATTCTAAAGGCTAGAACATGGGCAAAGTGCTAGTGAAGCAGCTCCAGCCGTGCAAGAGAAGACTTCACCCTAGGAGACGGTGGACAAGAAAAAGAAAGGAAACCAGATTCCAGGATGATCTCATTGAACAGGGCTAACCACTGCCTTGGACCATCCACCTACCTCTAGACTATCACATGTAAGAGAAGCAACTTCTATTTTGTCTAAGACACTTACCTGATCCATCTTCTATATACTTATACTGTTTCTATAATTAATTTAATTAAATAGAAGGGGAAAAGGGAATATAGAGCAAAAATAGAGGAACCCTGAGGCTTCACATTGATAAATCTAATCATTACTCTAGGAAAACATTGGAAATCTCTTTTCTGAAGGGTAATAAAAATATTGATCATAACTTTAATTGCAAACACATTATGTTCCAGGCACTAAGTTTTTAGTATACATTGTCCCATTAAGCTCTACTGTATTTCTAGGAGGATGGTCGTAATATATCCTCATTTTCAGATAAGAAAGGTGAGCCTTAATGATATTAACTAAATTGCCCAAGGTTACATGAGTAGAAAGTAATAGAGTTGAGATTTTTAACCAAGGCTGGCCAAATTCTACAACCCCAGATCTTCCTTACTCTATATCCTGCCTCCCATGGAGGAATAGTAAATAATTTATTAATTTTGGAAGTAGCTAAGGTACTAAGACTATCACATGTACTTTTATATTATATTACTGCCAAGCAATTGTGATTTTTTTTTTCTACTGGGAAACATACTTTACCTTTTCTTTCACCTAAATTTTATGGGTATCTGGACATTTTTTAAATTGGGAATGTAAACTTGAGCTACACATCTTATGTGCACACACATACACAAACACATCAAACTTTTCAAGTTAACAGTGGGGTCAGCTCGCTCAAAGTGAGGGAACAGCTGTATAGGTTTTGGAACCTAAGCTGATAATTGCCCTCTTGCTCAAAGGAGCCAATATTAAGCAAATTATAATTTCAAATTATTATATATTCTTCAAATAGACATTCTTCAATCTAACAGTTACTAAAGATATTTCTGGAAACTGAAGCCTATCTCCTAATTACATGTTTTTTGATCTTTGAATGAGACTTCTCAAAAAAATAGACTGTAGTTTTGTTTAAAGACTACCCAGAAATTTCAGTCCTTTTTCTAAAGCATATTATTTGCTTTGAGTATAATATATATAGTTGGGCATGAGTAAATACCACTAATTTGAGATTTGATTTCTAGACCAGCAGTCATTTCAGGAAAGGACAGCAAAACCTGATTGTGAATATGCTATTGACATTTGGGCCTCTATTTAGGAATATAAAAATTCTTTCATTAGACCTATATCATCGGGCTTCCCTGGTGGCGCAGTGGTTGAGAGTCCGCCTGCCGATGCAGGGCACACAGGTTCGTGCCCCGGTCCGGGAAGATCCCACATGCCGCGGAGCGGCTGGGCCCGTGAGCCATAGCCGCTGAGCCTGCGCGTCCGGAGCCTGTGCTCCGCAACGGGAGAGGCCGCAACAGTGAGAGGCCCGCGTACCGCAACAAAAAAAAACAAAAAAAACTATATCATCAAAACCATGTAATATGTTACAAGCAAGCTACAAGTTTGGTGTTCAGTACTAAATTTAATGGAACTCAAATCTAGGCCCATTGAAAGAGTTATTTGAATACAGATAATTTCAGATTTACAATCAAAATTTTGTTCTTGCCATAGACTGGATGTTTGTGTCCCCCAAAATTCATATGATGAAACCTAATCCTCTCAATGTGATGATATTAAGAGGTGAGATCTTTGGGAGGTGACTAGGTCATAAGGGCAGAGCCCTCTCGAATTGAATTAATATCCTTGTAAAACAGACCCCAGAGAGCTTCCTTGAGCCTTCTGCCATGTGAGGACACAACAAGAAGATGGGCATCTATGAACCAGAAGGCCAAAACATAGACCCTGTCATCATGGAGCTCTCAGTCTATTGGGGGAGTTGATTTCTAATCAGAGCACTATGAATAAATGTTAAATCACAGCTATGATAGGTTTTATGATGGAAAGATTAGATTGTTATAATAGGACAAAACAGGAACACATGATATTTCTCTGAGGGAGAAATGTTTAAGCTGTGTACTAAAAAGTTAAAGAAGTTACCAGAGAAGAAGATGAAGGCTGTTGGAACTGTATGGGGAAAGGAGAGAGCATCCAAGAAATTAAAAGGAAGACAGTGTGGATCTTGGGGCAAGATGAGGTTGGAAAAGAAGTCTGAGCCAGAATTGGCAGGGCTTTATACACCATGTTAATGATTTTAGTCACTGTCTTGGGAACGATGGGAAGCCAATGGAATGACAGGGGGACATAAAAATTCCTTGTTCTCCAGTGTCCCAGAGAAAGGGAAGCCATGCCGAAAGCAAAGAAAAACAAACAAAAAATTATCTTGATGACTTCTTGGCTATTTAGGGATTTTTAAAAAGGTAATTGTGACTATATATGACCTCACCTTGAGGGCTAACTTTAGAACTAACATCCTCCCATCACCACCACCGCCCCTTCCCATTAATATGTCTGCCACTAGATGTGTACTCTAGAAGTACATAGAAGGCAAAACATCTGACCAAGTTATAAGGGAAGTTTAGAGGTATTATATTCTGATATAAATTGTACTTTGTCATCAGCTGTTGACATATTCCTTTTTCCACAGCTGTCTTAGAATAACCTCCTTCTTTTTAAAATTCTCACTTATTTACCATGGTTCCCCAAAATTTGAATTATAGAATTTGTGAAAATACAGCTACAATGGCTATTAGGGAATAAACCTTAAGAGTAAGTTTTCCAGTTTGTTCTAAATATCTTGATAAGTTGTAATAAGGTTTTATTATGTATAAAGTGTGGGAAAATTATATAAATTTACTAATATAAAAGAACATAAGACAATTGCCTGAGAAAGTTATAAAGAAGTAAATAAGTTCCTTTGTGAATAAAACAAAAAACAAAGAAATAGCAGTGTGACAGGCTGGAAGAGACCTGAAATATACTTCTAAAGTTTTAATTTTGTGAAAGGATTTCAGAGGAGATGGAAAAAATTAAATGGGTTTACAAAGATTATTCCAAATACTTAAAAGTATTTTATAAGACCTTCATTTCAAGTGATTATAAAAATGGAGAACAAATTCTTCTAGAATCAGAGGAGTATAAAGAAGAAGGAAGGAAGGAAGGAAGGAGGAGGGAAGGGAAGGAAGGAGGGAAAGACAGAGAAATAGAAGGGAGGGAGGGAAGGAAGAAGGAAGGAAGAAAGAGGGAGGAAAAGATGGAGGGAAAGAAGGAGGAAACCAGAGAATCTAATTCTTACTCCAAGAAAAATATTAACTTTCTAAATTGAATTATTGTCACTTATCTTATAAACTTATTAAAGAAACTACTAAGGCCTTGTATCCCATAACATTGAGATCTCCTAAACTTAACATTTTTCAGGTTTTGGGCAATAGTAACACCAAATAATAATACAATATGGGGCTTTCATGTAAGACTTCTCTGTAGTAGATGCTGAGCTTCACTGAGATAATAGAGAACAGTTAAATCAATTTTTAATGACAAAGAATTGCCTCTATCTGAATGACCTCCAGATCTTGAGAAAACCTCATTTTATAAAATAGACATGCCACCAAAATGTTACTCATAAACCTTTTATTTTTTCTAATGGGATCATATTTCTCCACTAATTTATAATTTCTAACTTGCTTTATCTTCATCCCAAGTCATTCTTCAATTGGCAGAAACGCCCAACAATTTGGCTTTTAGTTTCTCTGTCCAGAACCTGTCCTATGGTAAATGATTTATAATTTTTAAAACAAAAGAAACAATAGATATTACTTTTTAAAAGAAGAAAAGGGGCTTTGCAGTGAATATTTTTATGATACAGATTCATGTAACAGAATCAAACTTCAAAAGAATACTCATCTTACCTTCCAAACTGTATTAGTTAAAATTGGGTAGCCTATCTTACAATAGCAAATAAACCCCCAAGAATCAGTGGCTTAACATATCAAAGTTAGTTTGTCACTTCCTGATATTAGCTAGGGATCACTTAAAACCATCTATCTTTCATGTGGTGACTCGGGGATTCAGGTCCTCTCCATCTCAACTCTTGGCTTTCAGGATTGCTGTGGCAATAGAATATTCTGCTAGAAGGTCCTAAATGTTAAGTCATGGTCAGACCTATTAATTTGCCTCCATCATTTCTACCCATCATCCACTAGACAGAATTAGACACATGGTCTCCATCTAACTGCAAAGGGAACACATAGATATTTGGTGAGGTCTCAGCCACCATTATCAGGTTTTATTATTTGCAGATACACTTCAAAAAGTGTCTACAGCACATTAGAATTCATGTTCTAATAGGTTTCTATTGAGTGTGTATGTGTGCATGTTTGAATAGACAGGAAATCACTAAATCATACCGGCTTGACTGAACACTAAAACTCTTCTTCTACAAATTCTTGTCTTCCGTTGCTATTCAATTAATTGGAAATTTCCTCTCCTCTTCCATCTCTTTATCTTTCCCTTCCATCACTTGTTGCCTAGGAACAGCATCCCACCTCCAACTTGTCCATTCTTATTTAACCAGAAGGCTGATCCAAGATGTGATCTACCATAGTAGAACTAGTTAAAATGCAGGTGACTTAGAAGAAGAGAAAGATAGAAATCATTAGCTACCACTCAACATTCAGTTGCCAACCACTGTCACTAAGTCTTCCATCCCAATACTGATTTGGGGGACAAAATACTCAGTCTCCCTTCCATATTCTCACTCACCAAACAACAAAGGGAAGGAAAGGCAAGAAATAGAAGTTTGAGGATCCTAAGAGAAGAGAGAGAATGTTTCCTGCTTTCTAACAGCACCAAGAAGAAATAAGACCGAAGGAATAAATGGCTTTGTGGTATATCTAGATAGAAACGTAGCCCTTCAAATGATCCCCATGCCCCAAATGTGGCAATGAAGCAGCAGAAACCTTCTAGAACTGAAAGAGCCATACTTCTAGGAACACATGATGTCATTGCTAGAACAATGATAAGATATCACTGCTGCCACACACACATGCATACCTGGAGAAGACCCTGGAATGCTGGCATAAACCACAGAGAGCTGGAGGAAACACCAGGAGGGATGGAAATTACCTAACTTCTAGCCCCATCCCACTGCAACAAGAGAAATGAATGAAAATTCAAAATGCAAATTGAGTTGTTTCATGGAAAATTAACAATTACAATCTATGTTTGTAAACAGGTCAATATCTGTTATAGTCATATATAATTATTTAAAAATATGTGTATACATGTAGATTATAGCAAGAAGGAAAAAGCAAAAATAAAACATGCTAACTTCTAGGGATTATGAATGAATCTTATCATCAAAATGTCCATAAATGTAGTTTTAATAAGCCAATAGTGCATACTTACTTAAATTACAAATGACAATATGGTTGTAAAGCTGTCAAGATAGCAAGACAATTTAGAGAAATTTAATAAAATATATGAAAAAGTGTTGGCCAATACTTAGTAGCCAAAATAAATTATAGATAGATTAAATACTTGAAGGTAAATAAAAAATTCTCACATGGATCTGATGTGTTTCTATTCTCTTTAGTAAAACTTCCAATGAAACAATCTAACCAGGCCCTTTTGAAAGTTGACACCATTATTAAATTTTAAAAGCTGACTTCTTAATCTTATTTAAATTCATGTTGATTTTCCCTTATCTTTAATATCTACATGCCTAATGTCATAACTGATTCATGGCTAAACTAGGAACACAAAAATTTAAACATTTTGTTAACTGTCTACAATTACTGATTTTATTCTAAGGCATGCCTATATTTTTGATCAACTCTAAAGCATTTTGACTATCAACTAAGTATCACCTGCTGGTGGAATGAAGCAATAGGCATTCTAGTGAGCAAACAACACCATGAGTATTTGAGGCATAAACAAAATTAACACTGAACTAAGAATGGGTCATTGGTAAATACCAACTGTAAAGTTTTTATCAGTAAGGAGAACTATTTTATCCTTTATCTTGATAAACTGTGAAGAAAAAGTAGAAAAAAAAGTGTAGCTAGTTGAAGCAGTAATTTAAGACCCTAACACAAAAATTTTGAGAAACCAATGAGAAACATGACTACTTCATGAATATCTTCTCCTGCAAGGGTCATTTGGACTTCTCATTAAATATTGCTTCTGGAAACTATGTTGAAACTTCAAAGTGCTTTCCTCCACTAAAAATAGAAGATTTTGCTGCCTGTTGTAAATAATTTTGTTGCAACATATCGTTTAGTAAGGCAAGTAAAATGTGGCTCCTTACTCTCATTTAGTGAAGTAAAGGTACCTATTAAAAGATAAAGACACGTAATTTGAATAGCTTCTAGCTGAGCAGTCATCATCTGGACATATGCTATGCAAATAATACCCCACTTCCTGCTCTTCTCTGCATTTAATGCCATTAGTTTTACCTCTTGAATTTTGACACTGAAACAAAACAACAAAATTTTTTAATAAAAATTGTGCACTTAAACTACAAATAAGGTGAGATATTCTGCCTAACCCAATAAAATATAGTATTTCATCATGGTTAACATTATTTTTCTGTAATTTTGTAAATTCCACGGCAAAAATAATCTTCTAAAGTTTGACAAATATCTTCATATTACAAGAAATCATGTAATAAAATCATAAGCAAGGGACTTCACTGGTGGTCCAGTGGTTAAGAACCCACCTTCCAATGCAGGGGACTCAGGTTCAATCCCTGGTCAGGGAACTAAGATTCCACATTCCATGGGGCAACTAAGCCCACGCACTGCAATTACTGAGCCCATGCGCCACAACTAAAGAAGAAGCCTGCACGCCACAACGAAAGATCCTGCATGCCACACTAAGACCTGACGCAGCCAAAAATAATAAATAAATAAATATTTTTTAAAAATCATAAGCAAAACAATCAATTTATCAAACGTACTGAATGGTCACAGGTAAGGGCTTTGGAGTCATAATTTACATCCTGGTTCTAACACATTGTTTATGACCTTGAACAATGTATTGTATCTCATTAGGCCTCAGTTTCTCATATGTACAATGGGAATAATAGTACCTAATTCACGTGGTATTTTTTAAGTTTAAAGGAAATAATAGCCTTTTAAGTACTCATCATAGTGCCTGGAACAGAGCAAGCACAAAAAAGTGCTCATCTAAATATTATTATAATGTACGCTATGCATGGTGTCTAAAATCAAGTAAAGGAAGATCATTATAAGCTTTGAAGGATCAGGCTTAATAAAATCCCTTATCCATAGAAGCTTTGATGAAAAAAGTTCAAAAATTGGTTTGATAGCATGCTATGTATAGGAGAAAAACGGTTTGCTCAGTGTTAAATAAAAAGAAAACCATTCTACATGGTAAGAAGAGAAAAGGAACACATCCTTACAATGATAGTCAAACTGCTGCAAACCAAAGGCAAAAGGAACAATCTTAAAAGAAGCCAAAGGAGAAAATAAAACACGTTTTATACCAAGAAACATCAATGAGAATAACAGATGACTTCTAGTTAAAAAAAAAAAAAGTTGAAGCCAGAAGACAATGGAACAACATCTTTAATGGTCTGAAATGGAAAAACAAAAAAGAGCTGTCAGTATAGCGTTCTGTATCTGGTGAATTATCTTTCAAAAAATAAACACAAAATAAAATCATTTTCATATACATGAGATTTTGACAACATTTACTGCCAGCAGATCTAAGAAATGCTGAAAGAAGTCCCTCAAGCCAAACAGAAATGAAAACAGGTAGAAATTCAAACAGGAAGAAAAAAAAAATCACTGAAAATGGTAAATATATGGGTAAATACAAAAGACAAATTTTTCTCTTTTTAATTTCTTTAAAAGACAATAAGCTGTTTAAATTTTTTTAGAAATTCTTCTTAGAGTGTAAAAACTTTCAAGAGAATATCATTTCCATCCTAACAACAAGAAAAATACAGATAATCTAAAAAAACAAAACAAAACTTTTCTTGAGCCCATCAGACACCTCTGGTAACAAGGCAACTAACTGAACTGAATTTCAAAGTGTGACAAGTTCCTCTGAAAAGAGATTGGTCACATGAACTCTTTCATCTATGGCAGAGCACAAGAGGAAGAGGTGGCTGCCAAAAAAAAAAAAAGAACAAGAATAAATCAGCTAAAACTTTAAGAAATTCCTAAAGGCCAAGTATGGGCTTGTAACAGTTTGCTTGCTCACAAACTCTTTTTCCATGGATCTCTGCTAAGTACTCATAAGAAAGATTCTGGGCAGAACAGGATACCAGGGAGAGGCACTCCCCTCAATGGGGACATCATGTGGGTGTTGATCAGCTACCAATAAGGCATAGGCACAAAGCAGTGCTGCTTCCGTTCTCTCACATAAAGCAAAAACCTTAAGACGCTGGGCAAGAGGCATCACACGTTCTTGCCACCACACCCTAGGCATGGCTTAAGTAGTAGAAGGAATCCTTATCTTCCACCCCAAAATATCAAAGATCGACTGCTTCTTGAAGAAGCAGCTACCTGTTTCTGTGGAAGAGGCAGGAGAATCTTCTAGCCCACAATCTTACACTGATACAAAGCAGAGGTCTGCTTCCACTGGGAAAGAGGAAGAAAATTCGATCCTGCCTAAGCCTCTCCAAAGATATAATACGTATCTCTTCTGTCACAAGAAGAAAGACCAGGAATACTGAGAAGGCCTTGCTCCTAAAGTCCAGGCATACAGGCTCTATCTAAGACTGAGGCTGGACAAGAATACCAAGTACAAGGACTGCTTAAATATCAGGGTTGAGGAAAGAACACTAAGATAAACTATCTGCTAACCCAGACTCCACCCACAATAAGCACACACAGTTCATGTGTTCAATTTCTTTTCAGAGGGACTTGTCACACTTTGAAATTCAGTTCGGTTGTTGCCTTGTCAGGCCACCACTGGAGAAATTTGTACCTAATGTGTAATGAGAATGATGATAACAACAACAAAACCTAAACCCAGCTCAACTACTAATTATATTGAACTAAATTCCCACAGTAATGAACTGACAGAAAAAAATGCATGCCATTCCAAAGCATAAGTATTATTTCTGTCAGCCTTTGTAGTTCTTCTCTATACAGTGGCTAGTGTTCAATTCAAAATTACAAGACATGTCAGTGAGTCTAGAGTTCTCCAGAGAGATAGAACCAATAGGATGTGTGTGTTTATAGAAAGAGATTTGTTCTAAGTAACTGGCTTATGTGATTATGGAAGCTGGCATGTCCAAAATCTGCAGGATGAGCCAGCAGGCTGGAGACCAAGGAAAAGCTGATGCTGAAGTTGAAGTCTGAAGGCCATCAGGCTGAAGACTCAGGGATAAGCTGACATTACAGTGCAAGTCTGAAGGCTGGCTACTAGCAGAATTCCCTCTTGCTCAAGAAATGTCAGTCTTTTGTTCCACTGAGGCTTTCAACTAACTGAATGAGGTCCATCCACATTATGAAGGGCAGTCTGCTCTACTCAAAGGCCACTGATTTAAATGTTATCTCATCCCCAAACCCCCAAACAGAAACATTCAGAATAATGTTTGACCATATATCTGAGTACCAGAATATTATTAAGCATCACAATTTACTTTTTAGTAAAAGAAAGGAAAAGAAAGAAAGAAAAAAAAAAGAATGGCAAGAGATAAAAGAATCAACAGAATCAGAGGTCAAAATGCAAATTACCAATATGATAAATGAAATAAATGATATTACCACAGATCCTAAAGACATTAAAATGATAAGGAAATATTATGAACAACTTTATATCTATAATTTTGATAACACCATAGGGAGGTACTAAGTTACACGGCAATCTTGATGATGTATAATTTCCTTATGGTTATGGGAAGGGGGATGTTGAGTAAATGTTAACAATAATAGAACCTGCCATATCCAGTGCCAACACCACTTCTGTTAAAAATATCATAATATATTACTATGTACACATGGAGGTTGCAACATTATTTTTAATTGTAAAACATTAAAAAAAATTGTAAAAACATTAGAAACCACCTGGAATAGAGGAATAGGTGAATATATTTTAGTACAACCTTACAATGAATATTTTGCAGATAAAAAAATAATTAGAGCTATCCATTTAACAAATTATCCTTTTTGCTTAAGCTATTTCCAGTGGGTTCCTATTCTTTGCAAACTGTATTGTTTTGCATACGTTTTTCTCCTGAGCATTGTGATTTTCCCTACTCAGATATATAATCATCCTCCTAACCTATGGGCATCTCAAGTATGTACAAGAAACTTCTGAGACACTTCCATCCTCCTAGTCATGAAGAGGTCATATACGCAAACCTAGTAGTGGAAAAGTTTCCTTTAAATATGGAATAACAACACCAATAATAATAATAAAGTCCAAAAAAAATTAAAAATAGGGAACTATATTCAATACCCTGTGATAAACCATAATGGAAAAGAATATTTAAAAAGTGTATATATATGAATAATTGAATCACTTTGCTGTACAGCAGAAATTAACACAACACTGTAAATCAACTATACTTCAATAAAAAATAAATAAATAAATATTTAAAAACTAATAAAGAAGTGCAGAGTAATTCATATCATGACAACTGTTAATGTCAATTTTTTAAAAATCTATTCTCACATGAATCTTGTCTCAGTATAGCTTGAGTGAGAAAGGCTTAATCCCTGAAAACTATAACAATCTTTCAGTTGCCAGTCCATCAACTGTTAATTATAATTCAGATGGTCAAGCAGCAAATGATTTAAAATAATATTTTATTCCACAATATTATTTACACAGTATGGTTGGATATGTTTGGGAGTATTTAGACTGTACATTTCCCAAAATAATTCAAATCAGTAAAAACACTTGCGCACTTACTATGTGTCTAGTTACATGCTAGATACTATAAAAAGTAAATTTAAAAGATAGATATTTTCCCTTGAAGAGCTTATATAACATTTGGTGAGACTATTACAGAAAAACACAAATATAATGCAATACTATATTAGCTATTTCACTGTACCTGATTTAAGTCAAGGCAAATGAGCTTTAATGGTCTATTATTTTCTCCTGCTTTGCACTCAGTTTGTGGCATTAAGGTCTCCTCTTCTGAATATATTTCAACCCATTACATTTTACAATATTATATTAAAATAATCCATTCAAAACTTTTCCTAACAAACTGTAAGCACTTCTACACCAATTTATTTTTGTCTTGTTTACATCTTGAGTATGCAGCAGAACTGAATAAATGCTGATTGAAGTGCAATAAAACTGCACTGTTCCCTATACTGACTTGAATTACAAAAGGAGGACTCTAGGAAGGATGGTAGACAGTAGTGTTTCTTTATTGCCCCTTCCTTTGTATGAGGAATTTCCCACTGTTTAACTCCTGCCTCTCCAAGGTAGAAAATACACTTGCAGTTAGGAGCAATCCTGAAACTCAATCAGACATTCCAGTAGGAGACCTTAGTGAGCAATGTGAGGAACTACACAGCATGGTTTTCTAGTGAGGGTGGAAGTGAGAATGCATCCATCTCTCAGCCACAAAGCGATTGAAGTGTGTTCCTGGTGCAAAATTGCAGCAAGGAAAATTCTAACATCTAGCAGCAGCAGCAGCAGCAGCAGTTTCCCTTCAGACAGTTCTACAGTGTGGTTTGGGCATTTTTCCTGGCCATTTAGCCTTGAGTCTGGTTCTTCAAATCTCCAACAGGCCTATGAGGTTCTCATTATCCTTTTAAATGAACTCCTTTTCTTTTAATTCACCCAGACTCCTTTTCAGTTGCTTTCAGTTAAGAACATTAGCTGATGCAGTTAGTTTGAGCAAAGGAAAACAATTCTAAGAATCAATGATACATTAAAAATTAAGATTGATACTTTTCTGTATATGTGGGAAATAGGGGTAATTCTAGTTATCAGAAGTACTATATTGGGAAGAAACTCACATTGTAGGAAATGGACCAGGATAAGTTAGAACCATCACTCAAAGATCCATTCCCTGAAATCCTGCCATCCCTGAGATCTGGCAAGTTGATGTGAAGAAATCGGCCTTCCAATCACTCCAGTCTCATGCAGGGAGAAACTAAATGGCTTATTTTTCTTATTTCAACCACTATTCCCAAGATGTGCTTATATGCAGGAACTCAATAGCAAAATTGTGCAAGGACAGAAACAATAACATTTCTGAGGGTCTATGCAGCCAAACATATCCTATGTGAGCTGGGTTTTTATTTAAATAGTGTGGTGCATGTTTTGTTTTCTCAGCTGCAGTCTGTTGTAATAGAGTAATTTGACTTTCAGTTTATGAGTGATTCTAAAGTACCACTGGAGTGAATCCACCAGCTCTTGCCAATGATGAGAGACAATAATCTTCTGACCAGTGGTTTCTCAAGCCTGGCTGCATATTGGTATATCCACAGGGAAATTTTTTAAACACTGAAACCTGGGTCTCAGTACCAACGATTCTAGATTAATGGTTCAGGGGTGCGACCTGAGCATCAGGATTTTTCTATTTTGTCAGGTGTTTCTCATGTGAGCCAATGCTCAGAACCACAGATCTAGAGCCTGGCTAATCCATAGACCAGAAACTTGTGGAAGTTTGTTAAAAATAAACATCTCAGGCATCACTTCTGTACTACAAATCAGAATCTGCATCTTTAAAAGGTCCCAAATGAACTGTACAAACACCAGCTGAGAAACACTGGCCTAGACCATTTTTCCATCACTTGGGCCATTCAGTAAAACTCCATAATCAGTATTATTCAATAAAATTGTTCTTTCACCTGTCTTTTCCTTTCCCTTTGCCTTCTTCCTTCCTCCTCCATCCTCTCCTATCCCTTCCAGTGTTGTTGAAGCATCCTAAGCAAATGTTTCTCTTCAGGTTAATAATGCATATGCCTGAGATTTGTTTAAAAAGTCCATCTTTCTCTGGAAATTAACCATTTCACAATTAACCTGGCTGTGGCTTAAGATACTGAGTGCGCTATAAAGCATAAGCTAATACTAATCACGGGAGAAGCATGTGAGGAAAACATTGTTGTGAAGGATGTTTTGCATATAAAGGATATTTAATTTTGAAATGGAAAAAAACACATATGCAACATTCTGACTTTATTAAATTGACAATAATATTGTCAATTGAGATTTTTACAGAATGAAGTAATAAGCCCTTCTGAAATTTGAAAGTAGTTATATTTATAGTGTTCCACAGCAAGGAAAAATATCATAATAAATTATTTTACATGAAATTGGGTTGGTTTTGTCTGGCTTTTTCTTTTTTGTTTTGTTGTTTTCTTTATTTTTATAAACGGAATAGCTTAGAAAAGAAAGATAAATTAAGGAAACAAAAATATATTCTCTGTAATTACCACTCATTTGGCTTATAACATGGTATTTAATCCTGACAATTTCATCAATCCATGAATACTACATGTAGGTATTTTAAATTTTTAAATTTAGTGTTTTAGCTTACAATGTAGAATATAAAAATCTGCCAAACATGGAAATTCCAGAATCTTGATAATAGTTTTTAAATTCAAAACCAAGAGACACTTTTTGGAGGCACAGATCATTATTCCACCAGATTTAAACCAAACATTCTCTGGTCTTTTTCCTATCTTCCCATTATTTCACAATACCAGGGCTAGGATAAGTTTCTCCCTGCTCAAATTTTCCGTCACTTCCATATTTCCCCATCCTAAGAGTGCTCACACCTCATCATACTTATCCCTTTGGTGCCTATCTTCCCCAGAAAACATTAATTTCAGGGAATGAGAAAACAGATCTAGCTGTTTATTGCTATATTCCCAGGTAGGGTCTCAAAAAATCTGTTGCAAGAATAAAATAATCAACTAATAATAAGTGATATCCAAGTATGTATTTTATTCACTAAAGTTATAACAAAATTTCTCCCAATCTGGAGATGATAATTTATAGAAGTTAGGGACTCTTTTATAAATCTAACTCTTTTATAATCTAATCTATTTTTAAGTATAGGCGTCTCTAATGAATGTGAGAAGTGGAAATAAAGCACCCAGAAAGGAAAAAATCTTGCTACATTTTTCCAATTTGAAAATTGTGCTACTCAGCACAGAATAAAGATAAGAATTTCCTGTTTTTACAGTCATCTGTGAAAATCACACAACACAGGTCAAGCAGGTCTTACCCAGAATATAACTTAAAAGCATTCCCCATCTTGCTTGTCATGAATATATTCTTCAAGATTCTTGACATACTTCATACAATTCCATGCCGATCTTTTATATTTTCCTTGGTTATGCCTTCTCTTACCTGAATACAATCTTTGGTGATGTTGATGAGGATGATGATTGTTAGTTTTCTGGAATGCTCTCTGCAAAGTCACATTAGGAGATTTTCCTATTTCCCCTTTATCAGGGTTTATTTTTTCTCCTATTCCCTTCTCATAATAAAAATATTTTTTACACATCAAGCTGCAAGAGTCTAAATTGGAGGCACCTTTACCCTTATTGATGTCATTCAACAAATATTTAGGGTGAACTTAACTAAGCTAACATGTGGTGGAGACAAAGGATGGATATCCTTTTATGAGTTTTTAGACCAGTACAGAAGATTAGATTTTCACTTACACAACAGTGGCACACAAATGTCATGAGAGAGATAAATAAGTATTTTGACAGGTCGAAGGATTTATGTACTTTCCTCCTCTACGGCTGTATATTCTCTAGGCACTACTCTGAACAACTATGTCAGTTAAAAATTGCAGCCAAGTCATACAAACCCCCCAAAAAGGTGGTGTAAACAAATAATGTGTTGTGTTTTTCTCACATCATGAGATGTCCAGAGATAAGTTGTTATTGGTATTAGTTCAGCAGCTCTAGAATATCAGCTCTCAAGTCTTTGCATTCCTCTGGATCCTTCTGTTGGGATGGCTTTGTGGTCATAAGATGCATGCTCCACAACTGGAACTCATCCACAGTCTAGTCAGGACAAAGGGCAAAAAGACATATACCAGCTAAATCTGGCTCTTTGGAAAGGATTTTCCCAGAAGCCTCACTCCACTTTCAAATCATTGGCTGCAATTGAGTTGTGTGACTATTGTAAGATTTTTAATTTGTTGGTCTGATTTAAAAATGTGATCCTCTGTCTTGTCTTACACTATGATAGAAACACATATACATTAGAGGATCACAAACATCTATAATTAGGCCAAAATTTTGAAATCACTGATGATGTTAGTAAATTCAGGGAAACCTATTAATAAGGTAGCAATTTTTCTTTAAATAGGAGTGTTAATTACATGTCCAAAGAGTAATATGGAATGCTTATCATCATTAAAGAAGTTGTAGAATATAAAATACTGTTTAATATATATTTCAAACACTGTACTAAAAAAAAGTGTTGCATATCTTGATTTCAAATTGATTTATTTAAATCAATTCTCTAGTAATGATTTTACCTGGAAGAAGTCTAAAAATGCCCACCCAAAGTTCTCAACTCCTGTGTATTCAATAAAATACCAAACTAGGTACTGTTCTGAAGGAATTTTGCAGATGTAATTAAAGTCTTAAGTCAGCGGATCTGAAGATACAAAAATTATTTGCAGGAGAGAGATGATCTAATTACATGAGCCCTTCAAAAGCAGAAAAGCAGAAGAGGAAGTCAGATAGACTCAAAGCCTAAGAAGTATTCAATACACCATTGCTGGTTTGAAGATGGATGGGGACATAAGAGAAAGAATGCAAGGAACCTCTAGGAGCAGAAAGCCACCCCCAGCTAGCAGCCAGCAAGGAAACAGGAACTTCAGTCCTACAACTACAAGGAACTGATTCTGCCAACAACGGGAATGAATTGGAAGCAGATTCTTCTCCAGATCCCCCAGATACAGCCCATCAAGACAACATCTTGATTTCAGCCTTTGGAGACCCTAAGCAGAAAATTCAGCACATTGGCTTTCTGATCTACAAAACTGTAAGCTAATAAATTTGTGTTGCTCTAAGCTGTTTTATATGTGGTAATCTGTTTCACAGAAATAGAGAACTAATACAGATGTTGGTGTCAGGAGTGGGGTGCTCCCAGAACAAATACACAAAATATGGGAGTGGCTCTGGAATTCGTCAGTGAGTGGAGGCTGAAAGAAGCTTAAGGAGAACCTTAAGGAGCACTATAGAGGAAGCCTAGACTGCCATGAATAAACTGTTAGTTGAACCATGGATGTCAAGTACATAGACTGGGGACAGCTCAGAATGAAGCATGGAACATGTTATTTAAAACTATGGAAAGAGGATCAATATCATACTGTGGCATAACGATTAACAGAATTTTGTCCTGAATTTATGAGGAAAGCAGAATTTCTAAATGATAAACTTAATTATTTAGGTAAGTAGATTTCTAAGCAAAGTGTTGGAGGTGCTGCCTGGTTTTTTACCTGCTGCTTATAGTAAAATGTGAGAGGAGAGAGAAAAATTGATGAAAGAACAGTAAACAAAAAGGAACCAGAACTTGCTCTGGGAAATCCTCAGCCTATCCTGATGGCAAAAACTGCTAAAGTTAAAAGATTGTTTCTGAAAGTGAAGCACAGAGAAAAAGCTGAGTGTGTCTGGGCACCCCTTTGCTCAAATTTTGGAAAGACCAGAAGGTCAGAATATTAAGTCTCAAGAGATTAAGGGTTTGCTTCACAGATCCTCTTAAAACAGGGAGTTTCTAGGAAGCTTAATGGTACTCTCCATCAGCCATTTCAACAGAAGCCAAAGATAGAGAAAAGATTATCTCAAAATGTGTTATGGACTTGAGATCTGTCTATTGAGTTGAATCCCTGTGCCAAGGGAGATGCACAAGTTTCTTGAGAAATCTATGTCAACAGAAATACTGCTAGCATAGACCAAAAAAAGAAAAAGGAAAAAAATTACAAAATGAAAGGTTATTGGACCCCTGAAATTCCATTGGCAGGAAGTGGGCCTAGAGCCCAGAGAGTAGAACTGAGAGCTCAGTGGGGAGAGCTGAGAGCCACAGAGAACTGTTCCCAGGGTTTGAAACCTAAGGGAGTCTGCCCAGATGGATTTCAAAACTTCTTTAGAATAGAAACTCCCTTTTATTTTCCTTTTCTCTCATTTTGAGCCATACTGTCTGTAACTATTATCTTCTTGATGTCCCACCAGTTTCTGTTTGAAGCAGATTAGATGTTTATTTAATATCACAGTCCACAGATGATAGGAATTGTGCACAGGAGCCTCATCTGCACTGATTCAGTTGCTTTAGATGACGAGATTTTGAATTTTGAGATGATGTGTTGGAATGAGACTTGTGGGGATCTTGAAATGGGTTGAATGTATTTTACATGTGAAATGGATATGAATCTTTGGAGGGGGGCAGTAGACTGGGGTAGATAAAACTATGGTCATCCAAAGATGTCTTGTTCTAATCCCCAGAATCTGTGAATATGATATTATTATCACTCCGATGATTATATAATATTGTAGAGCATGATTGACCTTAAAATAGGAGGATCACACAAGTCCTAATGTAATCTAATCTAACCATAAAAGAAGAGAACTTTTCTAGCTGGTGGGAGAAGAGAAAGTCAGGAGAAGGATTCAACATGCCTTGGTTGACTTTGAAGATGGAATAGGCATGAGCCAAGGCATGCAGATAACCTCTCTAGAAGCTGAGAACCACCTCCAACCAGCAGCCCTCGCTGTTAAAACCTGAATAAGCCTGGAAGCACATTGCCTCTCCAATAAAGCCACCAGATAAAAGCCTACAGTATTTGCCCCTTTAATTTCAGCCTTGTGAGACTAGAGTAACTAGCTGAGCCCACCTGGTTTTTTGACTTATATAACAGTAAGTTATATAATGAAATAATACACGACTATTGTTTTAAGCCACTGTTTGTGGTAAATTGTTACACAGCAATAAAAAACTAATATCATGTTGAAAAAAACAAAAAGCCTTTGGAAAGACATTTGGCATCAGAAATCATCTTGTTATGGGAATGCCATTCATTTTAACCAAGTAACAGATATATTTTGTCTGATTGCAGCCTGTGGAAACCATTTTTATGTGAATCTAGAAGTAAAACATGGATCTTAATAATTTCCTTTTCAAATTGAAATTTTAAGTATAAAAATAAGAATTCAAAATAATGAACAGGCTAATGAATTAAAGGAGAGACTTTTTCCTAAAGATTTCCTAATTAATTAATTTAACAAATGTGTTTTGAGCACCTACCATGTACCAGACTCTTAATGTGTTGTTAGCAATGTAAAAATAAACCATATATAGTCTCTATCCTCAAGGAGCTCAGAGGACAGATGAACAATAATCCCAATAATAATGACCAACATTTATTGGGTACAACTTACGTGCCAAGTGTTGTGTTAGGATTTTATCTATTCTCCTTTTCAACAAACAGATAAGTCCACAATGAAGGACATGATAAGTGGATATACTAGGCAACACTTATGGTACAAAAGAAACTAGCAAACATGGCCCATGAAGGTGATTGAGAAGGTTTGAGCTGTTAAATTGAAGATTAACTAAGGACTCATAAGACAGATAAGATAAAGAGGAACATTCAAAGCAGAGAAAATAGTGTGTATTAAGTCTTGAGAGCATGAAACAATGCAGTTTATCTGGGAAAGTTATAGGTATACTAGCTTGGCATGAGAAAAGATGGTAACATTGACGAGACAGGCAGCAGTCAGTCAATGGAAGAACTTGTATGCTTAGCTAAGGAATTATAGACTTGTGCTAGCTGTTCCAAAAATATTTTAACTTTAATTATAAGAATAGAGCCTTTTCTCTTTGCCACCTACTTCCTCATTCTTGTGTTGAAGGAGGTCGACCTACCTTGAAGGGAATACATGCAATAAGAGAAGTTATTTTAGAAACCCTAGTGAAAAACTACTCAATGAATTTTACCTGTTCCCACCCCCTTATTTTAACCACTGGGAATAAGGGGACCCAGAGAGGTTATACTATTCACCTAAGTCCCATAACTAGAAAGAAGCTTATTAAGAGTCTGGATTCAAGCATTCTGACCCCCATTCCAAGAATCTTTCTACCTATGCCTTCAGTTACTTTTGTAGCTTTCACATAATGATGTTTGAAAACTAAAGAAGTTTTTATATTTAAAATATTTGAAATATTATTTTTAAAAATAGGTAAAACTTTTAAGGTAAGTGTTCAAAATGAGTGTACAGTTTTAGAAATCTAATACAATACATATGACTAAATGATTTGGCCCTGGGTTACTTACTCAAAAGAAGGAAAAAGTAAAATAGATGAGAAAAAAGAGTGTAAAAAACTCTGATCTCAGTCTTTGAGATGCAAGCATACTGAGGTTCTCTACTCAGCCAGAGTACCTCAGAGTCCTGGGCTGTTCAACTGACGTTCATGCCCAGGAACACCATGGAAGCAGACTGTACCCTTCTCAAGTCTGACACAGCAGAAAACTTGCATAAAAGGTTTTTATGGCCGTTATTACAATCTCTTCTCTAACTTTCTTCTCTTCACACATATACACACACAGGCACACACGCACACATATACCTTCCCATTACTATACTAATTCACATTCCATAGTGATAATCTATAATATATGACAAATGAGTCTTCCAATATTTCCCTTTTGATTTTCCTATCTTATAAAAAATATATTATTTCCTAAAATACAGACAATCAATCATAATCTCAAACCATTATGGATTCCCTAATGCTGTCCCCTAAGACAATGTCAATCATGGAAGACAATATTCTAATATCCATTACCCTCATATGAAAAATCTCAGGGGCACATGTTTGTTTGTCTGTTTATTTTATTTATTTTTAAAATTTATTTATTTTTGGCTGCATTGGGTCTTCATTGCTGTGTGCGGGCTTTCTCTAGCTGTGGTGAGCGGGGGCTACTCTTCGTTGCAGTGTGTGGGCTTCTCATTGCGGTGACTTCTCTTGTTGCAGAGCACAGGCTCTAGGTGCGCAGGCTTCAGTAGTTGTGGCATGCGGGCTCAGTAGTTGTGGCTCACGGGCTTAGCTGCTCCGTGGCATGTGGGATCTTCCCAGACCAGGGCTCGAACCCATGTCTCCTGCATTGGCAGGTGGATTCTTAACGACTGTGCCACCAGGGAAGCCCAGGGGCATAGGTTTTATATCAAGAAAAAAAGTATGCATTTTTTTAGCTCTCCTGTGTCTATCACAACAGTTATAAGCAGACCCAAGACACAGAAGAATGCCAATAAGTTAGCTTCAGAGGATAAGGATTCTCACCCCAAAAGCTTTTTAACTAAGTGAAGAAAGATGTTGATTATTTAAACAAGACTTTTCAGACTTAGGAAAGTTTACTTGTTTATTCATAAATTCTTTCTTGGGTTTAGAAAAAGAGAAAGGGGGGAGAATAAAATAACTCCATAAGTTTTAAACTGTGGACAAAAGCCTTTATAAAACTTAAATAGACATATGTATTAAAGCAGTTGACTCTACCCACTGTGGGCGATTATACTAGTGTTCAAAATATTTGCAGCCTCTCTTTATGATACCCTCCCACTAAGGGAGGATTGTATATTCCCAAACTATTTAAATCAGGCACGGCCAGTAGACATCCTTTGGTCAATGAAATATAAGCATAAGAGATGTGTCATGCCCCTCCCAGGCAGAAACTTTAGGAGCCAAGACACTGTTCACCATGTAACTGGTAATATTACAGAGACAACTCCATTATCATTTTACCTGGCATAAGGTGATGGGAGCAGAGTCACAGCTGACCTATAATGGAGAAAAAGTGTGAGCCAGACATAAACTGTTCTTTGAAAGCCACTGAAATGTTAAGATCATTTGTTATTACAGCCTAACCTAGCCTATCCAAAAGTAGGAGGAAATTTCCTCTTTGCCTAAAGCAAAGATGACACTAAAGAGTGAAACACTGGAAGTACGCTCCCTGTCAATAATGCCATATAATATTGTATTGGAAGACCTAGCTAGCTCTGTAAGACAAGAATAAGAAGATGGATAATAGTTGATAGATGATAGGTATATAAGTTATAGATACATAGATATGTAGATGTTTATTTAGATTATGATATCTACATATATGTTATATATATATGTGTGTGTGCTTTTAATATATATATATGTATACACACATATATGAAAGATAAAATAAAAGTGTTATTTTCACAAGAGAACTGATAGCCAAATAACTACAATTAATCAGAGATTTTAGTAATGTTGCTAGATGCATGGTCAATGTAACAATCAATGCAGAAAATCAATCATACTCCCATACACCAATAGCAAACAGCTAGAAAATGAAATTTTTTTAAGTTTCCATTTATAACAGCAATAAGATACCAGAGATAAATCTAACAAAAGATGTCATGAAAAAAATTATAAAATACTATTGGAAAACATTGAAGAAGATCTAAATAAATGGAAATCTACAACCCCAAATTAATCTGTTAAATCATTCAGTTACATCCAAACTCACAGAAGGTCAGTTTATTGAAGTTAACAAAACTTTTTATCAAATGTATAAGAATAAGCAAAGACCCAAGAATACTAAATATAATATTGAAGAAAAATAGTAAGATTCAAGATAAAGAAATACAATACTGAACAAGAATAATAAGGTATGGAGAATCACCCTTGTGATCTCTTGGCTAACTATAAAGTAATTGAGATGATGTGATATTGTCTCAGGGATTTAAGATAAAAAGAAGAAAAATAGATCAGAAAGAAAGCCCAGAAACAGAATATTTGAGAACTTAGGACATGATGAAGATGAGGTTACCATATACTGGAAAATATCTTTAGGCCTTCAGGATGGGAAGAATAAACCGTTAAGGAAAAGATTGATAAATTGACCATATTAAAATGTAAAACTGATGTACATCAAAAAACGCTATGAGAAAAAGAGTAAGAGAGAGGAAAAGAGGAAGGAAGGGAGGGAGGAAGACTTGGAAAGGATATTTGCACTACGTATAACCAGCAGAAAATTAGTAGCCAAAGCGTATAATCACATGTGATCAATAAAAAAGTACTACGATAAAAATGAGGAAAGAATAAAAAGAGTAAATTCCTAGAAAAGGAAACCAGAATGGCCAATAAACATATGAAAATATGATAAAGCATTAGTAATCAGAGAAATCCAAAGTTAAATAAGATACAATTTCACACCCCTCAAATTGGCGAAAGTTTGAAAGCCTGACCACATTAAGAAATTGGGAGATTTCATGTGTTACTGGGAGGGTAAAATGGTGCAATCTATTTGGAAAACAATTTGGTCTTATCTAGTGAGGAGAAGATGTGCATTCTCTTTGATCCAACACTTCCACTCCTAAGTAGGTACCCTAAAGAAACTCTTGGACGGACCACCATGAGACACGCACAAGAAGGGTCGTTGCTCTACTGTTAATATTGATGAGGTTCTCATCCATAACAGGGGATAAAATTAATACTTACCTAATAATAGGGTTGTTGTAAGGAATAAATGAGTTAGAACATGTAAATCCTTAGAACAGTACCTGAAATCGTGTAAGTGCTCAATAAGCGTTAGCTGTTGTTAATAAATCCCCTTACATTATTTTGATTCCCGGCATACACCCTAGGCTCAGTACTTGAGGTATTTTCCTTTGCAAGCTTTCTTTTCTTCACAACTGCTGACCTCATTTAATGGGTATTTCCCTAGGTCCCAGACAAGTCAGCTGGCCATGTAATAAGACTGCAGTCAGGCCTGCTGTGATCTGGGTGGGACTTGCTCATCCTCTCAGGTCATGTTTATGCTAAACCTTTTCTCCAGAGGTGAGCTGGGCAACTATCCCATTTTACATTCTCCCCAGTGAGGTCTGCCAACGTTCTTAAAACTATCAATATTTTGATCTATGTGATTAATGAATGCTAAATCATACCAATTAGGCATTTCAATTTTACCCCTTAACAGGATCTTCAATTGTAAGATTTTACTTTAATTAAATGTAAAATGAAAGAGAGAAGGAAGAAAGAAAGGGAGGGGAGGGAAGAGGAGAGGAGAGGAGGGAAGGGAAATTGAAAGAAGAGATTCCAACTGCATGTAATTAACAACATAGAGAAATACTTTTCGGCAACCCTATCCAAAATTTCAGCATGAGTAAATTTTGTGTCCCACTCTTACCTACAGCTCTTATGACTCCTGTCCCTGTTTGAATAATTACTCCCATTCCCTCAGAATCATGTCCTTTGAAACTCAATCCTATAAACAAGTCAATATTAAGGATTAATGGATAATAACATAACAATGTGTCATCGTTTCCAGATACCTTATTGAGACTTCTAAATGGCTCCTAAATTAGATATAACCAATTCACCAGGATTCTCTAAAAGTAGATTCCTCCAGTGCTAAAACTTTTAGTCACCATGGCCATTGAGTATGGGAGAAATTCTGGAGGAATAGACTTTTAGGAATCTACCAAACCACATTAACTATCTGACTCATTTATAGGTGAGATTGGCTCTGAAAGTACCCTCAATCCCACCCACTACCTGTTTCAAGTTATAATCATGGGTGGGAGAGGAATGAACTTAATTTGAGGACTAAGAACGGATACTCTTCTTATTAATGACCAATTTATTTATTTTAAAGTATTTACAAAGCATTAGAATGTATCAGGCAAGCATTAAACTGCTTAGTTACAAATCATTATTTGATTTTTGTTTCACTCTGTATTTAACTATACCTTTTTCCATTCTCACAGCTGACACTTGCTCCTGTCCCATCTCCTGGTCTTTCCCCGCTTCTTCAAAACTGACAGACAATAAAGGTATGAGGATGGATCATGTCCATCACCCGGCAGAAGAGGTTGGCAAGAGGTAGGCCAATAGCAGTAAACTGGGAAAAAACTGACGATTCAGTGAAGTTATGACACTGTCATCCAGAATGAACCAAATGTTCCAACATAAAGGTACTTTCTCTGGAGTTATTTCTGCTAAAACACTGAAGGATTGTATATTCTGCTTCTATGGGGGAAGAAGCTGCTTGCTGAAAAAATTCGTGTATATGTTTTGTGATGTGTCTCTACGTGTATGGGGACGATGATGTGACACAGGTTCTGTGATCTTGAGTGATACATTATCACAGTATATGGCCGTGAATAAGGAATACTAAAAATTAATCCTTATTAAAATTGTCAGAAGGTTGAAAACCACATACAGAATTAATCAAATGCTGTTTATTCAGAGCTAACTCTAGTAAAAAGTCAGCTACTATCTGTTTAGTTCTGGTAGACTGGAAGGGGCTTGAAAGGAGAGTAAATCTTATAGAGCAAAAGGAGAATATTTTAAGAAAGTCTTTGATTGGTCAGTGTTCTGTTAAGGTGGGATTTTCTAGTGGGTGGGATTTGGGGAAATAAGATGAGGAGACTTTCCGATTGGCTTTTGGCAGCTTTAGATTGGTTCTCTATACTGGCACATTGCTTAAAGATCTCCAGGTAGGTTAGGGCCATATGGGTTTTCCTGTTTCAATAAAAGACTATCCGGTCCTCTGCTTTAGGGTTCAAGCAATTCACAAAGGTAAATTATTTTTCCAATAATTCACTTTTAATGACTTTTTAATTTACTTTTATTGCCTCATACACCACATACTGTATAAGCTTTTACAAAAATAGTGATTATTTCCATTGTTCAGAAACTCCTTACTCAAGCACTATATAAAAGTTTGTGAATAAAGTGCTAAAAATAGTACAATAAAAAATAATGCAATAAAAAAAGTTTTGAAAAAAAATAAAATAATAATTTTTGGTTTAATTATATTATAAATTAATAAGACCACTAAAATGTTATGACAAACAGGTATAGTTCATTATTTTCACTCTAACTGCATGACATTTGAAAAATAACAATAATCCCAGGATGTGTATCTCTAATCTGATGATCTCCATTCCTTACCAAGTCCTCAATTTGTTTCTTTGCTCTTTGGAGACAAAGTTCCCTAGGGTGGTTGTTTGTCTATTTGTTTATTTTTCTTTTTAATTTATCAACAAAGAACAGCTTTTTTTTTTTTTTTTTTGCTCTTGTTGAAATGGTATTTTAACATTTTTTTTAAATTATTGTTCCTTCCCACATATCAAGATGACCATAACCCTCCCTGCCAATTGTTAGGAAGACTGCTGCAATTTCCCTTTCCTTTCTTTAGTTGCATCAAATACTCTAATCATCTTATTCGGCATTTTGGTCAGGGATGTCTTCTCTATGCCCTTCAGCTATGTCTCTTCCCACAACCACTCTAAACCTTTTAACTTTTTACAGATGTAAATGCTGAATCATTCCTGCCTTTCATCATAAGTCCATTCCTCCTAGACTCTTCAATTATCCCCAGACTCCTACTTTGAACATTTCCCAACTGGATTGCACAAAGTAGTAAAGTTGGTCCAGATTTGCTTTTTAATACTAACAAAGACACTCGCTTAATGAGTTTCTACTCCAGATGAGGCCCTTTGCTAAGTACCTTCCATACATCTTCGCAATAATTCTATAAAGTAGGAATTTACAAATAAGAAAACTGAGACTCTGTGAGTCCAGGAACTAGAAACTCATTTCATCACACAGATAGTAACTGGGGAACCAGTACATGACCAATCTGATCATAAAGTCTGTGTCCTGCCTTAAACCTTCATCAAGTGATTCCTGACAACAGTCTGCACCAGAATTACCTGAAATACCTGATAAAATTTAGGCTTCTAGGCCCAGGCCAGATCTTTTGAGTTAGTATCTCTGAGGAAAAGAACCAGCAATATACATTTTTAACAAGGCTCCAAAATGATTCTTAGGCACACTGAAGTTTGAAAGTCACTAAACTGCAAGGCACATATTTTGTGTGTTGTTCTCCGTGTCTCATCACCAAGCACAGTATCTGGCTAATAGAGAGTAAGTGCAGATGAGCCTAAATCAACAAGCCTACCATAAGAAAAGGGTGTTGGTATTGATTCTGTGTCTTTGGCTCTCTAGGAAAAGGTTCTATAAAAACACTAGGAGAGGGCTTCCCTGGTGGCGCAGTGGTTGAGAGTCCACCTGCCAATGCAGGCAACACAGGTTCGTGCCCCGGTCCGGGAAGATCCCACATGCCGCAGAGCGGCTGGGCCCGTGAGCCATGGCCGCTGAGCCTGCGCGTCTGGAGCCTGTGCTCCGCAACGGAAGAGGCCACAACAGTGAGAGGTCCGCATACCGCAAAAAAAAAAAAAAAAAAAAAGGAAATCTCTTCTAAATATAATCTCTTATCCCTTCTGAGTAAATCAGGAACTAAGAAAAAAAAATTTAATCTGTTAGCTGCTCCCTGCTGTCTACAGGATAAAGTCCAAATTCTTTCATTCTCCATTTGAGACCCTGCACCTTGTTTTCTTTTACTTTCTTACATATCTTTTCACTATGTAGAAAAGCCTCACTCATCCAACTCTCCATTCTGCTCATATTCAGATCTGGATCATCCTTCAATAGAAGATTGTGGCAATGGACTGAGTGTAAGCTGATAGAATAAATGGCAGGAATAAAACAGAACAGACAGTCAAAGTCATTTTGAAGGTAGAAACCACTTAAGTTTCTTTCTTGGGAAGTCCTAAGTCATAGAGACAAAGAATATCAAGGGAGAGGAGAAGGAAACCTGAAAAATGATAATAATACTGTCTTGTACTATTATTTGAATGTTTCAGTTTTATGTATACTGTAATCTCCTTAAAGGGAGAACATTTTTTTTGCATTTTTTCCTTTATATACTCATGTTTTTCATAGCAGTAGGCAATAAATATTTGTTGAATGAATGAACAACATCAATTTTTCCTTGATTGCCATTTTATTACTATCTCCTTTTATTTAAAACTGTCTGTGAATGTTCACATTTATAATAAAACATTTTACTTATGACAACTTGAATGGCAAAAATGGAGACATCTGACAATATCAAGTGTTAGAGAAGATAAGGGTTAACTGTAACACTTACATGAGGACTAGGGTAAGTTGAAACAATCACTGTGGAAAACAGTGTGGCGTTACTTTGTAAAGGCAGAACATGTGCATAGCCCATAACCTAGAATTTCCACTTCTAAATAAATTTTTACACGTACACTAGAGAAACTCTTGCACACGTGCTCCAAAAAGCTCACAGTAGCAATGTTTATAGTAATAAAGTAAAATTAGAAAAACCCAATGGTCATCTAAAAGAAAATAGATAAATAAATTGTAGTGTGCTCCCACATGGAATAATAAAATAGTATAGATGGAAACACTACAATTTGTAACAACATAGATGGCCTCTCACATACATAATTAAATGAAAAAAGCATGAAACTGAAGGCTATTTCCAGTATGACACAAATGTTATAGCTCAAAACAAGCAAAAATAATATTATATCATCTAGGCTTACATACACATATTTTTTTAAATTTAAGACAAGAGAATGATAAATCTCTGTGTTGATTCTCAGAGTGAAGAGAAGAGAGGAAGCAAGCATCCAGTTTAGATATAAAACATTGGTAGCATTTTTTAATTCAATGCAGAGTTCTTTGTTGTCCATTATATAATTATACGTTAGAATTCACATATAAGTTACATATATTCTTGTTACGTAGCAAGTAGCATATTTTTTAACTGATAATAAGTGTTCAAAAATGGCAGCCTTAAAAATTTTTCTTTTTCGAAAAAATTCTTGTTTTAGTTAGATGTAAACATGATTTGTAGATCCTACCCTAGAAAAATGGCAATGTAATAACAACTAATAGCAACATCTGACAGTGGGAGACTTAGGATTATAATGAATTTACTGGATTCATTACTTGTTTTTACTTCATTAACTTTTCTGCTTCATCAAAGTACTCTAAACAATAAACTTAGTTTGTCCAACATATGGGAAGAATTACACAGAAAATCTTTTATTTCACATTGTTATGCCCAGAACAATCTCTTTGTTTAACCAGAACACTGGCTTTGTCTTCAAATCCACCAGGGACAAGTAGGAGGGGAAATGTTATGACAAACATCAATTCAAGTGTTTTTGTTTGGTTTTTCTATGTATTTTTGCAGCAACTTTGTCACAAAGAGCATTTCCAGAACTTTGCGTAGTCTGATTGTGGTACAAAACCTTTACACTTTGATTTAATACGAAGGTTATTAGAAACTACAATGTACCTTGAAAATCTTGAGCCTGTAATTTCCCATTTCCTACATTTTGTCACTATTCCCCCCATCACCATAGATATTCTAGCATATTACCGTCATATGTGCCAGTCTTTTCTGAATGCATGTCTGCCTTAGGAAATCGTTCTAGTCCAGAGGTAATGTTTGCACTATAAGGTCACATCAAAAATAAAGCATGTCCTTGAATAACAACACAACACTTCTAGTGGAAGTGATCCTTATATCTATGAATTTTAAATATCCACTTTTTTTATTAACATCTTTATTGGAGTATAATTGCTTTACAATGTTGTGTTAGTTTCTGATGTATAAAAAAGTGAATCAGCTATATGTATACATATATCCCCATATCCCCTCCCTCTTGTGCCTCCCTCCCACCCTCCCTATCCCAACCATCTAGGTGGTCACAAAGCACTGAGCTGATCTCCCTGTGAGGTGCAGCTGCTTCCCACTAGCTATGTATTTTACATTTGGTAGTGTATATATATCAGTGCCACTCTCACTCCATCGCAGCTTACCCTTACCCTCATGTTGAGCTGCATGAGCTGCTTGTATATTTTGGAGATTAATCTTTTGTCAGTAGCTTCATTTGCAAACCTTTTCTCCCATTCTGAGGGTTGTCTTTTCATCTTGTTTATGGTTTCCTTTGCTGTGCAAAAGCTTTGAAGTTTCATTAGATCCCATTTGTTTATTTTTGTATTTATTTCCATTTCTCTATGAGGTGGGTCAAAAAGGATCTTGCTGTGATTGATGTCATAGAGTGTTCTGCCAATGTTTTCCTCTAAGAGTTTTAAAGTGTCTGGCCTTACATTTAGCTCTTTAACCCATTTTGAGTTCATTTTTGTGTATGGTGTTAGGGAGTGTTCTAATTTCGTTCCACAGCACTTATTGAAGAGGCTGTCTTTTCTCCACTGTAAATTCTTCCCTCCTTTATCAAAGAAAAAGTGACCATACGTGCATGGGTTTATCTCTGGGCTTTCTACCCTGTTCCATTGATCTATTTTTCTATTTTTGTGCCAGTACATACTGTCTGATTATTATAGTTTTGTAGTATAGTCTGAAGTCAGGGAGCCTGATACCTCCAGCTCCGTTTTTCTTTCTCAAGATTGCTTTGGCTATTCGGGGTCTTTAGTGTTTCCAAACAAATTGTGAAATTTTTTGTTCTGGTTCTCTGAAAAATGCCATTGGTAGTTTGATAGGGATTACACTGAATCTGTAGATTGCTTTGGGTACTATAATCATTTTAACAATGTTGATTCTTCCAATCCAAGAACATGTTATGTCTCTCCATCTGTTTGTATCATCTTTAATTTCTTCAGTGCTTATAGTTTTCTGCATACAGGTCTTTTGTCTCCTTAGATAGGTTTATTCCTAGGTATTTTATTCTTTTTTTGCAATGGTAAATAGGAGTGTTTTCTTAATTTCTCTTTCAGATTTTTCACCATTAGTGTATAGGAATGCAAGAGATTTCTGTTCATTAATTTTGTATCCTGCTACTTTACCAAATTCATTGATTAGCTCTGTATTTTTCTGGTAGCATCTTTAGGATTGTCTATGTATAATATCATGTCATCTGCAAACAGTGACAGCTTTATTTCCTCTTTTCCGATTTGGATTGCTTTTATTTCTTTTTCTTCTCTGATTGCCGTGGCTGAAACTTCCAAAACTATGTTGAATAATAGTGTTGAGGGTGGGCAACCTTGTTGTTTACCAAAGGTTGGGCAACCTTATTCCTGATTTTAGAAGAAATGGTTTCAGTTTTTCACCATTGAGAATGGTGTTGGCTGTGGGTTTGTCATATATGGCCTTTATTATGTTGAGGCAGGTTCCCTCTATGCCGACTTTCTGGAGAGTTTATATCATAAATGGGTGTTGAATTCTGTTGAAAGCTTTTTCTGTATCTCTTGAGATTATCATATGGTTTTTATCCTTCAGTTTGTTAATATGGTGTATCACATGGATTGATTTGCATATATTGAAGAATCCTTGCATTCCTGGGATAAATCCCACTTGATCATGGTGTATGATCCTTTTAATGTGCTGTTGGTTTCTGTTTGCTAGTATTTTGTTGAGGATTTTTTCCTCTATTTTCATCAGTGATATTGGCCTGTAGTTTTCTTTCTTTGTGACATCTTTGTCAGGTTTTGGTATCAGGGTGATGGTGGCCTCGTAAAATGAGTTTAGGGGTGTTCCTCCCTCTACTATATTTTGGAAGAGTTTGAGAAGATTAGGTGTTATCTCCTCTCTAAATGTTTGATAGAATTTGCCTGTGAAGCCATCTGGTGCTGAGCTTTTCTTTGTTGGAAGATTTTTAATCACAGTCTCAATTTCTGTGCTTGTGATTGGTCTGTTCATATTTTCTATTTCCTGGTTCAGTCTCGGAAGGTTCTGCTTTTCTAAGAATGTGTCCATTTCTTCCAGGTTGTCCATTTTATTGGCATATAGTTGCTTGTAGTAATCTCTCATGATCCTTTGAATTTCTGCAGTGTCAGTTGTTACTTCTCCTTTTTCATTTCTAATTCTGTTGATTTGAGTCTTCTCCCTTTTTTCTTGATGAGTCTGGCTAATGGTTTATCAATTTTGTTTATCTTCTCAAAGAACCAGCTTTTAGTTTTATTGATCTTTGCTATTGTTTCCTTCATTTCTTTTTCATTTATTTCTGATCTGATCTTATGATTTCTTTGCTTCTGCTAACTTTGGGGTTTTTTTGTTCTTCTTTCTCTAATTGCTTTAGGTGTAAGGTTAGGTTGTTTATTTGAGATTTTTCTTGTTTCATGAGGTAATATTGTATTGCTATAAACTTTTCTCTTAGAACTGCTTTTGCTGCATCCCATAGGTTTTGGGTGGTTGTGTTTTCATTGTCATTTTTTTCTACGTATTTGTTAATTCCCTCTTTGATTTCTTCAGGGATCTCTGGGTTATTTAGTAGTGTATTGTTTAGCCTCCATGTGTTCGTATTTTTTAGTTTTTTCCTGTAATTGATATCTATTCTCATAGCATGTGGTCGGAAAAGATATTTGATACGATTTCAGTCTTCGTAAATTTACCGAGGCTTGATTTGTGACCCAAGATATGATCTATCCTGGAGAATGTTCCATGAGCACTTGAGAAGAAAGTGTATTCTGTTGTTTTTGGATGGAATGTCCTATAAATATCAATTAAGTCCATCTTGTTTAATGTGTTATTTAAAGCTTCTGTTTCCTTATTTATTTTCATTTTGGATGATCTGTCTATTGATTAAAGTGGGGGTGTTAAAGTCCCCTACTATGATAGTGTTTCTGTTGATTTCCTCCTTTATGGCTGTTAGCATTTGTCTTATGTATTGAGGTTGGGTGCATTTACAATTGTTAGATGCATTCCTATGTTGGGTGCATTTACAATTGTTATATCTTCTTCTTGGATTGATCGTTTGATCACTATGTGGTGTACTTCTTTATCTCTTGTAATTGTCTTTCTTTTAAAGTCTATTTTGTCTGATATGAGAATTGCTACTCTAGCTTTCTTTTGATTTCCGTTTGCATGGAATATCTTTTTCCATCCCATCATTTTCAGTCTGTATGTGTCCCTAAGTCTGAAGTGGGTCTCTTGTAGACAGCATATATACAGGTCTTGTTTTTGTATCCATTCAGCCAGTCTATGTCTTTTGGTTGCAGCATTTAATCCATTCACTTTTCAGGTAATTATTGATATGTATGTTCCTATGACCATTTTCTTAATTGTTTTGGGGGTTTTTTTGTAGGTCCTTTTCTTCTCTTGTGTTTCCCACTTAGAGAAGTTCCTTTAGCATTTGTTGTAGAGCTGGTTTGGTGGTGCTGAATTCTCTTAGCTTTTGCTTGTCTGTAAAGGTTTTAATTTCTCCATTGAATCTGAATGAGATCCTTGCTGGGTAGAGTAATCTTGGTTGTAGGTTTTTCCCTTTCATCATTTTAAATATGTCCTGCCACTCGCTTCTGGCTTGCAGAGTTTCTTCTGAAAGATAAACTGTTAACCTTATGGGGATTCCCTTGTATGTGATTTGTTGCTTTTCCCTTGCTGCTTTTAATATTTTTCTTTGTATTTAATTTTTGATAGTTTGATTAATATGTGTCTTGGCGTGTTTCTACTTGGATTTATCCTGTGTGGGATTCTCTGTGTTTCCTGGACTTAATTGGCTATTTCCTTTCCCATGTTAGGGAAGTTTTCAACTATAATCTCTTCAAATGTTTTCTCAGATCCTTTCTTTTTCCCTTCTTCTTCTGGGACCCCTACAATTCGAATGTTGGTGCATTTAATGTTGTCCCAGAGATCTGTGAGACTGTCCTCAATTCTTTTCATTCTTTTTTCTTTATGCTGCTCTGTGACAGTTATTTCCACTATTTTATCTTCCAGGTCACCCTCTGTTCTTCTGCCTCCGTTATTCTGCTACTGATTCCCTCTAGAGAATTTTAGTTTCATTTATTGCACTGTTCATCATTGTTTGTTTGCTCTTTAGTTCTTCTAGGTCCTTGTTAAACATTTCTAGTATTTTCTCCATTCTATTTCCAACATTTTGGATCATCTTTACTATCATTATTCTGAATTGTTTTTCAGGTACACTGCCTATTTCCTCTTCATTTGTTTGGTCTGTGGGGTTTTACCTTACTCTTTCATCTGCTGCATATTTCTCTGTCTTCTCATTCTGTTTAACTTACTGTGTTTGGGGTCTCCTTTTTGCAGCCTGCAGATTCATAGTTCCCATTGTTTTTGGTGTCTGCCGCACATGGGTGAGGTTGGTTCAGGGCTTGTGTAGGCTTCCTGGTGGAGGGGACTGGTGCCTGTGTTCTGGTGGGTGGGACTGGATCCTGTCTTTTTGGTGGGCAGGGCCACATCCGGTGGTGTGTTTTGGGGTGTCTGTGAACTTAATATTATTTTAGGCAGCCTCTCTGCTAATGGGTGGGGTTGTGTTCCTGTCTTGCTAGTTGTTTGTCATGGGCCATCCAGCATTGGAGCTTACTGGCCGTTGGGTGGAGCTGGGTCTTAGTGTTGACATGGAGATCTCTGAGAGAGCTCTCACCAATTGATATTACGTGGGGCCAGGAGGTCTCTGGGGTCAACTGTCCTGGACTCAGCTCTCCCACTTCAGAGGCTCAGGCCTGACACCCAGCTGGAGCACCAATACCCTGTCAGCCACACGGATCAGAAGAAAAGGAAGAAAAAATAAATAAATAGGGCTTCCCTGGTGGCACAGTGGTTGAGAGTCCACCTGCTGATGCAGGGGACATGGATTGGTGCCCCAGTCCAGGAGGATCCCACATGCCACAGAGCGGCTGGGCCCGTGAGCCATGGCCACTGAGCCTGTGCGTCTGGAGCCTGTGCTCCACAACAGGAGAGGCCACAACAGTGAGAGGCCCACATACGGCAAAAAATAAATAAATAAATAAAAATAACATAAAAAAAGTAAAAAATAATAAAATTTAAAAGTAAAATAAAATAAAAATTTTTAATTAAAAAAATAAAAGAAGAGAACCAAACCAATAAATAAATCCACCAATGATAACAAGCACTAAAAACTAAACTAAGATAAACATAAAAATCAGGGATAAATCAGTTACAGACAGCAAATCCCAAGTCTACAGTTGCTCCAAAAGTCCACCACCTCAATTTTGGGAATATTCATTGTCTATTCAGGTATTCCACAGATGCAAGATTCATCAAATTGATTGTGGGGATTTCATCCCCTGCTCCTGAGGTTACACGGAGAAATTTCCCTTTCTCTTCTTTGTTCGCACAGCTCTTGGGGTTCAGCTTTGGTTTTGGCCCCGCCTCTGCATGTAGGTTGCCCTCAGGCATCTTTTCCCTGCCCGGAGAGGAGGGGGTTAAAGCAGCGGCTGATTAGGACTATCTTGTTCTCTCAGGCTGGGGTGGCGGAGCGGTACGGCAGTGATAACTGGAATTCGGGGCGAACCTGCTGCGGCAGAGGTCAGCATGATATTGCAACAGCATAAGGCATGCCATGTGTTCCCCCCAGGGAAATTGTCCCTGGATCTTGGGACCCTGGCAGTGGCATGCTGTACAGGCTCCTGGGGTTGGGGGGTTGGGGGGTTGGGAGTGACGTGTGCTTGCACACAGGCTTCTGGTGGCTGCAGTAGCAACCTTAGCATTTCATGCCTGTCTCTGGGGTCCGTGCTGATAGCCACGGCTCGCACCCATCTCTGGAGCTCATTTAGGCAGTGCTTTGAATCCCCTCTCCTCGAGCACCCCGAAACAATGGTCTCTTGCCTCTTAGGCAGGTCCAGACGTTTTCCCAGACTCACTCCCGGCTAGCTGCGGCGCACTAGCCCCTTCAGGCTGTGTTCACGCAGCCAACCCCAGTCCTCTCCCTGGGATCCGACCTCCGAAGCCCAAGCCTCAGCTCCCAGCCCCCACCCATCCCGGTGGGTGAGCAGACAAGCCTCTCGGGCTGGTGAGTGCTGGTCGGTACCAGTCCTCTGTGCGGGAATCTCTCCGCTTTGTCTTCCGCACCCCTGTTGCTGCGCTCTCCTCCGCGGCTCCGAAGCTTCCGCCCTCCGCCACCCGCAGTCTCCACCAGTGAAGGAGCTTCCTAGTGTGTGGAAACTTTTCCTCCTTTACAGCTCCCTCCCAGAGGTGCTGGTGCTGTCCCTATTCTTTTGTCTCTGTTTATTCTTTTTTATTTTGCCCTACCAAGGTACGTGGGGAGTTTCTTGCATTTTGGGAGTTCTGAGGTATTCTGCCAGCGTTCAGTAGGTGTTCTGTAGGAGTTTTTCCACATGTAGATGTATTTTTAGTGTATTTGTGGGGAGGAAGGTGATCTCTACGTCTTATTCCTCTGCCATCTTGAATGTCCCCCTCCACTTTTCTATTACAAGTGTAAGTTTTTGTCCCCGTTCATGTTTTGAGGGATTATGTCTTAAATATTTTTTTATTCCTAAAAGTAAGAGATATGAGTGAATGATTAAACAAAAATTTTCAAGCCATACAAATCTAATGTAATTACTAGGAATTAGAATAAACGCAGAGATGCTTCATTTGCATGTCTAAATTTTTTACTTATTCACTGTAGGAGAGAAATCAATAAGAGGACTACATAGAAATTTAGTAACAAGGGGTTAACTAGAAATTTCTGAATTTCCTAAATTTCTTGAAGAGTCCTATTCCTTCCCATTCCTTATGCACTATACCCTCTCCCTTTGGCTCATTCAAATTTACAGATGCAAACTAAAGAGACATTAACCCCATAAAAGTTAACAAATGCCAAGTCAATAAATATTTCCTGAATAGTATGGTAGATTAAAAATAAAAATCTGCAACCCACACCGTAACATGCTTGAAAATCAGAAGTTTCTTTAAGGCATCCTTCCATGTCATGGACACTCTTTTACCCAGCATCTCTGACCAATGGTCACACAGCCTCCAGTGATGGGAAAAGCATCACCATCAAGGGAGGCCCTTTCCATCAGTGACAGCCTTGTTAGAAAATTCTTAGGTTAAACTGTAATTTATAGCTTTGCATTTTTCCTACTTTTGGTTTTGCTTTTAACCTATTATAATAACAAATCTGTCTTCATGTTTACATAAATTTTTTAAAATAATGACTATTTAAAATGTCCCCGTTTTCTCTTTTGTTCCACTATAACATTCCCCATAGGACACAGTTTTTAGCTTTTCTTCGAGTTTCCATTTTATTCTCCTGCATAGCATTTTGTCAGTGTAACTCTAAAAACATGGTACCCAGAGCAGATGTACTATTTTGGTGTAAATCATCTTATACTATAGACTCTAGACTTCTATTACTACAACTAGACATAATGCTAGCTTTTATATAATTCAGTAATTATTCATTCAGCAAACATTTACCAAGTACCTAAGTACTACGTTTTAGGCTAGACTTTAGGGATTCAAAATCAAGTAGTCCCTGCACTCATATAGCTGTATTACACTATTAGCTCATGGGAAACTTATGATCAGTTAGAACCCTAGTTCTTTTTCATTTGTGTTTCTACAAGCAGATCACCATCTCTGTCTACTGATATGTAAAGAAATTTTCCTCCACAGTGATGAAACTCACTGACTTTAATCACAGCATTCCCTTTAAGAATGACAATTTTTAATTCCAGTTCCCCATACTGTATATTCTATTCATCACCCCGTTAAACCCTTAAATCAAAGATTAGAAAAAAAACATCATTCTTTCATCTTATTAAATGGCTTTTATAAAAATGAGTAGCTTGGAGTCAAGGACAAACACCTATCATGAGCCTTCGACCTCTCTGTTCTGTGTAAATCACCATGCAACACACCTTGAGTACAGTGTTTTTAACCAGACCAGAATTTATCACTTCTGTCATTCACCCTGCATTTCATTGATTGATTTACAAATGAAAATTACACGAAGCATATCAAGTGCTTTACTCAAGTTATGTTGTGCACATATTTTCCTGATTTACCATACTAGCAACTCTATTACAGAAGGATATAAAATATGTTATGGCTTGTTTCCAATTAACTTATTTTGAAGGCTTGTGATGTCACAATTCTCCAAAATTCTCCAAAATTCTCCAAAGTGCTCGCAGTTTTTTTGTTACTGCATTCTGTACTTTTCCTAGAGATTGAGATTATGTTTTCAGGTCTTGTTCTCAAGACTTAGGAAACTACTGTTTTCTAAGTTTATGTGCTGACATATTTATTAAAGCATAAGCTTATACCAAAAATAATTTATAATAATACATATAGTTGAGAGTCACGTGGAAAACATTAAAACTCAATAAACATTAATAAGGTTATATAAGAATGGTACACCATTGTAAAGCAATTATACTCTAATAAAGATGTTAAAAAAAAAAAGGATGGCATATTAAACTGAGACTGAAAAGGTACTTAAAATGGATAAGTTGAGCCAAAAAAAGAGTCTGACAGAACCAATATATTAGAAATAGATAGTAAAGTTAAATTTGCTCAGTGTGTCACTAAATAGAGCCGCATTCTAAATCTCTGTACTAGACTTAAACATCTCTTTTCATCCTCTGGAAGTTTAACAATTAGCTGTCTACACTTTTCTGTCACTTTTCATCTCCCACCCCTCCCCAGCACCCACCCCCCCATAAGAAAATTGTAATACTTAAAGAAGCAGCTCAGTAATGCCAAATGAAGTCATGGACTTACGGTGGGAATAGAAATGTCTGAGAAGAGGATGTTTCTTCAAGTGAAAACTTAGTAGTAGCCCAATAACTGAAACACATACAACTGAAAGTTTCTCTGGTTAAAGGAACAGAGCCCCTCTTCTAGAACCTTGCCTCTCACACTTTTATATGCATATGAACCTCACCTGAGGATCTTGTTAAACTGCAGTTCCCAAATCAGTAGGTCTGTGGTGGGGTCCAAGATTCTGCTTTCTAACAAAGTCCAAGGTGATGCCCATGTTCTGATCCATGGACCAGACCTTGCAAAGCAGGACCCTGGGCCATCTTCACAGTATTCCAAAGATTCCCCCAAAGAATTATACTTCATGTGGCTCTAGAATTTCCACCTGTTTTCTCATAGCTCCACATCATCTCCCTCTATGGTAGGCACAATTATGCCCCCACCAATGATGTGTCCTAATACTTGGAACCTGTGAATATGTTAGGTTTACATGGCAAAGGGGAATTAAGTTTGCAGATGGAATTAATGTTGTTAATCAACTGACCTTTAAAATAGGGAGGATATCCAGGTAGATCCAATGTAAAATAGGGAGGTTATCCAGGTAGATCCACTGTAATTAATGTTGTTAATCAGCTGACCTTAAAATAGGGAGGTTAACTAGGTAGATCCAATGTAATTCAATGTAATCACAATGTAGTCCTTAAAGATGGAGAGTAAATCAGAGGAAGAGAGAGATGTGAGTCTTGAAGAATTGTCATAGAGATACAGTATTGCTGGCTTTGAAGATGGAGAAAGGGGGCCAGGAGCCAAGGAATGCGAACAGTCTCTAGAAGTTAAAAAAAGGCAAGGAAACAGATTTTTCCCTAGAGCTTCCAAAAAGGAACATAGCCCAGCTAATACCTTGATTTTAGTCCAGTGACTGGTGTCAGACTTCTACCCTACAGAACTGTAAGATAATAAATTTGTGCTGTGTTAAGCCCCTAAATTTGTGGTTATTTGTTATAGCAGCAATAGAAAACTAATATACCTGCCTCATGACGTTTGTCACTGGATAACTAAAGAGCCAACTCTAATGGTCTAAAAATATCATAGCTCTCTCTTTTTTTTAAAAAAAGTAGAAAATATTGTGACTTCCCTGGTGGTAAGGTGCATAAGACTCTGCTCTCCCAGTGCAGGGGACCCAGGTTCAATCCCTGGTCAGGGAACTAGATCCCACATGCATGCTACAACTAAGAAACCCATGTACCACAACTAAGGAGCCCACCTGCTGCAACTAAGACCTGGTGCAACCAAATAAATAAATAGATAAATAAATAAATAAAAGAGGATTACTGTATATACAATGAGCAAGTGGATTAAAAGGAAAAGAAAAGGAAATATTTGAGTGACACTTTTTCCCTGAATTGCTACTTCATTTTAAGCTATGAGTTGTGTAGATGCTGCAGGGGTCTCTCTATAGACATCAGTGATTCCTGCATGTAACAATACAGTATACTTTATTGTACTAAGCATCTAAATTTTTTTTAAACTCAATTGTTTTGCTGGTTTTAGAACCAGATTTATTATTCAAACAAATTGCCTGGAGTCTGACTTTAAATATGACATTTCATTGTTTTTTAGTGTTCAAAGATGTGTCACCATTACTGTTTTTAAAAAAATACATGAAAACCCATAAAATGATTTTTGTCAGTATTTTTCTTCCTCATGGTATTTAAAAAGAATTTGCCACATTTACCACCAAATAAGTTTAAAAAAAATACATGAAAACCCATAAAATGATTTTTGTCAGTATTTTTCTTCCTCATGGTATTTAAAAAGAATTTGCCACATTTACCACCAAATAAGTTTAAACATCAGCATAATAAATTTTCCATGATTCTAAATTAGTTAGAATTTTGGTTGAAAGGAACCAGTACATGTATAGAAATTGAAAGTATCAGGAGTTAGACAGGCCTCTTACATGAACAATCTTTAATTTCCCAGAGATGAGGGGTAGGGGTGTCAGATGGTGGTTAGCATTTTTTAGCAATAAAGTATTTTTAATTAAGGTATGTACTTTTTTTTGACATAATACTATTACGCACTTAATAGGCTACAGTATAGTGTAAATAACTCTTATATGCACTGGGAAACCAAAAAATTCATGTGACTTGGTTTACTGCGATACTCACTTTATTGCAGTGGTCTGGAACTGAACCCACAATATCTCTGAGGTATGCCTGTCCATGCGTAAGGAGTCCTTGAGGTCACAAATTCTCTATAAATACATTTACTCCAATCTGACTGAATTTGAGGACATTATGTCACTGTTTTCCACCAGTTCTCTTGATCCCCAGTTTAAATATCCTGCTCCTCCTGTTAAATTACATTTAAAATTTAGCTACTGGCTAATATCTTACAGTAAGCAATATTTTGACAAATGCCTGTATGTTACTGCCTCAAGCGCAAATTATTAGCTAAACAAACAATTGAATCAAATACAAAAGTCGAGAAACACATCAACTAAGTATTTGCTGAGTAATCTTGCCTGTGGTTGAACAAATACATATGCCAGCTGACATCTGTTTGATTCTGTCCTCCTAGATATAAATTGGTAGTTTTGACCTTATATTTTTCTGCTGCTATTAACTGTGATCAAAGCATCCTATGACAAATTGTACAGGGATCACTGTACAATTTAAAAGAAAGTCTGCTGAAAACTAGTTAGATCAAATCATGGGAGGAAAAGATTTATTTATTTTAAGCGTAAAATTAGTAATGTTGAAAGGTTTCGTGTTTCTGAGTTTGTTACATCTGTAGTGAAAACAGTATGTTTAACACCATACCCTGAATTTTGTTACTTTCTATTATTTAATGTTGCTTTTTTTTTCTATAGGACAATACAACTAATGTTTTATCAGAAATTTACCATTAGTCTTTTTCAATCTGTAACTTCACTTTTTTCTTGTTAAATAACAAAATTTTAACTAGTTAAGTGTCATTTCCAATTTAATAATGAAAGCAACAAGAAAAACATAACTGATTCACTTAAAGATTTGGAGAGCAAAATTCTCTATTCCATGAAGGGAAGGGTGGGTAAGTGGCTATGTGTAGCTCAAACTGTGAAATACCTTCTCTAGTCAAATAAATGCTTATTTATACACAGCTGCAGAAAACTGAAGCATATGAAGAAAGAATCAGAAATACTCTCAACAAAAGTTTCTTTAATTTTTGATACAGGCCAAGCTCTTCATCTTTGAGAAATTGCTTGTATAGAGAAGTGTCCTAAATTCTTCCAACAGTGCAATTCTAGCTGCTCCAAGTAATACATCTCATCCTTGTACATGAGAAAGTGTTTAGTGAAACCAGATGGCCAACTGTTTTCCTGTACTGAAGCTCTTGAAACTGGCAAGAATATATTTGAGGCCAAAAACCTTACAGATCCTAATGACATGAACAGACACTTGAAAACTCTGGTTCATCAATAATTAGATGGTTTCAGTTATTCTCCACCCAACTCTTATTAATTCACAGTTTGTTATCTGAAAAATATTATTCTAACACACACAGAGCTCAAATCTCCTCCATCCCCATCTTTGTGAAAGTCTATACAAGTCCTATACCATCATTTGAAGCACTAAGGAAATAATGGGGAATTAAAACTAGATTTAAACTCAGCATTTAATCAACTCACTTTTATTACTGGATATACTGAGGGTCACCCCTGAATATTCAACTCAGACAGATCCACTCATGCACCAGAACCCAGCTTGACCATAAAATCTATACGCAAAGACAAATGGATACTTTAGGCCAGTACTTCCCAAAGGAATTGCCTAGCGATCTTATTAATATAAAGATTCTGACTCAGCACGTCTAGAACAGGCCCTGACAATATGCATTTCTAATAAGCTCCTAGATGATACCAATGCTTCTGGACTGTGGAACATTTTGAATAACAAGTTTCCAGGGCTAGACAATATTCAGAATTCCACTACAGCCATTTCTCCCAACTTTTCCCATGATTTGTTCCCAACCTACTTATTCTCTTCTCCATGACCCATTGTCATGATGCCTCACATCAATTCCCCTTCTATTAACTATTGGTGTAGCCACACAGTTTGTCTCTTTGTCCATCTGTCCAGCCTCCATGTTTCTCATCTCAATGGAGAGTATCTCTTGTAGTCTCTGACCTCTAGAATCCCTTCCTTCATTTTAACATCACCTCCAGAGATTCTTGTCTAGATAACAAGGTGAAGAGAAAAAAATAAAAGAAGACCCTAAAGTATCAAAAGGAAGTATAAGATAGGAAAGGTGCCTTTGGGGAATCTGAAATACATTTGAGAGTTATCAGATAATTAAACCTAAAAATCTGTTATCAGTGCAAGCTTACATGTATAAGACAAGTGATCAACCAGTGCTTAGGAGTTCAGAGAGAAGAGAAAGTAATCTCAGCAGACTAAAAGTATAGGAGCTTTATCAGAAATAGGAGGGATAAACTCTACTTTAAAATTTGTATAGGGATTAGATTGGTGAAGTAGTATGGGGATAGCATTGCAAGGAGAGAGAATAATGTAAGCAAAGGTGCAAGGGTCGAAAAGTTTAAACAAAGGATGTGAGGAGATCAGTGAATACACCCATCAGAGAGGCACAAAGGGTTAATATGAAGTTCCTGAATGCCAAGCTAAAAAAATTAGTTCTATTCATTGGTGATGGAAGGCACTGAGGTTATAGATGGGAGTGACATGACTAGGATGATCCTACTTCCCACTTTGCCTGGGACAGTTCTAGTTTATACCACTAGGAGTAATTATAATAATTATTAATATCCTCCCTTTCATTGTTCAAAGTGATCCAGTTTGAACAATAAATTCTATAGTTGCTCTAAACATAATGAAATTAGTATTTCACTCAAATGGATTAGAACAGTGGCATGTAGCCTGTAGCCCCAAGATGTGTGGTCCACAAATGGAGGACTGCACAGGGTGCTAAAAGAGCATATTTTCTTTGTGTGGTTATGCTGATTATTACAGGTGGATCAAACTTTTATGGTAGTTACACATTACATATCTTGGATTTATAAAATATAGGTAAATTAACTAAGTACCATGCCAACTTATAAATGCAGTTTATTTTATGGTTAGAACTTTTCAAAATATAAAATTCAGAACGAGAAAATTAATAAAGGGATGTGCAGAAGTAACCTCTGAATTAGAATATATTGCAAATAAATTAAGAAGGCAATGGCAGTTTGGGGAATGGACATGAAAAAGAAATAAGTTAGATGTTAGATACATTTTAGATGGAGAACCAAAAGGTCTTAGAACTACCTGGCTACAAAAGGCCAGAGAGGGGAAAAGGTAAAGGATGATTTTTGAGTTTTAGACTTGGATACCTGGAAGAAATAAGAAACATAAAAGGAGTTATAGAGTAAGAGAGAGGGGAGTTTGGAAGATGGGTTAATGGCATGATCTTCAAATGGACATATCCAACAGGTATTTTAATTTCTATTTTTGCCTAGGAACTGAATCCTTCCCTTTCATTTTTCATTTCTAAAAGTCATATCTATATTGTCTGTTATCTCTTACATACTTTTAGATCCACAGAAAACTCAATGAAATGAATCCTTCCATTTTTGTAGAAATATCAAATTCCTGGTTTATAGTCCCAGTTTCAAAGACATGGAGGTTCAAAATATTTATGTGATTAACCTGACTTTACTTTTTAAAAATTAAATAATCAACACCAGGAAAATTATGAATTTAAGGGATTGTTTACAGTATGTCACCTTAGATATCAAGACATGCCTAAATTCAATATAAGAAAGCAATTTTCGTTAAAAATCGTAAATGAAAGGGAAAAATGGCTTGATTTACATATGTAGGGGTTAGTCTGTCTTCTTTTTTACCTAGATTCAGTTTACATCAGCAATATATTCCTGCTTTACTCTCTCTTCTTTCAGTTCTTAAGTCAGACTTAACTGGGGTTTGTCATTGCCTGAACAGGAAGTGTATGAGGGATTGGAGGAGGCAAAATGTTGGAATAGTGCCTTAAATCTATCTTCCTATTCATTTGCCCTACACTTATGGCTCTTGCCAGTTCCCTAAGTCCAGACTGATCAGATTTTGAATCCTCCAGCCTGCTTTGCCCTGGGCCATGTGTTTCCTCCTGAGTCAGACCAGAGACCTGACATCCATATTCAAGTACACCCATGCTCTTGTTTTTCATCCTAGGTTCTAATGGCATTTCAAACTAAGTCTTTTGTATTCAGGGATGCTTCTGGGCTTCTCACCACTTAAATCATAATGTTAAAGTAGGAAAAAATATTGTGGAACACACACAAATTTTATAGGTGAAGAAATGAAGCCCAGATAGTTTAATTAGTCAGAATCATATAGCAAATTTGTGGCAGCATTAAGAGTAGGAGCTAAATGTTATGTCTTCTAGTTCAAGGCTTTGTTTACCACAAAAGCTTTATTCCTTAGCTGTTGTCTCAGTGCTGAGACCAAGTTTAACAATAATTGTATTTTGATCTTTACCATATATATCATCCTATCATTTGTATCCTCTTACTAAGCTTCATTTACAAGATACAGGTAATTCATTTTCACCTGTAAAACTGAGGTACTCCTAGGGTGAAATATAATAGCTACTGAAGCAAATCACTAAAAACAAATTAAATTCAAATCACAGACTATAACGTTACCAGTTTGAAAGGACATGGGGAATCTAAATGATGCTGAGTAACTATCAAAATGAAAGAGTAGATACAGCTCAAATAATTGTCACCTTAGTAATGTTCTTAGAGAACTGCTACCATCAAGGAGAAGTTTCATGAGGTTTTAAGAAGTCAGAACTTTAAGATTTCCCTAGAGCTCAGAACTAATTCAATTGTAAGGTACTGATTCAGAACTGTTTCAAAAGAATAATTCCCCATTCTAAATCGCCAACACTGATGCTCTAACAAGCAGAAACTCATTTTGTGTACAGACTTCAATTCCATTTAAAGATAAATTAAACAAGCAACAAGACAAATGTTATAACCCAGCCCTGATCGTTGCTACCGAAAAAGAAAAAAAAAAGGATAAAAATCATAGTAGAATTCCAGAGTCTCAAATATACATCTTGTTCCAGCAATAACCCACATGAATTTTATCCTTCCCCACTGAAAACCAAAACACTAATTTAAGTGCTTCAAAGCTAGCATGTTTTTTGTGCAAAAGACTTATTGGATGCTTGACAAGGAAATAAATCAAGAGATGGTGAAAAAATGTTTTGCACAAAAGAGTAAGGATTCAGAATCCAGGTCAATGTATTCTTTCCCTCACCCTTTTCTACTTTCTATAGCAGGTCCCAGAGGAGAAGACTAGGCATAAATAATGAGATGGGAAGAATAAAAATTTGAACATCTAACCTCTCAAACCCTCAACAGAAATATATCAATAGAGAAGAAAGATAAAAGCTGATGCTTGCTTGGTTTCTCACTTACTCTCAGGAGTGGGTGCTTGTTTTTGCTAAAAACTCTTTTTTGTGTGCATCTTTAAATAAAGAAAATAGAAATACATGAAAATAACAAGGCTTCTTATAAAATGCCTTTATAAAATTAACAAAATCAACTTCAATCAGAAGATTTATTAGTTGTTTATTTTTTTTTGATTTGAGGATTATAGATACTATACAGACTTCTGAACTAATGAAAGGTAAGAAGATATTTCACATTTATGTCCAACATCAGAAATTACTATGTCTCTGTTGGATGTTTTCTCCATCAGTAAGTTAGAGTGGCATGGATGATCTTTTTTCTTACAGTTTTAATCATGCAAATATTCATGGCAATGGCAAAAAGCCTGGGCATAGGTCAATCCCCCTTGCTACACTTCTGAAAATCTCAGGACGAAAAGTAACCCAACTCACTGAACAGCTACTGTGTTCCTGTTTTGATGCTAAGGGCATTAAATACAATATTTACAGCAACCTTAGGAAGTAGATATTATTGGCCTTCTGTTAAAGACTATCATGACTCAAAGTGAGCCAATGAGGGGGATGAGAATTCTAATCTAAAGTTTTCTGACTCCAAAACCTATTCTCGGGATTTCCCTGGTGGTCCAGTGGTTAAGATTCTGTGCTTCCATTGCAAGCGGCATGGGTTCCGTCCCTGGTCGGGGAACTAAGATCCCACATGCCCCATGATGCATGACCAAAAATAAATAAATAAATATTTTTAAAAATTAAAAAGAATTTTTCTCTCCATAGCTCTGTGCTGCCACTAGTATCAATAACTGCAGGTGATCCACCAAATATGTGAATTAGACAATGAGTTATTGCATTTACTGTGAAGACCACATAAGGTCATTTAATTGCATTTGCTGATAACTACAGAAAAACTACTTATGTAATTACTTTAACAGATAGGCTATTCGGAGAAAATACCATGATTATTTTTTTCTTAAAATATCACCAATGCACATACAACTAATAAATTCTTCTAGGTAATTTAGAAAAATCCCCACACAATTCAGTGCATCATATTTGTGAATATGCATTTAATTGCTCTCTTATTTTCCTCTACATTTCCCTCCTAGAAAGAATAGTTAGTGATAAGATGATTTCACAGATGAAATTCCAAAGAACTCATACAAGATGCAACTTCAAGTTGATTTCTGCTAATAGATGTGTTTGCTCCAACCTTCAGTTTTGAACAAGCATATGGGGAACAGCCAACCAGAAACTTGAATGCAGCCTGTGACTAAGGAACAATGTGTGTCTCTGTGTGACACTAACCAGCACATAGAGGGAGCTAGTCATGTTGACCTCACTGAAATCAATCTGTCATCAAGTAAACTATCTGGGTAGAATTATCTACGAACTCTTGATGGCCCCTCCAAAAACCTAAGAGTTAGCTATATGTATTAGTTCCAAATATAGTCATATATTCAGTTACCAAAAACCTCACTCATGCATGAAAATGTTAGAAAAAGCCTTCAAATCTACTTTAATCCAGAAACACTTTCTGATTTATAGGAAGAGAATGAAAGTGTTGGTTACTCCTTTATCATACCGAGAAGGCAATAATCCACATACCATTCAATGATCAGAAGCCTCTTAAAATGAGATATCCTCTCCTTCAAGACACTAAACTTTGCTTTCCTTTAGAAAGGAGTGTTTGGTATTAAGTTCATCTTGCTCAAAGCCACGTTACTGCTGAGTGAAATAACAAAACTGGATTATCTAAGCACGGCAGCCCGCTAGGCAGCACATTTCTGAGTGGTTATCACAGACCGTACCTTAAGTGGCTGTTGTAAGGCCTGAGGCCAAAAGCAAAATGATTCACAAGAACTGCATGAAACAGCAAGAAATTATTCTGTTTGGCTTTCATACTGCTATTGTAAAATGGAATTAATATAGACTAAAAAAGAAAAATATCTATTAGGTGTTTTCTCCTCATGTTCACAACCTTTAGTTGGAAATGTACCACAGGATAGAAACTGTGGATATAACTCTCCAGCTTAAACAGAAATTCTGTGGCTTGTATGTGGTTTCTGGCCACATACTAAGTAAATTAGCCATTGATACATTGTTAAAGTCACTCATGTGACAAGTGAGTCAAAAAGACCATGTGTGCAGTGGGGTAAAGAAGGGAAAGGTGTTTTTCATACCTTCAGAAGGAAAATGTTAGCCTCAAAGAACTTTTAGAGAAGATTAATCACCAATTTTCAACAGGTAGTTTTGAGTTACCTGCTTGGGTAGCTCAAGAGAGCTACTCATGACAACTGTACCTGTTGCCAGGGAACCTCAGACTTCCACTTGTTCTACCTGGAATTTAGTAAATTTCAACAAAAAAAGTTGAAAAAGCTTAGTTATAGACCAAAGAAAATATGCTAATAATAATAATAGGTACCATTTCATAAGTATATGTTATGTTTCAAGAGCTTAGCATTCATTACCTCATTAAGTCACAATACATTTATTTTAGGAAAACTCCGCATTAGACATGAGGAAACTAGAGTTCAGACATCAGACAGTGTCTTCAATCACTTGAATATTATCTCCATCAGGGCCAACATGGTATAATTTACTAATGTGAGTTTAGCTCCAAAAATAGTGCTGGGCACACAACAGATGTTCGATCAGTAATTGTTGATGGATAGTCTGAACACTTCCAAAGTTGAAGACACTTTCTCCTGTGCCATGCTACTTCTCCAGACATGTAGGAAGACAAGGAAAGAAAGAAAGAGAGAAGGAAGGAAGGAAGGAAAGAAGGAAGGAAGGAAGGAAGGAAGGGAGGGAGGGAGGGAGGGAGGGAAGGAAGGAAGGAAAGAAGGGAGGGAGGAAGGGAGGGAGGAAGGGAAGAAAGAAGGAAGAAAGAGGGAGGGAGGGAGGAAAAGAAAGGAAGGAAGGAGGGAGGGAAGGAAGAGAAAAAAGTATCATTTTCTTAGTGGGAAAAAAACTTCTATATTTTCAACTGTTTAAAATGAATGGGCAATTTTTTTAAATTGAAATGACTTACAGCATTATGTTAGTTTCAGATATACTACATAGTGATTTGACATTTGTATACATTATGAAATGATAACCACAATAAGTCTAGTAACCATCTGTCCCCATACAAAGTTATTACAATATTACTGACTGTATTCTTTATGCTGTATGTTACATCTCCACGGTTTCTTTTCACAGGCTCCGGACGCGCAGGCTCAGCGTCCATGGCTCACGGGCCTAGCCGCTCCGCGGCATGCGGGATCTTCCCGGACCGGGGCACGAACCCGTGTCCCCTGCATCGGCAAGCGAACTCTCAACCACTGTGCCACCAGGGAAGCCCCACGGTTTCTTTTTTTAACTGGAGGTTTGCACCTCTTAATCCCCTTCACCTATTTCTCCCCACCACATCCCTCCCCCTCTTGCAACCACCGGTTTTTTCTCTGCATCTATGAGTCTGATTTTGTTTTGTTTTGTTTATTTGTCTTGTTTATTAGATTCCATATATAAGAGAAATCATATGATATTTATCTCTCTCTGTCTGACTTACTTCACTTAGCATAATACTCTCTAGATCCATTCATGGTATCCCAAATGGCACGATTTCAATTATTTATGGCTGAGTAATATTGCATAGTAGGCATATATATATATTCCCCATCTTCTTTATCGATTCATCTATTGATGGACACAAGTTATTTCCATATCTTGGCTATTATAAATAATGCTGTAATGAGCATTTTTGCACATACGTCTTTTCAAATTAATGTGTTTTTTTTCCTTCGGATAAACACCCAGAAGTGAAAATGCCAGATGATATGGGAGTTCTATTTTTAATTTTTTGAGGAAACTTCATAATGTTTTTCATAATGGCTGCACCAATTTACAATCCTACCAGCACTGCACGAGGGTTCCCTTTTCTCCACATCCTTGTAATGGGCAATTATTTTTATATCCCATCCCAGTCTGACTAATGAAAAACTTCATGCTTGTAAATTCAACAAGTTAGATAAAATGGATACATTCCTTAAAAAATATAAACTACCGGGCTTCCCTGGTGGCGCAGTGGTTGAGAGTCCGCCTGCCGATGCAGGGGACACGGGTTCGTGCCCCAGTCTGGGAAGATCCCACATGCCACGAAGCGGCTGGACCAGTGAGTCATGGCCGCTGAGCCTGCGCGTCCGGAGCCTGTGCTCTGCAATGGGAGAGGCCACAACAGTGAGAGGCCCGCGTACTGCCAAAAAAAAAAAAAAATATATATATATATATATATATATATATATATATATATATATATATATACTACCAAAGCTCACTCAAGAAGAAACTGATAACCTGAATATCTCATTATCTATTAAAGAAACCAAAAATAACTTTCCCACAAAGAATACTAGATTTCATTGTCAGTCACTTTCTCCCCTACATCTAATCAATAACCCATGCTTATCAGTTTTTCTTTAAAATTTCTTCTTGCATTAATCTCTCTCTTCTACAACTACGTGGTCAAAGCCTTTTTCAAGTCGTGTCTGAATTAGTATAATAGCTTCTAAGTTGTGACTATGCTTTCTTTCTTTCCTGGTTAAATATATTATTTAAAGCATTTCTTTTATTCATCTGCTTAAAATAATTTTAGGATTCCCCTTTGTCTATAGATGCGGTCTCAACTCTGTTGAGGGTCAGTTTTGCACAGGTCTACCACAGGTTCATCATGGGAAACAAAACACTAACTGTCCTTTGTTTCACATTATCTTTCAAGGATGTTTGTATAGAAGGTAGAGGTAGCATCTCTCCCCCTGGAGCAAAGGGTAGGCATACTACTTTCTAGTATAAAATATGCAGGTCCCCTAAACTCCTGAATCCTCTTCTGTAATGAAACCTACTATGTGTAAAGGTGTCATCTGGCCCTCTTTGTATCACCCTATGGGACTTATGGCTCGAGGAACCAGCACCAAAAACGTTGATATTTCTATGAATAGTAAGCTGTCCTTCATCTCTAACTAAGGAATCTCATGTTTTATGCCGGCATCCTTGAAACTGTGGCAGACTAAGTTTTTAGCTAGCAAATAGAGTAAAATTTCGGACCTTTCACTCTTCTTAAGAATTAGAATCATCTTGGAAGATATTCAAAAACACCATGTCCAATCTCCATCAAATCAATTAACTCAAAATCTCTGGAAATAAGCCCGAGCTTTTGGCTTGTTTAAAGCTCCTCAAATAATTATAATATGCAGCCACATTAGAGCAACCTATAGGGTAGAGTTTGCATTCAAGGCCCTCTAAAATCTGACTCAAATTTGCCTTTTCAAACTTATTTTCCAAGTAGAAAACTAAACACAAATAAGAGACTAGCTAAGCTGGAGAAAGAGAGACATCTTCACAAGAGAAAATTGAAATATGGAAAAAAGGATAAACAAATATGATGGAAAAATATGACATTCTGAAGGTCTGAATAGAAACATATTAAAAGGAAAAAGAGATGTATCCAGGAATGTTTGATGTTAAAGGAGTCATTAGAAAAGGAAGAAACATCTAATGGCTACTAGAGCCCAACATCTGAGAGAGGAAGAGAGAGGTAAAGTCTCAGAAAAGAAAGAAAGGAATGATTTCCCCAAGGAGACCAGGATCCTGGAAACTATTAAGATGTGGTTTCTTAAGCTACAAATACGGATTCCATTGTAAAGGTAATTGGGGAACAAACTCTTAAGTTTAGGACAGCAATATTAAATTGTTAAAGAACATAAAACTCTGCATATATTTGAGGGGAGAACATCAGGATTATCACAGTAAAATACTCCAAGAACCATCAGGTGAGTTTCAGAGTAATACAGTGCCCTAAAAGCACATACCAGAAATATGGGTGAAATTAGGACTGTAAGGGATGGTAAAGCAAAGAAGGGGCACGTAAAAGTGGAGCCAAGCAAGACCAAAGCAGATGGAGTCTGAATTCGATGTTGGTCTGATGGGAGAATAGCTCCTGGGTAAGATTATCCAACCCAAAACATATAAATTGGGCAAGATATATTTGACAAGCAAAGGTTTTGGCAGTCCTGGAATCATACTATACCACTCTTGGCATCTACAAGTAATCTGGAGGAATAGGGTAGAAATAGAAAGAATAAATTAAAAGGAAAAAAGTGAATAGATCAGGCAAACCGTGTTAGAAAAGGAAAGAAAACAACTTAAGAAGCTGATTAAAAGTTCAGTTGAGGGCTTCCCTGGTGGCACAGTGGTTGAGAGTCCGCCTGCCGATTCAGGAAGATCCCACATGCCGCGGAGCGGCTGGGCCCGTGAGCCATGGCCGCTGAGCCTGCGCGTCCGGACCCTGTGCTCCGCAACGAGAGAGGCCACAACAGCGAGAGGTCTGCATACCGGAAAAAAAAAAAAATTCTGTTGAGCTTCTCTGAAGATGTAACAGAACAGTAGAGATAAGTGAAACTAGAGACAAATATTCTACAACCACAGAAAAATATTTGGGAGAAAATAATGTTACTCAAGACATTTAAAAACTAAGTACAATGCCTTAATGAGCCGGCCCTTAAGAGTGCAGTTTTCACAGTTATCAAAAGGGTCTTAAGTTGAGAAATCTATTGAGTGATTCTCAGGTAGGTGCCAGGGGAAAACTTCCCTAGCAACAGGTTTCTGCGATCAGGCTGTTCATATTAAAAGGAAAGAACAGGTACGGGTCTGAAAAGGCCTGCTGACAAGACATTGGATGACTATACATCTGGTCAGAGTCCACGCTCATTAAGCTCTGGAGTGCCAGAAGCACAAGATTCAAAAGGAAAACTGGGAATTGAAAGAGTTTAAATACACAGAAGGTAAAGAAAGACATTTCAAATGAGACCCATGGGCCAAAGTTGCCACCATCGTAACTCCTAAGCTTGGAGAAAAAATACACAGCACATGGATACATTCCGCTCCCCAATTCTGGCCATGGGATTTTGCCAAAATTACCTCTTGCTAGGAGAGATCTCAGGCTTTTGAGTTCCCTGGTTGTAGATTTGGATTTCAAAGAACTAATCATGGACAGGAATTGCAGCAACTCTAAACAGAGAAAAATCTAACTTTCTCCTCTCAAATACTACTTGAACTTTGGCAACACTAAGTGAAAGGCCCTGGAGACAAACTTTTGCTTGGGACCACTGCTCTAAGAGATGGGAATTGGCCCACTTTCTCAATTAGGCTAATGAGGGGTTGGTGCTCCGATGATTTTTTTGTTCTGTTAACTATTTGGACACGTTTTTAAAGACAAGGATATGAAAGACTTAACTCTTACAGCTGAAGGCACTACATGTTTTTTGGTGAAAAACCCTAGCCAGAGATGCTAAAGAAAACCTGACACAACCCAGGCACCAGAGAGAGAATAAGAAATTGGGGAAGACTTGAAGTCCTTTGATTTTAATTTAACCTCAGCAATACAATTTGATTCGAGACTTTAAATCTTTGGAATCTCTCCAGAAATGTTATACATAGAAGGGATTTATATTCAAATTTAGGGCATCTCTGTGTTGATAGCACTTAATTACCAGAGTATCTTAATGTTCACATTCACCCTTACAGCAAAACCCTGCTAAGCGATTGTGGATACTGTGGTCAGCCTTGGTTACAAAATGTCAATTTAATTGGTATGATGTTCTGACTTATTTCAGAGCCTTGAGTGCTAAATCTATACTGACAACCTGTGGTGGTAGAAGTTCAATAACAAGTAGGAGGGGAGTGCCCTCGAGAGGAGTGAAGCTGTCTCAAAACATTCATCTTCTCCCAAAAAAGGGAGAGCCACACTCCTAATTGACCACAGTCTTTTTTTTTTTTTTTTTTGGCCACGCCACTCACATGGCATGTGGGATCTTAGTTCCCCAGCCAGGGATCAAACCCGGGCCCACTGCAGGGGAAGCACAGAGTCTTAACCACTATACCACCAGGAAAGTCCCGACCATAGCCTTAATGGTTAAACCCAATGGGTTATAACAACAAAAACAATAACTCCATGGAATGTGGCAAATAGAGAATGGGGGAAACTCAGGAAACTCAACTGACAAGTTTGGGAACAAGAACCCGACAAGCAGAGCTGAGATCCTTCCCCTCCTCACCTTCCTTTTAGGAATAATTTGTTTGCAGAGAGTATACATTATCCTCTATCCTTAACACAACTAAAATGTTACATCTCTCCCTGGGGGAGGAGGCCTGCCAGAGTCTAGACAGGCCTGTGGGTTGGAAAGTCTGGATATTTATGGGATTCAATATTTATGGGGTTCAGTATCTTTGCCACATACCCAAGATGAGTGTCCCAGCAGCTCTGGCAATAATACAACTAACATTTAGATTCTCCTCAGCTAGACTTCTTTGTCTATCCCAGTTGAATCAGAATTAAGAGGAAAGATTCAGGTGAATGTTATGCACTGCTCCTCTCCAAACCCCAGATCTCTCTGATTCTACAAGATGAACCAAAACCATATTGCCTCACACCAGACAGCTCTGGTACCCATCTGACCCAAGTAGCTATTTAAATATGACCCCTGGAACAGTATAATCATAGCAGGAGCATGGCTGGGATTTAGTGATAGGTTGGTACCAGTTTGATAAAAGGAAAGAAACTTCATAGATGATGCCAAACATTTTATTTTGGGAAACAGAAAGGAACCTGAAAAATGACGGTGCTCCTGTGAAAAGAAATGGGAAAGCAGAGCTCAGCATGATGTCACTACTCTTAGCACATCCATGTGCCAGGAACTATGTTATGAGTTACTGGTACACAGATGAAAAAGCATGAAGGAAGCTCTGCCAGTCACCCCATTGTCTCCTGCCTGGCAGCACCAGCAGTAGCATCAGTAGCACATAACATGCAGGACAATATAAGATTTCTGATCCAAATCCTTTACTTGCATTCATCAAAGAACATAAAAAGTAGATCTAAATGCATGGTCCACAAAAACACAGCAGAATTCGTTTTTCTCCTCAATTCTCTTGCTCCCCCAAGGTTTCCATAAATTCTCGGTCTCTAAACTCCCAATTTTTAACTCAGAGATTTTGTTGCTGCCTCCTCTTGAGCCTGGTTCTTCTTCTCTCTTCATCTACCTTCACACCTGATGCTCCTGAAATTTTCCAACAGACTATGTCTTCCTGAGGGATGTCATCTAAGATGTCCATGACTTTTCTCTGTAAGAATCAGCCCACTGACTTTATCCTTTCCATATCTGCACCTGTTCTCATCACTCAGCATCACAAACAACCTAAAATCCTTTCTGGAAATATCAGAATCCCTTTGGAAGGTGGTTGAGGGGAAGAGGCTAAGTGAGCACAGCCAGAATCCTCTTCAGGGGAAATTAGAGGGGTAGAACTAAAAACACTTATACAATTTTATCCAATCATAATTATAATAATAAACGTAATTAATTAAAAGGTTTACTATATGCAAGGACCTACGCTGAGCACTCTTACATGGACTATGTCGCTTGATGTACCAGTTTTTTGAGATAATTGCTATAACTATTTCTGTTTTAGAGAGGAGGGTAATAAGGCTTAGCAGTTAAATGTTGCCCAAGGTCACAAAGCTAGAAAGAAGCAAAGCCAGAACTGGAAGCTGGGTCTGCCTGACTTGGGAACCCTTAACATGTTCATATCTTGTTTAGTCCCTGACAACCTTGCCCTTTTCTTCCCATCACTTTCCCCCCAAATTTCAATTGTTTTCAACATTTTTCAGTGCAAAATATCAGGAATCTTAAAGTGTTTGGAACATCACATGGTATATAAAAGCATGGACATGGTGCCAGCACATTGTGTGCACTGGAGTAATATTCGCTCATTTGACTTATAATAATTGAAACAAAATCATATACCTCCATCTAGTTCTTAGCCTCCAAACCAGTTGCCACCAATTTTCTTTCTTCTATAAAGTATATCATTTCCCACATCCCCCTACCCCTGGGTCACAACATCAATCTGGAGTCCACTCTCACAGAATCTGTTGTTGGTCTCTCTTGTTGATTCTTAAGACTGCCCCTCTCATCAATCTTTTCAGGACCACTATCCTGCCTAGCCTAGACCCCCATCATTCTAGATCGTGAAGCACCACAATAGCACCTTAATTGAACTTCTGTTTCTAGTTTCCCAATTACAGCAGATTTGACATACTACATCTCAACTTTACACCAACCCTTCAGTTAGATCCTTTACCATTGCCTTTAGACCAAACTTCTCATTATATTGTCACAATCTGGACCCTACATCTCAAATCTAATATCCTACTGATCCCCAGATCAAAGACTCAGCTCCAAACTGCCTTTTAATAGTTCCCTGAATATATGCTTACATTTCTTTCTCCTAAGTGAAATGCAAACAACAAATAATACACAAAAATGGGTTCATCCTTACTCACAATTAAAGATACATTAGTTAAAACAATGAAATAAAATTTTAATCCAGGACATAGACAAAGACAAAATTAAAAGGTTGATAACATTCAGTGTTAAAAAAGAGGTGGGAAAATAGGCACTCTAATTCATTGACAACACAAATTACTTCAGTGTTTGGAGGGCTATTTCTCTCAAAAATTTAAAAGGCATCCTTTATAACTCTAAGAACTTGTGCTATAAATTCTCTAACACAAGTAGGCAAATATAATATATGCCTATATATATATACACATATATATATACAAATTTACTTACTAAACATTATTGTGCTATTAAAAATACTATCTAGGAAACAACCCAAAGATCAAATAAGAAATAAGTAACCAGTTAAATAAATTATGATGCATCTACACAATGGCACACTGCACTTCAGAAATTAACAAATATATATATATATGATTGATCTATATGTGCTAATATGGAAATATATTTATGATATGTCATTAAGTAAAAAGAAAAGGTTGCTGCAGTAACATCAATGAATCTCAAGGGAATTATGCTGAGTTTTAAAAAAAAGGCAATCTCAAATGTTTACAAAGTATACAATTCCATTTACAGAACATTCATGAAATAAAATTATAGAGATGAGCAGGTTACTTATTGCCAGGGGTGAGGGACTGCGGGTGTAGCTGTAACAGGATAGCACAAGGGAGCCTTGTGGTGATGGAACAGTTCTGTACTGTAATTCTGGTGGTAACTACAGGAAGCTGCATTTATGATGAAATTGCATTGAAGTATACACACACGAACACACTCACACACAAATGGGTGCCTATATAACTAGCAAAGTCTGAATAAGCTCTGCAGATTGTACCAATATCAATTTCCTGGTTTTGACACTGTACTACACATTGAGGAAGTGTAGGCGAAGGGTGCATGGGACCTCCGCATACATATATTTGTCATTTCCTGTGAATATATAATTATGTCAAAATTTAAAAAATTTTTAAATATATAGGCACTCTTTCTGTGTTCACACCAAATATCATATAATAGTGAGTGTAATAACTGTGCAAGTCTTACTAGAATGGAAGGCTGAATATAGTTAGTACACTAAGAGAGAGATCACTTTTGTATAAAGAAGGTTAGAATTACAGAGCGTGCTGACATAATCTTATGATCTCTTAATAAACCTTTTAGTAAACAAAAATAAAGAGAACAAGTTGCAAAATAGACAAATTGTTATATCTCATTGGTGTAAAATACAAGAATATTTATGTATTAAAATATCAGGGAATATCCTCATCTAAGTCTTGATACTGGCTACCTCTAGGTAATGTTAGGAAGAGTTGGGGGCAAGCTCTTTATTGTTTTACTTTCTTTTGTATTAGCATGTATTTCATTTATAACTTAAAATTGATCAGGAGGATAATGCGTAGGAAGAAACTGAAAGAGAAAAGAAAGGGAAAGAAGGAATTTTTCTCACCTGAATCTTTGCTCATCCCATTTCTTCAAGGCCCAACAGAGGGCCTGAGGTCTCAATAGAACTCTGAACTCCAGAGGTATTTTACTTATTGTTTACACTATGTATTTGGGATTTAGAAAAGTCTTCCTTGAAATACTAAACCCTGGGATAGCAGGGTTCTCAAGAAATGTTTATCATGGCAATACTAATACTTTATATTTGCTAAAAATGGATTGTTCACAAAATAGCTGTACCATATTGTCTACCGCAAAGAGAAGAATAAAGAAGATCCTAATTTGAAAAACACAGAACTTAATTAAGTACCATAGTCTTAAACTTCTGGGTCAATTAGTCATCAGAAGAAAACAAAAGGCAACCTTAAAGAATTATTCAGATTTAATAAAGATTTTAAGGGTTATTTGAATACTGCTACTTCTTTTAGAAAAACAACGTAAGTTTTAAACATTATTAAAACTCAGATTAACACCTATAAAGGGATTCTGTCCAGCCACACCAGTCCAGTGCTCACCAATCCACGGCCGTACCATTTCTTGCAAAAGCCTGCCCTGCACTCTTGTGGTGGCTTCTGTCCTATGCAACAGATGGAAGAAAATTAATCCAAACTGTATAAGCCACTGCATTCAGACTTCCTGTATCTTTCATTGATGTTAGGGAAGAGATGGGAATTACTTAATGTATATGAAGGCACAGCAGCAGTAAACACCTCTAAGAGCTAATATGAAGTACTTGAATGTAGACTATTTTGCATTTTACATTGATAGTGGTATGGTTAATGATGGTAATGATATTTGAAAATGTATGATTCACTTGAAATAACTAAAAGAAATGGATAGGATATATTAAATTTTTCTTCACTGAGGGCTAGAAATTAATTTTATAATAATACCAAGGAAAAAATTATATCTGCATTTTAGTATACTCCAAGCAGTTATTGTAAATGCTACTATCTCAAAGATATGACAAAATGTCATCTCAATTATTAAATTATAATAGATAGAGAAGATTTGATTTTATTCAGATGCAAGATAAAATCTAGAAAGGCTTTAGTTTTCTATTGATTTTCCAACAACAAAAAAAAACTGTGCTTTGTGCACCACCTAGAGGAAATATGTAAAATTTATATTGAACATAGTTGCATTGGTTATAGAGACTGAGTGAAAAATCTCATCATTAGAGTTATAAAATAGAAACTACTTTCATCTGCCTGAGGTGATTTTCAGGCAGTCCTGCTGGAATATGACTTCCAATCTTATCTAGATGATGTAGATGCCAGTTGGAGTCTAGCATAAATACTTACAGTTGCAGTTACTAAAAATTTTTCTTGAACATAATTTAAACTCGAATTTCCCTTCGTAAATTGAAAAGCCTACAGCTAGATTTTCTTCTAACATTAAACCAAAGTCTATCTATTTAAAATTAAATGTAACACTTGCGTTACCAACAAATAATTTAAATAACAAGGAAAAACCTCTCTCTCTTTTATTCTCCTTACCAAAAACAAAACAAAACAAACTGTATTACTGAAAGGGAAACTGAAATGTAGATTATAAAAACTTCCAAACCTAAATGTTTTATTACCAAAAAAGAGAAGGAAAAATAACTGAATTTCATGACCATTTTTACCAGATATCTTTCTGGGCCTCATAGCCTCTATGTAGCAAAGTGTGTTCAATTAATAGTTATACTACCCTCTATGAGTAAACATTTTTAATATGCAACTCTGTCTTTATGGCATATATTCAACTTATTTTCTAGAAAAATTATTGATATTACTTATAAACACAATTTTTTTAAATGAGAAGAGGGTCCTTACTATACTATATTGAAAATACTTAATCAAGACTAAAATGCTATGCCTTCAACTCTTCTCACTTATACTCTCTTCCTAATTAGTCTCATTCAAAAATAAAGTCTCAGTTAATAGTTTTACGTTATTGACTCCAAATTAGTATCCGTATACAGTATACAGATCTTACATCTACATATTCAAAAGCCAACTCAGTATCTCTATTTGCATATCTCAAGGACAGTTCAACTCAACCTGTTCAGAACCATTATGTTCTTTCCCCCCCAAGCCTCCTTCTCTTGCAGCTCCCCTTTGTTTAGGCTATGATACCATGAAACTTGAAAGTCAACCTTAAAAACTGCCTCTTCCTTGTTCTTCAAATCTACTCCACTGTCCAAACCACTAAATAACTCTGAAATCTGTTCACTCCTGTCCATGTCCACTTCTGCAGCCCTAGTTCAAACAACCAACACTTCTGAATTGGGCAGCTGTCCTAAGGTCCAAACTCATCTCCCTTCATCACTCCCACCCAGGCTCAGTTTACCACTCAACAGCCAGGCCATTCTCATCACATTGCTCCCACCCCCGAAACCCTCTTACAATCTTCAGTGGCTTCCCAGTGCTCCTAGGGATCAATACTCCAGTCTTGAATCTACCTAAGAAGGCTAGTTTCACTGATCTTATCTGGCCAGTACCTGCTTTATCCATCTCAGGTCACGCTGCTCCCCTTGTCCTCCACATTGTAGCCACCAGAATTCTTTCAGCTCCTCTAAGTGCCATTCTCTTTTCCCAGCCTGGACCTTTGTAAATAACTTTTGCTTTTTCTAGAACATGCTTCCTCTTACCCCATTTTAATCTAATCACCTCATTCTCAGCCTATTCCTCAGATCTCAGCTCAAATTCACTTTCTCAGGGAAGCTGCCCTCTGAGATTAGGCCAGATCCCCTCTCTTATCTGCCCCCTTTGGTGTCCTCATGAGCATAGGAAAACTCTCTGGTTTTGCTTATCATTGTATTTTCAGTGCATGGCATAGAGTTATAACAAGCACTTAATATTTCTTGAATGAACAAATAAATACATGAACGACAAAGGCCATTTTTGTCTTCATTCCAAGAAAAAAAAATCAAGATGAAAGACAGAGTACCTATGTTTATCTCCTCTCTTTCCCAAGACTCAATAAAAATAATATAGAGGTATACACAAAAATGATATGCATGGACAATGAGAAAGAGGATCAAAAGTATGGCACTCACCAGACGATTGCAACAAATTTTGGGAAGACTGAAAGCAGATGATGATGAACTAATGACTGATAAATTAAGGCAAAGGAAGATGCTATAAGTATGCACACAGAGTGAGCTGTAGAAGGAAGCTAATCTGCCCGGTGGAATCCAGATGACTGAGAACTTTGAAGTGCCAACTACAGTGGAGAGCAGAAGTGAGGCCTGGGCTATAAACGAAGAGATTCATTGAAAGACTTCAGAGAAAACATGTTATCTCCCCCTACACCCTCCTCTCTCAGCCAACATCTTTCTCAGAAGGTCCAATTACCTAGCATTCACCCTCATCCCAAAGCTGGGTGAAAGGAAGAAAAAAAGAAGAAAGAAAGAAGAAGGGAGGAAGGGAGGAAGGAAGGAAGGAAGGTGGGGGGAGGGAGGGAGGGAGAAAAGAAGAAAGGAAGTAGTAAAAGTAGCCATTCTTCTCTATAAAAGTTGAATACATTGCTTGAGAAGAAGTAGGACAGCTTGTGTAGGAGTTGGAACTCTGACATTTAAGAGTCCCAAATTATAATGTTCATCTTGGCACCCACACACCTTCAACAAGGCTTGTCAGGGCAGTACGGCCTTTGACAAAAACTCGCTCAGCTTTTCTATTACCTCTTTCTAAAATATAAACGAACAAGCAAGAACCACCAAATATCTGAAGAAAAAAAACCCTGCACTATGAATGAGAAAGATCAAAATAAGCAAAAATGGGGCTTCCCTGGTGGCGCAGTGGTTGAGAATCCGCCTGCCGATGCAGGGGACACGGGTTCGTGCCCCAGTCCAGGAAGATCCCACATGCCGCGGAGCGGCTGGGCCCGTGAGCCATGGCCGCTGAGCCTGCGCGTCCGGAGCCTGTGCTCCGCAATGGGAGAGACCACAACAGTGAGAGGCCCGTGTACCACACACACAAAAAAAAGCAAAAATGACTCTAGGAAAAACAGAGGTAATTCCTCAACAAGGGGATTTAAAAAAAAAAACTTGTATCCTCAGAAATATTCAAGAAGATACCATATCTATTGCATGTATAAAGCAAACAAAAAAACAAGAACAGGATACTATTAAAGATTAAATATCAGAAAGCAAATGTGTTACAATATATGTCAAATTAAAATATGAATACTAAAAATCTTCCAGCATAATAGAACTAAAAGTCAAGAAATAGAAAATATAAAACAAGATGCCCAACATTAGAAAGAGAGAACAGATATCACAGAAGAGAGGTGATAATAATAGTAAATACTAATAATCATGCTAGAAGAAATCTCCTACAGCTAAAGTACTTCAGTGAAAGTCTGCTCAATGATATGTCTGGCTCAATTACTAAAAGGAAGACATTCACTGAGTCATAGCATTTTGAAACCTCAAAACAATAAACTAAGAGAATACACTTTAAATTTCTAGTGTGGAAACAAAAACAAATTCCATAAAAAGGAACAAAACACAGACTGTCCTCAGAATTATCAGCAGTACCCGATGATAGAAACCAGTGGATGAATGTTTAAAATTCTGAGGGGAAATGATTTTCCACCTAGACGTCTGTATACAGCAAAACCACCCATGAACTGTGAGGGCAGAAACAAGAAATATTTTCAGACATGTATGCAGTCGGAAAGTTCAGCTACCATGGTGCTTTCTGATGAAATTCCTTTTAGGATATATGCCAAAGAAAAGAAGGGATAATCCAAGAAAAAGTAAAATACCAGCAAAGAGTGGCTTCTTCTCAGGAGGGCAGTAAAGATAAGCTGCAGGATGACAGTGGAGCACCGGAACAGCAAGTCATGCTGGCTAATCATGAGGATGATGGAGGGCTCCAAGCAGGAGAGCTTGGCGGGAAAAAAATGTTCACAGTATCATAGACTGCGTGATGGGTAGTTTGAACAAAATGTAAAATATAGTAAAGGTAAATGATCAAGGAAAAAACAAAACCAGTTAGAAACCCTACAAGAAAGAAACAACTGTAAAAGGAAATATAAATAGAATGCACTACTTGCCTCTTCAGTGAATGACATTTATATTTTACACAATCATTAATAACATGAACAGTGTCTACTGAATTTTATATTTTAAAATCAACTTATGGACAAAGTATCAAATCGTCGTGGTTATAGCGTAGAATGTATGTGGTGTGAACCGTGAAAAAAGTAAAAGTTCAGTGACAAAAGGTGAAGGCGGAAGGGAAACTAGGAAAACTGAAGAACAGGGCTACTGTTTGTGTTTATAAAGAAGTGTCAAAAGATACTCTATAGTTGGAGAAACAAGAAATCAAGAGAGTAAAAAAATTATACTAGCTAAACTAAACTAAAGCTGCTACATAGAAGATTAAATTTTTGATTAAAATATACTGAGAAGCAGGGGAATACTGGAAAGCTTGGCAAAAGTGAGCTAAATCCTGATCTATCATAGCAAGAAGTCGATAAAGAATAAAACTGATAAATCTAACAATAGATATATAAGCATATTTTAGCGATAGAGATTTACTGTGTGAGAGCTAAATTAACTTAACCACTATGCCTATTTCCTCGTCTGTAAAATAAGAACAATAATAGTACATACCCCATGGTGTTTATTGTGAGGATTAAATGAGTTAATATACGTAAAATCCCTTACCATCCCTCGGTGTCTTCAGGGTATTAGTTCTGGAACCTCCTCGGATATCAAAATCATACTCAAGACACTCAAGTCCCTAATATAAAATGATCTGATACAATGTGAAGGCCATGAATATAGTTACGTGTGCATGGCAAGCTCAAGTTTTGTTTTTTGGAATTTTCTGGATTTTTGTTTCTAATATATATATATATATATTTGTTGTTGTCATTGTTGTTGTTTTCTTTTGTGCAGTATGCAGGCCTCTCACTGCTGTGGCCTCTCCCGTCGTGGAGCACAGGCTCGGGACGCGCAGGCTTAGCGGCCATGGTTCACGGGCCTAGCCGCTCCGCGGCATGTGGGATCTTCCTGGATCGGGGCACGAGCCCGTGTCCCCTGCATCGGCAGGCGGACTCTCAACCACTGCACCACCAGGGAAGCCCTGTTTCTAATATTTTTGATCTAGGGTTGATTGAATCCACAGATAACGTGGATATAGAAGGCCAACTGTACTGCTTGGTATATTGTGAGTGCCAAATACAAATGTGTGTGTGTGTGTGTGTGTGTGTATGTGTGTGTATTTTATGCCTCTTGATGAGTAATACGGGTGGAGATGGGGAAGGGAGCCACAGGGCTCTTAATATTCATTATTTACCCTTCTTATTTTTTATTTTTTCGATATGTGGGCCTTTCACTGTGGTGGCCTCTCCCGTTGCAGAGCACAGGCTCCGGACGCGCAGGCTCAGTGGCCATGGCTCACGGGCCCAGCCGCTCTGCGGCATGTGGGATCCTCCCGGACCGGGGCACGAACCCGTGTCCCCTGCATCGGCAGGCAGACTCTCAACCACTGCGCCACCAGGGAAGCCCTATTTTATTTCTTTTAACAAGAATAAGTATTGCTCTGATAACAGGAAAAGTACTTGTTTAAAATAGCTTTCAAAATCATGTCTTACCATGGATTAAGGTTAATTCCAAAGCTTAGAAAAGCCAAATTTAAATTTATATGATGAATTTTTAAGCTCTCTCATAATAGTAGTAAACATCTCTATAAAGTCAAATTGAATTAAAGGATTAATATGAGTGCAACTATCCCAAATTCTCATCCTTCTATGATCTTCCAGGCAAAAATGTTTTGATGCTCTATTCCCCTTTGCTACATACACCAATTGTTCCTTTCTTTTTCCCCTTCATTTCCTTTAATTCCCCACCCCTACCCCTACCCCCCGAACCCACCCATCCCTTTTTCTCTTTCATTGTCTTCTCTCAGTCTATACTGGTTGCCCTGCCTAAGCGTTAGGATGTTAGTGGCCTGTCTTACAGTGCTTACTTATCCCTCTTGGGGGTATTTAATACTCAGTGGATTGGTGACCATGGAAATAGTTTTCTCAGAAATTAAAATTTATATTGATAATATAACATAGTTATTGTAATACATATTATAAATGCAATTTATTCTATATTATAATGCTGGCATCGTTTCCTAGGATCTCAGAAATAACCACACTTTTTAAATGTAAGAAAATAACCTTTTAAAAATGTTTAAATAAATATTAACCATACTCTAAGGGTATTACAAAACTCTATTGTTCTAATGAATCATTGAAATACTCAGAGAAATCATGTGCCTCTAACATCATGTAGACACTTTAAAAAAAAAAACCTACAAATAGAGTCACTTGCTATGCATTCATGTCTTATCACTAAGTATAAAACTGATACTAACCAAGGTGAGAAAAATCTGATCCTAGGAAACAACTCTCTGAAGTACAATATTCAGTGATGTGGCTTTGCTAAGAATGAGCAATTTTAGTGCTGGGATAGTGGAACTTAGGAAATTAATCAAATTAAATACCATTTGGGGCTTCTCAAAATGAGATTCATCTTTCTTTAATAGACATTTTTTCTTATAAGTAGCCTTTTTCTGCTGTATGTATTTTTCACTGAGCGGCCAAAAATAACGCGTGGATTCACAGGTCGCAGCAGTAATGCAGCGTGAACAGCAGAGGGAGCTAGAGGCACAGGCCAACCTGGGAATGTCAGTGAGCCTAGCGTCTCACCACTACGGCTGAACCATGCTCGAACTCCTAGGAGGCATGCATATGCAAAACTCCGCACCCTGAGGGCGTACAGTGCGTACTGGTGGAAATAACTGAGAGATTTCTTTACTCTCAAAAATAGTATGAAAATTTCAAACTACCCTTAATGGAGCTCATTCTTGCCAAATATTATTTCTTAGGCAAATATAATTAGGAAATTATATTTTTAAAATATTTTGGAAACACAATTAACAAATATTTCACCACCTCCGTGATCGTCATTGTGAGTATCATCAATCAATGCAGAGTCTGGGATACTTTTATGAAGACTTGACGCCCTGGGTGGGGAATTAAGCCAAAACAAATCATCTGACTCATGACTTCTACTAAGAAGTACTTGCTAGGGTGGCCCAGTTACAGATTTATTCCCAAAAGTGAGGCAATTTAAAATGCCTATTCACTACTCTCTACTCTATTGTCTCATGTTTTTCTCACTTATTTTTTCATATATTTCTTTTCCTTTGTATTTTACTTCTTTTAATCTTTCTTTCATTTCTACAACTCCTTTTCTCCAAATGACACCTATGTTTTCTTTTCTATTTTTTATCCTTTGTTCCAATCACATTTTATTTCAACCCCCTTTTTTTTTTTTTTTTTTGAAGCGGTACGCGGGCCTCTCACTGTTGTGGCCTCTCCCGTTGTGGAGCACAGGCTCCGGATGCGTAGGCTCAGCGGCCATGGCTCACAGGCCCAGCCGCTCCGCGGCATGTGGGATCTTCCCAGACTGGGGTACGAACCCATGTCCCCTGCATCGGCAGGTGGACTCTCAACCACTGCGCCACCGGGGAAGCCCAACGCCTATTTTTATTGCTCTTTAATTTCTTTTTCATAATTTATTCTTTTTTTCATTCATCCTTTTCTTCCATCTGCAAGCTTCCCCTCTTTTATAATCAGCCATTGTTTCAAAATTTTTCTTTTCCTTTTTCTCTTTTCATATTTATTGAAAAAGCTACCTCTTTTCCACCTTTGTGAAATGGGAATTACAAAATCTGCTGCTGTAATCACTTATTTACTTATTTTATAAATGCTTAAGGCATGCCTACAGTATGAAAAATATGTGGTAAGCAACAGGGTTGCAGGGTGGGGTAGCAATAAGGAATGAATGAAAAAAATGAAAAAGACATTATTCATTTCCTTTGCTGCTCATAATATAATAAGAAATAGACACAAATAAATATCAAGGCAGTATAATATCAGTACTATCAGGAAAATATAATATTTTTCTATGGGGATATAAGGGATTAACATGAAAACTTTCTAAGGACACAACCTCTGAGGAATCTTGAGGGATGGAGGGTTATCAATGAGTGTAAATGGAGAGAACAAAATGAATAATAACACGAGGTGAGAGAGGGAGAAGTTTAAGCATGTTAAAGAATAACTGGGGGTTTTGTACGTTATTTGTCAAACAACGAGGATGGTCCGTCTGCAATATTCATAATAGACTCTCCCTTTCAGTTAACCTCTTCCACCTTCCTGTAGACTTGGTAGGAAAGACTGAATATCACAATTACTAATCCTCACCCTTCCTTTGCCTCTTTCCCCCTTCATAAAATGGGATTAAAATAGTACTTAATTCATAGGGGTTTGGTGAGAATTAAGTGAGTTAATAAATATAAAGCACTTTAATTGTTCCTGGAACATGTTAAGTGCTGTAAAAGTATTTCTTACTGTTGGTGTTTTTATTATATTAAGAGTTAATTGAGGCCAATTCAAATAGTACTCTACACTCTTTCCATGAAGTTTTTTCTAATCTCTCCAACTCACTCTGACTTTTAATTTCGCTGTACTCCTAGACACTGTTACCCAGTTAATATTTATTCTCTAATTATTTTATGTATTTTCATTTTGTGTCTTCATTGGATCATAAGTTCCTTTTGGCAGGTCCCACAAAGTATTGTATGCTTGCTTGATTTGTCCATGAAACTAATATAATTGAGGACACCTAAGAGACACTCAAAGAAGCATCAGCTAAACTAATGAACGTATTCCATGTCTTAGAAGTGAATAAGTGACTAGTATCACATGTAAGCCTGCACATTCATTAGTGGAAAGTGAAAATTATAAGTAAGCTCAGAAGAAACCTGAGAACTGCTCAAATAAATGAACAGTATTTCACTGTTTCAGGGTTATTTGACAGTATCAGGGAACATTTGTCAGATATTTACTTTTACATATCTATTTATCCACAATGAATTCAGTATTTAGTTGAATTTTCACAACCACCTTCTGAGATTTTGTGAGTGAAGCTCAGAAAGGTCTACAGTCACACTGTCATTAATAATGACAGAACTGGGGTTCAAATCCGTGTCTACCAAACTCCAAGTATGTGCTCTTCTATAACATCTTCCATTAATAGAAGTAAGATAAATTGGAGAAATAATTTTTTTGGATTAAACAGTTATATTACACAGGCAAAACAACTATGGAAATACCGATAAAGTGAGAATAAAAAATCAAAATGCATATTTCTAGAGTTATCCAAGGAAATTTAGCAAGAATTATCAAGTGTCAAAAATTAACTAATATAAAAGATTAGAACTCTGTAAATTTATTGTAAAGTCTCAAATCATTACTACTGAAAAATTTTTTACAAGTGGTATGGAAAATCTTAGATACATGTTTATTGAGGGAACAAGTAATAGCAATACAGTACCTTGATTTGTATTTCATGTTTTTAAGGGTCAACCTAAACTCTTTATTGACCCCATTAGTGGCTCATTTCTTTGATAACTTGGAGTAGGGTTAATACATTAATAAATGGAGACTGTCTTTCTGCCAGTTCCATTTTTTTCTTTTTACGTATCAAGTATTGCTTATTCATTAAACCTTTTCTAGCTAATGACAAATATCACAGAGTAAGGTGAACTTCTTCCTTACCTGGGCCAGGACTGATGCCCAAGAAAGCGAACTCAAGGAGTAGTTGGGGTGCTGTAATGCTCACCTGAGGTATAGTTTGCTAAAACTGCCATGACAAAATATCACAAACTAGATGTCTTAAACAACAGAAGTTTATTTTCTCACTATTCTGGAGGCTAGAGGTCCAAGATCAATGTGTTGGCAGGTTTGGTTTCTTCTGAGTCCTCTCACTTTGGGTTGCAGATGGTCACCTTCTCATTATGTCCTCACATGCTCGTCCCTTGGTCTGCGTATTGTCTGTGTCCTAACCCTCTTCTTATAAGGACACAAGTCATATTGGATTAGGGCCCATCCATCTGACCTTATTAATTACTTCTTTAAGGGCCCTGCCTCCAAACAGTCACATTTTGAGGACCTGGTTGTTAGAATTTCAACATAGAAATTTTTGGCAGGGGAGGTGGGGGAAGATACAATCCAACCCATAACACCTAGCATCAAGATCTAAATCATCTATCCAGTTAAAGCAAGACTTGAACTGTAGCACCCAATTACCTAACTAAGCACTAGGTAAAGCAGGAGAACCAAAACATGTTTTTGTTTGTATTTTGGGGTTTTTGTTTTGTTTTGTTTTTGCAGATTTTGATATTTTTAAAAAGCATCAAAGCAGTCATCATGGAAAAAGCAGAACATTTTTGCATTTTCTTATACTTATTATAACTTATTGTTATATACTTATTATACTTATTGTACTTATGTTATATATACTTATTATACTTATTGTTACTTGGCCTCTAAGGGTCTTAGCCAGTCTGTGGCCAATCCTGGCTAAGGGCTAAGGGAGCAGCCCAGGTAAGTGGATGGGTAGCCAAGGCAGGGCTCTGACCTAACATGGGAATTAGAATGCAAATCAGAAGACTATGACTGAATTCCAGTTATAGGGTCCAGAGGAGTTAAGAGAGTTGAAAGGGAAGGCTGCCACTGTGGACGGGGAAAGCCACACCCTCACTCCACGCACATCAGATAGGAGACCTGGGATACCAGGTTTGGTTTGGATTCCTTTAGAGTCCCCGAAGGGTAAATCCTAAACAAAGTGGTGGAAAGACATCAGCTTTAAAGTGAAAAAGTTCTGAATCAAGACACTAAATATGAATCATACTGTTTGTGAATCTATGAAAATGTGATCACACCTCTTTGGGTCTCAAATTCAGTAAATATCTCCATAAACACTAGTTCTTTTTCTTTACCCTTTTTGCACAGCTGAGTGGGACTGGATGAGATAATTACCAATTACAAATGTAATCTAGTGAAAAGTAAAACAGAACTAAACTGGGCCAGTAGCAACATGGAATGTATCTTCAGCCACCAGTGTCACAAAGTCACATGTAATAAATCTACAGTTTCCTGACTTTGCATTAATATGTTATGGAAGTATCTAAGAACAAAGGTATCTCCTTTAATGTCTATCTAATAGTCAAAACTTCCCTGAAAAAAAAAAAAAAAAAAAACTTCCCTGAACACCACATATTAGAGTATTTTCTGTTAAGCTTAAACATTTGCTTATTGCCATAGTAGCGTGGTGTTGACATTTCTGGTTGCTAGGAGCGTCATAGTGTTGGGTACGTATACAATAGCATCTGTCAGCTCAGATGTGGGACCTTTTAATCAGCAGGACTTTCTTTTTCTATGCTGGTACAATAATCGAATGTATAGATTTACCATGCAAATTATACATGAATATCTGAACTCACTAATCCAGAGAAATAAAACACGAGTATTTAATAACTTATATTTAAGGATTTTTTTCAGCATCTTTTAGAGTGAAATAATAAATAAATAAAAGCCTTGAAACAAAGTGGATGCCCGCCAGTAACATAATGGCTGAATATATTGTGCTGCACACACACCACGGATACCATGGAGTCATTAAAAGAAGTAAATTACAGCTACGTCAGTTGACTTGAAAGAATTTCCATCCTGTGTTGTCAAGTGAGGAAAGCAAAATGCATAAAACTATGTATCTATAGTAATGTTCATAGCAACATTATTCACAATAGCCAAAAGGTGGAAGCTTTTAAAATTTGATTATGTAATTCTTAATATTTTATAACTTTAAAACATATTAATGTAACCTTAATTTTAAATACTTTTACATTTATTTTAAAATACATTTTGTAAAATATATTCAAATTTGGATTTTAAATGCAATCATGCTTTGAATGCAACTACATTTTTAATTATTTGATCATTACCATTAGAACACAGATTATGCAAAAATCTTGATCTTGACAAGATCAAATCTTGACAACCTAACTAATGATTTTGTTGAAATAAAGGCAAGAAGAAGGTTTATAGAATAAACATATGATGATTTATGAATTATATATGTCTTTATTTTATTAGTCATCTAAAGCACTTCCTATTCAATGGACACCAGACAAAACTAATTAAATTTGGTCTTTTGGATATTTTGCCAACTTATTGTCATTATAAAACTGTAGTTTTACATATAACTTTCAAATATTATTATGAAAATATATTTGTCAAGGTAGGAAGATTTCTACCTTGTTTTTAGTTTGTTAACTTGATTTGTGATGTTCAAAGTTTCTAAAATGTGTATGCGGGCCTCTATTTTTACTTTTGACCCAGGCTACCCGAATCTCCTGAATGGGCCTGGAAAGCACTCTGAATACAGGATTTATGAGAGTCCTAAGGTTAGTGCACCCACAGAACGGCAGAGGCTACTGGCTCAAGATATCTTGTTACTCAGTTCAGTTGAGAGTGGAGAAAGCCTATTGGCTTTCTGTTTCTAGGTGATGTTTCTAGTCGATACATGTATCCTGAAGTTCATTCATTTTGCCAAGGAAAAATCACTTCCACATCCATTTTCCTAATTAACAAAACTTTTGGTGTTGGTTAATTTTTTTTTTTGAATGAAATTAAGATAAAGCCTTCAGAGAGTGAGCTTTGCTTAAGCTTTCAAGTGCTAACTAACACCCCTGGAGTCTGCATACCTAACTAGGGTGATTCAAATGTTAACTAACTGCCCTTAGGGTGCAAATTACACTGAACTATCACACTATAGACCACTGTTTAAATAGCAGTATTTTAAAGTAAATTATAGCAAATGTAACAATCACCATATATAAGGGCTTTATAATCATGAGTTCTGCCATTAACTAGCAGTTCTTTAATATGTTCTCGCATTCAAACAATGCCCAGACTTTTCTCTGAAAGGTCAGAAGTCATTCAACTCTACCCTAACAGACCTCAATTTGATATCTGCTGTTCAGAACCCACACTGTGAGCCCAGAGACTAGAAAGGACATCTCCCTTTCCAGCTGGTCCCTCGATGCTGCTCATAGTAATTGGCTAAACTGTAAACAGGTTAGAAGTGGTTGCCACCTCTCCCTACACACCTCTTAGATCATGGCCCACATCTCTGACAGTGGTACCTCCTCACTGAAGCCAGTTTCTCCAGTTCAATCTTGTGTTCAAGGTATGGGTAAATTTCTGTACACAAGCCATATAACCCAACACATTTAATCATTGAGGGGGCTCAGATCTCCACCATCAAATGATTTGAATAAAATGATCATTTAAACCCCACTACCTAGAAAGATGAAGTCCAAACACCTATCTTGGCTACCACCTCCACGTGGAGCAAAACCAGTCCCAAGGGAATGGAAACCGGACCCCTAGCACGATGCTATTCTAGTAGAAGGCTCACATCACAGGCCATGTCGCCAATCCACTACATTTTTCTAATGCTTCCAGTTCTTTTAAGTTTTCTGGCCTTGAGTTCTCTTCCTTATCAATATCTTTCAGCTTAGATCTGGGCCTCCTCTAGGATATTGGTTTGTGGGGTACATAGATTCCTTCTCTTTATCAGCTATCTGTTGGGGTGCCTGTGAAAGAGTACCTCCACATTGCTTCCAGAAAGGCTAAGAACTGCATTAAAGTTGTAGATCTCTCATTTGTGCTAGCTGCTATACAAGTCACCTGGCTTAGCTTGATAAATCAATGCTTCCTGTCCAACATCAGTAGCTTGAAGAGGCTGGAGTTACGGTGACGAACCATCCTGGTTTGCCTGGGGCTGAGGTAGTACCCGGGACATAGGATTTGCAGTACTAAAATGGGAAAGTCCTGCACAAATCTGGACCAGTTTGTCACTGTCGTTGGGTGATTGGCTGGGTTTTAGCACATGTGGCATACAATGGAAGTTTCATGTACAGCAGTGCCAGCCCAAGGCTGGTACAGTGATACTAACACATTTCCTACTTAAAAATCTCCTCCGGCCAGTCCCTTTTACATCCAAGTTGTAGCCTTAGAAAGAAAGAAGATTCTTCTTTGAACTTCCTGAAAATTTTAAGAAATTAACTTTCACAGTCTCCTAGCCCTCTACTTATTCAAAAGCCATAGGGTCTTTAAACATTTTGCTGCTATCGCCAAAGGTTTGTTTGTTTCAAAGACAAATGACCTCAAGCCTGGGACTCTATGACATTCCATCAACGTCTGGCATTTCCAGGATTCTGATACTTATTCCACAAATAGCTCCTCAATCACATACCTTTCAGCTGAGCTATCCTTAAGCTCCCCTTCTCTTCATTTTCTTCTCCTATAAACTAAAAAGTTTGTATGGACTGAGCCCTAATAAGTTGTAAGGTGTTTCTTTACTATTAAGTAGAGTACATTTTATGCAAAATGTATCAGAAACTAAAATTATTCATTAACAAATATTTATTGAGCTGTTGCTATATTATAGCACTGTGCTAACTGCTAAGGATACAAGAGTGAACAACGCAAGCACAATCTGCTAGGCTAGTGAGGGTTGCTGAGAAGTAAATGAGCAATGCAACATGGCAAATACCATGAGGGTCAAGTTCCACATGCTATGGGGGCACAGGGGAGGAACGAGTCATCCAAATTTGGGGGTCATGGAAGATTAAATGGTTGGTTAGCACTCATCTGTTCACATATTCATTGCTTAATTCAATAAATATTTATTGAGAGTCTTATGTGTGCCAGCACTGTGAGAGCCATTTTAGATGAGAATAAATGTAAATATGACTTAGTCTTTATGCTGAAAGTGTTTCATAGCCTAGTATGAAAAAAACACTTGTAATAAATGACAAGTAGTTATTTAGTTAGTTATTAATAAGTGCTATTATAAAGGCCTCCAGGGAGAGTTTGACTGAAAGAGGTGACTTCAGTATGGAATTGTACTTGACCTTGAAGGTTAAGGAGGAACTTTCTTTTGGGATAATGGGGAAGAAGAAGGGCTCTCCACACAGAGGCAACAGCTCGTGGACATATGTAGAGGTATGGAAGCACATGATCTGCAAGGTAAGTACAAGATTTGGGTGTGACTAAGGGTTAGGTGTTTGTGGAGAGTGGTAGACAATGACTGAAACTGTAGGTGGCATCAGATCACAGAAGGTCATTTTATGCCATCTTTAAGGGGTTTGGATTTATTCTGAAAATAATGGGAAGCCGCTGAACAGTTTTAAGTCAGGAAGTGACCTTTTCAGATTTGTGTCTTGGAAAGATCTCTGTAGAGATTGTGAGCGTGGACTGGAGGAAGAAGCAGTTTATCAAATTCTCAAAACCACTCTGTGAAGTGAGTATAACAGGTATTTTTACTCACATTTTACATGGAAGAATCTAAGATTTAGAGGTGTCAAGTGATTGGCTTAAGGCCCCATAGGCCATTCCAAAATTGACGAAAATCAACACTTGGTCCAGATAGGAATATAAATAGCTGGAAACCTCTATGCAGTTAGCCTTTGGCTTCAGTCTTGCTATCCTTGAAAATAATAATTACAAGCTAGTTCTGGTTGTAGTGCCGACTCCAAGTAGTTTTGCATAATAGATTAGATAGAATTTATACAATTTGAATCAGACACTTTGAAGTTTCAAAGCACACCACAGTATGCTTTTCTATTTCCTAGGCAAAGGTCTGGGTCACTCATATTTTCTAATGTTATTCTATATCTTCTAAATCTTACATTCCAGGCTGCAATTGAGCCATGGAAATATTCCAACTTTTCTAATTTGTAGCCAACAGGAGGCAATTAACTTTAAGAAAGTGACATTTTTATCCTCTAATATTGTAAACATTTCAAAATTGTTGACACTGGCTCAAATATGTTTCTTCTGATATTTGTGGGATATTGTAGGTGGCAAATAATTGTGAATTAGTTTGATTTGGTTTTCTTCCCTTCTCAGTTTTATATTTAGGTGCAAACGAGCCAATAGTGATTTTCTTTTCCCCCAAATATCTCTAATCAGTACTTAAAGTTTTCAAAGAGTTTATTAATTACAATCAATGTTAAAGATTATGTTCATAGAAAAAGAAAACACAGTAGTTTAAATTATTCCTGGAAAGTCTGGATTTTGTTGAGGTGAAGGGTGAGTAGCAATAAGTCTGTAAATGTTAGCAAGGGAAAGTCAGTTTACTAATTTTTCCTGTATAACAATGATTCTCAAAGTGTGGTCCGAGGGCCAACAGTTTCTGCGTTACCTGGGAACTTGTTAGAAATACAAATTCTTAGCCTGAACCCCAGATCTACTGAGTGGAGCTGGGGAGTGGGGGAGAAGTAGCAGTCTGTTTTTGCAGAAGCCCTCCAGGTGATTCTGATGTAGGTTAAAGCTTGAGGCACATTGGTATAAAGGAAGAAAGCATATGTTTCAGACTATGAAAGACATGGTTTCCATTCCAACCCCAGACATTTGATTTTAGACACATCATCTATTTCCTGGTGCCATCATCACATTATCTGGTTAATAACCCCATAGCTGGCCTTGTGAGTATTATAAGTGATAACTGATCATCTGTTATATTGACAGTCTTCCGCCTCCAAGTGATTTGGATACATGCTTAAGTTTGAGAACCACTGGTCTATAAGTGTAATATATTGGAAGCAGACCAGCTACGTAATTTGAGAGGCCCAAAGCAACTTGAAGATACAGGGTCCTTTGTTCAAAAACTAAGAATTTCAAGATGGTGACAGCAGAGCATTAAACCAAGTAAGGGGCCCTACTAAGCATAGGCCTACAACTATACAGGTTGAATGCCCAAGAGGAGTTTTTGCTTGTATCTAACCACACCATTTTGTTTTGTTTTTAGATGGAAACAATACAATGCCATGAAAGTGGGCCACATTTTCTCCTCAGACACTACCTCCTGTGCTGTCAATCTCCACAGGCAGACGGTGCTCATTGGCCTCCCCATCTTTGCTCAGTGCTGTTTTCTTTTTAGCTAGCCAAATGCGTTTGTACTTCAAGACCCAACTTAAGGTCCCCATCCTCTGAGAATTCTTCCCTTACGACCTTAACTCACTCAACTCTGTCTTTGTAAATGTTTCAGTACTAGTTATATGACAAACTTAGCTATTTTTAAAATATTAATGATTGCTCATCATTGTGTTCGTCTTGTGTCTTAAGTCAGAGTATAAACATCTTAAGTATTGAGATGGTGTCATCATCATACAACGGAAAGAACATAGGCTTTCGAACTCAATAAAGCCTGAGCGTAAATACCCTCTCTTGTTTATTAGCAGTGATATAGGTAAACTTGCTCTTGAGTCTCAGAATCTTCATTGGAAAAATGGGATAATAAGACCTACTGCACTGGGTTGTTGTGAGGATTAAATGATATAATATGTGTAAAACCCTGGGCATATTTAAGTGCTCATCAAATATTAGTTCATTTATTGGATGTCTCCCACCACACATCTGATTTTGTTTCAGCAAACAGATCATTGCTAGACACAAAGTCAAACACAAATTTCAATAAATATATGCTTGTTGGAAATTGTATGTATTTTATTTTTTATTGTATTAAATTACATGTACCCAGGAGGTAAACCAATCCTATGTTGAATTTCTTATAAAATGTTAATTATTATTTCTGACTTGTTTGTACATTCTTATGTTTACATTCTGACTCATAAAAAATTTTAAATTTTGTACAATTCTTTATATTTTCAAACCTCCTATGTTATTAATGTTATCTTAAGGGATGAAAAGAGAAACAGTTTTATTCCCAATGAGGAGATGGGAAAGACCGGCACAGACAGATTACGGGATAGCTCTAATTACACACACTACCAGTGTAATTAAATATCCACTAATGTGTCCTTGAAGCTGGGTCTAAACTCATATGCTGACTCCTTGTCCAATATTTTTTCCACTATACCAAATCTGTAAAGGTCATACAGCAATAATTATCTTAAGAACATACCTGTAAAGTACCTACAGGAACAATTATTTTAATTGATTAAAACAGAATAAATGATACTATTTCTTTTTATGCTGCACACATAGTGCACATTCCATGTCTGTTAAACAGCATGTAAGCTGCCTATTACAGTTCTTGGTTCACTGTAGTACGTGCTTAGTAAAGAGTGACTTATTTAAATTCCTCTATTTGATAAATGTGTTTTATAGGAACGATTTTTTTCCTAATGAAAATTTAAGGACAAGGTTCATTATTATTAACACAGTTTCAATTTGGGGCCTAGCAAATCATTCTTGAAAGCTGTTTTTCCCCCCCCCGTGTGAAGTATTACACTCCTTCCTCCTGCATGACTGGCGCAACCCACACTTTGCCTACCAAACTTATGACTCAAAGGCCCCTGAGGACTTTCTGTAGCCTTCCAGCCATAACCCAAACATCCAAAGCTGCTTCCACGTGAAACAACCAAACACAGTCCCCCAAGCAGAAGATCCGCTACAGCGAGAGCTCCTATAGACAGGGCGAATGAGAAAGCAGCGTCCCCCTTTGCTCCCACCCCTCCCCATCTGCAGCATCCAATTGCTTTCCTCTGTTGTGCGGTCGGCTCCTGGGATTGGTCGGGAACGGGACCGGCGCGAGACCAGTGAGCACAGGCCGAGCGGGGAGACTGGTCAGTCACGTGCGGCCGCCCGGTTACCCCGCCTCACTGCGCGCCTGGCGGGGCGGGGCGGGGCGAGGTGGGCGGGGCCCGGGAGCTGCTGCGCCTGCGTTGTGGGCGTTTTCGGGGAGCAGCTGCTGCCGCCGCCGCCGCCGCCGCCGCCGCCGCCCCCGCCTCCGCTGCCGACGCCTCCGCCTCCGCCGCTACCGCCGCGTTTGGGTGTAGAATTAGGAATTCCTGCGCCTCGTTAACAATGAAGCAGAGTTCGAACGTGCCGGCTTTCCTCAGCAAGCTGTGGACGCTTGTGGAGGAAACCCACACGAACGAGTTCATCACCTGGAGTCAGGTAAGGGTGAGGGCACGGCGGCCTCCGAACCCCCTAACTAACGTCCTTCTCTCTCGCTCTCTCCCGCGGGGTTGTCTCTCGCGGCCTGCGGCTCAACGCCCTCTGTGAGGCCCGCGGCGCGGGGGTGGCGGGGTGGCATGGGGCTCGGCGTGCAGCCTCGCGGGGGACCCCGGTATTGTTCGCGCGGGGAGCCGCGGGGGTCCCGGCCGGTGCTGCTGGCTCAGGCCGCGGTGGGGGAGGGGCGGCCCGCGCGGGGCGCCGCGGCCCAGGAGACCCCGTAACGGTCCGATCCGGGCGGCGTTCGGAACCAGCCCGGCGGAACGAGGGCGGCCGACGAGCCGAGGGAGCGGGAGCCACGTTACTGCACACTCATCCTCCGTCCTCCCGCCGGGCTCGCGGGCTGCGGCTCGCTGGGGGCACGGGCAGCTCTGGCCGGGATCTTCAACGCGGGGTTTATGTGAGGCAGTCTTTACCTTCACGACCTGATTCTCGCCCCTAAAACAGACACACAGTTCACCTCGCATCTGAGATCTTTATGACGGCAGTCAGGGAAGGAGGCACATGTTCAAACGCAGGTTACTGCTTATCAGGAGGCTTGAAAATATTATATAGAAAATGGTACGTTATTCTTTCGCGATTCTGAGCCATTTTTATAAACGGATTTTTATGATTATTCTAATAAAAGTGCCAATAGACAGGTGTTCAGTAACATAGTGGAGAGCAAAAACGAATCACTGAATTTCACTAAACAGTTGCCGGCAGTGTGGTGTATAGATGTCTTGATTATTGGTTTGATCCCAATTCTGCCACTAAACAGGCTCCTTATCTCGTCTGACCCAAGTGTCGTCGTCCATAAGATGAATGGGTTACTTAGGTGATCCAAGACCCCCCTCTAGTTCCAAATACTGATTCTAATTAGAATGATTATTACATAAACAGAGCATTTGCGTTACAATACACTTAGGCTATTGGAATCGTTTTGTGAAGGGGAGTGGAGTTCTCTTATTGTAGATGGTCATCTGTTTTGGATATTATCTTGTTTAGAGGCCTGGAAAAGAGTAAACTACCTGCACAGTGCCTGGCACCTGTTAAGTGCTGAGTAAATGTTATCTCCCCTCTTTCTCACTTTCTTTTCTGTTCTGTTTCCTATGCTAGGAACCCTCAGTTTTACTATTTTATCTTAACAGGGAGCACTATATTGAGTACGTGAAGTTTTGACTACTGTAACACCACAGTCTGCCTTATATTGCTGTCATTTGTTTATTTTCTTTATCTCTCTCTAGGACTTAATTTTCTTGAAGGTCAGTAGCATCGAGTGGATGTTGTGCATTAGGCATTTGATGAATTCTGTACAGTTGTACAAAGAAGGGGTGGGGTGAAAATAAGGAAGCCAGCCACCAGTATACACTTAAAAATAAACAGATGTCTCATGCTTTTCATCAGTCATAAGGATTAAAAGTTGACAAGGATGGATCAGCACAGACTGCAGTTACTCAGCCTTGTGCATGTGTAAGAGATTGGACTGAGAGTCTCCCCACTCCCAAGCTGACTTTATCACACCTATTTGTCTTGGGTGGGCCTTCTTGTTTTTATTGCCTAGAAATGGTACCTAAATATATTGGAAATTGGTTTTAGTTAAGGGGTATTCTGTCAGCAGGTCTAATAAATTCTCATTAGCCAACATATTTTAATACTACTTTAATTTTATGGGCAGTATCAAATGTGTAGAGTTTCATACTAATCCATAAATGCATCATTTTATGAATTTTAAGCTAAATAAACCACTTAAAAATCATTCTTTTTTTTTTTCCATTATTAAGTCTAAGCTTATGTTTTGGCTTCTCATTTTTTAATACATAGTGGGAGAATTAAAATATAAATTCAGGGTTTCCCTGGTGGCGCAGTGGTTGAGAGTCCGCCTGCCGATGCAGGGGACACGGGTTCGTGCCCTGTTCTGGGAAGATCCCACATGCCACGGAGCAGCTGGGCCCGTGAGCCATGGCCCTGAGCCTGCGCGTCCGGAGCCTGTGCTCCGCAACGGGAGAGGCCACAACAGTGAGAGGCCCGCGTACTGAAGGAAAAAAAAAAAAAAAAAAATATATATATATATATATATATATATATATATATATATATATATAAATTCAGTGAGGACAGGGACAGTATCTGTGCCAAGGGATACAGTAGGTTCTTAATAAATGTTTGATTAAGCAGTGAAATCCTTGGACTATGTAATGGAAATGGTAGGAATGATAAAAGTGGAATGATGCCTGAAAACAATCTCAAAGATCATCTGGTTTAGTCTCATTATGTAGATTTGAAGCTTAGGTTAGATTATTTGTCTATAATTACAAAGCTAGCATTATCGGAGGTGGGGCTCTAGCGTAGATTTCTGAGCTCCCAGATCATTCTTCCATCAACGGCCCTACACTTAATACAGGTCGTCACAATATTTAGTTTTTATACCAAAATGTTACTCCTCCACAAGTCAGTAGACAATTCTGGATTAATGTCTTAGGCTATGCTTAGTTGCCTAAGGAAGTTGTCTTACATTCCCACAGATTTTTCCGAAAACAGTGTTAACAATGAAAGGTAAAACTTTAATTGAACAATGATGTTAGATGGAAAAACCAAAATAATTTACTCTCTTCTTTTAGAAGTTGCTATTTATGGTTGTTTCTGGTTTCCTTCAAATTTGTTTTGCCGGACTTCTGTTGAGGTAATTTAGCATTTATACTCTCTGAGTGAAAATCATATTAAGACCTTTTAGAAGTAGAAGATGTTTTGGAAAGGAGGCAATCTTTTATGCAATTGTTTTCACTTGTGGAAAATAATTTACTCTAGCTAGAGTGTAAGGCAAGGGGAGAAAACTTATCAACTGCAGTTTGAAAAGCTTGGCTTAATATTCCTGAAGACTTATATAACTTTAGTTTTCCTTGAAATTTGTAGTATGACAGAAATGAACTAATACCCCCATTGATGTCATTAATTGTAGAAATATAATATTCTGAACAATCAAAATAATACTGTTATAAACTCAAGTAATAGAAATGTCTTTAGATTCTGAGTGTCTTTAAAACATACAGTACATCCCCCAAATTCCCCACTGATATTTCTTTTTCCTTTCTTTTTTGTCTGTTTTTACATTTCCTATAGCTATTTTGGCTCTGGTAGGCAGTCTGTTACCAGAATCGAGGACAGGGATAGTACTGTTGAACAACCTAAAGCTGTTTTAAATGTAACAGAGTCCTCAACAGAGGGCACAGGTTTAGCTTGGTAGCAACTGGGGAAACTTGATCTTCAGGGACAAGAAGTTGTGGAAGTTGATTGGAAGTTCTTGCCATTGATCGTAAGGAACAGCCTTTACTGTTACTGATATATGATACTCAGTGTATGTTGAAGTGAAGCAATATTAAAAAAAGAAAGAACTGGAAAGTCACTGTTTTACCAGTGTTACTTCCTTTGTCTCAGTTCTTCAGGTTGCTTGAGAATACCAAGAAGTGATTTCCACCAAAGACTTCATACCCATCTGTTCTACCTTTTTGTGCCCTATGGCAGTCTGTACTTCCCTATCCATCTCAAGTCAGCAGAGACAGATCAGGAAATAGGAGGGAAAGGGAGCAAAACCAGAATTTGTCCAGTGTTTTCTAGCTGTTTTGGATGAATTTGAACAGTAGATCTTTAGACTTCCCAGTGTTATGGTATTGTTTTGAATTTCCCAGCAGTACTCTCAAGTGAAAACAAGAAAGGCCAAAAATGTGGCAGAATAGGGGTTAAATCCACTTTAGATGGACCTACAGAAAAGTTGACTGATTCACAGACTAGTATTTTTTATTTGTATACATAAGAGAAAGAGCTAGAGACTCACAAGGAATGGTTGGTAAACATTAAGAAATTATAGACCGGTTGTTTAAAAAAGAGACTTCTATTTTGGAAACTTTTAAAGTAATGGGGCTGAAGTATTAGATTATTATTAAGAGTATTTTGGACGTTTATAACCAAGAGTACCAGTTTGAGCAGAAACAATTACTATTTGGAAGCTTGCTAACATTTATGGGTTAGGCCTAAAGAGAAGCTACCATCCTTCTCACCCTACTGAGTAATAGTGGCTTTTTGTCCCTTATAAAATGCATAGGGAGAGTTCTGTGTTGCAGTGCTTAAGCTTCACAGGTTTAAACAGCAGTAAGGTAGAAATTTTGCACTCAAAGAAGTTACTTATTAATTTTGAAGTAGCGAGTGAAGGAATACCATAAGCAGAGACGCAGAACAATATTAGTGAGTTAGGGTTGTGTGTGTTTGAGAGAGAGAGCAATATAAACAAGATGCATTCATCTCCTCATTTGATATATATAATCCAAGAGTTGAAATTCTAAAAATATAATTTGGTCCACTGTGATCAAAGACTCATTTATTGTCACTCACAATAGTTGTGACTCTGTTACAACCAGACAGTGTGCTAGGTAGTAGGAATCCATTCAGTAGTTAACAAAATAGCTGCCTTCATAGATCTTACATTTTAGTGAAGGATACTGATAATTAAAAAGTAAGCAAACACAAATAATATAATTTCAGTTAGTGATAACAAAATAAAGCAGGGTAAAGAGAGAGTGCAATTAGGAGACAGAAATCACACAGTATTTTGAACAGAGAAAGTTTAATAGGATAACTATATTAGGAGAATTGGGGTAAAGAAAACTCTAAAGAAGATAGGAATAGCAGTTATAAGAAGCAGCCATCACTGGTAGGCCTAAGAGCAAGTGCCCAAATAAGAGCCCTTCCCCGAAGTCTAAGACCTTGTTGGAGAGAGAATGACTATATTTCACTGAATGGCAAAGACTTCAGTGATGCCACACTAGTGGGACTTACTAGAAATCCATCCTTCAGAACTTGCTGGGAAATATGCTTTCTAGGGCAGGGGTTGGCAGATTATGGCCTGTGGGCCAACCATGTGTTTTAAAAGTAAAGTTTATTTGGAATATAGCCATGCTCAGTCTACTTACGTATTGTCTGTAGTTGCTTTCTTGCTACAGGGGCAGAGTTATGACCTGCAAGCCTAAAATATTTATTATCTAGCCCTTTAAGAACATGTTTATTAGCCTATGCTTTAGGGTACCCTAGAAAGCTATTCATGGAGAGATGTCTGGCCAGAGATACTCTGATTTGAAGCCTCCCAAGGGAGAGGGGAGTGTTGGGGGAAGCTGCTGGCCTTAGGGTGCTGCTGCCTTCTGTGCACTGCAAGAGCTAGGTGCTGGAGAACCTGCCTGCACAGCAGGAACCTGCCAAGGACACACTGGAACCAGGAAGGGTAATCCCTTCCTCTTGTAATATCTCTCTAGTATCTTCTATGACAAAGCTTAACACCATGCTCGAAAAGAAAGATATTTAAGACTCAGCTCCATATTTGCAGAGCAGACATCGAAGAATGAATTTGGCGCAGTAAATTCATAACTAGCATGTAAAATGAGTGGAATCTGTTGTATTTTAGGTAGAGTGACGATGAAGCCTCTTTGGGGAGGTGATATGTGAGCAGAGATCTGAATGATTAGAAAAGATGGATCTGGCAAAGGGGAATGGAAAATGTAAAGACCTTGAGCATAGCATGTTCATATGATTGCAGAAGGCCCATGTAGTTGGATTATCTTTAGATAACATGAGAGTGAGGTCAGAGAGGTAGGCAGAAGCAAATGGTGTAGGGCCTTAGGGCATGGTAAGGAGATTGGAAATGAGGGAAGTAGTTAGAAGACTATCACAGTTTTCCACTATGGTATTGAAAATAGCGTGGTTAAGACTAGGGTAATAACAGTGGAGGTGGTGAGCAGCAGATGTAATATCTACTTTGAAGGCAAGGTCACGGATCTTAATGATAAATTTTCTGGAGTTGGAGGAGAGATAGAAACGAATTAGAATGACTCATGTATTTGGCCTGAGCAACGGATGGATGATGGTACCATTTGCTGAGATGCGGGAAGATTCGGAGAAGTGCAGGTGGGGATTCTGTTTGGCCATGTTAACTTTGAGATTACAAATGGATCGCTAGTATTACTTCAGACGTGTTTTGTTTTGCTTGCATTTCACTGACCACACTTGGTCATATGACGACACCTTATTTCAAAGGAGCTGGGGAAGTGCAGTGCTGGAAAGGAGAACAGCATGAATGACTTCTGTACTCCAAGACCTTCAAGTGGCAATGTTGAATAGGTTATTTAGATAACGTAAGACTGGCATACAAGGTGGAGTTTGGAGCTTGTGAGTGGTAAAGCCATGGGACTGGATGAGATCATCCAGGGAGACAGATGAAGATAGAAGGACCTGCAAGATAGGGTATTCTAATATTTAGAGAGTATGAAGACAAGAAAAAGCCAGCAAGAGAGATTGAGAAGGAACAGTGAGAAAGGAGAAAACACAAGGGAGTGAGGTCATATAAGTTAATGGAAGAAAATGGTTCAAGAAAGAGATGATCAACCATGTCAAATGCTGTTATACTTTTCTTATACACCTCTTCTGGTGTATATAAGCAAAAATTTCTGTAAGGTAGTTACACCTACATTGAGGAGTAGAATTTCTGGAAAATAAGGTATGGCACGCTCAACCTCAAGATCAAATTATTTTCCGGAAAAAATCAGCTTGTACTCCTTTTAGCCATGCATGAGATTTCCCATTAATTTGTCTCTTCAAAACTTCATATTCTCATTCTTCTGAGTTTTTACCAATCTAGTGGATATAAAATATTATATCAATGAGGTCTTAATTTATATTTCCCTGATAATTAATGTGTTCAAACACCTTTTCATATTTATTGACCATTTGTGTTTCGTATTCTATGAAATGTTTGACCATTTTTCTGTTGGGTGGTTTATCTTTTATTATTTGTAGGAATTCCTTGTAATTCTGCATCTTTTTGGATGTACGTGTTGCCTCTGTCTTCTCCTAGTTGTGGCTTATCTTTTTTACTTTCTTTTGATGAGTATAAGTTCTTAATTTTAGTATAATTTAATATATCAGCCTTTTTTGTGGTTCATGTTCTTTGTTTCTTCAGGATGTTTTTGCTTTCCTACCCCAAGGAGAGAGAAATACTTTTCCATATCTTTTTTTTTTTTCTGAAAATTTTAAAGGTTTGAATTTTATATCTAAATCTTTAATTCACTGGAATTGATTTTTGTGTGTGGTATAAGGGATTCTGTTTCATTGTTTTCCATATTTAGTTGTTTTAGCCCCTTTATTGAACAGTTTCTTCTTCCTCTAGTGATTTGTGTTGCTACCTCTGTCTTATAAGCAAAATTATATGTAGATTGTGTTTTTGTGTCTAGGTTCTCTATTTTGTTCCACTGGATAATTTATCCTTTTTCTTGTATCACATGTCTTAATTACTGTAGCTCTGTAAAGCTTTTGGGAGGGCAACCTAGTCTTCAGGAGTGCCTTGACTACTATTGGTCTTTGCTCTTCCATATATGTTTTAAAATCAAGTTCCATTAAAGAAAAAAACAAAGCAAACCTATTAGGATTTTTTTTTTATTGGAATTGTACTGAAACTGTAAATCAGATTAGGGAAAATAGGTATCTTTATGATATGATATATTCATGGGAACAAATCATTTTTCTAAATTCATTTTGTTATTTAATAAAATTTTATATTTTTTGCAATTAGATCTTGTACAGCTTTGTTAGATTTTATAGATATTTTAAGTGGTATCCTTTAATGAAAAATAATTGCTGTTGCTGGTAATTAGAAACACAAGTAACGTTTGTATATTGATAATAAACCAGTGAGCTAATCATTTTACTGATTTGGATTCTCAAAGTGTACATCCATAGGTGTCTGGATATGACAGTTTTGTTCTTATTTTGAGAACCTTATACCTTCAGTTTCATTTTTTGCAGTGGCTAAGATACCTCAGGGTGTCAGATAGAAGCAGCAATCATGGGATCCCTTTCTCTTATTTTTAAAGGAAATGTTTTAAATATTTCCCCTTTAAGTTACTAGCTGTTAAAATTGAGAATTTTTAATTTGCCTTTTTGTTATTGATGACAGAATTAATTGGGTAGCTTAGAGGGGACAGGGCATGCCGGGATGGAGAATACAGGAAAAAGTTGACTTTGGAGGAGTAGGATGATGGGTTTGAAATAGACAAGTGAGTGAGTCAAAGAACATTGTGTAAAAATGTTAATGATTGAAAAATTCAAGTGGGAAATTTGAGATGGTCAGGGGCAGAGGCATAGTTGTGATAATCATTATACATAATAAAGTCAGTAATTAGAGAAATTGGTGTGGATGAGACTGCCTAAGGAAAGAGTATAAAAGGTATCATAATCAAGGATAGAAACTTAAAAAACCCACTACCTCTTGACAGCTGGAAAACAATTGAAAAGAAACATGAGAGATAGGAGACTCATTGTATAGTTTCGAAGCCATAAGAGCAGAGCATTTAAGAAGGGGAGTGTCAGTAGTGCCAAATGAAATGCCACAGAGAGGTGTAGGAAGATGAGGACTGAAAAGAGGGCATTGAATTTGGCATTTGACATTTTAGAAAAAACAGTTTCAGTAGAGGCACAAAAACTGAAACCAAATTTTAGTGAGAGTAAGTAGATGGCCCTGAATTGGAGAAGAGGGCTTTAAAATATTTGTCAAATTTTGCAGTGAATGAAAAGACAGATGGGGTGGATAGATTGAGAGGAAGTAAGGTAGAGGGAAAGTCCTTTTAAGATAGAAAAAGATGTATGCATTTTTAAATTTTAATAGCTACTACCTAATAACCAACAGTGGTTATTTTTAAACTTTAAAAAATTTGCCAATCTAATAAGTGAAATTCATTATTTTACTGTACATTTTATTATGAATGAGATCTGATCTTCTAAATTTCACATTGAGTGTTTCATCTTACTGATAGAAAATTTTTAATTAATGCAGTTAATCGTTTGTCATAAATGTTGGATATAGTTTTATGTTAGTAAGCTTTCAACTTTATTGAATTTTTTAAATGTCTGTTGTCAGTTAAGTTTAAGTTCAGACACAAGTAATAGAAATCCAGACAACAATGGCTTAAACAAAATAGAGATGTACTGTATAGAGATGTACTCTTACATCTGAAGATGTACTCTTATATCTGAAGATACTGAGTCACCTTCTCAACCTTTCAGCCATACTTAGTTCCTTCTACTTCAGTCATTACTGGAGCTCTAACCGTTGGCTCCAGGTTCTGAGCAGGAATATGAGATGTAGGAGTTTGACACTTTGAGTCTTTTCCCTTTTAGAAGCTTTTGTGGAAGCTCCGCTCAATCCATTTTGCTTATATCTTGTTTGCCAGATGTGTTATTTGGCCACCTCTGTTTCTAAGAGGGACTGAGAAATGTATTTGTAGCATCAGACAAAATTGTGTTGTTAGTAAGAAATTAGAGGATCATCCATGTTGTTGCAAGTGGCAGAATCTCTTTCTTTTTTAAGGCTGAATAATGTTTCATTGTGTATGTATGTATAAAATATATCAATATATGTATAAAGTATGTATATATCTCACAATTTCTTCTTTCTTTTTTGGACATTTAGGTTGTTTCTGTGTCTTGGTTATTGTGAATAATGCTGCAGTGAACATGGGAGCACAGATATCTCTTAGAGATACTGATTTCATTTCCTTTGGGTATATACCGGGAAGAGGGCTGCTGGATCATATGGTAGTTCTATTTTTAACTTTTTGAGGAACCTTCATACCATTTTCCATAATGACATTACCAATTTACATTCCCACTGACAGTATACAAAGGTTCCCTTTTCTCTACATCCCTCACCAACACTTGTTGGTTTTTTTTTTGTTTTTTTAGGAATAGCCATCCTAAAAAGTATGAGGTGATGTCTCATTGTGGTTTTGATTTGCATTTCCCTGATGATCAGTGATGTTGAGCACCTTTTCACATACTTGTTGCCCATTTGTATGTATTCTTTGGGAAAATGTCTAATCGAATCCTTTGCCCTTTTTTTTTTTTTTTGTGGTACGCGGGCCTGTCACTGTTGTGGCCTCTCCTATTGCAGAGCACAGGCTCCGGACGCGCAGGCTCAGTGGCCATGGCTCACGGGCCTAGCCGCTCCGCAGCATGCGGGATCTTCCCGGACCGGGGCACGAACCCGTGTCCCCTGCATCGGCAGGCAGACTCTCAACCACTGCGCCACCAGGGAACCCCTCCTTTGCCCATTTTTTAATTGGGTTGCGTCTTTTTGCTGTTGAGTTGTGAGAGTTCCTTATATATTTTAGATATTAATCCTTTATTAGATATGTATTTGCAAATATTTTTATTCCATTAAGTTGTCTTTTCATTCTGTTGATTATTCTTGGCTGTGCAGAAGCTTTTTAGTTTGGTGAATTAGCTTGTAGTAGTCATTTCACTGTGCATGTGTGAATATATGTTAAATCATCATGTACATCTTAAATATATACAGTTTTAGTTGTTTTTTTTGTTTTTTGTTTTTTTTTGCGGTACGCAGGCCTCTCACTGTTGTGGCCTCTCCCGTTGTGGAGCACAGGCTCTGGACACGCAGGCTCAGCGGCCATGGCTCACGGGCCCAGCTCCTCTGCGGCATGTGGGATCTTCCCGGATCGGGGCACAAACCCGTGTCCCCTGCATCGGCAGGCAGACTCTCAACCACTGCGCAACCAGGGAAGCCCTCAATTTTAGTTTTAAAAAATAAAAAAGAAAGTAGAGAAATCAAGATAGAGTAGGCAGCTAGTAGTCTCCGTGAATACATTTATTAATTTTTACCTGTATGACTTCTGGGGTTTTTTATGTGATGCTTTCAAAAGCTTGGTTATAAAGAGTGAGGTAACATTGAGTTAGCATTGAGCTTTTGTTTTTTCCTTCCAAATGGAAAGTTTATTAACTAATCCTTTTCCCTCCTGATTTTTCCTCCTGATTTGAATGCTGCCCTTACTTATTACCTATTAAATTCTCAAATAGATTTGCTTCTGCTTCTGTTCTCTCTAGTCTGTCCATTCAGCTATTTGAGTATCCCTTCTTTAGTACCAAATTCTGTTGTCTGTGTAAGGTATGGTTAACACCTCTCTCTCCATTGTTTTCAGTATTTTCTTACCTATTTGTTACATAATTTTTATGAAATGAACTTTAGTACCTAATATTTGGTTGTGTTAGCATCTATTCACCTTGTCTCCAAAACCTTTTTTTTAATTGAGAGAGAAGTCAACGTACTGGTTAACTTAATTAGATTTGACATCTTTACAACACTGTCTCTCTGTAGTTTAATATTTTCTTAAAGGTCTTGTGTATTCTTAAAATTTATTTTTAGATACTTGATATTTTTCTATTGTTGGAGTTTTTTATTCCATTTTAGTTTTAGGTTTTTGTTGTAAAATACATATATCTTAAGATTAACCATTTTAACCATTTTTACGTGTACAGTTTAGTGACCTTAAGTACATTCACTTGTCATGCAGCTGTCACTACCATCCGTCTCCAGAATGTTTTTCATATTCCCAAACTGAAACTTCATACTCATTAGACAGTAATTTCCAGTCCCCTCCTCCTTAGCCCCTGGTAACCATTCTGCTTTCTGTCTTTATGAAGTTGAGTATTCTAGATACCTCATATAAGTGGAATCATACAGTATTTGTCCTCTTGTGACTAGTCTAACTTAGCATAATGTCTTTAAGTTTCATCCACATTGTAGCATGTGTTCTTCCTTTTTAAGGGTGAATAATAGTCCATTGTATGTATGTACCACATTTTGTTAATCCATTCATCTGTCAGTGGACGTTTGGGTTGCTTCCATCTTCTGGCTATTGTGAATAATGCTACTATGAACATCGGTGTACAAATATCTTTTTGAGCCCCTGCTTTTAATTCTTTTGGATATATATGTAGAATTTTAGGATCATTTAGTCATTATATGTTTAATTTTTTGAGGAACCACTGTACTGTTTTCCATAGCAGCTGCACTATTTTATATTCCCACCGGCAGTGCAAAAGGGTTCCAGTTTCTCCACATCCTGACCAATACTTATTTTTTGGGTTTTTGTATTTTTGTTTTTTAATAGCCATCTTAATGAGTGAAGTGATATCTCATTGTGGTTTTGCTTTTTATTTCCCTAATGATTAGTGATGCTAGGCGTCTTATGTGTTTATTGGCCATTTGTGTATCTTTTTTGGGAAGAAGTATCTATTCAAGTCCTTTACCCTTTGCTGATCAGGTGGCTTGTTTTTCATTGTTGTTGAGTTGAAGTTTTTTTAATGTATGTTATGGGTATTAACCCCTTATCAGATGTATGATTTGCAAATATTTTCTCCGATTTTGTGGGTTACCCTTTCACTCTCTTGATAGTGTTCTTTACGCAAAAGTTTTAAAGTTTGAGGTAGCCTCATTTGTCTGTTTTTGCTTTTGTTGCCTGTGCTTTTGGTTATCCAAGAAATTTTTGCCAAATCCATTGTCATGAAGCTTCTCCCCCTTGTGTTTTCTTCTAAGATTTTTATAGTTTTAGCTGTCCTGTTTAAGCTTTTGATCTGTTTTGAGTTGATTTTTGTATAAGGTAAGGAGTAAACTTCATTCTTTTGCATGTGAGTATCCAGTTTTACCAGCATGGTTTGTTGAAAAGGCTGTTCTTTTTCCGTTGAATTGTCTTTTTTTTGGCTGAGTTGGGTCTTCGTTGCTGCGCGCGGACTTTCTCTAGTTGCGGCGAGCAGGGGCTACTCTTTGTTGCAGTGCGCAGGCTTCTCGTTGCAGAGCACGGGCTCTAGGCGTGCAGGCTTCGGTAGTTGTGGTACGCGGGCTCAGTAGTTGTGGCTCGTGGGCTCTAGAGTGCAGGCTCAGTAGTTGTGGCGCGTGGGCTTAGTTGCTCCACGGCATGTGAGATCTTCTGGACCAGGGCTCGAACCCATGTCCCCTGCATTGGCAGGTGGATTCTTAACCACTGCACCACCAGGGAAGTCCCTCCATTGAATTGTCTTGGCATCCTTGTCAAAAATTCTTGGACTGTATGTATGAGGGTTCATTCCTGGATTTTCTATTCTGTTCCATTGATTGGTCTGTCTTTATGTCAGTACCATATTATTTTGATTATTTTAGAAGGAAATTTCAAATTGTTTATTTTTTATATGGAAATACACTAGTGACTTTATTTTTTTTTTAATTTTTTTTCATGTTGGAGCATAGTTGATTAACCATGGGTTAGTTTCAGGTGTACAGCAAAGTGATTCAGTTATATGTGTGTCTATTCTTCTTCAATTTCTTTTCCCATTTAGGTTGTTACATAATATTGAGTATAGTTCTCTGTGCTATACAGTAGGTCCTTGTTGGTTATCTATTTTAAATATAGTAGTCTGTACATGTCAATCCCCAAATCCCAGTCTATCCCTTGCCTCCCACCCTTCCCCGTGGTAACCATAAATTTGTTCCCTGAGTCTGTGAGTTTGTTTCTGTTTTGAAAATAAGTTCATTTGTATATTTTTTTGGATTTTGCATATAAGCAATATTGTATGATATTTGTCTGACTTAGTTTACTTAGTATAATAACCTCAGGGTCCATCCATGTTGCTGCAAATGGCGTTATTTCATTCTTTTGATGGCTGAGTAATATTCCATTGGATATATGTACCACATCTTATTTATCCATTCATCTGTCGATGGACATTTAGGTTGCTTCCATGTCTTGGCTATTGTAAACAGTGCTGCAGTGAACATTGGGGTGCATGTAATCCTTTCAAACCATGTTTTCTTCTGGATATATACCCAGGAGTGGGATTGCTGGATCATATTGTAGCTCTATTTTTAGTTTTTTTAGGGAACCTTCATACTGTTTCCCATAGTGCATGAACCAATTTACATTCCCACCAACAGTGTAGGAGGCTTCCTTTTGCTCCACACTCTCTCCAGCATTTACTGTTTGTAGGATTTTTGATGATCGTCATTTTGACTGGTGTGAGGTGGTATCTCATTGTAGTTTTGATTTGCCTTTCTCTAATAATTAGAGATGTAGAGCATCTTTTCTTGTGCCACTTGGCCATCTGTATGTCTTCTTTGGAGAAATGTCTATATTTAGGTCATCTGCCCATTTTTTGATCGGGTTGTTTGTTTTTTTGATATTGAGCTGCATGAGCTGTTTGTAAATTTTGGAGACTAATCCCTTGTCAGTCACATCTTTGCAAATGTTTTCTCCCATTCTTTGGTTTGTCTTTTTGTTTTGTCTGTGGTTTTCTTTGCTGTGCAGAGGAGTTTAATTAGGTCCCACTTGTTTATTTTTGGTTTTATTTCCATTACTCTAGGAGATGGCTTAAAAAAGATATTGTTGTGATTTATGTCAAGTGTTTTGCCTATGTTTTCTCTAAGAGTTTTATAGTATCTGGTCTTACATTTAGGTCTTTAATCCATTTTGAGTTTATTCTTGTGTACGGTTTTAAAGAGTATACTAATTTCATTTTTTTACATGTAGCTGTCCAGTTTTCCCAGCACCATTTATTGAAGAGACTGTCCTGTATTGTATAGTCTTGTTTCCTATGTTGTAGATTAATTGACCATAGGTGCATGGGTTTTTTTCTGGGCTTTTCTATCCTGTCCCATTGATCTATATTTCTGTTATTTTGCCAGTACCATACCATTTTGATGACTGTAGCTTGGTAGTATAGTCTGAAATCAGGGAGCCTGATTCCTCCAGCTTCATTTTTTCTTTCTCAAGATTGCTTTGGTTTTTCAGGGTCTTTTGTGTCTCCATACAGATTTTAAGATTTTTTTTGTTCTAGTTCTGTGAATAACGCCATTGGTAATTTGATAGGGATTGCATTGAATCTGTAGATTGCCTTGCGTAGTATAGTCATTTTGACAATATTGATTCTTCCAATTCAAGAATATGTTATATCTTTTCATCTGTGTCATCTTTGATTTCCTTCATCTATGTCTTACAGTTTTCAGAGTACAGGTCTTTTGTCTCCTTAGGTAGGTTTATTCCTATGTATTTTATTCTTTTTGTTGCAGTGGTAAATGGGATTTTTAAAAAATTTTTCTTTCTGACCTTTCGTTATTAGTGTGTCAATTAGTAGCTAGATATCTTACTGAATTCTCTTGTGGTTTTTCAGTTGATTGTACAAATATATAATTATGTTTATTGATAAAATATGACTTTCTTTCAAATTTTATCTTATTTTTGTCTTAATTGCATTGGCTTTAAAACATTGTTAAGTAATTATACTAGCTACATACTGTATTTTATTAGTTTTTGATTAGAAGAATGGAAATCTTTCTAATATTTAACTATAAAGTTTGATGCAGCTTTTGGTTTGATACATACTCCTAAACTTTTGAGATTGACATCAAAAAGTTTAATTGCAGTTTGGAGCTTAATTGAAATTTGTAGCTTAATTGCAGTTTGTTTTTGCTGCTATTAACAGGAATAAAATGATGGTCTGAAGGTGTCATGGAAGGACTGCCAAGTTTTGAGGTTCATATGTATCACCTAATTTCAGAGGATCTTAACTAATTGACGTTTTCAATTTTTTTCAGAATGGCCAAAGCTTTCTGGTTTTGGATGAACAAAGATTTGCAAAAGAAATTCTTCCCAAATATTTCAAGCACAATAACATGGCAAGTTTTGTAAGGCAACTGAATATGTGTGAGTATGGATAGCAGTTTAATTGGAGTACTGTCATCAGTCACTGATTAAACCTTTTCCACCATTAGGATGATAAAGGAAAATATATTCCATAGAAGCACCATTAATTTTTTAAGTTTTTACTTTTGTCTATTTAAAATTTTATTCAAAATCTGAATTTTGAATCTTTTTCAGATGGTTTTCGTAAAGTAGTACATATTGACTCTGGAATTGTGAAGCAAGAACGAGATGGTCCTGTTGAATTTCAGCATCCTTACTTCAAACAAGGCCAGGATGACTTGTTGGAGAACATTAAAAGGAAGGTGAGCTATTGTTAACATGATTTAATTAGGGCGTTAACATGTAGTATACTTGGCCAAGACATATTTCATTTGTTGACATTAAGAAGGTACTGAAATACACAGGTTTTCTTGTTGGGACAACTTAGACTAATGAAGCTTTAATTATTTTGCCCTTTATTTTTTTTTTCCTCTGCGCTCAACTGTATGGAGGGCTCAGTCTTTAAACACTTTTTAGAGGAAAGGAAATGTTTACATTCTGACTTAGGATAAGGAGTCATCTATATGGTGATGGCTCACTCCTTATAATTTAACTTAAAATCATAAGTTCCTACTAGAAAGTCAGCTGTCTGGAGGGCGTTTTTCTTTAGTTCACTGCTGAATATCTAGTGCTCAGAATAAGTCCCTTATATATAGTAGGAATTTAAATAATACATTTTTGAATGGATGATATGTTTTGCTGAAATAAGATATTTTGACTAAATTCACAAGGTGGGGTGGGGGGCGGTAAAAGGGTAGTGGACCATGAAAGAACATGGTCTTAGTGTGCAACTATTCTGCATAAATTTAATTAAAAGTGGAATGCAATAATAAATAGGCTTGGGGAAATTACTGGGAATTTGACAGAAGAAAATGAAAACCAAAAAAAAAGCCCTTAAGTTGCTCCTGCTTATGGAAACTTTTCCACATTAAAAATAAATAAACTGATTATTCCTTATCCTCTCTTTGAGCTATGAAGTCTATTCTTTTCCTGGGCTTTTGGAACTAAATCTCACTTCCTGGACAGGCTACAAAAACGTCTTATAACAGGGAAGTTTTGAATTATAATCATGGTGTTTAGTATTTGTTTAATTTCCTACATTTACTTTTTGAAAGGTTTCATCTGCAAAACCAGAAGAAAATAAAATTCGTCAGGAAGATTTAACAAAAATTATAAGTAGTGCTCAGAAGGTTCAAATAAAACAAGAAACTATTGAGTCCAGGCTTTCTGAATTAAAAAGGTAAAGTATTATTTCCAAATATAATCCTAATATGGGGGTTGGTGTGTATGTGTGTGTTGAGGTTTGGAGGTTAGTGCTTTAAGTACCTAGATTACATTGTTGAAGCCAAGATCAAAAGCCTTTTTCTTAAGTATTGATTCCCTTTATTTTTTATTTGTAGCCATAAACTTTACCCCAATATTGTATTTTCATGATGGTGTTGAAAGAATATATAAACCTGGTCAGTCAAAACAATCTGATGCACAAGTGTTACTGATGAAATAACAGATCATTAAGTTGGTGTAGGAAACTATGATTCTACTTAGGTTGAATTTCATATGTTTACACACATATGAGGACCAAAAGCCATACTACAGGGACTTCTCTGGACCCAGTGGACCCAGTGGTTAAGACTTCACCTTCCAGTGCCAGGGGTGTGGGTTTGATCCCTGGTTGGGGAGCTAAGATTGCACATGCCTCGCAGCCAAAAAACATAAAAAAACAGAAGGAATATTGTAACAGATTCAATAAAGGCTTCAAAATTAGTCCACATAAAAAAATCTTAAAAAAAAATACAGCATACGCTACCTATCCTTTCTTTTATAGAAGTTTCTTAGGACATTTTCTATGTGGCCTATCTTTTAGGAAAAAATAGGACACAAAAAATAGGGAAAAAAGGACACTAGAGACTTGTCCTACTTGATACTTACTTTACATAGACTTGGGAAAGTGATATTCAAACCTTTTATCTACAGAAAAGTGCTGTATTTTGTTTTACTACAATTTTTGGCACCATTATCCTAATGCCACAGTAACAACTTGTGTATAGAGTAGACCTATATTTCTCTTCTTAGTAAGTAGTTGGAATTCTCTTATAGTAAATAGGCGCCAAGGTCTTAAGAGTATTTATTTTATGTATTGTCTGTCCCATTTCAATTGTGGGACGTTAGTTTAGCTATTCTTAACTCAAGTATCTTCATTGAGAGTAACCTTGGACGTTGATTCCCTTTTTTAATAAGCCTTAATTTGAAGCTTGCTAGTTTTGCATGTTTTATTTAAGCACGTATGTTGGTTTACTCTATGTATCTTGTGTCTGTTGAAGTGCCCTTTGACCCAGTTCCTTGAATCTCAGATTTAGCTTTTAAGGAGTGGGATCTCAAATTCCTCCTGTAAGTCTTAGTGGTAACCATTCTCCTACTTATCTTTAGTAGGCAGATGACGGTATCTTTATATTTCTGAGTCAGAAAAAGTACAGTAGTTATTAAGTATCAAAATCTTATTTTCTGTGCCCTCTATATTTAAATTCAGTCCCTTTTGTAATAGTTTGGATTGAGGAAGATGGCTTTTGTGTAAATTAACAAAAGAGCAAAAATTAGAGCATTTAATAGAGGAATTAATCTTTCAGGCCTTCTCAAAATTATCATTGCTGCTAACATTTAATAACTGCAATTTCAATGGAAGATGGTGAATGAAGGAAAAAAAAACTATTACTGCTGGGCATATAATTGGTTTATCATGTATTTAAATATGCTTTTAAAAAAACACATCTTTTAATATGCTTTAAAAAAACCAAACATTTATATGCGTGTGTTTGAGACAGATCTTTAGACAGTTTTAGAGTCTTACAGACTTCAGCTCGACATCAATACTTAAAAAATTGTCTGTGTGATCTTGGGTAAGTCTTCTCAATTCTCTGAGTCTCAGTCTCCTCATCTATAAAATAGAGATAATTCCTTTCTTGACAGATTTTAGAGAAGTTTAAGTAATACACATAAAATGTTTAGAATAGTGCCTGGCATAGCAAGTGTTGGGTAAATGTCATTTCCCCTTTAAGAATTGTTTCCTAAGCACAAGTCCTGAATTCACATGGTAGCCATAGTTGAAAAGTTAGGTTATTTTTTAAACAGGAAGTAATGAAGCAGATTGTCAGAGGAGTAAATGGCCTACTATGTATGGATGTAAGCATAAATCTTAAGTTTTCATGCATACATTGCCATGAGTAGAAGATACTACAGTTATGAAGGAAGGATTCTGGAGTTGTGTCAAGGTTAGTTGCCATTCTGTGTAATTGAACCAAAGTTTTCCTAGTCTCATAAAGATATATAGTAAAAACTAGTTCACGTCTGGTGTTCTTAATTAAAGATATTGAGGTCTGGCTTATCTGACTGAATTTTTTTATTTTTATTTTTCATAAATGATAACATAGTGAGAATGAGTCCCTTTGGAAGGAGGTGTCAGAATTACGAGCAAAACATGCACAACAGCAACAAGTTATTCGAAAGGTAAGCTTTTTTCTCTGTGACTGTAATCTGCATTTGTTTAATGAGTACCATTTGTGACCCCCTCCCCAGAAATCTCTATTGAGTAGTCAGTGATTGATCTTAGTTTCTTATGTATTGGGTACACAGAAGTAAAACTATGAAATCAAACAAATTAAGCCAAGTGTTACATATTCTTTGTAATAAAAAAAATTTCTTATTATTACTAAATGTAGTCATTCCATACTTCCAGATAATGTTTCATTAGCTTTTAGTAAAATTTTTTTGCCTGATATAACAACTTTATTATACTTAATTCTTAGGAGTATAATCAATATACTACCAATTTCTTAATATTTTATGTAAAAGACATAGCTTTACTGTGTGGGATTTTTTTTGTTTTTTGTCTTACTGTTTTTTATTCTAAAAGGCATAGATATGGTCTTGGAAGATAAATGACTAATATTTTCAAATCGGTCGATCAAATTATGTGTTCAAAAAATGAGTTATAAGTGTATGCCACTATTCGTATGTGCAGAAAAGCAGTTAATGTAGTGTTGTAAAATAAATCCTAGATTTTAGTATATGAGCTGAAAATTACTGGGGGAACAGAAAATCTCTGCTGCAATTGTGTCCTTGTGATTTAATCTTCTCATATCAGCTTTCATATGTTAATAAGAGGTGAAACATAAAAGTAATTAAGGCAGCTATTTTTTGCTCATGAGTAAACTGGACTAAGTTTAAGCAACAGGTTTTATCAGGGGAGGGAGGGTGGGAGAGCTTCAGTTTGTTCCTAGTCAGAGGCCGTTAGCTAAAAATAGTGTTATGACTGAAAGGATATGGGTGTAGTGGAGCAGGGTTAGAACACAGAGATGAATGGTAGCTGTACCCTTTGGCCCATAGTCAAAATAGGTATACTGATTTTTAAAAATAAGTATGCAAGTGAAGGTTGAATGTAGGATTCAACTTTAAGTGTTTAGTCCAAGTACATGTATTTTTAAAACTTTCATATTTGATTCCAACTTGAAGCCTGTTTAAGAATACCTGATTTTAAATGATAGGTGTACCTTAACCTGTGCTTTATTTTTAAAATCTGTTAATCTTTTTCAGAAAACAATGTTTTGGTTAAATATCAACTCACAATACTCCATAATTTGTTGGGTTTTTTTTTTTTTGAAAGCAAGGATAGTTGATAAAATACTTATTTAACATTTCAGTTTTTCATGAAATCTAACATTCTTTCTGCTCAAATTTGAGTTTGAATCTATGTGTTTTAGTGGGGTTAGGGAGTTTACATAATTCATGATGACAGGTGATAATTTTTTCTCTATTCCTGGAATTTGTTTCTAATTCTGCCATTTACTGTTTGGCCTTGGATTAATTGGAATAATATATGGGAGGTGTCTTTATAGAACTTGTCAGCTAAAGAAGTCCAATGATGTAAATGTTAAATGCCTCATCTTCTCCTTCAGGAAACGAACTCTACAACATAATGCCAAAGTGTCAGAAGAGAACTGAAATACACAGCAAATTTCAGGAGAAATTTAGCCAGAGATTCATGTTCTTGTAAATTCAGCCAACTAATGTTTTAAGAATTTTCCCTAACACTTTTTTATAAATTAACAAAAGTAATTGGACTATTTCATAGATATCTTTAAGGTTAAATGTTGTCTTTTCATCAGGTGTCAGCATTTTCTTTTGAATAAGCAATTTAGTGGCTAACCTCCTTTTCATAGACTCTAATGCTGTCTAACTCTTCAACTAAAATGTCTATATTTTTCTCCATGGCAAAGTTAATACTGATTGTAAGGCAAACCATTTAGTAGCCTCGTTTGGGGGAGAATTACAAAATTAAAGCTATACGGTGTGTATTTTCAATGGACAATTCTCTATTTTAATTGTGTAATTATATTTCATAAAGCTTGTACAAGGAACTCTTCTGCAGAGTCTAAATAGTCATCAGTCACTTGGCCTTTATTCATAACATCTCAGTGATATACTGCTGCTTTTTTTTAAAATAAATTTTTTAAAAAAATATTTATATATCTTTGGCTGCCTTGGGTCTTCGTTGCTGCACGCGGGCTTTCTCTAGTTGTGGCGAGCGGGGGCCACTCTTTGTTGTGATGCTCAGGCTTCTCATTGCGGTGGCTTCTCTTGTTGTGGAGCATGGGCTCTAGGCACGCAGGCTTCAGTAATTGTGGCATGTGGGCTCAGTAGTTGTGGCTCGTGGGCTCTAGAACGCAGGCTCGGTAGTTGCAGCGCACGGGCTTTGTTGCTCCGTGGCATGTGGGATCTTCCTGGACCAGGGCTCGAACCCGTGTCCCCTGCATTGGCAGGCGTATTCTTAATCACTGCGCCACCAGGGAAGCCCCTATACTGCTTTTAATAGTTTACTTTTTTAACTCCTTTAGGCAGTATAATTTCAAGACATACCCTAAACCAGTTCTCACATTCATATCAGTATCACCTGGAGGTCTTGCTAAACAACACATGTTGCTAGACCTCATCCTCAGAATTTAAGATTCAGCAATTCTGGAGTGAGGCAGAGAATTTGCATATTTAAAAAGCTCCTAGGCCAGTGCTGCTGGTCCATGGACCACACTTTAAGAAACACTATCATAAAATATGAAGGATTGTTTGCATGTCTTGATCTGTTTAATAGTCTTTTTCTAAATTTAATCAGACTCTGAAGATTAAATCAGCTTCCCGTGATTGTCATCAGGAAGCTTTGACAGATGTTCAGTGTCTCAATAATAATTTTTCTAGAGTTAGCCAATAAACTTTTTCTAACTTGAAAATAGTAAGATCTATTCTGAGAGAGTTGGCAGTTTCTTTTGCCTCTAATTGTATTACCTGGTATAAGAAAAATATCTGTCAAACATCAGTTTTCTTTTCTGCGTCATAATCTTCTTGAAAGAATTTTAAGTAAAAATAGGGATCTGTATCCAGGCATGCTTGGTACTTATCAAGACAAATAATTGAACTGAATATTTGATAGATAAATAGGTGGATGGGTGGGTAGGAAGCTAGATATATAGATAGATAGATGGGTAGATGGATGTCCTAGGTACCTCTATATCTTAGGTAGCAGCAACTTTATCACAGGTTGTTCTTCTGCCTGGATGCTGGTACATTTCTTTAAATATCATTGTAAGATGCATCCAAATTTAAAATGTTAATATGTGAGAAACTATGTGACTTAGAATAGAGGACATACAGTACCTGCATTAATTTTATAAGACTTGTAATATAGACTAAAGAATTAAGAATCTATGATGGAATATTTCTTATTTATATTTTCCTTTTAGATTGTCCAGTTTATTGTTACATTGGTTCAGAATAACCAACTTGTGAGTTTAAAACGTAAAAGGTAAGATTTTATGATAATACATTTTGACCTATCTATAGACAACCAAACGTTAGAATTTAATCATGAATGGTTTACATTTGCTGAGTGTATGCGTGTTGTCCCAGATGAACAGTCCTCCCTTGTTAAATTATACTTCTAACATTTCAAGAGTGGTGGTGTTTCCTACTATTGTCATCTTGCTGTTTTTGAAAGATTAGAATAGGCTAAATGGTCGTTTTACATACATACGGTTTATAAAGAGTTCATCTTTCATTCACATTAGCAAATTATTGTAGCATTAGTCCTCAGTGAGAGAAACTCTTAAAGAGAGGATACATGCTGAAAAAAGCATAAAAAGTTTTTACTTGATATCTCATGTTTAATCCACTCACAAGGGTCTTTAAAAACCTGTACATTGACCATGGGTTGTGATACCCATAAATGTCAGTAACTACCTTTGTCACAATTAAAACATAAGGAAAACAGTGGACAAAGGAATAGGTAGAAGGAGAAAAAGATTATCTTGTAAGGCAAAGGATTTTATCAGAGCTTGGTTATACTTACAGCTTATGCTGTAGAATTAACTCTACTTCCATTGAGTCTTTGCGATATTACCTACTTTTTACTATGTAAGAACCATAAAGAGTTATGTAGTTCAGTCAGCAATGAAGTATATTTGGGGAGAGTAATTTATAGTGTTTATTATAACAAAGATAACACAGAAGAATGGAGAAGTAAAAGCCGTGGATACACTATCCCCCATACCCCTCCAAAGAGGTAATCGTTTTTAAGAGTTTCTTGTGTACTGAAATTTTTTATTCATTATTAAAATGAGTGTGTTTATATGTGGCTAAATTATTAGAAGCAATTTAAACTCCATGTATGTTTGCTCACTGAACTTCATGTATATCTTCTGATTTTCAGACCTCTACTTCTAAACACTAATGGAGCTCAAAAGAAGAATTTGTTTCAGCACATAGTGAAAGAACCAGCTGATAATCACCATCATAAAGTAATTTTTAAAATTCTGTTTTATATTTATTATCTCAAACTAAATTTTATTACAGCAGTATGTCATGCATTTGAAAAAGTTTAGTGAATAATCTAACTGTTCATCCTCCAGCTTTTAAATCATGACATTTTTTATCATTTGCTCTAGATTATTTTAAGAGATAAACTATTACAGATACAGTTGTCTCAGTTACCTGTTCCCAAGTTCATTTTTCTCTCCCTCTCCAGTCTCCCCTGTCACCCAGAGATAAATCACTATCTTGAAGTAGTATGTGTCATTCCCATGGCCGATTGATGTGTGAATCCATGAACAATATTTGGTATTATTTTGCATATGTCTAAGCTTTATATAAATGATATTATTTTGTACATATCATTTTGCAGTGTGGCCTCTTTCACTTGGTCTTGCTTTTGAGATTTATTAAACATAGAGATTTAGTTGATCTTAACTACTATATGAGATTAATTGAATATTATGATAATGTAATTATGCACTTGTCCGTTGGTTATTTTAAGTTGTTTCCAACTTTTATTATAAATGTGTACAGACCTAGACTCTTTTACTGTAGCAATTTCAAAAAAATATTTTTGTTTACCTTCATTTTTTCACAAGCTCTCTGGGTAAATTGTCAAACTTATACCCAGTGGCAATTAGTTGAGTCCAGACTTCTTTTAATATGTGATTATCATTGTTACTTTCAAATCTTAGAATTCTAAATACTGCTTTAGATTTATTATTAAAGTATTGAGATTTTTGTTCTCAGGCAAGTCAGAGTTAACCTGACATCTGGTTCCTCTTCCCACTGTTTAAATTATCAGGCATACCTGTTTTTAGGATTGAAGACTCATGTAAATGGGTGAAGATTTCTTAGTTTAACTTGATTTGCATCTTTTGCCTCTATATTATCTAGAGTTGAAATTGATAGAATTTTCTATTATAATAATGACTTTAGTTTGCTTTGGAGAATTGAATGTTTTTTTATTAGTGTATCCATGGTCTGAATATAGCTGTAGCTGAATTTAAAAAAATAATAATTGCTAAAATGCCAGACTGACATTTAGCTGTGGAATAGTTGAAGTGTTTTTTTCCCCCTTTTAAAGAAACCATTTAATGAGTAAGAATAAAACATGGCGTCAAACAGAGTAGCTTGAGATGAAATAATCCCCATCAGCCCAGTGGCCATCTGGTTATGTTCGAGATTTCTGATGAAGTCCTAAGACTTTTTTACTCTTTGGGTATAAAAAATCTTTAAAATTTGAAGATCTTTTCATAGAAACATTCTGAGGCATGTCATCTTTAATGTCCCTTACAGTAAAAGAAATAGTTAAGTAGCATGCAGATAATACATCTCATACCTCTGTAAATTGGTACTTCTAATACCAATTTAGTGTATAAGTCCCATAAGGGCAGAAAACATATCTGTTTTGCTTACCATCGTATCTCAGTGCCCAGTTAACATTTTTTAAATGGTATGTTGTTTAGTAGTCAAAATAATTTCAGTTTTTTGATATATTTTCTACCTGATTTTTTAGGTTCCACACAGTAGGACTGAAGGTTTAAAGCCAAGGGAGCGGATTTCAGATGATATCATTATTTATGACGTTACTGATGATAATGCAGATGAAGAAAATATCCCAGTTATTCCAGAAACTAATGAGGATGTTATATCTGATCCCTCCAAGTAAGGAGATTGTGAAATACAATTTTTGAAAATATTACTCTTTTTTTATCAGAGATCTAAATTTAAAACTACTTTATTCTTTGATAAACTAATATCTGACTCATATTTTAATTATTGAACTGAAAAATTAAGCCAAATTATTCAAGCACATAACCCCCCTCCCTCCAGCGAAAAGACTCCCAGCAAAAAGTAATGAGAATTCATTCTTATTTTTAAAGTTTGGAGTTAAAGACCTTTAATTGATTCTTTGTGGTCTTATATGAAGTATCAATATTTTCATTAAACTACACACCCAAGAAAAGCCTTTTGACAGGTGGTTTGGGGAGAGAGTTTCCATGGAGAGTGACTGGATAGGGTGAATTTATTGAATTAGTCTGAGAATGTAATTGGTTATTTCTCATATTGCTGATCTAGCTGTAGCCAGTACCCTGATATTGTCATTGTTGAAGATGACAATGAAGATGAATATGCACCTGTCATTCAGAGTGGAGATCAGAGTGAACCAGCCAGAGAATCCCTAAGTTCAGGCAGTGATGGTACCAGCCCTCTCATGTCTAGCGCCGTCCAGCTAAATGGCTCATCTAGTCTGACCACAGAAGATCCTGTGACCATGATGGATTCCATTTTAAATGATAACATCAATCTTTTGGGAAAGTGAGTCTCATCTAAAGGTTGTCTAAGTTTATTTGCTTTCTTTGTTTACTTCACATGTTCTTTTTCTCTTTGAATGATTTTCCTTTCAGGTTATGAACCTATGTAGTCAACCTTTCTGTTCTGGTTAGTGCTGAGCTCTGCAGATGGTATTTTGAGAAAGATTTAATTATCCCAAGAGCAGTCTTGGGATCTTCTTGTCAATTCCTCAGATTTCTGTAATGAAATACTTGGTTTTGAATGTCTTAAAAAAGTGTGTATGATTGTGTGTATTTGTGTTTTTATCAGGACTGTGGAATAATACAATCTCTATGAAGGAACTTATTTTATAGCAAAGGAAAACTAGAAGTTAGTAGCAATATAACCAGTAGTAAGAGGTTAAACATTTTATAATTTATAGTATAGAGGAAAAAGATAAATCAGACTGGGTTATTGCAGAACCTTTTTTCTTTAAATACTAAAGTTTTGTATAAAGGCTGTGGATTCTCAATTAACCAAGTTTTTTTGAATCCTAAATAGTGAATAGGATCTCTTAAGGTTAAGAATTGGTAAGGATTCAGCAATTGCTAGGAATATTTTGCCTAGCTAGACTGCAGTATGATTTTAAACATAAAAGCAAGGAAACCTAATATTTGATTTTTTTAAAATCTTTTTTCCTTAGGGTTGAGCTGTTGGATTATCTTGACAGTATTGATTGCAGTTTAGAGGACTTCCAAGCCATGCTGTCAGGAAGACAGTTTAGCATAGACCCAGATCTCCTGGTCGAAGTAGGTACTTTGAATATTCTTTGTTGTACCGGCAGTTTGTGTATTTATGTATAGTATTTATAAATCAGTGCATCATATTCTTGAATTCTACACTGTTTTTGCAGTTTATTTTTTTAAATGAATGGTTTTGTTTATTAGAATGAACAGATGGGTTCAGGAAAGTGAAGGAGGGAGATCACTATTTGTCTCTGAGTAGAAGTTCAGTTAATCCCTGTGTAACAACATATCAACTCTGTTCAACAGTACTATTAAATCCAGGTCTTGTCTGGACTTGTTGCTGTGTTATGTTTTGCTCTAGAGTAAATTGTCACTGAATAGAAATCAGTGCAAATAGTGTAAATAATTAGCCAGGAAACAGCATGGAAGCACTTCATAATACTTTGGGAATTAATGTTTTTCAGTCAAATGTATTATATGTTATTATATTTAAAAATTTTTTGGATTGAGTCCTAAGATTCCCCTATTCCAGTCCTCACCACCACCTATATGAACTTGATTCCTATGTTGTCTGGACTTTGAATCCTTGTCTCTCATTTCTGGTACTAACCTTGCTCTCTTTTCTCTTGTTCCTACCACTCCTCTCTCTCTTACCTAAAGCTTTCTATGTGGCCTGGTTTCATCCAGATGAATCTTGTTCTTTCCCCTATTTCCATTTCCTGTTGTGAACATTTTCTGTTGTGTTATTTTTTTTTTTTGCGGTATGCGGGCCTCTCACTGTTGTGACCTCTCCCGTTGCGGAGCACAGGCTCTGGATGCGCACGCTCAGTGGCCATGGCTCACGGGCCCAGCCGCTCCGCGGCATGTGGGATCTTCCCGGACCAGGGCACGAACCCGTGTCCCCTGCATTGGCAGGCGGACTCTCAACCACTGCGCCACCAGGGAAGCCCCTGTTGTGTTCTTTTACTTGAAAAGTTTTGTTGTTCTTTGTTTTGCATTTTTTTCCTTAAAATACAGCTTCTCTCACATCAGAGGATTCTACAGTTTGTCAGTGTCACATGACTTATTTTTCCTAAATCATCAGTGCCTCACAGGATGGATTTCACCTTCTTTGAAGATTTCCTTTCCATGTTATTCTCTTAACTGAATTCAACATCCATGTTAATGACCTATTTGGACTTGTTTAACAGTAACTTGACAGCCCTTCTTGATTCTATCAGTCTTTGTCCCCAATCTGAATCCAGAGACCTTTTAGAATATCTCTCCCTTAGATCACAAAGAAGGAAATAAAATCCTGTAATTCTGACTCTACAAATCCTCACAGTCTTCAAGTAGGTCATTTTAATTTAACTTTGGAACAGTTATCACGTTCTTTTGTCCTCACGACCTTATCCAGCCAACACTTCCCTATTCACAGAGCATAATTCACCATGCCCTGATACTCTCATCAGCTGTGGAATCTCATATCCTTTCTTCTTAGAGGAAGTACTTCCTTTTTAAAGCCAGTTTGTACACCTGCTCCCCGCTTCTCTGTTTTTCTCTCTCTATCCTTGATCTTTTCCAACTGCCTTCAGTGGGTACAGATCATCTCCATTTTGATGTGTTGCTCTGCTCATTTACCATTCTGCTTCTCCAATCCTTTTACTACAAAACTGTAGAAATGAGTGGCTGTATTCGTTACTTTTTTTTTCCACTCTATATTTCCTTTGAAACCCTGGATTGTCTTGCTTATTTACTCAAAGCCTGTGCTGTCTTGGTATATCCACTGTAAGTAGCCTGCAGCTTTTTTTTTTTTTTTTTCTTCAAATTAGGCCACTGGGCTAGTGGAAGAAGGTTTGTTTTGAATCAGACAGATTTGGGTTCCATTTTTGGCTCATGTTACTTACTAGCTAAGTTATTAATCTTGGGAAAGTTAACCTCTCTTGCTCAGTTTCCCCATCTGTTAAATATGGCTGATGCCTGACATGAAGGGCTTTTGTAAGGATTATAAGTAATTAACACTATTACTGTTTAACACTATTGATTTTCTACTGTAGAACTTTTCCTGTTGATTTTAAAGGCACTGGACCTCTTTGTTCTCTTCCTATCTCCCTAACCATTCTGTTTCCTCTAAGAGCTTTTCTTTTTCTTGCTGTCTTCTACTTGTGGATATTCCCCAAGGTACCCAGTCTTTTATCCTGTTTTTTCCTACCTCTCTTCTTTTTTCTATCCTGCCTCTCTGGAGGGATTTTAGCTTGTAGGATTGCTCTCAAATGTATATCTCCAGCTCTTAATATTTTTTAAAGTAACCTTTGCTTGAATTCTAATTCCATGCCTTTGGGATCATCAGTTAGATCTTGCCTTAAATTATTTGTTTTTAACACCAAACCTTTGTTTATTTTCTAAACTAGCTACCTTTTTAAGCTTTATTTTCTGTAGTGGTATCAGTCTTCTGTTACCCACACAGGATAGTAATCACAGTAATCTTGGTTTCTTTATCTCCTTGTTCACCAAGCCTGTGTATTTTCCAAAATAACATTCACAAACCATCCCTACTTTCTTTTGGGTTGGCCAGAAAGTGCCTTCGGTTTTTAAGTAAAAATAAGACAATTTTTCATTTTCACCAAGAACTTTATTGAACAATGTATTCACCATTTTGTTCCACTACCTTCTGCCATTTTTCATACACCTTCATAATTCCATCTTCCCAAAACTTTTTATCTTTTTGAGCAAAGAACTATTCCAGGTGCCTTTTACAGTCTTCCAGGGAATTGAATATTTTTCCATTAAGAGAATTCTGTAAAGATCGAAGTAAATGGAAATCTGAAGGTACAATATCTGGAATATGGCTGATGAATCCGAACTTCCCAGCCAAGCTGTAACAGTTTTTGCCTGGATATCAAAGAAACATGTAGTCTTGCGTTATCCTGATGGAAAGATTATGAATTTTCTGTTGACTAATTCTGGATGCTTTTCGTCAAGTGCTGCTTTCAGTTGGTCTGATTGGGAGCAGTACTTGTTGGAATTAATCGTTTGGTTTTCCAGAAGGAGCTCATAACAGAGGACTCCCAATCCCACTATATACACAACATCACCTTTGGATGAAGACAGGCCTTTGGTGTGGTTGGTGGTGGTTCATTTCACTTGCTGCATGATCTCTTCTGTTCCACATTATTGTACAGTATCCACTTTTCATTATTGTATGGTATCCACTTTTCATCACAATTTGTTTGAAAAAGGAATGTTTTCTTTACATTTAAGTAGAGAATCGCATGTAGAAATATGTTCGAGAAGGTTTTTTCACTTAACATATGTGGAACCCAAACTTCTAAGCGATTAACATACATATTAACATAACAAACTTCATAGTGACTTTCAATGCTCAATTTGAATATTTTGAATATGTCAGCTATCTGCCACGTGGTGTAATGTTGCTTGTTCTAATTAATGTCTCGATTTGATCGCTATCAACGTCAACTGGTCTACCCAACCGTGGAACATCGTCCAGCAAGAAATCTCCAGCACGAAACTTTGCAAACTACCTTTGACACGTTCAGTCAGTCACAGCACCTTCTCCATACACTGCACAAATCTTTTTGTGCATTTCAGTTGCGTTTTTACCTTTCTTGAAATAGGGAAGCATAATATGCTGAAAATGTTGCTTTTTTTTCTTCCATCTTCAATATTAAAATGACTACATAAGAATTCACCAATTTTAATTTTTTTTTTAAATGCACGCTGATATGACAGCTGTCACAATACAGTCTAGCAAGATTGTTTCAAATGAAGTTAAAGACAACTAAGTGCTACTAGAGCCATCTTACAGAAAAACCAAACGAACTTCTGGGCCAACCCAATATTTTCACTGTTGCCTCTCATCTAAGACCTTCATTGTTTATTTCATCCTTGAATTTTGGGGTATTGTCATAAAAAATCTACCCATAGGTTGCCTTATTCTCTGAGATGGCAAAGATGGTAAGAACGTGTGTGAGTAATAAGTATGCTGAGAAGCTCATGGGTTCTTGCTGCAGAGTTCAGTACAAGTGACCCAGTGTGGAATCAGTAGGAGAGACTTGACCTTAGAATTCAACTCTGTCAGCTCCTCATACATGATCTATTTTCCTACTTCAGACCATGCGTCTGCTGGGAATACATGAAGGTATCCCTGAGTCAGTGGGTAGAGGGATTGAGGCAAAGAAGGAGTGAGGAGTTTATACTGCTGGTCCTCCTCAGATGCCACTCTCAGTAGGGACAAAATCTGGTCAGGCCTCTGAGGCAAGTACAAGCTGAACTGGTAGAGATGGGCAGTGATGTATAGTTACCTACTCTTAAGAAACTGAGTCTCTTCCTCTTCATGGATCAGTAGGAGGAAAAGTTATGAAAGGAAGAAATGTTAATGAAAGGAAAAGAAGAGCTGGGGATATTTTTAGGGCCACAATGAATGTGGAACTTTAAGGAAAGGAATCAGTGTTTAGAGAGGGTGGAGGAGCGTCTCTGCATTTCATTCTATCCTGCAAACCATTTGGTGTGCTCATTCTCTTAAAATGCTTTAGTCAGTATATTTCATTACTCAGGCCACTCCCAAGTCTCTTATTGCTGACAGAATGTCCTGTCCATTCATTGGCCTTGCCGTACCTTTTGAACCTTATGTATACAACTTACTATTCAACTCAGGACTTCTGCATTATTTGGACTTACCATCTTATTTGTAGAACTTACCTCACAACCATTTCTTCCTCTCTGTTGTTGCTAATGCTGTAACAATGTACTCCTTCATCCTCTCCTTTCTAAGTCCTAACCATTCTCCAGGAACTACATGTCACATAGTTTTATCAAGACGTTTTGTTTCATCTGAGGGACGGGGTGTGTGTGTGTGTCTGTTTTCCTTTCTCTTAGCTCCTTAGTACTTTTGAGCCCCACCATCCATTATTATTGTAATACTGGATTGTATCTGATCATATGTTGCTATTTGATGTTATTCTTATTTTGCCTTTTAGATTGTAAGCTCCTGGAGAGCAGGAATAGTGTCTTCATCTTGTATTCTTCATGATGTCATTTATTTCTTAGATGCTCAGTAAATCCCTGTGGACTGGATGACTTTGAAGCTTATGACATAAACAAAAGTTATGTTTGTAAAGTGGCTGGTCTGAGGAGTGCAGTAGGCAGTGGTCTTTGCATTTATGGCTTCCCTTGCTAGGTGAGGTGAAAAGAACCAACATGGAGTTAAGCCATTTGGTCGGAGGGCTCTACTTGAGGTGTAATTTAGGAACCACTGTCATAGAGCAGATTCTATAAGTTTATCACATAATTAGCAGGTAGTCAGTGAAGGCTCTTGTCAGGGCAAGGGACTCAGCCCTGGGTGCCATTTAAGGCCAGAGGCTTTTCGGGAGGAAAAAATAAAGGAAATGAAGGAGAGGGGAGGTGGGGAAAACCACTATTTGTCTCAAGTGATTTACCCTACTACTTTATAGAATAGAAATTCTTAAAACAGCTAATGCATGGGCTAGCTTGCTCTGCTTTTGTTCGTTTTTCTTTCCGCTTTTCTCTTCCAAACTTGCTTTACTATATGGAAACTTCCTAGTGCAGGAGCTACATCTTTTCACCCAACATGGCTGTATAGAAATTTTGAACACACAGTTAATTTTTTTAAAATATTTTTTAAACTTATCATCTTTCTTGTTTGGTCTTTCAGCTTTTCACTAGTTCTGTGCAGATGAATCCCACAGATTACATCAATAATACAAAAGTAAGTTTTAATTTGTGTTGCTCAGGACCCGTAGCTGTAAGAATTTGAAAACAGTCCTAGTAAGTAGAGAGCAGTATCACTCCCAGTTACAAAAAGCATTTTATATTCTTACCTAATAAATGTGATCAAAATAATAAAATTCTAGATGAAAAATTAGCTTTTGGTTATGGGGTGAATCATTGCCCAATTCTTCTGTGCCTTGTGCTGTTAAGTACCAGTGTGAAATCAGCCCTCAATGTGCTGGGAGATAAACTGACTAAATTTGGCATATTCAGGTATATCACTGAAAAAAATTATTAGAATATGATTTCTTCATGTTCTGTGTCTTCATTTTACATTCTTATTCCATCTATTAAAAACTTCTCAGCATTTTTTTATTGAAAATTTAAGGGTACCCATATTTTAAAATAAGTTCCTTCATTTTATTAGTATACAGTAAAAGCACAGGGATTTATACTATTTGTAGGTAAGGTGAGTTGAAACAGTGAAGTACGGATTTTGGACTTTTTTTTTAAGTAATTGTTTTATTTTCTTAAATGTATAGTACCTGCAGTTGGGATTAGCAGATGTTAACAAATTCTTTAGAACTGGTTTTTAATGAGTAATAAGAACAGTGTGAAGTTGTTAGAGCAGACCTTTAGAAATCATTCTGTTTCGTTGTATAGCTTATTGTCTTGAGTAGGTATATACTTCATTTATCTTGTATTTATACCAAATTGTTCTGTAATCCCTGTTTTTCATTGAATAAAAAGGTAAATCAGGTCCCCTGAAATGTGTACAAATTCTAGATTAGTGGAATCAAAATTTTTATTTGTGTTCTTTATAGTAAAAAATGAACACATATTAAATAAATATGAGGTATTAGAGTGAGGAGGTGGAATTTTTCTGACCATTGTCATGTGTGAGGATGGCCTGACCACATTTTCTGCATTTTCAAAGTTATAGCCTGGGTAACTTAAAGTTGAAGGATTTTGTGAATTTTTGAACTAGAAGGTTGATTATACTCAGTATTTGGATGATTTATATCAGGGGTTATCATACTTTTTCTGTGAAGACTAAATATTTTTGGTTTTGCATGAAGCCAGGTGTTCTCTGTCACAACTAGTCAACTGCAATTTGTAGTGCAAAAGCAGCCGTAGACAATACATAAAAGAATGAGTATGGCTGTGCTTCTGTAAAACTTTACTTTCAGTAAAGTCAGGATGCTGAATTTGGCATTTGGACTATAGTTTGGCTAGGTTTATATTATAAGAATCTGTGGACCACGTCAGTACTGTGTTTCAGTAAATATATTATTGAATGTGAGACCTTAAGTTGAATGAACCCATATCATGCATTCATTTAGTGAATGTGCTGTACTGTTTGTTTATTGTTAGACATTGAGTCGTTCTCTATTCTTGAATCGTCTCCTGTTCCCAGAAGCTTTTAGAAATAGCAGTTAAACAGCAAGTTTACGTATTGCTCTATAGAAAAATTAAAATGGAGAGTGATTCTTTTTATCATAGTTTTAGAATCTAGATTGTTTTTAAATAATTGACACATCAGCTGTCATTCCCTTGCTCATGACAGGTATTATGTGACATGTATTACAGCACTCTTTACTAATGAGTCAGGATGCCTTATACTCCTCACTGTAGCAGTCTAAGTGGTCACTACTAATAAGCAACAGTTTGTATGGGAGATGAAACCCATTTGTCATCCTGGTTCTAATATGCATTTAGAATAACAAGAGTGGCATCCTTGGAAAATACCTATTTTAGGAAGTAGAAAAATACAGAAGGTATTATTTCATTAATGTTTATTTATAGTGAATGCTAAATGAGAAATATTTTAATGTAAATTTTGGTGGAAGTTTAAGTAGTTTTTATTATGTCTTGGAGTCATTATTATCTATGAAGCCTGGAAACTTGTACTGCTTAATTTTGTGATGAATATCAGGGAAATTATAGGAATTAGTATGTTTGTTACATCATATATAGTTTACAAGTGTGCAGATATCTGGGACTTACAGCTATTCAGGAAAAATTGTGAACCTCAGCACCTCAGTTTGAACATCGTTGAAAAGAACACTGAAGAACTTAACATTTAAAGATTAATCCCCTTACAATCAGATGTAAGGAGAGAAGACAGTGGTTGAAAGAAGCAATTTAAATGACAGAAAAGAATTGAAAGAGCCAAAAAGGAAATGAAGAAACACCACCTCAACTTTGAGGCTTCCAAATATAGGGATAACTAGTTTGAAGGATGTTATCCTGAGCTACTGTAAACGTGTTCAGTTACGCTAAATATTCTGTTTGTGAGTGAAAAGAAATGTGTAATACGTTTTAAATCAAAGCTGTTTAAAATGAATTTAATTATTTAAAGAATTATCTCTTCATTAGCAATTAGAAACTAGCCATCTTTGATTCATTACCATCTTCTACTCTTGTCAAATTCTGTCTGTTCTACTTTTGAAATGCTCCCTTTTGTACTTAGTGTCATCCTAGTTCAGGTTCTTTGTTTCATCCACCTGATGACAGCAGTAGTTTTCTTAGGCAGTTTCATTACCTCTACTCAAATCTCTTTCTCTCCCTAGTTCATCTTTCCTGATGCTCCCCTTTCCTATATATTTCAGAGAACATACCAATATTCTTATATTTTACCAGTTTTTAATTTTTTGCTATTTTTCAGGAACATATAAAATATGAGACAAGTATTTTTATATTATTTTTTCTCTTTTAGTCCGAGAATAAAGGATTAGAAACCAAGAGCAATGTAGTTCAGCCAGTTTCAGAAGAGGGAAGAAAATCTAAACCCAAAACAGGTAGGTATAAATGTAGTATTAGTTTTTTTAAATAAAGATTTCTATGTAGAAACTGTGGGCCAAGGAAGGTTTTGCCATGCTTAACAATTGAACACAGATTTGTATTAGTCTCAGTTCTATGCATAACGTATCAAGGTTCCAGCATATAAAGGAAATTGAATTGGTGTGGTAATAGTTCTTAAAGATTGTCATTTTTTCCCCCCTATTTAACTTCAGGAGAACTGAAAGAACCCTCAGTTCTTAATTGTTGAATAAAAGTGTACATTTTCTGACTTGTACATTTTTAAATTTACTGACACAAAGTGTGATATTTCTTGTTTGGCTATATAAGGGTAATGATTGCACATATGCACATCTGCTTCTGTTTTTTCCACCATATAGCTTGAACTCTATATAAGCTGGTGATAAAAGATCAGTCTTCTTATCTTTGTTATAGATAAGCAGCTTATACAGTACACTGCCTTTCCACTTCTTGCATTCCTCGATGGGAACCCTGCTTCTACTGTTGAACAGGGGAGTACAGCATCATCAGAAGTTATGTCCTCTGTAGATAAACCCATAGAAGTTGATGAGCTTCTGGACAGCAGCTTGGACCCAGAACCAACCCAAAGTAAGCTTGTTCGCCTGGAGCCATTGACTGAAGCTGAAGCTAGTGAAGCCACACTGTTTTATTTATGTGAACTTGCTCCTGCACCTCTGGATAGTGATATGCCACTTTTAGATAGCTAAATCCCCAGGAAGTGGACTCTACGTGTATATATTCATCAAAATGATGAACTATTTATTTTAAAGTATCATTTGGTACTTTTTTTTGTAAATTGCTTTGTTTCGTTTAATCAGATACTGTGGAATCAAAAGCACCTTTTGCTTTTCTCACTAACCACACACTCTTGCAAAGCTTTCAAATGTTACTCAGCTACGTAGGTACATAAGATTTGATGCGTTAAATCACAGTATTGGCATATCTTTAAGTTGGATTCAAATGGCCATTTTTCTCCAATTACAGCAAATTGGATTTGTTTTTTACATGTATGTTCATTAACCCCAGTTAAACTTTTTGTTTCTTTGTTTTACTTGTTGATGCTGTCTTGTTTGCATTGAGTGTAAGTCACTATAACTAATGGTAGAACTCCTAAAGCTTTCTCTGTTCCAGTTGCTTTTATTAAGTATTTTTCACTTGACTTCTTTATAAAACTGGGAACATAAAGTGCCTGTATCTTGTAAAACTTCATTTGTCTCTTTTGGTTCAGAGAAGCTCATTCATGTCCAACAGGAAAGGCAACGTGTACTTGAGTGCTTGCTGTCTGAGGCAGTCGCAGCTCCATGTACATAGAAGGGGGGTGGGTGCCGTCAGCCCATCCACCTCGCTGGACTAGTTTTAAGTAAAAGTTTTCTGGTTTGTTTGTGTTTTTTTGAAGCATAATATTTAGTAAAATAAATATAATGAATGTTGCGTACTAGTGTCTGTTATGTGTCTTCTTTGGAGGTGACATCCATGTGACAGTTTTTCCTTTTCATAGGAAGTAGACAGACTTAAACTGTAAACTTTGTCTGTTATCCATTATTCTTAATATGAGTCATACCAAGATCTTTGTGCCTCATCTCAGAAGATAGACTGTGTATTGCAACAAGGAAGACATTTAATGCCTCCAAATTTAAAAATTATGCTGGCTTGCTTTCTATGTTGCTAATAAAGAACTGAGAAAAGTATGCTTCCAGTTGTCCCAAATTAGGTAAGAACATTATCACTGGATGCCAAGGGCCTATAATTTTTGCCCTGAGAGAAGATAAGAGAAACAGTTAAATCACTTCTTTCCTTTGGAACACTTGCTCAGAAGAATTAGACTTAATGCAAGGCCAGGGCACTATCACTTGAAGAATTGTACCTTCAAGCAGAGGACTGAAAGCAGTGAGCTAGTATCTGAATATTTTCTAGGGCAGTTGGATGAGCAATTGCCAAGATGGCCTTCCTGTTGGTTATAGTCTCAGTATCTTGGAACTCTCTTACTGTGATGTAAAATTTCAAATAAAGCGTAGCACAGAGGGATAAGAAACCCTTCCTTAGCAGATCCTAAAATACTTGGCTCTGACGGTGGGATCTTGGTGAACTAATTTAAGAACCCAGAACAGTTTTCTGCGTGAGCTTTGGAGGTCACTTTCTTAGAGATTGTTAAGATGTGAAGAGCTTAGAGACTGAGGAGAAGAGAGCTTCAGAGGCTTTTTCTTTTTCGCTTCCCTTCCTCACTGTGGGATATGATTAAGTTTCTTCTCCTTTGGGGATAACTCTAGAAGTATTTAAAAAATAATTTTGAAAACCTTATACCTCCTAGTACTTTTTAAGGTGACATTTAAATTTTTTCATCTTAAGTATTCGGGAAGAGTTTAGGATAGTGTTAAATACTGCCATTTTAAAAAATAGTTGTTACTCGCTTTTAAATGTATTGGAAAGAATCTAAATACCATAGTGATTTGATGTTCTTCATCATCCATTCCACTTCCTCCAAAGAATTTTATCCTACTTTTATTATGCGTGACAGTCATACATTGAAGATAATTGTTGCACTTCTCTGCAACAAAATTTGAAATTTTATTCTGTAACCTTAAGATTCTAAGCATTAAAGTTTGTCTCCAATTATAAATACACAGTTGATTAAAACAGTATAAACGTATGTGGCAGAGATTGTTAACTGATTGCTGAACCATTTCCTATCATGCAGTTAGATTATTTCCACCTTTGTAAACAGGGTAGCTATGTAATTGAATTCTAATAAATCAGGAAAAGTGATGTTCAGAACTTGCAGGTCTGGTCTGTGAACATCTCCCCCATGCAACCCTCCTCACCTTTTACCCATCTACTAGCTTGATGCAGAGGAGTATGTGGCTTCCGAGTATACACAGGAGAAGGGAGAAACCTGGCTTCCTGAATCGCCGCTTAGAGGAGAGCCACCCATCAATCCTGGATATTCATTTAGACTTCAGGTGGGGCAGGGAGGGGGGGGACAAACCTTTATTATATTCTGTCTCTGAATTTTGGGGGACTGATCTGTTAGAGATTTTAGTGTTTGTTAATAGAATATAGTCCAAATTTTGATGAACTGTTAAACATACAAAGTAAAATTTTACCAGAAACACATCTTTTTGTGGGGTGAACAGATCTCAGGGATTTTTTTTTCCCCAGATGTTTTATTATCTGGGGGTAAGTTTATATCAATATAATAAGAGCATCAATTTTTTTTGTTTTTAGAGTCCTAAGAAACTTTTATAATATAAAGAAGAGATTTTGTTACAGCAGTGTCACTCAATTATTTGAAGTCCTTCAGAATTCACTAAGTATTTTAAAATTTATTAGCTGGTAATTTCATTAGATCATCCTGATTCAATTTCATTGAAAGAAATAATCACCTAAAGATTTTTTAAACCAGTGTCGTTCTCTTACCAATATTTAAAATTGTTTCTACTTCTGTGTTTAGCGGTTTTATCCAAAGTGCCTTGGTATTAAGACTCAGAATGAATTAAGAGGTATTATATATCCTTTGTTTTGTCAAATGTGAAAAGAGTAATTGTTAAGAGGGATGATGCCTTGTCCTGAGGCATCTTTTCAAGCACATCAACTTTAGGAAATTTCCATGTACGCATGGAAATTGAACATCTGGAAACTGATTCCTTTAAAAGTAACCTAACTTGTGTTTACTGCAGAAAGTCTGTGTGCTGTTTGGAAAACAAATAGCATAGTATGAATACTTTAGAGGGTACCCCTCATCTTTATCCCACCTCCAAGCTTCTTTTGCCTCAGTGGGATACAAGTAGGCCCACAGGAGAGCCTGTGACTTACAGCTAAGTGTTCTTTTGGGGTGTGTCACTGTGTGTTTCATAGGGATGGTATATACTCAGGAATTTAGAGGCTGAAGTGTGAGAACAAAAGGTCCACAGACTGGGAAAATGACACATGATGAACATACATAAAATGCTACATTTGAGAATTAGAGCCTAATTGAAATATCAAGCATACATGAAATATTTTGAGAATCAGTTGCATATTAGGCCATAAAGCAAGTCAAATTTCAGGGAATTGGTTTCAAACAGAGTAACTACAATACAAATAAGCTAGACCTTGACAATTTTGAGGTGTACTGGCATGATATTTTGTAGTGCTCCTCAATTTGGGGTTACCTGATGTTTCTTCCCATTAGACTGGGATTATGGGTTTTGGGAAAGATCATAGAAGTGAAGTGCCACTTTCAACACATGAAAGGTAAATGCTATCAACCTGATTTTTTCACTGCTGATGTTAACCTTGACTTACTAGATTGAGCCCAAAGCTTCTGTAATACCTCTTGTGCAGTCTCAAAACGAACCCAAGCAGCCCGATTTTGGACTTGTCAGCCTCTGTATTGTACACACACACAAACACATACCCTATTGGTCTGTCTCTCTGGAACAGGATAGTACTAAAAAGGGTGGAACAATGGCCAAATAGTGACAAGTTGTCTATTTAGGTCTTCTGCCCATTTTTTGATTGGTGTTTTTTTTTTTAATATTAAGCTGTATGAGCTGTTTGTATGTTTTGGAAATTAATCCCATGTCAGTAGCATCACTTGCAAATAGTTTCTCCCATTCTGCAGTTTGTCTTTTGTTTATGGTTTCCTTTGCTGTGCAAATGCTTTTAAGTTAAATTAGGTCACATTCACTTACTTTTATTTCCATTACTCTAGGAGACGGGTCCAAAAAAGTGCTGCAGTTTATGTCAGTGTTTTGCCTATGTTTTCCTCTAGGAGTTTTTATATTACCTGGTCTTACATTAGGTCTTTAATCCATTTTATTTTTGTATATGGTATTAAACAATGTTCTAATTTCATTCTTTTACATGTAGCTGTCCAGTTTTCCCAGCACCACTTACTGAAGAGACTGTCTTTTCTCCATTGTATATTCTTGCCTTTGTCATAGACTGTCCACAAGTGTGTGGGTTTATTTCCAGGCTATCCTGTTCCATTGATCTATGTGTCTTTTTGTCCCAGTGCCATACTGCTTTGATTACTGTAGCTTTGTAGTATAGTCTGAAATCAGGGAACGTGATTCCTCCAGCTCATTTTCTTTTTCAAGATTGTTTTGGCTATTCGGGGCTTTTTGTGTTTCCATACAAATTAAAATTTTTTTCTGTTCCAGTTCTGTGAAGAATGCCATTGGCAATTTGATAGGGATTGCATTGAATCTGTAGGTTGCTGTGGGTAGTATGGTCATTTTAATACTGATTCTTCCAAGCCAAGAACATGGTATATCTTTCCATCTGTTTGTGTTGTCTTCAGTTTCCCTCATCTGCATCTTAAGTTTTCAGAGTACAGGTCTTTTGCCTCTTTAGGTAGGTTTATTTCTAGGTATTTTATTCTTTTTGATGCAAAGGTAAATGGGATTGTTTCTTTAATTTCTCTTCCTGATATTTCATTGTTATGGAATAGAGCATTTTATTATTATTATTTTTAATACGATCTATCTTAATTGTCAGAGAAAGAAGCATCAGTTGGCCACTCAGGGAAAAAATGCCTGGAGGACACAGCAAGTGTAGAGTATCTATCAATCAAATGAATTAAAAATATTTTCCAAACTTAACTGGTCTCCCTCCTGAAGGTTCTTTAGGAGAACACCTCTTGAATTACCTTTGAGATCCACTCAGGAGTTTCTTACAGAGGACCAAAAAAGGGTAAATATCACCTTAAAAACAACTCAGTTTTTCAGCACAGAAAATGGTCAGTTAACCCTCAGTGTCACGTACACAGGAAGAAAGTAGATCTGAATATTATACCACCTAAATTCAAACTGCTAAAGAATTAATACACCACACACTTTCTCTGAATTCATTTATTTAAAGATAGAACACAGCCATTTGAAATCATGAACACAATATCAACACAGGTGGGAAATTAAATTGTTATACTTCATTCACATTAATAAATATGGTAAAAGAAGTAAATGTAGATTTTAAGATTCATTAAGACACTAATCACACAAGTAACTAAGAGTTTCTACCTAAGTTAACACTGATACTGCTTGATTTTCAGGTTGAAAGATTATAATCTATATATTTCAATTGGATGGCAGCAAATACAAAAGCATCTTTTGAACTGTATAGTATACTGTAAGCAGGGGTTTACAGCAGTCCATCATTCTCCTGGCCTGTGTGTAGAAGGCATGCTGGACACCAGCAACTCACATCACATAAATTATCCACCACTCACAAGGTGTAAAATCTATTATGCATATATTTGAATAGTAATTATTTTTGAATGGCAGAAAGAATGCCAGTTGTTTTGACAGACTTGGGGTTTCCCAGCTTTGCCACTGATAAGCTGTGTTTAAGCCTATGCTTCAGTTTCTTTTTTTTTTTTTTTTTTGCGGTACACGGGCCTCTCACTGCTGTGGCCTCTCCTGTTGCGGAGTACAGGCTCTGGACGTGCAGGCTCAGCGGCCATGGCTCACGGGCCCAGCCGCTCTGTGGCATGTGGGATCCTCCCGGACCGGGGCACGAACCCACGTCCCCTGCATCAGCAGGCGGACTCTCAACCACTGCGCCACCAGGGAAGCCCAGTTTCTTCATTTTTTAAATGAGAAAACTAAATGAGACTTTGTCTACTGAAGCCTATTTTGCAGTTTCTTCCTGTTCTGTCAAAAGTTTATCAACTCTGATTTTCAAAACAAATTTCCAAGTGATTTTCAACTTCCTTCTAACCCATGATTATGCTTTTCAAGGCCTTTGTCTAAATCCTTCAGAGTTCCTAATCACTCCACTGAACCCACTGAACACATTTTAACACATCTGCATGTGTTTATAATGACCAAAACAAAGTTCACTATGTAAGTATGGAAGGCCATCCCTACCCAGGAATCATTACAAACCACCTTGGGTATTCAATTTAGTACCCACCACCAGCAATCTTTCTTTGAAAGCTCTGTATCTCAGTCTCCACCATAAGCTACACTGTTGTCTATCAAACATTCCACACCTGTGTAAGTTCCTTCTCTTCCTATCAAGGGAAAAATCTGAAAAGATTTTTTAGAAAACTGGCATTTAACTGACTTGTTTATAAAATTTTAGGATAGCCATGTTCTTTGCAGTATCCTGTAGGGCAAGGCATCAAATATTTCAGAAGGCAGCCATAAATTTCTTTTCGTATTTTTCTAAAACAGCTTAAGTTATAACACAATTTAAACATCAAACTGTCAAGCAGTTTTGTTTTTATTCTTTTCACAGGTACTGAGCAAAGGATAAACCTAACAATGTCCACTTCTCCTAACTTACCACCACCAACATACTCAAAACTCTGCTTCAATCTAAAACACCTATCAATGTGCTTGGCAAGACTATAATGAATAAAATGGCAAGCGGTAAAATCTAATTCATGCCAGAACACTGGAGAAGTTACATGGGAAGCACACATATACGCAACTTTACAAAAGTTGGGAATACTGTTAATTTCAAATAAGTGATGATCAAAGTGAGACTTTCATGCCAGAAGTCCCGTTCAGTCAAAATCACGATTTGTAAGAACAAGTGGTGCCACCAGTGTCCAAACATACAGCACAATGCCAATCCAACTAGAAGAGATTTTCACCCAGACAGCTGTCCACTGACTTTTCATCTCACGAGAAGGCTCATACCTAAGATTTAAGGAAGAAAAAGGGGGGGAGAGGTTGGATTATCGGTCATCAAGCCATCAGGCTTCATTACTTCAGAAATATTCTTTGTATATAATTTGTGATAACAGATATATAGTTGCTGGACTAATTATCTGTTGCCTTGCTTTTCCACACCACTTTGATAGCTAATGTGAAGGTAAAATCAATTTTCTTTAAAGGAGTAGAGGACACAGGCCTCTGAAATAGCTCTTTTAGATAATACTCAGAAAATCTTTGTTTTTCTGGCTCACTAATTACAAGATAGAGAAATGGAATGTGACCTCTAGATAAATAAATAAGACATACAGTTTAGAATTGGTAAGTCTTTATGTTATAAAGAATATAATCTGTTCAGAGTGTATATGGGAACCCCCTCCACCTTCTCAGATTTAAGAAACTGGGAGGGAAATACATCCCAAAGTTAGCTTACTTTTATGTTGATGAAACATACCAAAAATATTTTTCATCTAATCTTAACATTTACTATTAACCTGACAGCCAAAGCGGTGAATTACTGAGAACTATTTGGGTTCGTATACCTTAAGAAACTGCAGTGTAGGAATTTTAAAATATATGTATTTTTCAATAATAAATGCTGGTAGAGGCTGCTCTCAAAGAAATAAAGCAAAGAATAATCTTCTCTCTACATCTTTTGATGGTATTCAGAGCCCTCTTACAAACTGTTAAGGATATTATGCATTAAAAATTATTAAAACTAGAACTGCCCTACCACATAGTTCAACTTGAATCTTAAATCTTTCAGTAGTCCTTTGGACAAAATTAGAATTTTTAAAAACAAAATATAAACCGCTATCTTCCAACTAACTAATCTTCAAAAAGATTAGTTTTGAAGTGATAAAAAAACAAAAATTAGTTTTGAAGAATTCTAAGAATCCATCTATGTTAATGTATTCACATCTCAATTTTGAAATCTTCAAACATTTTAATGACAAAGTTTGAACAAAACAGAAGAAAGGTATCTTTTTATTGCACTATGTTGGGAACTGGTTAGTCAGTATTAAAAAGAAAAGCAAGCATTGTGTTTGATCAACTGTCAACATGTATTTCCCTAAGCAATGTGTTAGTTTCATGAAACTTTATTTCAGTCTCTTCAAGATGTGGAAATATTTCAATGATTGTTATTGCTGAAGCAAGGAAATAAAGCCTGCATTTCTGAAACTGATCTCACTATTCATTTAGTTGTAAATTTTGAAATATATTGGAGGATTAAAAAGTACTCCATACCACATTTAACAATGAAATCACAAAAAAGCCATCAGTTTCCACATGCAAAGTTTTCATAAAATATAAGTACCTGTACCAGTTGGTAAGGGTCATCATGATATAAAGCGAAGCCAGGAAAAGCATGAAGTGAAAGAAGGAGTAACTGTAAGTGACACCATCCTTTTCATTATCTACGGCTCGGTGAACATCATCTCTATCCTCCAGTGATCCGTCACTTCTGGCTCCACCATCTTCTATTAATGTTGATTCATCACTTGTTAGAGTCAGTTTATTAACCTGACTATTGTTTGAAGTACGGATGCTGCATGGAAGACAGTTTAGGAAGAGAGAAGGGAAAAAATGGGGAATTTAAAGATTCATATATGAATAATAGCTGGACTTTTAAAAAAATGAAAATCCATAATTTTTCTTACCTTGAATAAAACACACACAGTAAAAAGAGGATTAGTCCAATAATTCCTTGAGCATGCCACCACTGTACAGACTGCCCCTCCTTTGGGACAGTGCTTGTTGTATTATATCCAATTATGCTCAGTAGACTTGGGTTGCACTCTGTTTCTATAATGTAAATTAAGGTCAAATTAAAATCTCAGAATAGTATAAAATTTTTTTCAGAGCACAATGTAGTTCTTTTTAACTCTTATACTCTTGCAAATTCAAAACATTCTGTTAGAAAAAGGCACAAACAAAAAAATACTTTAAGACAACTTTATTTATAGAGACCTTTTTATAAAAATTTTATAGTGCTAATTTTATAGACGTGCTTGGAAAACCATTTTCAACCTCATGCAGGAGCTGAGACATTAAGCTTTTCGTTGATCAGGAAACTGGTGAAATTTAGACGACCTCTAAAGCAAAGCTCAAGTAAAGAATAAAATTCAGATATTCTAAACTAAAATGCACTGGCTTTTCTACTACAAAGTGTGAGATAAACTTAATAAAATGACTATTGTTATTATCAATTTGCCAAACTACATTGTTATATAGTTTATACGTAAAATCAGTTACTAGAATTTTAGCAAATAGTTTGTGGAAATGAGCAAACAAGGCATAATGACCTAATGCTTATTCAGCCTTTTGACTCCCGTAAATAAAGAATTTAAATAGGGTTGGTATCCACTTAAGTGTCCCACATGTTTTCCTCCCACAAAGCCAGATATGTCAATTGCCACCTTATCAATGAAAAATGTTTTTTATCTTTAAGCCATTCATATAAGGATAATCCCTAAAGCAAATTACTATTAGTTTTTTTCTAGACACTTACCTGGACAAATATAAGGAATCTTTCTCTAGTAAACTAAAAAAAACAAAAACAAAAACATTTTCTCCAACTAGTGATAAAGCATCTATAAAATTTATAAACTCAATGAAATATAAGATTCAGAAAACATTTTATAATTTTTCTTTATTCTGAGAAAGACCATTTTTTTCCTTTTCAAAAAATAGTACAGCTGACTCTTGAACAACAAGTGGATTAGGGGCATCAACCCCCTCACACAGTCGAAAATCTGCATATAATTTTATGGCTGGCCTCCATGTCCAGCCATTCATATCTGCAGATCGTGTAGTAATGCAGTACATATATTTGAAAAAAATCTATGGATGAGTGGACCTGTGCAGTTCAAAACTCTGTTGTTCAAGGGTTGACTGTAATTATTAACTTCTAATTTGTTTCACTGCAAATGACATATACAGGCTTCTACTCCCACAGAATGCAATAAAACTGGCCTATAAAAAGATTACAAAGACCAATTAATTATATTCACTTTTAAGGTAATCACAGACAAAAAATAATAGGTGGAAAAAAACTATACTATTTACAGTAGAATCAACAAACATTTTAACAGCTCTTATTTCCTTCTACGTATACTATCATATGCACTGTACAAATTAGGTATATTTCTTATAATTTTCATATAATTTCTTATAGTTTTGCTAGTGAAAGAAGAAACTAAGTGAAAAAATATAGCAATACATCAAAGATGAAAATAGTATTATTCCCATTCTCTTCATTTCTCTGTGAGCTTAATTTTACAAAATGACCATCTTTGAAAAAAGAAAAGCTGTAGGATTCATTAAAAAGAAACAAATCCAAGCAAACGAACATACCTGGTTCATTAGTCATAGCAGACCATGTCAAATACATTGTGTAGACCGTAATTACCGAAGACTGTAACAAGCCAGATCTTGGTTGTGATTCCTACAAAAAAATAAGCAAAACAGAAAAATATTGTTATCATTCAAGATTTAGGAAAACTTAAAAAATAGAAGCTTCATAAACATTAATGAACTAATCCAAGCTTACTTGGATTTTTGGCAGTATAGACATTATAGAAGCACCAAGGCAGAGGAGCATGTTGACACTGATGAACGCTTTATTTTCTGCACAACTGGCTGGATGAGTATAGTAAACAAAAAACAGGACGATAGCAACTAAAGACAGCAGATAATTCAGAGCTGTAGCTGATAACAAAGCTGTGAAAGAAATACATTGGACAATTAGATTTTATCACTAATATTAGGAATTAGGCATATGGCTCATTTTACAAGCAATCTTATTTCATTCAAAAATATTACTTTAAGCAACTAACATTATGTCAGCATTACACAGGCTATATAAGCAGGTAAAGATATTCTGAGCTTTATCACATTAAGAATTTTATAGTCTTTATATATAGCTCATTATGATGATGTGTTTTCAAGGACAGTAACATACTATGATCTTCATAGAGTTTCCAAAACACATTCAGATGTATTAGCCATTATTTTCAAAACAGAGAAAAATAACTAGGAGGGAAATATTAAGGTTTTTAAAGAATGATAATCATTCAGTTGTAAACAAGGGCATTAAGAAAATTATTTTGCCTGCAAAACAATGCTTTTCCTCATCAACTAAAATCTTAAAAAAAATTATTCAAGAGTAAGTCATTATTATTTAATAAGACAACGTAAGTTTCTTCTATCACACACACACGTTTTAGTTTCTGTGCTAATGTATGCTTAATATACATGTATTTATGTCGATGTGCCTCACTGACAGGGGATCCATCAAACAAATACTTACTGAATACCTACAAAGGCCCTAGGGATATAGTAGGGAACAAAGCAGAAACTCTTACACTAGATTTAACGTTAAAAAATGAGATATTCTATATAAGTAAATTTTCCAAACGACCAAAGTTCATTTCTTTGAATACCAAACCCTTTATTTTAACCACTGAGATCGAATACCACAAATTAGTTGTATGAGAGAAAATATGAAGCTAGCAGACATGCTGGATTTAGCTTTCACTCTGATTTTTTTTTAAAAATTGTTCTTTTTTTTTTAGCTGAAACTCAGATCATTTCACATAAAAATCCAGATTTATGGCTTCTTTTGGAAAAATCAGAAAAGTTAAGCAACACTGGGTTCACATTTCCACAAGGCAACTACTAGATGGAACTGAGCAGTAGCTATATGCATTTTAGATAAAGGCCTTTACACTCTCCAATTCATCACAGTCCCTTCTATTTGCAAAAGGATTGAAAATGCACTTAAACCTGGTTCTCCTCCCTCATTTTTGTTACCTGTTGTAAGCATCTGAAGTTTGATCCCTGTTTTAGAGCATAAGCACAGGACTCAAGCTCATCATTATAAATAAACATTAAAACACTACTGTAAAAATTCCCTTAGGTGTTAGTTACACATAAGGGCATTCTTTGCACTTACGCAAAATGTTTCAGAGTTGCTTTTTTATTTTTCCTGCTTGCTGCTGTTTAAGAATTGTACCACTGTTTGTTCATCTATTTCTAGCAGTCCTCGTCCCTTTAATATTTTACTTTTAACCTTCTGTAGGCTTCCCAGGAAATTAGGCTGTAAAATATACATGCATTCAGCAATAGGCTTTGGAACTTCTATTTTAGCCATGCATGGTCTTCTGGATTATTTCCTGGTTCTTGGGTATGTTCCTAGTTGACATGCCAAAAACTCTCTCTACAAGTAAAGTTGCTGATATAATGTGATAAGATGCCACTCACAAACTTAAGCTAAAAACCTCCTCACAGAAAATTATACCATAAAAATCGTGATTTTCCCATAGTCTACATATCTGTTCTCACTTTCAAACTTCAGCTATCTTGAAGATGTTCTGTAAGACAAAAAGCTTACCTGCGTACCAACATCTTGAGTTCCCTTCTTCCATTTTTTCAACCCATGATTCATTCCACGAATGGGCAAAATCAATGAGTAAGACTAGCTGTATGAGAATGAAGCAAAAGGCACCTGCCATGCCTACGTAAAACCACACTGAAAGAAAAAAAAAAGCAAAAAACCACAAATGAGTGACTGGTTCACTTTTCATTATTTCATTTTCACAATCAATATACAAAAGGAAAAATAAAAGTTTACATAAATGCCTTGATTTTGCCAACGGGGGTGGGGTGGGGTGGGGGGAACAAATAGTTACAGTTCCAGGCAACAATTATTTCAATTTCCTTATAAAATATCAACATCACACAATTAAAGGAAAAAAAAGATTTCTTACCAGTTGTAAAAGTTCCTTCTGGAATGAAGAAGGCCCCAATAATAATTGCAACTGCTGCAGCAAATTTAAAGAACCAGAATCTAAAACAACAACAAAAATTTTTTATTAATAAATATTCATTCAACAAGTAGTTTCATGTATGAAATCTTTGAAGAGCTATTCTTAAAGAACAGCTACACTTTATGTGACTATTCTATTCTTTCTGAGGATATCCTGAAAACGAGAAGTGAAGAATATCATGTAAACTATTTTAGGAGAGTTTTAATTCATTATGATAAAATGAGAATATTAGTTTCATTTCACAGGTTTATTTTACATATACACCAATAGCTATTATAACTGGTGTATATGAAAGTGTAAATAAGGTACACTGTACAAATGAATAGTTTTGAAAACACACAATAAATGCCTGGACGACAGATTTCCACTAGCTAGCCAAATGAGTTGAAAGAACCAGAGAAGACATAAAAGTTTAAGAATTCTGCCACAGGAAGGCGCAAGAAGTGAGAAGCAGGTGTTCAGAGTCAGAGAGAACCCTAGATATAACACGATCAATAACCTTATCTGAAGACAACTAGTAGAGATTTGAGGCATCAGCTACTTCAAATGGGAAAGCAATGCAAGACTACAAGGAACACGAAGAATCAAGAAAACATTTCACCACCAAAAGATAACAATAATCCTGCAATAATTGAGCACAAAGGCATAAAATCTTGCAGTCTAGCAGATAAAGAATTCAAAACAGCTGTTTTGAGAAAACTCAATGAGCTATAAGAAAACACAAAGATAATTCAACAAAAACCAGGAAAAAAATATATGAATAAAATGAGAAAGTTAACAAAGAGACAGAAATCATAAAAAAGAACCAAACATACTCTGGAGCTGAAGAATTCAACAAAAGACATGAAAATTACAATAGAGATCTGCAGAAGGGCAGATCAAATGGAAGACAGAAAAAACGGACAGGAATTTTGATATAACCCAATCAGGGGTGAACAGAGAAAAAAAATGAAAAAGGGAAGAAAGCCTCAGTAATCTATGGAATTCAAATATTAGAATGATTGGGTTTCAGAAGAAGAGAGGAAGAAGGGGGCAAAAAGTTTAAAGAAATAATAAGCTGAGGGGCTTCCCTGGTGGCGCAGTGGTTGAGAGTCCGTCCGCCTGCCGATGCAGGGGACACGGGTTCGTGCCCCGGTCCGGGAAGATCCCACATGCCGCGGAGCGGCTAGGCCCGTAAGCCATGGCCGCTGAGCCTGTGCTCTGCAACAGGAGAGGCCACAACAGTGAGAGGCCTGCGTACCACAAAAAAAAAAAAGAAAGAAAAGAAATAATAGCTGAGAACTTCCTACGTCTGGACATCCAAGTTCACAAAGCTAATAGATCACACTATTAGCTCAATGCAAACAAATCTTTTAAGCCATATTACATAATGAAAACTGTCAAAAATCAAAGAACAAGAGAGAATCCTAAAAGCAGCTAGATGAAAAAGATTGTAATCTACAAAGTCATTTCCATCAGGCTCTCAGTGGATTTCTCAGTAGAAAACCCTATAGGCCAAGAGAGAGTAGAATGACTTTAAGTGACATACTCAAAGTGTTGAAAGGAAAAAAATGCCAGCCAAGATTACTCTGTCCAGCAAAGTTATCCTTCAGATACAAAGGAGAAATAAAGATTTTCTCAGTCAAAATCCAAGGAATTCACCACCATTAAATCTGTCTTGTAAAAAATGGTGAAAGGAATTCTTCAAGTTGAAACAAAAAGACAGTAAATTAGTGACACGAAAACATACAAAAGTATACAACACACTGGTAAATGGAAATACACAGATTTAGAAAAATCTAATTCTTTAATAGCATGGTGTGTTAACTACGTAACTGTTGTATAAAGATTAAAGAGTATTAAAAAAAACAACAGCTATTATAATTGGTTAATGGATATACAATATAAAAAGAGATAAATTATAATATCAAAAAATAAAAGAGGAGTAAATGGGTAGGGCTTTTGTATACAACTGAAGTTGCTATCAGCTTAAAATGGGCTGTTTTATCTATAAGATGTTTTATGTAAGCCTCATGGTAACCACAAAGCAAAAACCTAAAGTAGATTTACAGAAAATAGGGAAGCAGACCATACCACCAATTTACAAAGAAAATCACCAATTTACATAGGCGTTAACAAAGAAAAAAGAAATTATGGAAATATGAAACAGCCAGACAGCAATGAATAAGATGACATTAGTAAGTCCTTCATATCAATAATTACGCTAAATGTAAATGTAATGAATTCACCAACCAAAAGGCATAGTGGCTGAATTAAAAAAAAACAACTGAAAAAGACACAACCAAATGGAAAGATAACTCGTGTTTGTGGATCTGAAGAATAGTTAAAATGTCCATACTACCCAAAGCCACCTATAGATTCAAAGTACTCCCTATAAAAATTTCAATGCCACTTAAAAAAAAATAGAAAAAACAATCCTAAAATTTGTATGTAACTACAAAAGACCGCAAATAGACAAATCAGCCATGAGAAGGACAAAGCTGGAAATATCACACTTACTGATTTCAAACTATACTACAAAGCTACAGTAATTAAAACAGTAGTACCATAAAAGTAGACACCTAGACCAATGGAATAGAATAGAGAGAGCTTAGTAATAAACCCTTCCATTTCGGATCAACGAATATTTGACAAGGGAGTCAAGAACACTCAATGGGCAAAGGACAGTCTCCTCAACAGTCTTGGGAAAACTGGGTAACCACAGAAAAATGAAAATGGACTCCTTTATTACACGACTCACAAAATTAACTCAAAATGAATTAAAGACTTAAACATTTAAGACCTGATACCATAAAAGATATCAATACTAGAAAGATGCTGATACTGGGAAGAAGAAAGTAAGGAAGAAACTCCACAACATTGGTCTTGGCAATGAGTTTTTGGATGAGACAGCAAAAGTACAAACAACAGAAGTAAAATCAAACAAGTGGGACTACATCAAACTAACAAGCTTCTGCAAAGCAAAAGGAACAATCAACAAAATGAAAGGACAACCTACAGAATAGGAGAAAATATTTGCAAACCATGTATCAAAAAGTGGTTAATACCAAATATAAAGAACTCATACAACTCATTAAAAAAACAAACAATCCAATTAAAAAATGGACAGAGGAACTAAATACTTTTCCAGAGAAGGCATACAAATGGCCAACAGGCATATGAAAAGGTGCTCAACATCACTAATCATCAGAGAAATGTAAATCAAAACCATTATGAGATATCACCACCTCAGACCTATTAGAATGGCTATCATGATGACAAGAAATAACAAATGTTGGTGAGAATGTGGTGAAATGGGAACCCTTATGCACTGTTACTGGGAATGTACACTAGTTCAGCCACTATGGAAAACAGTATGAAGGTTCCTCAAAAAATATAAAAATGGAACTACCACACAATCCAGCAATCCCACTTCTACGTATATATCCAAAGAAAGTGAAAATAGGGTACTGAAACGATATCTGCACATCCATGTTTATTGAAGAATTATTCATAATTGGCAAGATATAAAAACAACCTTAAGTATCTGTCAACAGATGAATAAAGAAACTATAGTATATATACACAATGGAATATCATTCAGCCACGAGAAAGAAGGAAATCCTGTCATTTGCAACAACATGGATGGACCTTGAGGGCATTATGCTAAGTGAGATAAGCCAGACAAAGAAAAACAAACATACATGATATTACCAATATGTGGAATCTGAAAAAGAAAAATGTACTTTAAAGCTTCTAAGAGACTAGATCTTAACTGTTCTCATCACAACTAAGAAATAATAATTACGTGATGTGATAGAGGTGTCAGCTAATACTATGATGGTAATCATACTGTAATATATTAAAGTATGAAATTAACACTTTGTACACTTTAAACCTGACACAATGTTATATTGTCAATTATAACTCAATTAAAAAAAAACATTAACAGTGACATGAGTGCTTAGTGCATGTTTTGAGAATGTTATCTCATGAAATGACTGTGATAGCCACCCTGTAATACATTTTGAGAAGTGTTTAAAAATACATTTAGTAAAGATGTTTTAAGACTGCAAAAAAAATTTAAATTAAAACAACCAATGACTAAGGGAACAAAACAAAATAAAATCAACCTGGCACAGCACATCTTTTTTCATTAATATTTCACTTGTTCATTCTTCTTGTCTTTGGTAGCATGTTAATAGATAAGCAATAGCAGATATTCCAAAAAATTTTTTTTTATTTATGAGGGGAAAAAACAGTGATAAAATTCAAAACATTCAAAATTGAGTGTGAGAAGTAGTGCTCTATATTAAGGGAGACTGATAAAAGGGACCCTGAAGTTTCTAGGTTGTTCAGTATAACCATTTAGAAAATCAATCAATCACCTTGTTTCAAAGGAATAAAGTTTTTCATTTTGGCTGCACTGTACATCTTAGGAACTGAGTTCAGTTTTATGTAGTGAGATTGGCCTACAAAAAGCTAAGAGGAGAAGGAGGAATAAGCTCCTCATTATTAGTCACAGATATGATAAATCTTCCTTTTTAGGATGAAAATACAGTTGACCCTTGAACAATGCTGGAGTTAGGGGTGCCAACCCTCTGCATGGTTGAAAATCCATATATAACTTATAGTCAGCCCTCTGTATCCGAGGTTCCTCATCTGTGAATTCATTCAACTAGAGATCAACATGGATTGTGTAGTACACTGTATTTACTGTTGAAAATAATCTGCGTATAAAGTGGAACTGCACAGTTCAAACCTGCGTTGTTCACATGGGTCAACTTTATTAAACATAATGCAGAGACTATACCAATAAATGACCCAAGGCTACTATTTAATATTTATATTTCCAAATTCCAACACATTCTCTAATAGAGACAAGAGGATTTTCTTACCTTGTCATTCATGAATAAAATAATTCTGCAGATTGTTCAAGTTTATTTTACCTTAAACTTTCTTTAGACAGACTCAAAATTACTGAGAAGAGACTATGCAGACTTTATATTGAAGTTTATTAAAAACCTTACCCATTGTGTACTGCAGCTCTAGGATCACTGCTGCTCTTCACTTTGATCATTAATAGAGATAGGAGAAGGTAGAACATAGCCAAGCCAAAGCACAAACGGTATACAGCTTTATAGCCAACCAGAATATTACAAGGGACCACTCCTTTCTCATTCTCACAAAATCCAGGAATCTGAAAACAAAACAGCAATTTGTGATCTAGAATTTTCTCAAGAAAAAATGAAAATTCTGTAATCAAATAGTTTAAGGTTTAGAAAATTGAAGTTCACTTTACAGTTTATGCTGAAATGTAATCAAGCTACGTCTACACGTTTTCATAAGACAGAAGTGTAACTCTTTTTTTACTTTATGTGAGCACCGGATAAGCTACAAATGTCAATCCTAAAGTGGATGCTTATTTTAACATGCAGACTTATTCTAAGTTTTTTTTAAAACTTGCATTCCACTGGGATATATTCAATCACATGTATAAGAGAAAAATACAATCAATAAAAGTGTAAATAATCACAGAGTAACTAAATCGGTTTCTAAATACTAAAGAGAACCATGATGGCATTTTGAGTTTTGGTCCCTCATTCTACAAGTGTTATTTCTGATGATGGATTTGGATTAACAGCAAAATGGCTGGCTGTATTTTTATTTTTTAACTTAAAATCTTAAAAAAGACTGATGACCATTTCAGAAAATCACACTGAAATCAGAGTACAAGGAAGTATTTTTAAAATATTTTTAAGTGAAATAAATGGGAGTAGATACACTATTCACATATATCAGAGTGAATTACTGCCTCTAGAAACGTTAAAGCAAACCAATATGCCAAAATACAGCTGTTAATATGTGCCTTTAAAATCAAGAACCTAAAATTTTATTTAAGTTGATGCAGGTGCTACTTTCTTTTTGCTAGCTCCTGTACAGTCTATAAGCTCTTTCTTGGTCTCACTTGAACCCTACTTTCCCAACTTAGTTTAACAATTATGGCAATATGTACTTACCCATACTCACTTGCAACATGTACTCACTAACACCCTTAATTATCCCATGCCCTTAAATGAGAGCAGCACACCACCTGGCTAATTCCCATCATTAAGTTTTAATTCAATCACCTATATTAGGTTAAGTTGCTACAGTAACAACCTCCAAATATAGGTGGCTTAAACAGCAAAGATGTATTTCATGGTTGGTTCTTAGTCAACTAAAAGAATCCAGGCTGCCAGAGAAGCCACCATCTCAAATGATATACAGGTTGCGACAGAAAAGAAAGGAGAATCTGCATTACCAAGTAGAGGGTGATGTTTATCACTTCTACGCATAACTCACTGACCAGTACTAGAGACATGACCCTACATATCACAAGCACTCTAGGAAATGCAATTCTCTGATGACCTTCAGAAAGCAGAGAAGCAGAAACATTGGGGGTTACAAACTAACTAATATCTATCAACTAAACCGTTCATAACAACAGTCAACTGGATCCATGACAAAAAACATATGAACGTCTTCTGCTTATACAAAGGACCTGAATAACATTAACTGAGCATCTACATATGCCATGTACAATGCTACTTTGAAACTGTAATAAGCTCATTTCCCAAACTTACACTGTTTTTCCTTACCCCAAAGTCAACCCTAAGCAGACAACTATGGTTTAAAATGGAGGTTATCTGACATAAACACTCTCTCAACCTCAAATTTTCTATTGTCATTCATTTTTCCTTGGAGGAAAAATAACTTCTATATGCCTTCTCTTGATCACATTCTCTCTCACGGGTTAGATCCCTTATGACTATTCTCAAAATACAAATAATTAAATCTCCCCAGCCTAAAAACTTCTTTAATTCAGCCTCCCTCTAAGACTTACTATCTGCATTACAAAACTCCTTAAATCAGCAGTCTATTCTCATTGGATCCATTTCCTCATAGCCATCTAACTCTCCCTCCCAATCCTTCTAGGTCAGCACTCTATAAATGGTTTTTCAAGACACTAGACATATACTGGCTGTCAAATCCCAAGGCTACTTCTTAATCCTCACACTCCTTTACCTTTTTTAAACAGACATTATGCTGTCATTCTTAAGACTCTGTTCCTAAGGCCTACTAAACAGGTTCTTGGTTCTCTTTTTTCACTGTTCCTTCAGAGGTTCCCTTTTCTCCATTAACTCCCTTTAGAGCTTTTGTCAAAGCTCTAGCTCTCCTCACTCCAAATGGTCTTCTTCAGCATATGCTGCCATAGTTTGAATTTCATCTCTATCTCTGATTTCTTTTATGAGTTACACACCCAAATTTTTTCCTTCCTGCTGGACACACACACACACACAATGTGGTGCAGTACCCACAAGCTAACATATTATATACTAGATTATATTTTCCCCATCTCTTTGCACAACCTGACTCCCTGGGGGAAAAAAAAAGTTTAATAAAACACCTATTCTCTCTTTTTTTTCCTGAGTTAACAGCAACAGTTTCCTCTCAGTTATCTAGGATCAGAACCTGGTTATTATTTATTATTCTATCACTGCCGATATTTAAATCCAGATTCAGTCAATTCTACATTCAGAGAATTATTTCAGGCCCTCTATGCCCTTCTTGATTACACCATTCCAAGAGCCACCATACTTAACTGCTGCCTTCTATCCTAATTATCAGATAAATCTTCCTAAGGCATACATACTTAGCTCAAAAAGCTTTTATCGTCATTCTGCTTCCTATTTTTCAATTTCTGCGTACAAAAATTTACTGATTCTTAGAATGTCCCTTTTTCCATGAGACCCACAGTGATTCTGACATTTCCCTGGTTAGAATTACTGATTTCCTCATATTAACACAACACATTTTCTGCCCTACCATCAGAGAATTTTAATAAGCTGCCTTTCACTGTTTGTCTTTCCTAAATGATCATGAACTACTAAAACTCGGATTAAGTATTCTTCCTTTTTACAGTATTCTGTTTCCAATACACAAGAAGCAGTTTTATGCATATACATACTAAAGGTTCAGTTAATCATTTAAAAAAAAAAAAAAGAAAACTAACCTTATTTAGTTGTTCTTCCATTCCAGGTATCAACATTACACAAGATACACACACTCCAACAAGCAAAAAAAGTGCATAGATCAACCTAGTTACAGTGGAGTTGTTTCCACTAGGACAGCATCGGCACAGCAAACATGGGGCACTGCCACACAAACATGGTATCTGGAAAAAGAACTTTAAAAGTCAGTATAGTTTAAAATGATACAGTGAAAACTTACATTCTATCTACTCAAAAAAGAAAGGATTGGAGTTAAAGTAATTACCAAGAGATTTGGTTCACATATATTATCTATAAACTATAAAATTTAGTAACTTCTGGGTAAAACTGAAGCAAAGTAAAACCAAAAAGTGCTTGCCCTTTATATCAAGCAAAATGAGTAAACTCAGTTAAAACAACAAAAGGGGGGAAAAAACAGCAGCAGCAACCAAAGTTTAGCTAAGAAAAGGAATGGAATATTCACACTTACAAGCTGATCTCCAACTCCTGCCTTTTAACCCCAGAAATCATGCTGGTGAATTCACAAAAGTCTGATATTTCTCAGATACGCCAGAGGAGGAAAAGAAGTGAATTGATATCCTTATCTTTTCCCTCTTCTGACTTGGTAGTAGTGATAACAGTAAAATTTTCTATTAGAATCAGGCAAAACAGGATAAGTGAACAAGTGAGGCTAGCTAGCATTGTCTAACAGAACTCCACACTAAACTAGTAGTATATCCTAGGGGAAAAGAATATCTCCCTCAGCAGGAGAGGCAAATACTAGTAATGGAATTTAACAATATCTCAGAAAGGCAAAATGAAAGTATCCTCAAAAGAATTGAATATAATCTAGGCTGAGCTCCACCATACCATCAGATACCACAGGAAGGGAGAATTGTAGAAGCCAGACACACTATAGTAACCAATATAAGGTAGGATAAGAACCACTTATACTAAACTTCAGTAAGATAAAAATAAATGTCGTGGAAACAATGCAAACACACTTTAGCAAAACATAAAAATAAGCAAACATGTCCCCTCAGACAAAAAAAAGGCATTTGAAAAATCCAATCTGAACTAAAACATAACTCAGTAAGAAGAGGAAATTCCCTAAAATTGGTACACCTGAAGCAAAAAGGAGAGCTCAAAATGAAAAGAATAGAACAAGCTGAAAAGGAGGATTGCAAGGCTGAGAAGAAATGAGAAGGGGAAAAACATGCTTAAAAAAACAGTAATTAACTATCATGGAACAAAACAAAAACAGCTGAAAATAAAATCTGATCGATGAATAAAGTCTGGGATTAAGTACCATAAACTCAAGCCAAGATAGAGTAACAGTGACCAGACTTACCCTACTGCCTTAATCCAAGGGAAAAAAATTAATGAAACAATGGTTTTTCAGACAATTAACAATAGGCAATGTAGGACACTAGTTTCTGAGAGAGATGAAACAGTGTGAACTCTATGACTGTCCCAATCTTTCTGCCTGGGAAAGAGTTTCCAGTGCAGGGAGGAGAATCCAGACAGAGGACAGCAGTCTACTGAATTGAGGAGACAGAGTTGGGACAGTTGAGAGTTCAGGGAAGTGAAGGCAGCTAAAGTTCATAGGGCAGAAACAAGGAGAGGAGAAAGCTACACCAAGAGTGAACTCCAGAGATCTGCAGAAGCTTCAACTTGTGTCTTCAGCAGAGCACTGATCAGTACATGCATTTGATTAAATTACTCTGTGGGGTGGGGGTGGGGGAGTGGGGAGGGTGGTATTACCAGCCAGAGTGGAAGAACTTTATAAGGCCTTGAGCAGAGTTATAAGGCTATTATTATTACACAGTATTGGGCAGGGGTGTGGGGGGGTAGGGGGTGTGTGTGGAAATAAGCCATAAGGCTAAAGCTACTCCAGTCTCACTTAACAAAGCCTAAAAGCAAACACTGAAAAGATCAAATTCTCTTCAAATAACTCACCTATGTCTAAGAATAGGGCCCAAGAATGTTTTTTAAAAATACAACACATCCAGCACCCATCAAGGTAAAATTTACAATACCTAACAGCTAATAAAAAAATTGGTAGGCATGCCAGTATGGAAAAAACAACCTACAATGAGGAGAAAAGTCAATAAATCAAAACCAACCTGAAATTACACAGATGACTTAATTCAGTTATAAATAATGGCACTCTAATGTTATTGTAATTATACTTCATTTGCTCAAGGAGAGAACACAGCATGTCAAGGAAAGATATGGAAGATAATTTAAAAGATCCATATCAAACTTATGGAGATGAAAAATAAGATCTCTGAACCAAAAAGTACATGATAAGACACTGCAGAAAAGACTAATGAACTTGAAGACATAGCAAAAGAAATGATCCAAAATTAGAGATTAAAAAACTAAAAAAAAAAAAAAAGAGGATTAGTGTTGTGACACAATTTCAAACAGCCTAATATATGTGAAATTGGGGCTCCTGAAGGAGAGAGGAGACAGGAAAGTCCTTTTGAGGAAATAATTGCCAAAATGTTCCTAATTTAATGAAAACTATAAACTCACAGATCCAAGAAACTCAAGAAAGCCCTAGTGATACAAATATTATGAAAACTACACCAAGTCACATCATAAACTGCTGAAAAACAATGGTAAACAGAAAAATCTTAAAAGCAAGCAAAATAATAAAGGCACATTATATAAAGAGGAACAAAGAAAGGTATCAACTTCTAGTAAGAAATACTGCAAGCCAAATGTCATTACTGAATGAAAAAAACCACTGTAAGCACAGAAGTTTATACTCAGCAAAAATATCTTTCAAAAATTAAGGCAAAGTGAAGACATTTTTAGGCATGAAGAATCCAAAACTAACAAATCTAATCTATCTTTCAAGAAGGAAAGTTACACCAGCAGAAATGTGGATCTACACAAAAGAAATGAACAAAGGAAGTAGTGTGTATTTTTTTCTTACATCAAAAAGATTACTTTAAAAGATTATTATTTTTTTTAAGCAAAAATAATAGCAATGTATTCTGGTGGTTATAACAAAGATGGAAGTAAAATGTGTGACAATTACAAATAGGCTGGAAGGACTTCCCTGGTGGTGCAGTGGTTAAGAATCTGCCTGCCAATGCAGGGGACACGGGTTCAATCCCTGGTCCGGGAAGATCCCACATGCCGCGGAGCAACTAAGCCCATGGGCCACAACTACTGAGCCTGCGCTCTAGAGCCCATGAACCTAGAGCCCGTGCTCCGCAACAAGAGAAGCCATGGCAGTGAGAAGCCCATATACCACAACAAAGAGTAGCCCCCGCTCGCCGCAACTAGAGAAAGCCCATGCAGCAATGAAGCCCCAATGCAGCCAAAAAATAAATAATAAAAAAATTAATTAATTAAAAAAAACAGGCTGGAAGAGGAGACATTCAACTATACTTCTGTATACACTTAAATTAGAAATAAAGTGGATATCACACAAAGGTAGATTGTAGTTAAGTTAAATACTAAAAACCCTAAAGTGACTTATAAAAAAGCAAAACAAAGAAATACAGCCAGTAAGCTAAAAGATATAAAACAGAATACTAAGAAATGGCTAATTAATCCAAAATAAGGCAAAAACTAAGGAAAAGAGACAATGAACAGAGAGGATAAACAGAAAACAAATAGAAAGGTGGTTGATTTAAGCCTAAACATAATCTATAATCACATAAATGGACTAAACACTCCCAATTAAAAGGCAGATTGTCAGATAAAAGAGCAAGATCCAACTTTTCTACAAGAAACCCACTTAAACACAAAGACACAATTGGTTAAAAGTATAAAGAAAAAAGTGTACATACATATATATACAAAAATAATACATATACACACATATATATATATACATACACACATACCACGCTACAGCAGTATCAGACAAAGTAGACTTCAGAGTAAAGAATTTTACCAGGGATAAAGAGGGCCATTTCATAATAAAAGGGGACATATTGATACATGGAAATATGGGATATTCATGGAGGAAACATACAACATACAATCGTAAATATTTCTGCATCTAAAAGAGAACTTCAAAATGCATCAAGGAAAGAATAAAACTAAAAAGAGTAACAAACAAATCCACATTTATGTTCTTTCATTAATTGAAATAGAAGCAAAAAATCCCAATAAATATATAGAAAACTTGAACGACATTATTAATCAACTGTGTCTGACATTTAGGAAATACTCCATCTAATGAAAGCGCAGTAAAAACTATTTTCAAAAGCACAGAGAACACTTAACCAAAACAGACTATATTCTGGGCCATAAAACAAATCTCAAATCTCAATAAATATAAAATTATTCAAATCATACATGGATTCTTGGTCCACAATGGAAGTAAATACTGATCAATAACAAAGATATCTCTAGAAACTAAATAGCATAGTCTAATTAACCCACAGGCAGAAGACATCAAAGAATAAATTAAAGAGAATGAAAATAATAACATATCACATTTTTGGAATGCACCTAAAGCAGTGTTTAAAAGAAACCTATAGCATTAAATGGCTATATTAAATAAGAATAAATATATCAAATCACTGATCAGAGCTTCCACCTTAAGTTATTAAATGAGCAAATTGTAGCCCAAATAGGCAGAATAAAGATAAATCAATGAGGTAAAAAACAGGAAACAAGGAAGTCCGTGAAGCTAGTTTTAGAAGAACATTACAATTTAGAAACCTATATAGTCAGACTGATCAGGATAAAAAACAGCAAGAGAGTGAACACACAAATCATCAGTGTAGGAAATGAGAGGACATTATTACAGATCTTACAAGCATCAAATGATTATGAGAGAAAACTATGAGCAATTTTATTCAATAATTCAACACCTTAGATAAAATGGACATGCTCCATGAAAAATCCAAACTACCAGAAATCATTCAATGAGAAATATATAGGATGAATAACCCTGTATCTAGTCAAGACACTGAATTTGTAGTTACAAACCTTCGCAAGCATAGACGGCTTCACTAGTGAATTCCATTAAACATTTAAAGAATAAATCAAACCACTCTACCCAAATTCTTACAGAAAACTGAAGAGGCAAAAAAGTGATACTAAATCCAAAGATATCATAAGGAAACAACAGACCAATATCTTTTATGAACATCAAAAAAAAAGTCCCTAATATCTTGTCAACAATATAAAAAGTATACAAAGATTTCCAGTTTCCATTTCCACAGGTAAGGAGCTTAGAAACCCCACTCCATCCTAACAACAAGTAAAAAGCCAAGCAGACTAAAAAAATCAACAGTTCTTCTAGGATCCATAAGCTAGGTGAGGACATAGGGTAAGTCACTGCCCCCAAGACTGAAGAGACAGACAGGTGAATATAGGGAGTCGTGGCTTACTAGAGCCCACAAGTGGAAACTGACTTGGGAACCACTGTGCAGGGAGGATATCCTGGAGAATAACTGAAGAATTGCTGGAGCCTCACTGTGGACAAGTCTGAGAGTTAAAAATTCCAGGAAAACCCAGTTATACAAAGGCCCCACAAATTTGTGAACTTTTCCTCTAGGACTTCAACCAGGTTCTCATAGTAAACATGAGAGAAAAATTCCCCCCTGCTTCTTGCAGCAAAGGGGAAAAGGAACCATTCTGAAATATACTAGAACACTGCTCTTAACACTCGACCTCAAGAGAAACTAGTTAAATAGAGTCTAACTTGCTGGGGTATTATCAGAGGATAAATAATCTAGGGGAAGAGAAATACTCAACTCCAACCTATTCTAGCCATCCTCCCCCATTTAAGGGGGGAGGAAAAAACTGAGAAACACTTGTAAAGTTCACAGTCCAGAGGCATAGGCTTATTAAAAGACTAAGACCTAATCAGAGAATGATGGAATGTTTCTCCTTCCCCCACACCTCACCATGACACGATCCAAAGTCTATTTATAGCAGTTCCTTTTAGTTGGTACATAGTGTCTGGCTATTAGGAATAAAATTACTGGCATAACAAAAGGCAAAAAACACAATTTGAAGAGACAGAGCAAGCATCAAAACCAGCATGGCAGGTAAGTCAGACTTACCAACCAAAAATTTAAAACAACTATAATACGTTAAGGATTCTAATGGATAAAGTAGACAGCCTACAAGAAGCAGAGATGAAAATCCTAAAAAAGAACCAAAAAGAAATGCTAGAAATAAAAAACACTAACAGAAATGAAGAATGCAGACATGGCTAAGGAAATAATTTGTGAGCTGTAGACTATCTCAATAGAAATTTCCCAAACTAAAAAGCCAGGAGAGTAAAGACTGATATTTTGTTCAACAGAACATCCAAGAATTGTGAGACAACTACAAATGGTATAATATAATGGGAGTACCAGAAGGAGAAGGGAAAAAAAAATTTTTTTAAATGACAGAATTTTCCCAAATTAACATCAGACATATATACCCCACCCTCCACAAAACAAACAAACCCTACACCTAGATAAAGCGCTTGTAACTACAGAAAATAAAAAGTCTTGAAAGGAGCCAGAGGAAAAAACACCTTACCTATAGATAAACAAGTAACGAATTATATCCGAGTTCTCCTCAGACACCACGAACAAGAGTGAAGTGAAATATTTTAGCATTGAGAGAAAAAAACTCACCCACCTATAGTTCTCTACTCTGCAAATTATCCTTTGAAAGAAGTAGAAATACTTTCCCAAATTAAAGCTAATAGAATTTGTTGCCAAATTGTAGACCTACTTGCAAGAAATGTTCAAAGTTCTTTAGAGATGAGGAAAATAACATAGGTCAGAAACTCTAATCTACATAAAAAAGGAAAGAGCATAAAGAAAGGGTAAACGAAAGTGAAATAAAAACTTACTTTTCTTAGTTGAGCTAACGTTTGCTCAAAATAACAAGAGAAACAATGTATTATGTATGCACATATATGTTATGCCTATACACATACTTCTGTAATACATACATATATGTAGGTATATATATACACACACTGTTTATATATACACACACACACACATATAAAGTGAATGACAGTAATGTAGAAAGCAAAGGAGGAAAGACTGTTCTGCTATTACAAGGTATTCACACTAGCTATCAACTGGTACAGCATTATACTGAAGTGTGTATAGTGGTATACTGTTACTTGAAAGTGGATTAGTTGTAAACGTACACTGCAAATTCCATGGTGCTACAGATTGAAATTCATATGTTGAAAATCTAATGCATACGATGATGTTAGGAGATAGGGCCTTTGGGAAGAATTAGATCAAAAGGGGAGAGACCTCATGAATGGGATTAGTGCTCTTATAAAGGAGACCCGAGAGAGATCCTCACCCCTTCGGCCATGTGAAGACATATGAAGAAGTTCGCAGTCTGCAACCCAAAGAGGGCCTTCACCAGACACAGAAGATAACCACACAGGCACCCTAATCTTGGACTACCAGCCTCTAGAACTGTGAGAAACAAATTTCTGTTCTTTACATGCCACCCAGTCTGTGGTCTTTTGTTAGAGCAGCCCAAATGCACTGATAAATAGGGCAACAAACCCAAAAATAAGTAAATAAATAAAATTTTACAGAAGTTAAAAAAATTTAACTGATATGCTAAATAAGAGAGAAAATGGAATCATATACAATGCTTAAACAACCCCCCCCAACACACAACAGGAAAAACAAGGGCAACAAACAGAAAACATTAACGAGTATGGTAAATATGAATCCAAATCTATCAATAATCACCTTGTAGGTCAGAGATCTAAATTTATCAATTAAAAAACAGAGACTGTCAGAGTGGATCAAAAAATAAAACCCAATTATGTCATCTACAAGAAACCCACTTTAAATATACACACATATACAGAATAAAAGTACATGGATGGAGAAAAATACAACAGGCTAACACTAAATGAAAACAGGAATAGCTATATTAGTTTCAGACAGAGCAGACTTCAAAACAACAAAAGTTATCTGGGATAAAGAAAGGCATTCCATAATGATAGAGGTCAATTGTCCAAGAAGACATAATTCTTAATATGTATGCACCTAACAGCAGAGCATCAAACTATGTAATGCAAAATTGATAAAATGCCAAGGAGAAATAGATGAATCCACTATCACAGTTAAGAGACTTCAACACCTGTCTCTCAGAAATGGACAGATTGAGCAAGCAGAAAATCAATAAGGATACAGTTGAACTCAACACCACCAATCAAATGGATAACTGACATTTATATACTACTCTATCCAATAACCAGAGAATACACATTCCTCTCCAAGATCACACAGGACATTCACCAAAACCACATTCTTGACAATAAAACACATTATCAAGCTTAAACCAGCAGAAACCATACACTGACTACTCTCAGACTACAATGCAATTAACTAAAAATCAACAGCAAAAAGATAACTGGAAAATCCCAAAATCCTTAGAGATTAAACAATACACTTTTTAAAATAAACACATAGGTCAAAGAAATCTCAAGAGAAATTTAAAAAAATTTTTGAACTAAATGAAAATAACACAATTTATAGAAACTTGTGGGATTCAGTGAAAGCAGTGCTTTGAGGAAAATTTATAGCACTGAATGCATTTATCAGAAAAGAAAATCTAAAATCAACCATCTAAGCTTCTATCTTAGGAAACTAGAAAAAGAAATGCAGATTAAATCAAAAATAAACAGAAAAAATAAGAACTAGATCAGATATCAATGCAATTAGGAATAGAAAATAGTGAAAAATCAATGAAACCAAAAGCTGGTTCTTTGGAAGGATCAACAGAATTGATAAGCCCCCAGTAAGGCTAACTGAGAAAAAAAGAGAGAACACAAATTACTAATACCAGAAATCAAAGAGGGGATGTCACTACAAGCCCTATGGACATTAAAAGGATAATGAAAGAATACTATGAACAATTCTATGCCAACAAAGTTGATAACCTTCATAAATGGACCAACTCCTTGGAAGATACAAGCTGCCAAAACTCACACAAGAAAGAGACAATTTGAACAGGCCTCTATTAAAGAAAATTAATCAATCATTAATAGCCTTCCAAAACAGAAAGCACTAGGCCCAGACAGGTTCACTGGTGAATTCTACTAAACACTTAAGGAGCAAATTATATCAATTCTCTACAGTCTCAGAGAACAGGAGTAGAGGGAATACCTCCTAACTTATTCTATGAAGTCAGCATTACTCTAATAACAAAACCTGACAAACACATTACAAGAAAATAAAAGATTAACCTCTCTCATGAACATAGAGGCATAAGTCTTAACAAAACATTAGCAAATCAAATCCAATAATGTATACAAAGAATTCCACACCATGACCAAGTTATCCCAGAAATGCAAGACTAGTTCAACATTCAAAAATCAATTAATGTAATCCATCACATCAAGAAGATAAAATAAGAAAAATTATATGATCACATTTTAGATACAGAAAATGCAGTTGACAAAACCCAACACTCATTCATGATAAAAACTCTCAATAAATTAGGAATAGAGGAGAACTTTCTGAACTTGGTAAAGGACATCATCAAAATACCTACAGACAACATCATATTTAATGGTGAGAAACTGGAAGTTTTCCCGTTAAAATCAGGCAAAGATGTTCCCTTTCACTACTTCTTTTCAACATTTTCCCGGAAGGTCCAGAATGTAGTAAGACAAGAAAAGGAAATTAAACGTATACATATTAGTAGAAAAAAATTAAATTGTCTTCGTTCACAGGTGACATTGCCATCTACATAGAAAGTGCAAAATCAACAAAAAAACTCCTGGAACTAAGCGATTACAGCAAGGTTGCAGAATACAAGGTTAATGTACAAAAGTCAATTGTTTTCCTATACACCAGCAATGAAAAAGTGGAATTTGAAATAACACAATAACATTTATGTTAGCATCCAAAAACACAAATTACTTAGTATAAGTCTAACTAAGTATGTACAAGATCAATATCAGGAAAACTACAAAACTCTGATTAGCAAAATCAAAGAACTACAAAATGGACAGATATTCCATGTTCATGGATTAGGAAGACTCAATATTGTTAAGATGTCAGTTCCTCAAACTTGATCTACAGACTCAATGCAATCCAAATCAAAATCCCCCCAGTTTGGCAGTTTCTTACAAAACCAAACATTTCTTCCCATAAAATCCAGCAATTGCATTCCTTGGTATTTAACTAAAGGAGTTGAAAACTTAAGTTCACACAAAAACCTGCACATGGATGTTTATAGCAGCTTTATTTGTAAATGCCCAAACTCAGAAGCAAATGAGATGTCCTTCAGTAGGTAAATGGATAAATAAACTCTGGTACATTCAGACAGTGAATATAATTCAATGTTAAGAAGAAATGAGTTATTAAACCATGAAAAGACATGGAGGAACCTTAAATAGATATTACTAGCTGAAAGAAACCAATCTGAAAAAGCTACATACATACATGTATGGTTCCACCTGTATGACATTTGGAAAAGGCATAACTATGGAGACAGCAAACAGATCAGGAGTGGGTGGAGGGATGAACAGGCAAAGCACAGAGAGGATTTTTAGGGCAGGAAAACTACTCTGTATGCTACTCTGTATGCTACTATAATGGTGGATACATGTCATTATACATTTGTCCAAATCCACAGAATGTCCAGCACCAAGAATGAACTCTAATGTAAACTACAGACTTTGGGTGATTGTGATGTGTTGATGTATTGATAGGTTCATTAATTGTAACAAATGCACCACTCTGGTGGGGAATGTTGGCAATGGGGGAGGCTTTCCACGTGTCGGGGCAGGGGATATATGGAAAATCTCTACCTCTCATTTTTCTGTGAAACTAAAACTGCTTTAAAAGAAAATAGTCTTAGAAAAAATATACAAAAGGATACATTGTGATCAGGCGGGGTTTAGCTGGGAAAAAGCAAGGCTGATTAAGCTTTTGAAAAATCAATCAAATCAATTCACCACAGGGCTTCCCTGGTGGCGCAGTGGTTGAGAGTCCGTCTGCCGATGCAGGGGACGCGGGCTCGTGCCCCGGTCCGGGAAGATCCCACATGCCGCGGAGCGGCTGGGCCCACAAGCCATGGCCGCGGAGCCTGCGCATCCGGAGCCTGTACTCCACAACGGGAGAGGCCACAGCAGTGAGAGGCCCGCGTACCACAAAAACAAAAACAACAACAAAAAAAATCATTTCACCACATTAATAGACTAAAGGATAACCATTTTGGCCATCTCAGTGGAAGCAGAAAAATCATTTGAAAAACTCAATACCCATTCATTATAAAACAAACTAAAAAATTTTCAGCAAACAAACAGAATATCCTCGAGTTGATAAAGTACATTTACCAAAAAAACAAAAAACTATAGCTGTCAACCATACTTCATGGTGAAAATCTGAATGATTTCCCTTAAGATCCAAAACAAGGCGAAGAATCTCTGCTCTCACCACTTGTATTCGACTGCACACTGGAGGTCCCAGCCAATATAACAAGGCAAGAAAAGGTATATACTTTGGAAAGGAAGAAATAAAACTGCTTTCTTCCACACATAATTGTCAACATGAAAAACCCCGAAGAACTTACAAGAATGTTACTAGAACTACAAGAAAGTTTAATGAGGTCACAGGACACAAGATCAGTATGGACATATCTATCAATTATACTTCTGAGTATTAGCAGCAAACAACTGGAAACTGAAATTAAACCAACAAAAAGAAATACTTAAGTATAAATCTAATAAAATATACACTAGCTTTCAAATGATGAAAATTAAAAAACACTAATGAAAGAAATCAAAGATCTAAATAAATGGCAAGATAAACGGGCTCATGGATTGGAAGAATCCATATTAAGATATCAATTCTTTCCAAACCGATCTATGAATTCAACCCAATTCCAATCATAATTCCAGCAGGAGTTTGGTAGAAACAAACCAGCTGCTTCTAGAACTTTTATGGAAAGGCAAAAGAACTAGAGTAGCCCAAAGTATTTTGAAAAAGAACAGAGTTGGAAGACTCACACTACCTGATTTCAAGACTAACTTTAAAGCTACAGTAATTAAAATAGGGTAATTTAGGCAAAAGTATGGACACATAAAAGGAACAGAGTTCAAAAACAGACTTAAATATGGTAAAGAAGTTTTTGACAAAAGTGCCAAAGCAAATCAATATAGAAAGCACAATTACTTCTACTTTTTGAAGGACACCATTCCGAGAATGAAAAGACAAGCCACAGACTTAAAGAAAATATTTGCTGGTGAGAATAAAAACTAATATGACCATCTTGGAAATCAGTTTGGCAATTTCTTATAAGTGAAATGTATATTTACCATATGATTTAACAATCCTACTGCAAGGTATTTAGGTAAACAAAATAAGAAGTTATAGTCACAGAAAAAAACTTTACAGGAGTGCTTACAGCTACTTAACCACCAAAATCTGGAAATGCCCCTCAACTGGTGAGTAGACAGACAAGCTGTGGTACGTCCAAGCAATGGAATACTATGCAACAATAAGGAAGAAACTACTAATACACACCACAATATGAATGAATCTCAAATGGATTACACTAAGTAAAAGAAGCCAGACTCCAAAGGCTATATGCTGTATGATTCCATTTACGTGACATTCTGGAAAGGGAGGACTGTGAAAAAAAACAGGGATTCTCCAGGATGGGGATGGCATAATTCTTTAAGGTGATAAATGTTCTGTAGTGGTTACACAACTACATGATCTGTCAAAACTCACAGAACCACATACTACAAAGTATGAATTTTATGTAAATTATATCAACTAAAAAAATGACAAAAATAAAAATAGGAAAAATAATATGGAAGGAAAACTAAGACACTATAACATGAAAGTAACTCATGCCCTTAAAATAGAGAATCCTCTAAATAAATAAAACAAAAAAGGACATTCAAAGATATAATACAATAACAACTTCCTTAAAGAAATAAGTCTGTATTTTCAAAAGAACGATATTTTCCAGAAAAAAAAAGTGATAAAAGATTTAAAGTCAGACATACTTGGTTAATTTCAAAGATAAGTAAAGCTCTTCAGATACCCAAGCAGAAGAAACAGGTCAATTATGTATATGAGATGTGTTGGAAGGGAATGACTACCAGGGTGGGATAAGACAGAACACAATTCATAGAAATAACTACAAAGTCCTGAAGGAAATGGGTATACTATTATACCAGTCTACAATGTCTCTCAAAAACATATGAGGCATTTTTAAATATGAAAAATTCAGGGATTTCATCATCCATAAATCCTTTTTGAAAAAATCTACTGGTCGACCAAATTTGGTCAATTATGAGATGACATTAACATTAAAAAAAAAACAAAACTGGGAGAAGCCATGGTAAAAAAGAATGCTTTGAGCTTTGAATCCATTTAAGTGTAGAACTGTGGTTTTCCATCAGAATCACGAGGAGAGCATATTAAAATAGAATGCTGGGGCCCAGTCAGTGTTTCCAGTAAGTCTCCTAGTGTGCTGATGCTACTGGGTCCCAGATATTTTAAGGATGACTGGTTTAGTTCTAAGATTAAACAACTGTGGGAATTATGGTTATAACACAATACAGCCATATATAAAAAATAATACAAAGGAATTCTGGTTAAAGATGGCAAACTGAATATATGAATTACTTTAGAAACACCAATAAAATGAAAAATAAAAGGATTTTTAACAGAAGGAATAAACTTAAAAAGTAAAAAAAAAACAAAACCCAGGAGAATAAACTGTAAGGAAAAAAATAATAACTGATTTAATGGGTCAAGAAAGTTGAATTATAAACCATCAAAGGAAAAAGTAAGGAAAAAGTTAAGCAATAAAATTTGTATAGAATCCTCGAATACATCAGGAATTGGTGGCACCAGGTGCCTCCATAAGTGAGGCTGAAGGTAGAGGTGACAATAGGATGATTAGTTGAATGCTTTTTTAAAGAGCAGCTAAGACTCTTAAATTTCATTCCCTTTCTTACACTGGCCAAGTGAAGAGGATAAAGCAGGATTTCTCAGCCATGGCACTACTCACATCCTGGGCCAAATAATTCTTTGTTGTTGAGGACTATCCTGTGTATTGTGAAATATTTAGCAGTATCCTACCCACTTGATGCTATTAGCACCCCTTATCCCAAGTTGTGACAATGAAAAATACCTGCAGACATTGCCAAATATTCCCTGTGGGACAGCTGAGAACCACTGCTCTAGAAACACCTCCTTAGAGAACTCTTTCATCTCCTGATGAAGAAATGTTTACTTAACATTCAGCAATTCCTTTACTTTTATATTCTTTTGTTAAATTCAGAAAAAAAATTAAATTCTTTAAAAATACATGTCCACCATGCTACCGTTCCTTAACAAGGTATTTTTGTCTGTTCATTCATCCAACTGTATATACGCATTGAGAGAGAAGAAATGTTATTGGTGGTGGGACTTTGTTGGTGACATTTACATTTTGTACTCTGCACTGCTTGGCTATTCATAACAACTGTGAATCATTTCTACAAAATCAAGTCATTGTACTAAAAAATAAAAATCTAGCAGAGGCTGCACAAAATAAGCAGTCAGGAATCACAAGCTCCTTCTTCTCAATTACTTAACTACATTAAATATCTTGGGCAAAAAGTGATAGTTACTGTATAAAGTACAGTGATTCAAAATATCAATGCTATTCACTAACAGCATTGTAAGATTGGGGTGGGGAAAAGCACTTAAGCAGGCATATATTGCTGGTAATGTAGTTACAGGATTAGGCAGGAGGTCCACAGAGGTTTATAATAATGCTTAAAGTAATCATCAATCAAATAACCATGCTTGAACCAAGGATTAAGATCAATCTAATTCTAGGCCACTTAACAGCAAAAACACAAAACAAAAAAACCACAAAATGAAATTAAAAAATTAACACTCTAATCTCTATACAGTAGTGTTACATGTAATCTTTTTATACTTTTTTTCATAGTTGAGGTATTTTCTACAGTTTTATAAAACAAAAAACCTTTACAAAAATTGATTAAGTCTAAAGAAACTGAAGCAAGGGAAGAATGAGGTTCATTTTAATTCTGGCTTAACTGATCTAAGTTAATGACTTACTATATACAAATAACAGGCCCACTTGATAAATGGACAAAATCTGACTTTACAAATCGAATTAAACATCCTCCAAATTAAGACAATTCTATAATAATCATTTTGTAATACATTTAAATTATTACACTAAATATGCCTCTTATAAGATACTCAATGGGTTCAAGTGATTCTCTACTTTCTGAGCTTTGAAAGAAAGAAAAATATACCAGCTTTCCACACCGAACTACAAGAAAAAATAACATAATCAAGACAATGACCTGGGTTGGAGTAACCTCTATGTATTATTTAACTAAAATTTAACACTTATAGTTCAAGCCATATCAAAAACTTTTTAAAAAGAGGTAAGGTATGTAAAACACTAAAAATGCTGGCTAATGTATATAATGGGGTCATCTGAGAAGTCAGACCAGCAATTGTTATAAGTGGAATTTATAAATCATGGATTAAAGAAATATGACTTGAACCCAAATATCTCGCCCCATATTACAAATATCTTTATTAACTGTAAAGTCAAATTTTGTCTATTGGGGAGCGGGGGAGTGGTTACATCAAACTCAAATTTATTTGTACCACATGAAACAAGAAATCTTGCCACTATAATGAAGAATAGTGTCACTCTAACAACGCTATCTAATCAAAATGCAACGTGCACCTAATTAAAAGTGAGATGTCAAATTACGCAAGCATCTTTATGTCAAAAAACTGGTATTTAATACCACAGAACTGACCTGCTTTTCCAGATACATAAATTATTACTTGAGAAGTACCTAATTTTCTCATACCATTGAGGTCGAGGACCCAGTCGCAGAGTTAGGACCATTTAAAAAGGATATAACTATATCAGTATTACTGCCAAGCTGCCCTACATATCCGTCACTTATTTGTAGCCTGCGCGACAGAACAAAGAGGCCGACATGCCTCCAGGGATGACAGTGCTGCAGTCTGAGGTCGCTGGGAAGAGATGACGAGAAGAGATGGGGTACTCCACAAAAGGAAGGGGCCTAAAACCTAGCCTAGGCAGACATAAGAAAAATCGGACAAAAGGGGGCCTGGAAGAATCGGGAAAAGCTTTCACGAAAGACGGGTAGGGGAGGGAGACTACCAGCTCTCTGCTACACTTCTCCCATCGGGGTCAACTTCTCATGTCCACTGCTCCTCACGGCCACCCCGGTCAGCTCTTCGAAAGACTCAGGGTCCCGAAGCTGAGTCGGAGTGGCCAGGCGAGAAAGGGAGAAAATGGGGAAGGAAGGCACTGCCCGTTGGGTGGGGTACCACGGTCTCTCTAGGCCTCACCCGCCCAGCTCTGGTGCCTTTCTTCTGTCTCTCACGCTAGCACCCCGAAGGCCGCTAAAAACCACCTTACCCAGCTCGCCATGGAGCACAGCCCCAAGACGCTCCCCATCTTCACGGCGTCGCAGGAGTAGCAGATACTAACAAGATGGAGACAGCCCCTCTCGCCTTTTCGTGCTTATTTACTAACTACAAGCCACTTCCGGCGCAGAGCCCACCCCGCCCCTCAGTTGCGTCACTTCCTTCGTGGCCTGGGGAGGCGGAGGGTGCAGTGCTGGGGTTGCGCATGCGCGATCCGGGAACCGAGGCTGCCTCCTTCCGCGATTACTCTTCTAATTCAACTCCCGAACGCGTCTCGTTTTTCAACTTTTGCATCTTTTTTTTCCCACTTATGTTCTCAACTTATTTCTGAAGGCCAGTGCCTAGGCCAAGTTTTACTGGGATATTTCTACTCATTTGGGTGCTTCCAATTCTATCACTATTTGCGATTGAGAACGCATTTTAATTTCTTGTCCTTATTAAGATGTTACAAGAAGTTTGCACATTTAAAAATTTTAAATGAGTTAGATAAGACATAGTAATAATTCAAACATGTTATTGATTCTACTGAATGTCACGAGCTGTTGAGGAAACATTTAGAACCCTGTCCATAGGTGATAATGGACATCTCCAGGGAATGTATTCACTAAAAGTTCCAGTTATTTTTATAGTGATTAGTCCCTGAAGATATTCTGAGAAAAGAGATCCCTTGATACCTTTATGGATAAAACCCATATAGCAGTTAATCTTAATTGATCATCTAGAGAGCTACTCAGTTGCAATTTATGACTGCAGAGCTGTGTCTTTTCCTCAGGTAGGCTTATAGTTATTTATATGAGATCGACCTCTTGTATGCAATCCAAAAATAAAGTGGTATCTCCACTATAAAGATCATAGCTTCTACACAAGTTTGATTTATCACAATCCTTGGGAAGACATTTTAGGGACTCTACAATTATGGGAGATCAGAAGACGTACCAAATCCAGTTAAGAAGGAGTGGCGTGCAAGTAGTACAGAGTTCCAAGACAGAGGGGCAGATCCACATTTTCATCTCCGTAAGGGGATTCATCTGGATGCCTAATGGGCAATTAAATGCAAAGTGTAAGAAAATGAAGTATCACCCAATAAGCTATTAATACAAACATCTTTAAAATTTGAAATATTTTGACCTACAGAAAGGTAAAGAGAATAACGTCATAACCATGAACTTTCCCCTGTCTTCAAGAAATAAAACATTACAAATAGAATTGCTCCTCCCCCTCCACCAAGAGATGATCATAACGAATGAATGTTAGGGACCAACTAGCAATCTTGCTACAATGTCTTCAATTTATTGACTGTTGCAAATTGCTCTTCAAAGTGGTTTTACCAATGTACACTTTCTCCAGCAGTGTATGAGAATTGCTCCACATCTTTCTCAGCACTTGGGTTTGTCACACTTCAGCTAACATGAGAGAAGTGAAATGTCTCATTATACTATCAATTTGCATTTCCCTGATAACTAGTAAGATTGAGAACTTTTGTTATTGACCATTGCAACATCATCTTCTGAATAAAGTGCCTTTTCAAGTTTTTTGTCCATTTATCAGTTGGGTTATCCATCTATACTTTATTGATTTGTAGATGGTTTTAATATATTTTTGGATACAAATTCTTTGTTATGTGTGGAGCAATTACATCTCCCAGTCTGGACTTATTCTTTCACTTTTTTGTGGTGTCCTTTGATGACACCTTAGCGTAGTTTAAAATTGACTATAATGTAGTCAAATTTGACAAACTTGATCCTTAAGTTACATGATTTTGTTGTTTAGAACTGCTTACTAGTACCAAGATTTTAGAGATATTTTCCTTTGTATATTTTCTTCTAGTTTTAATGTTTTGCTCTTAAACACTTAGGTTTTTAATCCACTTAGAGCTGATTTTTGTGTATGGTATGAGGTGGAAATCCAGTCAATGATGTTATGGTAAACTGCCTCTCCGGGGGGGGGGAAAAATAGCCCCGATATGTAGCATTTGCAGATTTCCAGTATAAATACTCCCACTGTGGCTGATTCCCATCTACCATTGTTTTAACAATACACTTGTGAAATTCTTGACTATTTATTTAGCAACTGGTCGGTTTGATCTAGCACCAACATACCACTAGGTCCACCTGTATTCTAGTTTTTCTTATGGATAACCAATTGTTCTAGTATGAATTTTAGAATAATAATCCTTTCTCTCTCATCTCATATGGCAGCAATACCATTGCCGTCATATGTCACATTTCATACACATGTGTCTGTTTCTGAACTCTATTCTATTTTATGGATTGAGTTGTCCATCTATACATAGTTTACTAACACATAGTTTTATAGTTGCGTCTCTAAATACGTGGTTTTAATTATAGTTGCTTTAAAGTAAGTCTTGATATCTGGAAGGGTTTCTATACCGTACTCTTCATACTTGTTTTGGCTGTTCTTGATGCTATATATATATATATATATATATATATATATATATATATATATTTTAGAGTCAAGTTGTCAAGTTTGGATAATAAATTATATAGCCTCAGTAATCATAAGAGTTTGATCATATTTTAGAGGTGTGTGATAAATTTGACTATAAGCTTCTTAGCGGCTAGAGTTTCTCAAAGAGACATTATTTGCATTTTAGATTGGACAGTACTTTATTATGTGAGATTATGCTTTATGAGACAGATTTGTTAGTATTACTAACCTCCACTCACTAACTGTCAGAATTATCCCCTACTCCTAATTATTGTGATACCCACTAAGGGACAATATAACCATTAGTTGTAAACCAATAGTAAAGCAAAGAAAGAATTATTAGTTATAATTAACAGATTGTCTCCTTGCCAACAGTGAAAGAGTTAAAATGATGGCTTTTTTAGATTTGTGTTCGAAGATAACCCAAAACATGTTTTCAGTACAAATCAGCAATTCAGTAGGAGCAGTTTCTCCAGGCTACTTCTTATAGTACAAGTCAAAGTCATAATGCCAAAGCACAAATCAGTAAAAGTAAGTAAATTAGGAGTTTTAAAAAATGCTAATTGCTCATTTCTCCTATGGTGTGACCTGATTCAGGGATCAACTTTAGAAGATCTCAAGTGGGCAATTTCCAAAAATATTAGAAATGCTAATAGGTATCCACCCCCGAAAATATTTCAAATATGTTTGGGTGGTACTGCGTATTATATTCTTGTGATTGGTGTTGCATGTTAACACTTGAAACATTTGACTTTTAAAAACCCTTTTTTCTTTTCCAAGAAACATGTATTAATATCTATCATAATTAATATTCTGTGGAAGATAGTTTAAGATATGCTGATGGAGGAAAGGATGGACTGCAGAGCCTTCTGGCAATCCTCCTAAAATATCATTTTTCATAACTGAGCTTTTGGTCATTAGATCAAAAGATTAGATCTTTTTGAGCATTAGAGAGCTCAAGGTTATATTCTTTGGCAAGAATGTGAGCATGCTCTATGTTGCCAATTAAAGACAAGATATAAACTTTGGCATTAAAATAAATGGAATTTAAAATTAATAGTCTCAGGGAAATTCAGGAGTAAGACCAAGACACAGGTCAGAATAGACATGCACAGGAGTGGGCTGAGAGAATTCTGGAATACTATAGGCAGGCTTAAGATTTTCCTCAGGAAACATTCTGGGCTCATTCTCACTTATGGATGAACAAAGAATCAAAGCTCCCAAGTAGAGCATGATTGTGATAATTTTAGCCTGAGAAAAATGTAAAGCAGGGTTACCAAGTTTATCCTGTTAATAGTAAATGTTTCAATAATACATTAATAAAAATCAGCTTAGACCAGTGTAATCCCCAGGATGAACTGGGCACAAAATTTACCCTAATGTAACTAAATAAGTTACTCTGAAATTTAGGCTTATTGACTATCAGTCATTAGTATTGTGAGAGTATCTACCCAAATAATAATTTTGGTTTCAGAATTTACCTGTGTGGCAATAAAACCATATCTTCAGTGTAAAGGAAAATACTTAATATTTTTTCTGGCAATCCATGCCTATTTTCAAGTCATAAAAAGGATCAAAACACATCTTTGCTCTATAATACTCTGGAAATTACTATCTGATCTGGAAGGAGACCATTCGATTATCCCTATTTCTCAGATTATATTAAAGTACAAGTTTAAGAAAAACAAAAGTAGTCAGGCTTCATATTAAATTGATATAGCATAGTCCATGACTGACTTTTTCCTCCAGAATAAGCATGAATAATGAAAGGTCTTTCTAAACATTAGTTATAGATATCTCATAGTCATGCACTACTCCTTCTTGAGTGTTTATTATTACAGAGTAATATAGAACTGACATTCTGGACTTCATGGCATTGTACCTTTTGGAGCCTACCTCATACTTACTGCTGAGCTGCTGTAGTTTCTGCTCCCTGATAATTAACACTGTTGAAATTCTTCTTTTTTTTTTTTTTAAGAAAGTTTTTTTCTTTTAAATTTTATTTATTTATTTTTGGCTGTGTTGGGTCCTCGTTTCTGTGCAAGGGCTTTCTCCAGTTGCGGTGAGCGAGGGCCACTCTTCATCGCGGTGCGCGGGCCTCTCACTGTCGCGGCCTCTCTTGTTGCGGAGCACAGGCTCCAGACGCGCAGGCTCAGTAGTTGTGGCTCACGGGCCCAGTTGCTCCGCGGCATGTGGGATCTTCCCAGACCAGGGCTCGAACCCGTGTCCCCTGCATTGGCAGGCAGATTCTCAACCACTGCACCACGAGGGAAGCCCGAGACTCTTCTTTTAAGAGGTGGAGGTTTTCCCTTTCTTACTATCTATGTATAGACTGGGAAGAAATTAGTTCAGTATCTCATTCAGGTGCTGGCAATTTAAGGAAGCATGCGGAGTATATAGAGTTCCTGTTGTAGATTACCAATGATGACCTATGGGACAATTTCCACTGCTGCCTTGGCTGGTTGCTGCTGCCATGCTCCTCTCTATATTGTCTAGTGATCATCCGCAGAAAATTCCTTCCTCACTAAATGTTACTGGAGATGCCTGTGCCCAGAAGCCAGCGGTCTGTAACCTTTCACCCTCTCCTGTAATTCCTCACCCATATCCATAAGGAAATGGTTTAGTATCTTGCACAACACTTTAAAAGTTCCCAGTTTAACCTAGAATTAGTGTCCTTCCATCAAGGTTAACTGATATCAGACTTACCTTTGGTCCCAAGGTTTTCCTGCCTTTATACAAATTTCTGTATCAACTTTAAAGCTAATTTCTTAATGGGCTATAGCTATGAAACATTGTGAAAATAGAACAGATTTTTAATGGAAAATAATCAGGTCATATTTCACTGTAAATTAGGGATTTTGTTATTTAGTTCCCCTGTCCTCAGTAGACCAACACTGAAACTATTGAGGGATAAAACACCTTGGGCCCTCGAAATAAATTGTCTTAAAGGATGAGTAAAATTGTGCATTTATAAGGAGAAAAAAGGCCTATAAAAAGTATTTTATGACTAATCCTAAATGTAAACATTTTTAAATATTTCACCATATGTTCTTTAAGAATAAGCCAGAAATAGATTAGGACATAATAGCCTATAGAGGTCAGTATAAACTTAGAATTGGAAGAGACCATATCCTGATTTAAGATAGGCTTTTTTCAGTGATCTTGATATTTAAAATCATGATAGTAATAATGTTAAAGGCACACTCTCCTAAACTATTAACTTAATATTAAAAATATAAATGGGGCTTCCCTGGTGGCACAGTGGTTGGGAGTCCACCTGCCAGTGCAGGGGACACGGGTTCGTGCCCCGGTCCGGGAGGGTCCCACATGCCGCGGAGCGGCTGGGCCTGTGAGCCATGGCCGCTGAGCCTGTGCTCCACAGCGGGAGAGGCCACAGCAGTGAGAGGCTCGTGTACTGCAAAACACAAAAAAACATAAAAATATAAATGAATCTTTTTCTTTCCACACAGATTTTCTTTTTTTTGCCCAAATCTAAGCCAGTAATTCTCATGGACAATCAGGTGTTTATGCCAGTGAAGCAGATGACTACAAAAATAGAATATTTATTTCAGGCAGAACATATGTAAATTTAGGAACAAAAAGCAAATATTCACAATGTAAATAATGAAGTGGATAGAGAATTCAAATGTTTCTAATGTTTAATGTTTTATAATCATTGATAGTGACTACTTGAAGAAACATTAGCGGCATTCTAAAACATTTTGCCTCTCAAGGGCAGTTAGCTGAAATATGTTTAGTATTTACTGATCGCATATAGAAACTGATCAAGTATAATGTTACTATATTGAAGATATATTAAAATATTAAAACCAAGCATTCATTTACCCAAAAATGTTATTTATTATGCTACAGAAAAGAGCCAACTATTTCTGTTGGGACATTCATCAGATTTTTGAATTCTTATTAAATATGTTATGAAGGTAATGTCTAAATCAGTACTGTGCAATAGAAATATACAGTGCATCCGTAATTTAAAATTTTCTTGTAGCCACATTAAAAAGAAAAAGAAAGATGAAATTAATTTTAACAATACATTTAACCCAATACATCCAAAATATTATCATTTCAACATGACATTAATATAAAAATTATTAATAACATGTTTTACATTATTTTTCATAAGTCTTCTAAGTCTGGTTTGTATTATAACTTACAGCGCATCTCAATTCAGATCAGCCATATTATAAGAGTTCAATAGCTCACATATTGGACAACACGTATCTAAATGCTGAGAGAAAAAATTGAGGCAGTTATCCAGGTGATCCAGTTCAAGCTAAACAAACAAGCAAAACATACTTTTCTTTGGATAAATTATTAAGCTATTTCAGGATAAAGTGGTTTTAAGCCTGTACATTTACTTCAGGTATTGAATCTGTTTCATCTAATTAATATTTTGTATAAAAATCAAATCCAATAGACTTCAATGAAGGGCACATGTTAAGTTCTTATAATTATTTAGGCTATCATACTGCTATTTTTATATGTATGAAATGCACCAGATTTGATTTTCAAGCATTCGAAATAATCCATAATCTGTTTTAACCAACTTATCATCTGATAAGTTTCTATGGCCTTAGCTTTCTCCCCTCCAGAGTTAATTGTAACAATAGGGTGCTCCCAGGAAGTCCTTGACACTTTAGGCAGCCTGATTTCAAATAATTCCAGACAGTGCTTGTTGATTCTCGCTCAGCTCTCCACACCTCATTCCACTACCTGTTTTCTCTGTTACCCCATATAACACTTCTGCAAATTCTTACATAAAGGTGATCTCTTCTTGTTCTCTTTTTGCTGAATGATCAAGAACTTTGGGTACTCTTTTTTTTCACAGTCTTTCCTTTCTTGAAGATTTGCTTTAACTCCAAAAACAGTTAGAACAAAAGTGTGGACACCCTTCCACACTTTCCCTACCCTGTTTTACTCAACCCAATAATTAACTGGTAAGGTCCTAATTTCTTCATAAAGCATCGCAGTATTTCCTAGTACCCCAGTCTTCATATATGGAACCCATTCTGCATCACCTGCAAAAATCCTATGTGTAGCTGTTGGTAGCATCCAGTTGTGTCATTTCTTCTATTGTTTTCCCCAAACTTGTTTCTGGTATAGCTTGGCCTCGCTTCCACGAACTCTGCCATATTGCTCATAGATCTGTCTTCCTCCAGAAACAGTCCTATCTTCTTTAAAGATCTGGTGTTAGAGGAAGCTCATGTGTGAGCCAACCAGAAACCATCTTCCATTGACATCTCTCAAAGGGAATTTCCTGCCTCAATTGGCCCGTCTTATTTATATTGTATAGTAGAGTTCAGTTTTGGGGGGATCATCCAGTTTTTGAAATCCTGTCAGGGGCTATTGGGCTGAGAGCAGAGCTCTCTCCATCTAGTTTCTCTGCCATGGAAAGAACATTTCCAGTACGGTTAATATAAATGCACATTTCCCCTTCCCAGAAATACTCATCCAGCTACATATAAAAGTGTACTCCTTTTTCTATGGTATGCTTTCATCCAGGCATGGTTGGACAGCAATTTCAAACAGTAGTCTTTAGTAAGAGAGAAAAAACATGAACAGAATTGGTTAACATAATAATACATGGAAATTACGCTTTAAGAAGTAGCTTTTACAAATGGAATCCAAAAAATGGACTTTTCCCATTGTATCTCCATACAGAAAAGCCTTGGATTGAATGGCAGTTGAGAGAAATGTTTTAGAGAAATGCTTAAACCTGAAGTAAGGCTGCCAGTGCTTAAATGCTAGTTCCACCTCAAATTAGCTGTCAATTTTCTTAATTTCAAGTCCAGTAACTTTACTAGGATATATCTTAGTATTAAACACTCTGAGTCAAGTTTCCGTGAAGTATGACGAACCCTTTCATGAGCAAATTTAAGGTGTTTTTTTTCCAGGAAAGCTGCCTTGAATTGTATCTTTAATTATTTGCTTATTTCTATTATTTTTATAGAAACACCAATTATTTATATATTGACTCTCTTTTGCCTATCTTTCATACATATTATCTTCTTTCGTAGCCTTTTAAATTCTTTACAGTTGATCCTTGAACAACGCAGGGGTTAATCTGTGTAAAATTTATGTGCCGTTCCTCCACATTCATGATACAACCATCGATGGAACATGTAGTACTCTACTATTTACTATTGAAAAATATCTGCATATAAGTCAACCTGCACAGTTCAAACCTGTGTTGTCCAAGGGTCAACTTTATTTCTATTTTATTTTGTTCAGTTTCTTCCACTTAGTGTCTGACCTCTGCCAATTCACAATTTCTCTCTTCCTACACTTTCCCCATCTCTTCACTAAGTTCTTATGTCTATTTTCACTTATTCAATACTTCATAGAAGTCGATTTGCTTGTTTAAGATCATGGTTATCTATTTTATTTGCTCTACCACATTGCTTTTCTCGTCCATGATCACCATCTGCCATTTGTTTTTCTTATTTCTTTTCTCCTTATTCCTTATAATATCCTTATATAGATCTTATGCTCATACTATTTTAATATTTCATCTTTAAATGGTGAGTTTCATCCTAGACTTGGTAATTAAAGGAGATTCATATGGAGAAATATCTAGCACCATGTTCTATCTGAAAATTTCCTTTTGACCTTGGATATTTTGGGGGGCGGGGGTGCGGCTGTGTCATTTTTATTTCATTTCTCCTTAGCCAGTGAAATTTTTCCCACTCCTTACTGCCCCACCAAAGTTTTTTTATTTCTCCTGTTTTCTCTTTTATTCTACTACCATAGATTCCTTCCTTCCTAAATGAACTTATTTTCATGATGCTTCAGTTAACCCTACCTCTGCTTTTCAAACCCAAATTAGGTCCAGAGAAGCACTGCAACGTTGTCTACCAATGATTTTAATGATTGCAAATAAGGAATTGAGGTTTTCACCTCCAAGTGTACTCTTTCCCATTGAGAAGTGGATTTTGCTGGTTCTATTGGGGATCTACAACGAAGGCAAACCCTCTTTGCTTCCTCCTAAATGTACTATTATTTTATCTCCAGTAATTTATGTCAGCCTTTCCTCCAATTTCATCTAGGATTTAGCTATTCCCTAATTTTGCTAAAAATGAGATTGTGTAGTTTTGTTTTCTTTCTCCTCATTCCTTTTGGATGATTTCAAGGAATAGAATAGGGAAAATGCCAACTTCCACTTCCATCTTGCGACTGGAAGCCCAGTGTTATAACTTGCATTTCATCGATCACTCCATGTTACTAGGAATTTACCCAACATGCCATGAACTTTCTTATCTTTCTGTCTTTGCTCATGTATATAATTCTACATGAAATATTCTCAGCACCATTCCCCATAAATGCTTGTATCTAGCTGGTACCGATTCATCCACTAAAACTCAGCTTAGGTGCATCTCCTTCATGGCATTTCCCTGACAGCCTCCCCTTCTTTCCTTGACTAATTCCTAACATTAAGTGTGATGACTTAACTACTCTCTATGTAACCTATGCATTTTTGCAAGAGTGCATTTGCCTCATTGTATTGTCTGTTGTATTTTATTAACCTCCCAAACCATCCTAAGCTTCCTGAGGACAGTGAGTGTGTCTTAGGCATTTTTGTATCCTCAGGCTAAAAAAACATTAGGCCTTTGATAGGCAATCAATAAAGTTAGTTGAATGAATAAATGTATTATTTACAAAAAAACTCCTGAAAATATTGGTAACTGATGTGTGATCAGTAACATCACACTCCTGAACATAAATTCAACTAGAATTTAAAGTTTTTAGAAAGTTTGACAAATAATTGTTCATAACTATAAAAAGTAGCAATTCAGTTCAGGGAATATAGATTTGTGTGAATAAGATTACGAGTGGATCTATTTATTTCTTAGAGATCTCCATAGCAAGTCCATTTGCTGTTCAATGGAAATGTAATTTTTGTTGCTTCCAGTAACCCATGCTCCCCACCTGTGATCTGTCAGCAAGTAGTGCTATTTCTGTCTTTTGTATCCTCATCAGCAATAATTATTGCAATTGTATCTTAGCTGACAATTCTCATTCTGTAGTGTAAGAAAGAAATTCTATTATTCTTTCTGCAATAAATAAATAACTGGAAAATTCAGCTTTTTAGTAAAATTTTAAAGGTAAGTATACTTTCATACAATCTAGAATCATATATCTTAGTGTTAAGTTTAAGGGTACAGTGTTTTGCTTTTAGCCCCTTGGGAAATGTATCTCTGACATTTAGCAATATAAATCTGACATATATTTTCTTCAGTTGTGCATGAGCAAAACTGCACTGAATTTGGTTGTTTACTCTATAAACCTTTTGGAATTAAAAACAAGCACATAAAAAAGAGTATCATATGATTTTTTAAAAAAATTGTTTTTGCTTTGTTTTGAGGAAAAGGTAGTACTACATAGACTGCATACTATTCTTCATTTACTATAAAGAATAAATATAAAAGAACACATTTTATTGTTCAACCAAATAAAAGATATAATAAAACTAGTTAAATATATGTGTATTGATAGGAATAATAAAAATTATGTTGCATGATAATTAGTTATAAATAATAGGTTCTATGCTTACAGTTGCCATCTTTATTTAATTTTTGGCTGCGTTGGGTCTTCATTGCTGTGCGTGGGCTTTCTCTAGTTGCGGCGAGCAGGGGCTACTCTTCGTTGACGTGCGCGGGCTTCTCATTGCGGTGTCTTCTCTTGTTGCAGTTGCAGAACACGGACTATAGGCACACAGGCTTCAGTAGTTGTGGCCCACGGGCTCAGCAGTTGTAGCTTGTGGGCTCTAGAGTAGTTGTGGTGCATGGGCTTAGCTGCTCCGCAGCATGTGGCATCTTCCCGGACCAGGGCTTGAACCGTGTCCCCTGAATTGGCAGGTGGATTCTTAACCTCTGTGCCACCAGAGAAGCCCCAGTTGCCATCTTTATCTTTATCTGTGTGTGAAAAATAGAAGGTAAACATGTGTTTTATGTAATGTTTGACTAAGTGCATGGTGCTTAAACAGTTTACCAATATATATAGAGAGAATATTTTTTGATATTTTACTTGTAGAAGAGTGAGTTTTAAACAAAGAAAGCAGTTAAGACTTCTGTGACAAAAAATTGATACCTTTATCACACTGCTCCAATACTTCTATGTTATTTTTAAACAATTATCTGCTCTACCGTCCCTAATCCAGCCTTGATTAGATAAACCACTCTACCTTAAGCTGTTCAACTATCATTTCCGTATGGTGGTGTTTAGGGGGTCTTGGTCCATTTCTGAGAGAGATAGAGAGACAGTGGCAGATATCTCATCAAATTCCTAGGAGTGAAACAAATGGAAAACATTAGAAATGGAGTACTGCCATCAAGAATAAACAAAACCAACATGTTTATCATGAAACTCAAGCAATCACTCAAATCTTTAGTAGTGTATGCTTACAGAATTTTCATCAAGGTACAAAATAAAATCTAAGGAAACTATGAGCACTTTGGTAAAACACGTCAATCATAAAATTGCTACTAGGTTGATATCCTGCTTCATATGTATGTATTTCCTTGCTTGATCATGAGGAAATTTAATGATGATTAAGGGTTCAGTCTCTTTTTTTTTTTTTTTTGCGGTACGTGGGCCTCTCACTGTTGTGGCCTCTCCCGTTGCGGAGCACAGGCTCCTGACGCGCAGGCTCAGCTGCCATGGCTCACGGGGCCAGCCGCTCCGCGGCATGTGGGATCTTCCCGGACCGGGGCACGAACCCGTGTCCCCTGCATCGGCAGGCAGACTCTCAACCACTGCGCCACCAGGGAATCCAAGGGTTCAGTCTCTTGAGCAAACTGCTTAAACAGTTTTACCTTGGTTCCCTCATTTGTGAAACACGGAAAATTTGAGTATGACTTTATAGGGCTCTTATGATGATTAAAAGATATAATATGTCTAATATGTGTAGTGGCACAAAGTAAATGCTCAAGAAGGTGCTGTATTATTTTCCTATGGCTGCTGTAACAAATTACCACAAACTTAGTGGTGTAAAGGAACACAAATTTACTATCTTATAGTTTTGAAGGTCAGAAGTCCAAAATAGGTCTCACTGGGGTAAAATCAAGGTGTTGGTAGGACTGTGTTCTTTCTGGAAGCTTTGGGGAGAATCCATTGCCTTGCCTTTTCTAACTTCTGGAGGTTGTCCACTTTCCTTGGCTTACAATCCCTCATCACTTCAACTTCTACTGTGTTGTCATATTTCTCTCTCTGACTCTCCCTTTATTTTATAATGATTCTTGTGATTATGTTGGGCCCAACTGGATAATCTAGGCTAATTTTCTATTTCCAGATTATAAACTTAATCATACCTGAAAAATCCCCTTTGCCTTGTAAGGTAACATACTCACAAGTTCTGGAAATTAGGATGTGGCCTTTTTTGTAGGGGCCATTATTCAACCTACTACACGTACTGTGATTTTGGCAATAACTGCAGAGTTTGTCATTGTCTGGTTAATGAGTTTTTTATTCTCCTTAATCTTTACATAATTTTTGTCTGTGGAAAATAACTTTTAAGAAGAGATTTCAATATTATTCAGAAATAAATAACACATTTGCAAAATATATACTTGAAAATTTTAATGAAGCTTCTGGCTTGTTTTTTAAGGTCTTCTCTGGAGAAGCATACCGTTATACATTTAAGTAATGTGTAGTCTTCACCATGTCCCAAACACTATACCCAGCAGTTAATCACACAATACCTATGCAATTTACTGTATTTGCAAAATGAAAACATGCCCTTTACATAGTAGGTATGTTTAAGTAAATGTTTGTTGAATTAATTAATGAATTACAGAGCTGGTGTGATATGAACTTGACTATTCCTTTTAGTTCTGTTTCCCTGCTTGAATACCCCACTATAGTATAAATTACATAAGGTCATAGATTATTTTATATGCTCTGATAGTTTTATTTTATATGTCTGATAGTACTCATCATGCATCTACCTATAATATACATTCGATAAACACTTATAAATGAGTGAATTTAAGAGTGAACTTGATGGCAGGGGGAGATAAGAGGAGGTGGATTTGGATGACACTAAGTACTTACTTAGGGTCCCTTTTTGCCTTCTCTTACTCTTGCAGTGAAAATATCTCTTTAGGAGATGAAAAATTTCTGATGTCTTTCAAAATTATTTTCTTGGAAAATAATCTAAGTTACTAAAATCTGGAAATCATGTTTATTTTTTCCCATATTGATTATTATTTTCTATGAAAAAAATCGAGCAAGTACATTGATAGTCTTAAATAAATAGCTATTATTAAATCTCACAATATTAACAAATTTAGAGATAAACAATCTGTGACATTAACCGTTGAGAAAATCTCCTAGAGTTTTCTTCCTACTTCCTATCCCATGCCCCCAAATTCCAGTAAAATAGAAGGACTTTAGTGCTGTTGGGGAGGAAGAAAGGTTTCTCTACCCTTCCAGGTTCTTGGGGCTGGTCAAAGAATTAAATTAACATGAGATAGATTAACCAGAGAAAAATCAAACAAAATTTTAATAACATACACCCTTGGGTGAGACCCAGAAAAACTGAGTGACTTGTCAAAATGACTAAAACCCTCACCTTAAGTACTATCTTCAGCTAAAGACAAAAGAAGATGTTGGGGGTGGTGGCTTGGGACTTCAAAGGGGAGGAAGGCAATTCACATGGAGATGGAAAATCAAAAGTTTGGTAAACAAATGTTTGCTGGGCCGCACAGAGACAATAGGACACAGAGTCTCTGATCTCTAAGTTTTCCCCACAATACCTAGCCTATGTTCACTGCAGACATCTCTGGTAATAGCTCTATTCTTGTAATTAACCCTCTAAATTCTTTAGGCAGTTAGGGGAAAGGTCAAAGTTTCTTCCTGAGTTTTTTGGGCCTTGATTATTTTTAGCTAGAAATAATCTGAATGCTAAAGAGATATTTGGGGGTGGCAAGTTCTGCTCCCCTACAATACAAAGCAGTATTAAATTAAACTCTAGCTCACAAAGCAAATTTTCATTTTCTATTTTGTTCATCCTCAGTGATAGAAAGGGTAATGAGTGTGGTATATTATGATAAAATATCTCAACAAAACTTCACTTGTCTAATGAATGGGACATGAATGGGACCTGAAAACATTTGCCCTCTTCTGTACCTAAGTGAGTAGAACAAGTGACTACCTTGGAAACAAAATTTGAATCTATGATTTGTCTTAGAATTTAATTGAGAAAGCCAGAAATTTGAATTGCCACAAATTGTAACATTTAGAAAGCCAGGAATGTGAGATGACACGAATTTTAACTAAGAAAATCCTTGCAGCCTTGAAGAATTTAAAAACTTTTCCTCTTAGCTTTTAGAAATATTAAGTCAATTTAAAGATTCACAGTGTTCAAATCGTCCGCTATTTCAGAAGGTATCAGCCTTGACTTAGAAAATTGGGATTAAAGAGATGTGGAGAAGGAAGCAAATCTTTCAGAAAGTATGGTTGCTTAATTCATGAGATGTTTTCAAGTCATTGAAGAGAGAAGCAAAAAAACAAACTGAACTGAAAAAATAAAGCCTGATTGTGAATGTTATGTAAGTGAATGAAAAGTAAAACACTTTACCCATAGTGTGATTACAAATAATTCCATATTATAGGTACATCTTGTTTGTCATTTGCTGTTCCCAAAACTCACAGACAATTTTTACATTGGTATTTACTTACAAGTAAAAATAAAAATTTTCTATTGCATTTACTGCCTCTTCCAAAATTGCCTGCAGCCAATGTTAATTGCAAACGGGTTGATTTTTGATTCTTTAAGAACTCTTCATTGCTTCCTCAATAATACCCTCTTCTGTAGGCACTGGTAAGGGAACGTCATAAATTCTTTTGACTTCTACAGCTTGACCTTTCTTTTTTATTTAAAGACAGAATGTAGGCTTCATAAAAAGCAGACATTATAATCCTTGAAAGATTTGTGTGGGCATTATTTATGCCAACGAAAAAATATCGTAACTTTTATATAAATAAAACCAATGTTTTGTCTGAGAAAGTAGAACAGTAAGAACAGTGAGAAATAGTAGAACTATTTCTTCTAGAAATAAAATGTTGATTCTATATATATTTATCTTTGAATTAGAATTTCAGTTTCAAATAAGAGTTTTATTCTATATAGATATTCAAATTTTATCTTGAAATTATACATTAAAACACTTGAAAGTTGGGTTAGTATATTTAAGATTAAAGAACCCTGACTTATTTTATAAGGTTGTTGGTATGTCCTGGGGTAGGGGAGAAATATATAGAGTACAAAATAGGCTGCAATTTAAAAGAGATTGTGTATATTATCTGTTTGCAGTAGTAAGGTTTAGTCCTGTCCAATGCAAAGTAATTGAATACAATAGATGCACTTTAAAATCTTACCATTCTGACATTGGTTTTAAATTATAATCAGATTTGTTTTTTCTTAATACTCTATCTAGGCAGTGCTTGAATTATTAGAGGTAATATTTTGTCCATTAATGACTTTTTTTTTGTAACACATATTTACTTTTTTTTTTTTTTCCATATTTACTTTTTTTAAAAATTTTTTTATTTTTGCGGTACGTGGGCCTCTCACTGTTGTGGCCTCTCCCGTTGAGGAGCACAGGCTCCGGACGTGCAGGCTCAGCGGCCATGGCTCACGGGCCTAGCCACTCCGCGGCATGTGGGATCTTCCTGGACCGGGGCACGAACCCATGTCCCCTGCATCAGCAGGCGGACTCTCAACCACTGCACCACCAGGGAAGACCCCATATTTACTTTTAAAACATGAGAACCAAATTAAGAGAGCTGACACTAATGGACGATATTCCATTTCAAAAGTAAAAGTCTGGGCTTCCCTGGTGGCACAGTGGTTAGGAATCTGCCTGTCAATGCAGGGGACACAGGTTCGAACCCTGGGCCTGGAAGATCCCACATACCGCGGAGCAACTAAGCCTGTGCACCACAACTACTCTAGAGCCCATGAGCTACAACTACTGAGCCTGCGGGCCACAAGTACTGAAGCCCGCACACCTAGATCCTGTGCTCTGCAACAAGAGAAGCCACCACAATGAGAAGCCCGTGCACCACACCGCTTGCCGCAACTAGAGAAAGCCCGCACGCAGCAACAAAGACCCAACTCAGCCAAAAATAAATAAATTAATTAATTTTTTAAAAAAGTAAAAGTCAACAAGAATATTTTAGTTGATTATTTTACAAGTTAGTTCCTCGGTTTTGTATTTGATTTAGAAACACAGACATTTATTCCAGGGTAGTAAAAGTAATCATATAGCTGCTTTTCCTCTATATGACTTTTAACATTGTCATCAATCATAATAATAACAATGATAATCATATATTAATCTAAAACCTGTATTGTATACAAACCATTATTATAAATATTTATATGTGTTAATTCATTTAATCCTCGTTGCAACTCCATCAGGAAAAATATTATTAATATTTCTATTTTACAGATGAGGAATCTGAAGCCTGGAGAAATCAAATGACTTGTCCAAGGCTACTCAGTCAGTAAGTGGGAGAACTTCAGGTAGCCAATTACAGGAAGAGGGATTCTATTTGTTTCTGCTGAAAGAAGGAGTCCTGAAATAAAAAAGGAGCCAAAATAAAGAGATCTTTTTCAAACAGGTTTGGTACTTTCCCTATTAGAGATTCACATCACACATTACTTTTTAGAGGCTTTGAGAAATGATGTGATAAAGCTATTAAGCCAGTGTTTCTCATATTTATATGACCTCAGGACTTTCTATCTTCTGAAACAAAAAAAGACAACCTACATCACATACCATGGATTACGTATAGGGAAACACTATTAAAATATACTCTTTTAGAATGTGGTAACTAGGTGGTCTGTATTTCCACTGAGAATAAAATTAGACAAAATGGGAAAACTGGATTAACCTATTACACGAGATATAAATAAGAGATCTAAGTAAGAATTTACACACTAAATTTCCCAAAGGAAAATTAGAATCTTGTTTTAAAAATAGAACAGATAGTCATCAATAAAGTATTTATTTGAAGGGTTTGGGTTAAAATATCAGAACAAACTAACATGTCAAAGCATTATTCTCTAGGTAAAAGGCAGATGTATCAGCAATAAAAACAACATGAAATGCTCCGGAATAATTTGGAGTCAGGATAAAATCAGTAGTATGTGACTGGAATAAAAAAATTAGGATCCAAGGGAAGCACACATAGCAAACAAGAAACAAGCGACAAAGGAGTGGTTAACGCGTTTCCAAGTCAAAGCTAGAAAAGAGCAGAGATGGTTAAAGACGGCTAGTTTAACGGCAGAAACGTCAAAAGCAGTGTTACTTCGATGACTGAAGTCATCTTCAGCAGAAGATGAAGTTCAGGTTTATGACCTGAAGGGTGGTGATAGAAATCCTTAGCAGATTGAGGAGTGCCTGAGGATTGAAACACTCAACTGCATCTGCTGATGTCTTCTTTGTCATGAATTAACAATGAGTGTGCTTGAATCAATTGAGAATAAGGGAGACATGATGCCCCCTTTCTGCTTCGTGGTCTTCTAGTTAGAGGGATTAGTGTTAATAAGTTTTTAATTTTTTGGAAGAATGTTTGATCACAGATAAAATCTACACTATGACTATTTTTCTTGTATATTTTACTTTTTAAAAGTGCAACATTTTAAAACTTTCTTAGTTGAAATAATTTCAAATTTACAGGAAAGATATAAAAATAATATAAAGAAAATTAATTGCTCCAATACTCTCTATAGGGCACATTCAAATTTTGCCAATTATCCTAATGTTATCTTTTATAATAGATAGATAGATAGATAGATAGATAGATAGATAAGAGAATCTGGTCCAGGATCCAATGAAGGATTACATGTTGCTTTTAGCTGTCATGTCTCTTTATTACCCTCCATTCTGGAACTCATCCTCATTCTTTCTTTTTCTTTCATGACCCTTTTATTTTTTGAAGAATGCAGTCTAGTTAATCTGTAGAATGCCTTTCATGTCTGGATTTTGATTCAATTTTTCCTACTACTAGTGATAATAACTTTTATCACTTGTTTAAAGTTGTATCTGCGAAGTTTCTCCTTTGTAAACTTTCTGTTTTTCTCTTTGTAATTAATAAGTATTTTGAAAGGAGTTATTTTGAGATTATGTAAATATCTTGTTCTCAATAATTATTTACCCATTCATTTCAGCATTTATTGGAAGTTCTTACCTCAATATATATTTACTATCATGGTTGCCAAATTGTGATTTTCTAATTTCATCATTCTTTCTACATTCTAGTTGCATCCTTCTGGAAGTCATAGCTTTCTTGCCCCTCTCTTATTTATGTATTCATATGATATATGTATATGTGTATACACATACATGCTTATAGAGTTCTATTGATTTAAGGGGTTGATGATCATTGATATAATTATTTATTTTGATGCTCAATTTGCTACTTATTTGGCAAATGGGATGTTCCTCCCTCGAGGCTGGACCTTATTTTTGACATCTCCCCATCACTTTCGTTTTAGCCCTTCTGTACTTTCTGGCACAAGATCTTCCAGGTTCATATTGTTCTTTCATTTCACCAAGTAGCTCTCATTCTATATAGTGGAGAATTCTATTTAGAAGCTAGGATCTGAGCAGTAGGTTTGCTCACTGCCCCTGGGATGCAATTGCTTCTAGGCTTTCCCACCAGGCAGAGAAAATATGTCTATCTATCTATCTATCTTTCCATCCATCTATATTCACACATAAACATTTATATCTATTTCTACATCTACCTCTATATATTAAGTAGCATGCATTCATAGTGACAACTCCAACTACAATTCAATACCACAGGGCTGATTCTGACCTTTGGCTTTTCCATATTTGTAACTCCTTTTTCTGATAGTGAGAAATCTGGTTCCCATTATTCTCAATTTACTTACTTGTTCATTCTTCCTGTACGTAATCAAACTACTGACCCAGCTATGCCCTGCCCACTTCAACAGCCCCAATAATCTCCTTGGCTCTACCAGTGTCACTGGCCTCGGCTGCTTCAAGGGAAAAGAAGTGAAAGGAATCAACGAATATTTTTTAACTAATGGAAGGGGGAAGAGGAAAAAACTTTTTTTAAAAAAGGGAATTTTTAAAAATCAACTCTGTCCTCTTAAAATATTACTCATCATTGAATGAGTTAGGTTTTCTTAGACTGGTCACTTGTCAGAGGTTCCTTTGGGGGAAGAAGACAAGGTAGAGTTTTAAGCTAGCAAGTTTTCATAGTGCAAGGGCTTTCTCTTCTTCTGTCACAGAGTCATGCTGCTTCCTGCAAATATAACTTTTCTTTATGATTCTTTTTATAGCCCCACCTCTTCTTAGGAGGAAAGATATGCCAACTCAATCTAGCTAGTCCTTGCACCAAAGATCATAAACTAGGAATATTACTTATTGATTTCAGGATGACCCCCATTTTCAGGAAGTATATTTTTGCTGGTGCTTTTTGAGATCTATTTTCTCTGGGCCCCTGCTCTTGAGACTTCTCTCCAGGGATTCTTGTTTCCCCTGTCTTCTTCGTGATCTCAATGAACGTCATCTGCTTTTGGTAGTTTACATATAAAATGGAGTATGGAAGTTAAATATGTTTCCAAGTTCTCCAAAAAAGGTTGGGGAACTTATAAAAGCTTCTTCCTGTAGCCTGTGAATAATTCCCACAAGGAGGGGGAAACACTTTATGCAGTGATGCAGTTGTCACATGTTGGGTTCCCCAAGAAGACTCTGACATGAGGTTTAACATAAGGATGTTTATTAGGTTGTGCCTTGGGATCAATAGCTGCAGCAAGAAGAAGAAGGAAACAAGAATGGGCAGAGACTCAACTGCAGCCTCAGCTGACTCCATGGGGCAGCTCTGGACTTGCTCGAGTGGGGCTAAGGTGACCAGATATTTATATCCCAGCATCAATCAGTTGTCAGTATAGGGCTCTAGAAGGGGCATGGTGACAGGCAAGCCAAGGCTTCCTGCAGGGCCTGACAGCTGAAGGCTAACTGAAGACCGCACTTCCCACAGCTGAGGCAAGTCTTTCCTTGAAAATGGATCTCCTCACAGTGTCCTGGTGGATGTATTCTGTCCTGGTGGATGGCACTCTTCTGGACACTAGTCTTCATCTGATTTCAAAGCTGTTCATGACAGCTTTGACAATGTAAAGCTTGTCATTTACATGACAATGTAAAGAATCACTGTCTTACTGGGAATATTTATTATGTCTATACCTTGACTGCTTTTATCTAGAAAACTTTGAGCTGAAGTAAATTTCTGAAACTACTTGCTAAAGATAAGTACTCTGTTTTTACAGTTGGCAAATTTCCTTTAGTTGTATGTGAGGATTATGAGTACTGAAAACCACCTATAACTTTATTACATTACTAAAAGTGAATATCCACCAAGTGTGGTTTGGTTACACAGGTATTTCTGAAACATTTGGAGGTTTTATTCAGAGGCTTTAAGCCATTTGTCCCAGTTCCTGAGAAAGTACTGCTTAGAACCAAGAGGGGGCAGCAGAGGGCTACCAGAGCAGTGCCCTAGAGGTAGAGGACACGGTGAGGATTCTGGCTTGGTCTTGGAGATACAGATAAATAGATTCATCTACTTACGCTAAATACAGAAGGTGATGTTTGTATACTGGGTGAATCACCAGTTTTTCACTGGTAGTACTTATGGGATTAAAAACTCTGAAAAGAGGAAAAGAAAGTAGAATCCAAGTTTTAGGGAAGCCATGAGCTTCTTTTGGATCTATGACCTAGGGTGATTTCTGGACTCTAAATCTGCATTACCATTGAGTACCTAGGAAACAATATGGGACCAAAGACAGGCTCAGTAATTTTTCCAGAATTATATTTTGTTTCCACTAATTCCTGGACCAGAATAAGGAATATCAGAGATATTATTCCAAACAAAAATTTCCCCCAAAGACCAGCTTTTTCTTTTATAAATCAAACTACCTTTTTATTCAGTTTCCACTTTATTATTTTCATTGCTCTAACATTTTATGTTTTATTTTCGTTAAAGTGCTTGTTCTTTTAAATTATTTTTCCCTATTAAATAATTAAGTATAAGAGGTTATGCATTTGCCTCCATATAACTTTGCCATGTCTTCTACATTTTAATAGAACGAGTTCTTATTTTTAAAAATGTTCTCAATATTCTTTACCGGTAGCTTTGGTTTTCTTTTAACCGAACAATTATTTAGGACATGTTTTTTCCATTCTCCACAATGATGAGCCTTTTTGTTTAAACTGTTGTCATTAAATTACAGCTCTGTTACTGATACATTGTAGTCAGAGAATATGGCTTTTACCATTTCTACCCAGGTTTAGTTGAGGTTTTGTGTCCTAGTAGTTGATTAGTTTTTGTTTCATGCATTCTTGAAAAGGATAATTTCCTATGATATCTGTCTATCTAAACTCAACGTCATTTATGAGGTTATCCAAACTTTCTGCATTAAAAAAAAAATCCTTTTGAGCTGTCAAAGTATGAGAAGTATTAAAATCCTCTATGGAAAGTTATGGGGGTGGTTCTCAATTCTTTCTAATAGATTTTATTATATATACACATGTATCTAATAAATGATGCTCTGTGTTTCAACACATAAATGTTCATTGTTCTATAACTTTGATATTGCTAGTTCCTCATAAATAGAACCTTCTGCCTGAGGTTCTACTTTGTCTTTTTCCATGAGATTGAGAGCTCCAAGGAGTTTTCTAAAATGTTTTTCTGCTTGATTAGTATACAAAATTCATAGGCTTGTCCTTTTTCTGAGCTTCAGGTTTATATTTTCTTTCCCTTGTCCTTCAGAATCTTTTCCTAGGTCTTAAATTTCCTTAATCATCTTTACATAAGGGGTGGTCTAGCTAGTCCAATATTTGCAGATTTGACTTTGACCTTCCTCTCTGTAGATTTAGGTATATATAATTCTCTTCTTGGGTCCATGGCCAAATTGAAGGTTGTTCCCACTAATCCTGTTGCAGTCATTTGTGTACTGTGGCACTGCTGGGAAGAAATGAGATCTTTCTCATCTTCACCACTTACCTTATTGCTTGCTTTAAGTTTTTAACTATTTTCTTAAATTGTCCTTAAGAGTCATGAGGTATTTCTATTTTTAGTTTTTTGTAAGGAACCCCCATACTGTTCTCCATAGTGGCTGTATCAATTTACATTCCCACCAACAGTGCAAGAGGGTTCTCTTTTCTCCACACCCTCTCCAGCATTTGTTGTTTGTAGATTTTCTGATGATGCTCATTCCAACTGGTGTGAGGTGATACCTCACTGTAGTTTTGATTTGCATTTCTCTACTAATTAGTGATGTTGAGCAGCTTTTCATGTGCTTCTTGGCCATCTGTATGTCTTCTTTGGAGAAATGTCTATTTAGGTCTTCTGTCCATTTTTTGATTGGGTTGTTTGTTTTTTTTTAAATAGAATTACCATATGACCCAGCAATCCCACTACTGGGCATATACCCAGAGGAAACCATAATTCAAAAAGACACATGCACCCCAATGTTCATTGCAGCACTATTTACAATAGCCAGGTCACGGAAGCAACCTAAATTTGTCCATCAACAGACGAATGGATAAAGAAGATGTATGTACATATATACAATGGAATATTACTCAGCCATAAAAAGGAACAAAATTGGGTAATTTGTAGAGACGTGGATGGATCTAGAGACTGTCATACAGACTGAAGTAAGTCAGAAAGAGAAAAACAAATATCATATATTAACGCATATATGTGGAACCTAGAAAAATGGTACAGATGAACTGGTTTGCAGGGCAGAAATAGAGACACAGATGTAGAGAACAAATGTATGGACACCAAGGGAGGAAAGTGGTGAGGGGGGAGGAGGTGGTGGGATGAATTGGGAGATTGGGATTGACATGTATACATTAATATGCATGAAATAGGTAACTAATAAGAACCTGCTGTATAAAAGATAAATAAAATTCAAAAAAAAGTCATGAGGTATATGCTTATGTTAATAGAGATGAAATTTAAAAAAATCTATTAGTAATTCAAAATCAATTACTAAATCCAATTTCATAGAGGCCTTGAGTTTTCTTTTCTTTCTTTCTTTTTTTTTTTCTTTTGGCTGCACAATACAGCTTGTAGGATCTTAGTTCTCTGACCAGGGATTGAACCCAGGCCACGGCAGTGAGAGTGCCGAGTCCTAACCACTAGACCGCCAGGAAATTCCCCCCTTGAGTTTTCTTGTTTGAGAATTTGGTTTAATAATTCACACTAAATCCAAGCACCAAAAATTCAGAAACCTTAAATGTAATGCTATAGGATTAAGAAAACATTCATGTATCTTAGGAATATTGATTAAGAAAAGCCTGCTTGCTATTTAGAACTTTGCTACCTTTGTGACCTTAATCAAGCCATAGAACTTCTCTGGACTTCTATTTACCCCGTTCCAAAAATAGGGAACAGGCTAGTGGTACCATATGGTACCTCCTTCCAGTAGGTATTTGGAAATATCTAGGTTTGTTTGTCACAGTAACTGAAGAGTGCTACAGGGCAGGGGCCAGAATGTTAGTTATCCTTTAATTCATGGGACGCTGTTGTACTATAGAGAATTGTTCTGACTGAAATGTCAATGACACATCCCTTGGGAAACATCAGCAGATGATCACTAAGCTTCTTTGATGTCTTTCGGTTCCTGTGGTCCCTGAACATGTGTTGAAAAGTAATGATCAAAATAAAAATTGCCTCTAGAAGAAATCTCATTTCTTTTTTCATATCAGAAAAATACTTAATATAGAAGATAATAATGTTAATATTTTAAGTTGTTTTTCAATGTCCTAAGCTTCTTGTATGACTGATTGATAATTGCTGGCAACATTTATTGAAAATACCTACATGAAAAGCTCATTATCCACACATTAAGTTTAAAAAAAAAAACTTAAGAAAATTTTAGAATAGATTTACCATAAAGATAGTACAGGAAGTTCACATATAACCTGCACCCAGTTTCCAAAGTTTTTTGAATACTTTCAGTGAGAGTACTGGTGGTGATAGTGGGTAAATGGGATGGAAGAATACAACTAAGAGAATAGGACTTAGCCTTGCACCACAGAAATAAGACTACACATAACCAATCCTTTCAACTATGCTTCTACAGATAAATCAGTTTTATGATGCGTTTATTGAGACAGAGGCCAGATTGGCCCATGGTAGGGAAAGCTCTTTCCTTAATAACCTTTTCAGTATTGAAGTCATTGGCTCCTCAACGAGATTAGGAATAATGGAAGAAAATTCTCAGCAGGCTTTGAGTTCCTAGGTAGCAGAGGCTATGTCATGTTCATTTTTTATATTCAGTATCTAGCACATACTAGGTGCTCAATAAATATTAATAAAACTAAATTGTAATGCTGAGGAAGAGAACAGAAGATTGTCCCACTATTTCAACCTTTTTCTATAGATAAATTTTCATTTGCAGTACATTTATACAGTTAGTACAGGAAATAATTTTCTTTGAGTCTTTTCACACATTGCTAGTTATAAACCTTTACACTGTGTAGCTGAGAGTTCACACAAAACATGCTGCCTGAGATTGTCTCTAGAATTGTTCCGATTGCTACAGAGAATAGAGAACTTACCTCTTGTTGCATGCATGGAATCCTAGTTTATTTCTATAAAATAAGTAGATATTGCATTCTCTTAGATGCAGGGAAATTCATTTTGCTATATGTGCCCAATGCATTTTCTTGGTATGCTAAATATGGTAATTTCCAGGTTTTTTGGAGATGAACTCTGCAGCTCATGAATTATGTAGATCCTGGTTTCTTTTCTCTCAAAGGTCACTCTTCAGTAATTTTTCATAACTAACTACATATCTACCTTGAAAGAGTCAGACAAGGGTAGTGAGTTTCTGAAATTTTCATGTAGCAATCCTTATAAAGATGTAAAAGTCACAGAGGAAGTAAAAATTATGCCTCACGAGAGGCTTATATATTACTTTTAAATTTATTCAAATGTTATCACTATTATGGATAGTTGGTATTTGATGTTAATAATTTATACAAATGTTTCTATTTCTTTTTTGGGCCTCTCACTGTTGTGGCCTCTCCCGTTGTGGAGCACAGGCTCCGGATGCACAGGCTCAGCGGCCATGGCTCATGGGCCCAGCCGCTCTGTGGCATGTGGGATCTTCCCGGACCAGGGCACGAACCCGCGTCCCCTGCATCGGCAGGCGGACTCTCAACCACTGCGCAACCAGGGAAGCCCCAAATGTTTCTATTTCTTAAAACCCAATTCCAAGTGGCTTGAGGAAATAAAGAAATGTACTTTGTATTTCAGAGTGACTGAATCCAGGGATTTAAATAAGCTCTTCAGGATTTTCTTTTTCCTTCACTTATCTCTTTTCTTTTATTCTTGTAGCTTAATTCTATTCTACTACCACAAGCTTCCTTCATGAAGGATACATGTCATTCCATTTAGTACCCCAAAAGAGAGGACTTGTTTATTTAGGGGTATTACAGGGCAGACTGAATACCTAGCTTTAGTTCTGCCCATTCCTCTGCTACTTCCTGTGGCCAGTGCAGTGGACAATCATGGCTGTCAGGCCTGGGTCACGTAACCATCTCTTGGTTCATGAAGCTGTTCCAGGCTAGGGTCAAGGAAGGACAATCACCCAAAGGAAGTGAGGACTCCACTACCAAACAAATTTAGGAGAGACAAAAAGATTATGGGAAGATCAAAAAACAAAACGAAACAAAACTCAAAGAGATTTCTATTATATTTAGCCAAACATATGCAACTACATTATATCAATAGTTTCTGGTAATGATAATGAGTTGATTCCAACGTCTTTAATGGCAGTTCCCAAAATATTTTCTAGAAGTTAAAACAGACAACTATCCACATTCTTTGGAAAGATGCTAACAAAGGATATATTCATAAACGGTTTTTTCAATTCCCGATTCAGTGGGCTGGGCATACATTTATTACATTTGGTGGTAGACTGCAGTAATGAGTAATGAGTCTTCTTTCTGAGGTCAATGGTTGTCAAGTCTTTTGATCTTCATGATTATGGTTTTAATAACCTTTAATAATCTGGGTTCTTCCTTATTTTAGAATCTTTACCATCAATTAAATGCATTTTCCTTTTGATAAAATAATTCATTTTAGTATAAAGTTCACGTTGTTTTAGGGAGTATGGGCCTTGACAACCTGGAATAAATATGAACTTAATGAAGCACCGCTTTTTTTACTATATAGTTCAAGTAGCATCCATGCCATTAAGGTATCAGTGTCCAGCCACTGAGTGCAGGGGCTCAAATAGCATTACCCTTCATTTAAGATTCCTTGAAAGCTGATGCCAGTCTCTCTTAATGCACTTTTTTGTCTAATTTTAGCATGTTTGTTAGAGACACCTGGGTGCTCAGAGACAGTTACTTCCCATAGCTTGAAAAATGATTTAGCACATTTTCACAGGCTGTGCTACATTTTCTGGCTTGAAATTATCATTAAAATTTTTTTTGACCAGTTATATAACATCTTTCATATTTCTCTCGTATTTTGGTATAGCCATAATTGTATATTTTATTCACTGAAGGACAAACATTTTACAGCACATTAGTGAATAAAATGTCTTGGTTTAAAAATATATAAAGATTTGCATTGCAGACACTTTTCAGGACATATCCTAACCTCTTTAAAATTGTGGTGGTATCTTAACATACCAGCATCTCAAGATTATATTTTTAGTTCAAGTAATACAAAACACATTTTTTGTGTGCATTTTTGAGATATAAGGAAGCATTAATGCCTTAGAATAACCAGATTAGGGTCTTCTAGAAATATTCCTTTTTTGGGGATCTGTGACTTCCCTGTCCTCTTATGTTTCTCCTACCACTTTTCTTAGTGGAGTTCTCTTTTTCTGCTCATTCTTTAAATGTTCTCAGGTTTCTTTCTTTGTCCTCTTCTCACTCTGTATCATAGATCATATATCAAACCAGTGACCCCATAGACCAAATCTGCCTACAGATAGTGAATAACAATAATAATGCTGATAGTGATAATGAAAATAATAATAATTTGGCCCTTGCAAAATTTTGAAATAATTATATTAAATATTTTAAAATTGGGGACTACCCATTAAATATGTTTTCAGCTTTTCCTGAAAACACTGGACCATTTGGACAACCTAAGCTAGTATTTCTACCTGGCAATAGTTAGCTAGAGCTGCCCATTTGGATAGGATATGTACTGTAATCTCTTCCACTTACTACTCTCTTTGCTATCCTTCACACATTGACCTTAAGCCTCAGTTATTGCTTACCTCAGTTATTGATTTTCTTATAATAGAGAAGTATTTCTTGATATCCATGTTTCTATAAAAAATTGAAAAGTGAAAGACCAAGAGAGCTTTGTTTTTAAGGAAAATTGGAAGAATGCAAATATTAATGTGCAAATGGCAAGTTTATCCTCTTGTCCCTGAAAGATTTCATTTACTTCCATAAGATTTCAGCTACCATTTTCAATTAATGTTTCTAAATATATCTCTCCCATTCAGTTATTTTCCCTCACCTTCTGACCCATATATCCAACTGCTTGCTCAGCATCTGTGCTTGGGTGTCTCATAGACATTTCAAGCATCACATGTCTGATGTGAATCATCAACTTATTCATCAGACTTGTTCTTCCACCTGTGATCTCCCTTGTGGCAGCTTGTATTATTGTTTCTAATTATTCATTCTCTTCCTCCCTGTAACTGGATTGTATATCTCAGCCACTGCCCTGTGCTGACAGTGTTTTCCTTGGGAGGAGCATACTTTCCCACACCACAGACACCGAGCTCTGCCATGGGCATATTTTGGCCAAGGAAATGTGAGCAGAAGTCACAGTACACTCACCAGAGCAGAAACTTTTATATAAACCAGAGCTGGTTTCACCAGCTCTCTTACTCTCTACATTGAGAAGATCAAACCACAGATGAGTGTTCTCCTTCTACCTGGGTCCTGGAGTGCAAGTACGGAACAACTGAATAAAAGACTTTTAAAAATGTATAACTGTAGGGAAGGCCTTAAAGTCCAGAAACAATAAGAAATTATGAGTCTCTCTCCCGGTCAGTGCTGAAGTCAGCATTTGCACTGAGGGCATCTGTTGATCCCTGGCAATTTAAAGTTTTATTTTAATGGGTAGATTGTCAGGGTCAGGAACACTTGGGCTCCTATGCAACGTGAGAGATTGGAGCAAGACACAGAGGCAAATCCAGGAATTCCAAAGGGAACACGTTAAGGGGGTGAACTATCTTAGCCAGGAGATGGTGATTATTAAGAGGCTTACCTTTCTTGGCCTTTGTGCTGGATAAAAGGGAAAAAAGAAAATTCTTTCCTTGAGAATTCTCAACAAGCCTTCTTTCTGGTTTGGAGCCAGAATTCCTATGCCCCATATGCCTGGGAAAAACAGAAGCCACAAATTTATGTGAAAATGGTCCTGGGCTGGTATACAAAAGTTCTTGGCATTTCAGCAGACTCAAATGTCCTATAGTAGAAAGTGTAAATCTCAAAGAGCACAAACATAACTGCTTGGGGCTGGGGAGCAAACCTGTGCCTGTCTTTCTGGAGGATATAGTATAAATATAGAGCTTTTTTTTTTCCAGTCATTTGTTCTTCACATCATCCAGGCAATTCTATTCATCCTCACCTTCAGGCTTCAGATCGGCCTCTCTGGGGACTGCTTTTGATTTAACATGATCCCACAGGAGATCTCAGGATGAATCAGAGTTGGCTTTCAGTTCCCTCTCCCTCTTGCACATCCATCTTTCGTAATTCTGATCACTGATGCTCAATCACTCGGCCAAGTTCTTGCCTTCAACTTCCAACTCTCTTTGTGCCTTCTGCTAAGATCAACTCTTGGATGATGAATAAGTTCTCTTTTTCCTTTTTAATATTTAATAGGTAACTGTTCCTGTAAGCTTTGCCTGAATTCCCAATTCTGATTACTCTGCTGCAGACCTCAGGCTTGGCCTCCTTCACGTTGGTACGCTGCATCCAGTTTTCCTGTGTCCCGGACCCCTCTATTAGTGGGGAGGCCAGAGGCTAGTCCAGCTGCTGTGTGTCCTATTTTGCAGCTATACCACTGTTCATTCAGACTTAGCTTGTAGCAAGAGCCAGGCTGATGGAAACTGAGGGGATATGGAAAATTTAGAATCAAATAGGACAGGACAAGATCAGAAAGCAGAAGAGGTTCCACCAAATGAGGCAATACTGAAACAAGTATTGAGAATGGGAGTATCCAAGGAATGAAGTTAGGGAGAAGAGACAGGGAACAGTGGAAAGGTGAGCGATCCCTGTTGAATATTGGAGCAGGGGAGATTCTTTCCTGGTCTGTCCTTTAAGTTCCTTCAGGGACATTTGGAAGATATGCCGTTTAGATCTGGGGTGAGCAGACAGCTGATTCTAATTTCCATTCTAGCTTACTCTGTGCTGATAACCTTACTCCCACCCATGGGCCAGAAAGATAGAGGTACCCTGGTCACATAAGGATCATCTGAATGTTTATTTAGTGGATTCTGTCTTAGAATCTCAGAAGTTTTAGAGATAGAAAGGTTTTTAGGAATATTCTAATAACTCAAGGATTTTGCTTTTTGTTTTCAGGGGTGACTTTTTATTGATACATACAATAATGGTTGTCCTTTTAAAAAATTATTATTTATTTATTTACTTTTGGCTGCGTTGGGTCTTAGTTGCTGCGTGTGGACTTTCTCTAGTTGTGGTGAGCGGGGGCTACTCTTCGCTGCGGTGCACGGGCTTGTCATTGCAGTGGCTTCTCTTGTTGCAGAGCACGAACCCTAGAGCTCACAGTCTTCATTAGTTGTGGCGCACAGGCTTTGTTGCTCTGCGGCATGTGGGATCTTCCCGGACCAGAGATCGAATCCATGTCCCTTGCATTGGCAGGCAGATTCTTAACCACTGCGTCCCCAGGGAATAACCAGTCATTATTGATACAAGTGTACAACTCTTGGATTTTTATCAAGTGTACCCATCCTAACAACCACCTAAATCAAGTTATAGATTTCCAGTACCCATGAAACTTCCCTCATGCTCAGTACCAGACATTATTCAACTCCCAAAGTAACCATTATTTTGACTTCCATTAAAGAATTTTTAAAATGTTTTTCTTTCTAGCACCTCTAGGAAATGTCTAAATAGTAGACAAATATTCACTAAGCACTTATTATGCACTAAAAAATGTGAAAATTGTCTCCCAGATAATCAGTGTCTGATCTTTTCTCTTGCACAAAAAGATGGTCTAGGGCTCTAGCCTGGAAGGGAGTTTTGAGATCTGGGCCTGGATGTTGGAATGGAGCCTGCCAGAAAAGGCAGTGTCCATGACAGAACTTGGGTGGGGATTTCCATCCCTCTCCCAATAAAAAATTTTAAAATTATCTGAATAGATCAGTAGCTTCAAAAGGATCAAGCAGAGAGCTGAATATATAACACTGAGAGCTGAATATATAATATATCACAGAGCAGAGGCTGGCATCCAGGACAGCAGGGGGTTATTGGGGTTAAGATGTGTGGCTAAGAGGTAGAGCCTGGAGAGACTGCCCTGGGAGCCCATGTATAGAGTCAAGGGGTTTCATCTATGGGTGATGAAGGCCCAAGAACAGGGTTCTTCTCTTAAAGGTTAATTTCTCGGGCTTCCCTGGTGGTGCAGTGGTTGAGAGTCCGCCTGCCGATGTAGGGGACACGGGTTCGTGCCCCGGTCCGCGAAGATCCCACATGCCGCGGAGCGGCTGGGCCCGTGAGCCATGGCCGCTGAGCCTGCGCGTCCGGAGCCTGTGCTCCGCAATGGGAGAGGCCGCAACAGTGAGAGGCCCGCGTACCGCAAAAAAAAAAAAAAAAAAAAAAAAAAGGTTAATTTCTCTTTAATGGAAGCCTCCCAATTAACAGTATAAATATGGGGTGACTTGGTGAGCTGAGGCAGTGCAGGTCTTTAGCTGCCAAAAACTGTGAACAGCTTCCTCTTCTGGAGGTCAGTTTTTTGGGTGGTAAAGGTAGAAAAGCAGGGGAACAAAACTGCCAGTAATATCTGATGTACCCCAGTACCTCACACTTCAGAGCTGTGGGTAACACAAAGTTCCCTTGGATACAATACATCCTAAAACCTATACCCTGAGATGTGTCTTATCACTGGATCGCTGGCCACACTTCTATCCTCAGAAGGATGCACAACTTTTCAAAAACACTGAGGGTGTTTACAATAACCTTCCTGCCTCATAGCAAAAGAATTATGAATAACTTTATGTTTTAAAACGCTCTAAATGAAATATTAGGTAGCTATTTCACTGTTTACTACAGTTTGAAAATAGCATGGAAACTGTTTGTGTTATCATGTCTAACTTTACAAACAAATTATGCAGACACCAGGCTTATAACTATATTAAAATGGCCACAAATAGGAAAAAAGTAAAGGGGGGGTAGTATTTTAAAATATAATTTCTGGTGTTTTTAGATGAACAAGCAGTGATTCATTTGTTGTTGTTGTTTTTACCTTTACTGTGTTCTCCAAGTATTCTTTAATGGACAGATGTATTTTTTTAAAGTGCCAGTAGAATAATGTATTAAGTGCTAAATATATGCAAAATCAGAACTTAGGTACAGTAGGAATAAAAAGATGAATAAGAGAAGGGGTCTTTCTTAAAGAGTTGTATTGTAGCAGGGGAGATAAGACTTACACACAAACACAATACATAGTAGGACATAGCAAATGTATCAGGAGGGCTCAGAATAAGTGCTGTACAAATGCAGGGAAAGACAGGACTATGACTACTGTCTTGAGTCATTTTTTATTTACTTTTGATGCATGCAGGTTGGCTTTAGATCAGTGAATAACAAAGCTAAATCCATAAAATAGATCTCTGTGTACCATTAGAATATTTTATTTACCATTCATACGCTAGAACCTTGCTGCTAGTAGTTTATTGAATCTTTTTCTCCCAGATTTGGAAATGTGTTCTAAAGGAAGAATAAAGGTAATTTAATTTCAGCAGACCTGTTTTGACATACTCTAATTAATTGGAAACACACCTGGGAATTACAGTAGCTTAAAGACAACTCTCAACTCATTTTCTGGTCTAAAAATAAATTCACAGTGAGTTTTAAATATGAAAATAACCTTTTATGAGGTTTTTATGGTGAGGACTTTAAAAGCTTCTATAATTTACACAATGGTTTATAGATGTTCAAAGGCTGAACTCTTGACTTCCCGAGTAGCTCTGAAGCATTAAAAAAAGAAATCTCTTAGCAAATGTAAAATCTCATCCTACTCTTTTCAGAATGGTCATCTAACAATAAGATGGAAAACCATACATAGAGAACAATAGGACGAAAGGACATCAAATATTGGTAGTATCTGTCATTTCAATTTAGAATACAGTATTGTGATAGTTACACAGGTCACATGGAGATGCTATTCAAAGTATTTCAATAATAGGATGGCAGAATGAATACAAAATACAGTTAAGCGTTTTATTTTATTATTCACTTTTTATGCTTTATTTTAGGTTATAAAGAGAGATAAATGGCAGGTGCATATGGAGGAAAACGGAGTTAAGTAACTAGAGTTTAAATTAAATTATTCAGAATAAATATATTAAAAGTATAATGAACAATATTAGCATTTTGGGAATTACAAAAGAAGAGGACAATTAAGCATATTTTGATGGTGCTTTGAATTCATTCATATGGAAATTTTAAGAAGTTTACTTAAAGAGAAAGAAGAAATACTTTCTTTGGTAGCTACATATATCTGTATAGATAAATAGTTAATATCAAACTTTTAAAGGAATGTTTTGCAGGACAAAGACTTCTTCTTTTGCAAAGACCTCTCCATGTTCTAGCACACAGGTCCATTTCAATAGTATTGTGAGGTTCTGGTAACAGTGACTTTTCAACTCTACTGACTACAACCTCTAGAAAGAAATACACTGTAAAATCACAGTATTTGAAGCAAGCCAAGAAAATAATCTAGTTCATTCCCTCCCTTTGAGTCTGACTCATGTCAGCTATTGGCACAGATGTGAAGCTTTTCTATTCTTAACACTACTATGATTCAGCTCATCTGTAAAATGAGGCTAATAAGATCTGCCTCATTAGAGCTAGGATTAAACCAAAGGATGAAGGTAAAAGACTGAGTATGAGCATCTAATACGTAGGAGGTGGTAAAAAAAAAAAGTAGCACCTATTACTTCTATTATTATTAATGAACTAATACGGTAACCTCTTTTAAACTGTGAAAACATTTATTTTTCAAGAAACATTTTCTCTTATACGTCGTTTAGACAATTGAATTCCCCATGCTACAATTCATACTCTACATCTAGGACTTAATGGCAATGTCCTCCCCTTTATTTGTTTCATGTTTCTCTCGTCACCCTTCTGTCATCTTCCAATTGTATGAGCTCCTTCAGGGTAGGAACCCTGTCTTATTCCAGTTTTATCCCCAGTGCAGAGCATTGAGCCAGGCACAGAGTGAATTCTTAACACATATTTGTTCAATGAGTGTGAACATGCAAATATTTTAAACTAATATCCTTTTATTCCTTTTTACATTTTTTTTGAAAAAGTAATATATACACATAGTTTATAAATGGAACATATATAACAAAATACATTTCTGTCAATCTCTCCTGCAATTTTTTAATTCCTTCAGAGATTCCTTCTTCATACATGTTCATATCTCTCAATAATATGCCTATACTCCTATATTTTGATTATTCAATTTTAAATATTATCAATTGACTTTCTAATATGGTGGTTGAGCATTTAGCTCCCTGAAACTTTCATCTCCTCTGGTTCCCTCCCCATTTCCCACAATACAGTTACATTAAAAGTTTTGTCTAGATTTAATTAATTGCTTACATTATTATGACTATGTAAATAATATTTATAGCTGAGCATTTTAGGAATTCACTAAAATTACACTTCCTTTTAAACTTTCATTTTTCTTGACATTGATAATAGCCTTGCTTTATTCATTAGATTGGTTTTATTTAAATCTTTTGCTAATTTTTCACAATAGCCTTTCAGTACCATTATCCCCAAGATCATTCTTCTCAGGTAATCTATCAGTTCCAATTATTTTGTTATGGAGTCATCCATCTGGAGAAGTCCATTCATTCTCTACTTGAACTGACTGCTCTTTAGGGATACTTCAAAGCACTTGTCTAGGAACTTTCCCTGTCATGCTGAGAATTCCCTTGTTTTTCTTCTAATTTGGGTATCCTGCTTTCTTGATTCCCTCTTTTCGTCTTTCTTGCTTACTCTCTTGTTTTATTGGAGTACATCCTCTAATTATTTCCTGAGAAAAGGTGCATGGGAAATACAATATTTGAGAATTTGTGCGTCTGAAAATATCTTTATTTTACCATAACACCGGTAAGTGGTCATTGATTCCTACATTGAAAGATTCTTTTCTTTATATAATAATATTGAAAATGCTGTTCCACTCTCCTCTAGAGAAAAGTGTTGCTGTTGAGATATCTCATTTGGTTCCTTATTTTTGCATGGCATACTTATTGTCTTTTTTTTTTTTCTAACTTGAAGCTTATCTCTATTTACCTGAAATTTCACTTAGTTAGGCCTATTTTTCATCTTTTTTTTTGCTGTCACTTAGTGAGTCCTTTTAATCTGGAAACTCATGTCTATGAAATTTTCTTAAATTATTTTAATGATGGTTCCCTGGCTTTTATGATGATTGCCTGTTTCATCTGATTTCTCTTTTGGAAACTTCTGTGATTCAAATATTGTACCTCCTGAGCCATCTTCTTCTTTTTTTTTTTCCTACACATATTCTTTTTTTTAACATCTTTATTGGAGTATAATTGCTTTACAATAGTGTGTTAGTTTCTGCTTTATAACAAAGCGAATCAGTTATACATATACATATGTCCCCATATCTCTTCCCTCTTGCATCTCCCTCCCTCCCACCCTGCCTATCCCACCCCTCTAGGTGGTCACAAACCACCGAGCTGATCTCCCTGTGCTATGCGGCTGCTTCCCACTAGCTATCTATTTTACGTTTGGTAGTGTGTATATGTCCATGCCACTCTCTCACTTTGTCCCAGCTTACCCTTTTCTTATCTTTTCTCTTATTTCCCATCTCTTTGTCTTTGTACTCTAGTATCTGGATGGTTTCCTTGACATTATCTTTCATCACTACTATTGAATTTTTCATCTCTGCCATCATGTTTTTTATCATGTTCTTTTTTTTCCACCAAATGTTCCTTTATACTGCAAGAAAGTCTTGCAATTTTTTTTCCTGTTTCTTTGAGAATAATTGAACTTTCTTCTCCTTTCTAAGGTCTTTATTTCAATTATTATTTTGGTCTCTATCTTTCATGTTAGAGGCTTCTTCAGACATCTCATTAACCTTGCCTTCTCATTTTAAGGGTGGGAACTAAAAGGTTGTCAACATTGAGCCAGGAAACGAGGAAGGAAGAGCACAGGGGGCTCAACATTCAGTAGGTCTGTATTCACCACATTCGCCTGATTTTCACACTGTTCCTGGCACATCCCAGTCCAAAGACCTTCTATTTTGTCTTCAAAGAATAAAACTCCAGTCTTTCTGCTGGGTCGAAGGAGGGCAGTCACCCCGCCGCAGAGTGTGATGGAAGGAATCTATGGATCAAAGTACTTAAACAACATTCCACCATTTGTTTATTTTCGGCATCTGCTTTCTCTGCCAGTTCTAAGTCTTTTGTGAATTCTTGATGTAAATCATGTTGGCTCTATGCTGTCTCTACTGCTGCCTCTCAGCTCGGAATTCACCCTTTTTACCTGCTCTGTGAACACGGAGCAGGCTGATGGAATATTGTGATTAGCAGGTAACAGAATAAGCTTTGTCACTAGAGGTTGCTGGAGAGACACTGCAGGAGGACAGGCTTTTCTTCCCGGTTCCAGCGTGTTCCTCTTGTCTGGCGCCTGCAGCCTGGAAATGCATCGCTCTGGAGCATTAGGCTCCTCCAGTACAGGCAGCTTCCCCAGTGCCCCGCTAGGCAGTTCACGCTGGGCAGCAGAATGCAGCAGCCAGCAGATTCCTCAGTACCTCTACCCTTAGGCATTTTTATAAGGAGTGCCTCCAGCTGAGTCATCTGCCCTTGAATAGTTTTTGCTGGCACCCTGGAGGGTGAATTTCCGGTAAGTTCCACCAGGGCAGCATCACAGCATCCTCTACATCCAGTGAGCCACTTCTGCGCCCTCTCCAACAAGGTCGGGATCGCAGCCTTGGGGGTGGAAGCAGGTTGGTCTTCAGGCTCTATCTACCCGAGAGGGAGTGGCTGCTCCTTGTATCTGGGATTCCTATATTCTTTAGACTTGTTTTTACTTCTTACTAGCTAATCCCCGGGCACTCCAATCCCATGTTATAGTTAGCGATTCTTTATGTTAAACCATCCCTGTTCAAATTACTGTGATTCGGGGCTGACTGCTATAGTCACTTTGAGCCTGTCCTTCAAGCCCATGAGAGGTTGAGTGTCCCCAACAGGATAATAGGATGTCATAGGATGGTGTGCAGTGTTCTTTGCCATCAGCCCCTGATCACCTAATCATTTATCCCCTGGCTATCCTGACTGCCCTGTGCTCTGCTCCACATCTCTAAACACTTTTATAAAAAGTGCTGAGTTATTTTTATTTTGCAGGATTCACAAGGAAAATTGATACGCCTGGGCAATAAATGGGTACAGTTCCCTCACTCTAGAAATACCTTAACTCAGAGTGTCATCATCTCTCAAAATTGTTCAATGCAACTCTTTCTTTTCTTTCTTTCTTTTTCTTTCTTTCTTTCTTTCTTTCCTTTCTTTCTTTTCTTTCTCTTTCTTTCTTTCTTTCTTTCTTTCTTCCTTCCTTCCTTCCTCCCTTCCTTCCTTCTTTCCTTCTTTCTTTCTTTCCTTCTTCTTTCCTCCTTTCTTTCTTTCCTTCTTTCTTTCTTTTATTGGGGTATAGTTGTTTTACAACGTTGTGTCAGTTTCTACCGTACAGTGGAGTTCCCTGTGCTATACAGCAGGTTCTCATTAGTTATTTATTTTATACATATTAGTGTATGTATGTCAATCTCAATCTCCCAATCCCACCCCTCTTTCCCCCCGGTGTCCATATGTTTGTTCTCTACATCTGTGTCTCTATTTCTGCCTCAATGCAACTATTTCTAAAAAGGCTTCCTTGACTCTTTCTCTCTCTTGAAATTAGTTGCTTCTTTACCTCTTGCTCCCTTAGGGCACAAGCTGTTCACAAGTCTCTCTCCCTGAGTTTACAGTGAAAGCTTTCTCTTTCTTTCTGTCACCAGCGTAGCATGTTGCCCTTTTGCACATATTAAGAACTCAATAACCTTTATGAAATAAATGAATGTGTTTAATTTTTAAGGAATCTAATTTACAGTTTCTTCCATAGAGAACTGAACTATGAATATAAAGCAAAATTAAGGTGAGATTTCAGGAGGGGGAAAAAATATTAAATGGTAGGATGATTCTCCCTTGACGTGTAGCCCTAGTTCCTCTGCTGTCTCCACAATTACAGCTGCACCACCCTGCCATTTCGAAGCAGCTGTCAGACCAGCTTGAACCTGGAGCTCTTCACAACTCACGAGTTTGGATCAAAGTGACACAGGTGCTTCTAATTTAGTTGGAGCAAAGTGACACTTCTAATTTAGGTGAAACAAATTGTCAGTGTATTCTCATATTCTGGTCGACATTTGCATTTATAGGACAACAGGTATAACTGAGAATCTGTAGTTCTCAAAAAAAATTTAGAAATTAGCTTTTCATAGCTCCCTTAAATTTACCAAGTTAAAATTATGTACTACTGAATTGGGATTTACTTGGGCTGGAATTTGACCTAGACATGAGGACTCCTAAACTAGATGACTATGACTGTAAACTACTAGTGTTTTTTTTGTTTTGACGAAATAAGACATTAGCCTACAATAATGACAGAAAAAGTTAACTCCAACTACGAAGCAAAAATTCCTGAATTTTCTGGGTACTATCTCAATGATCTTCTTTGAATTAAGGTATTTAAATATATGTTAATTAGGTTTCTAGTTTGTCAGACACTGTGCAGGTTGGTAAAGGTATAATGTTAAATAAATCTTAAGAGTACACAGGTTGTCCCTAGAATGCCTCACTAAAGGTACTGACATATTTATTAGGCACAAAATGTCTGCATAACGTTTGTATTTGACTAGTGTTTGTACTCACTTAAAAAACTGACATTTTCAAGAAATCTGTAACATGGGCAAGAATTATTATCTTCATTTTACAGTGGAAAGATAACTGAGCAGTGGAGGGCTTATCTATCAAAGGTCACACAGTCAGGATGTTGGAAAACAAGGACTTTAATCATGGGCTCTGTCCACTATTCTGGCTGGCATAACTGCATAACTTTGACACAGTAAACTGTAAAAAGAAGAACAGCATTTTAATTAACTGCTCAGTTCTTTCTCTTTCTTATACAGAGATTCATGCACAAATGTGCCACCAAAAAAGAAAAAAATCAGCTAATTAAACACCATATATCATAAACCACCAAATACCATACTTTTCTAAGTGACCTCTAAACAAACCAATTCAAGGGAATATTCTGTTAGTGACTTTAGGTAATTGCTTACACAGCTGTTTTGGAAAAATAAATTCCTCCTTAAAGATTTTAAATAGCATCATCAGCAAACTGCAGGTGAATAGATGGGGCGGTACCGTGGAAGGTCCAGGCAAATCAAAAGGTAATAAATTCATCCATTCATCTACTGAACAAATGTTTATTATGCTTCTTTTTGTTCTATTCACCAAGATAGGCATACAGAGATAGAAAAACAACAATCTCTTGTGGTCAGCACTCTAACAATTATAAGCCAAATGCTGTGCGGAACCCAGAGGTGAGACTGATCAACTTGTTTGGGGAAATCAGGGAAATCGGAGAAGAAATGATATTTGAGTTGAGTCTTGAGGATGAACTGAGCAATCCAGGAGATGAAGAGGAGGGAGGTCTTTCCCAGGAGAGGGATCATTTATGCAAAGACTGGAAGCTGTAAAAACATACAATGTATTCTAGGAAAGGTGAGGAATCCAGTATAGCTTGAGAATAGGCTGCATGGGTGGCTGGAAGGATAGTTGAGGGTTGCATCTGAAGCAGCCTTTAGGCTATAAATTGTTTGCTTTTTATCTTGTAGGCAGGAGGGAGGCATTGAAAACGGATAGATTTTGGCAGGCACGATTGATAAAACCCAGTATTTAGGTTGAAAGTATCAATAGAAGAGATACCAAGTGCTAAAAGCAAGGAAGAAATATAAAGAAGAAAAAGGACCTGCAGAACTAGTTCTGAATGTGGCATTCTCTCTTTGATGGGAGAGGAGGTGTAATTTCATTTCCTAATTTTGTGCTTTTCTATCCTGAAGGCCCTCTTTTCCTTTCAAATTGCCATTAGGACTTTAGCCTCTGATTCCATTTCTTATCTTAGTGTTCTGCTTTCTTTCAGAACATTACTTATGGCTGGCTTGAAGATTCTGTTCGCTATCATTTAACTCTTCCTTATAAGTGATGATATTAGGAGGATAGTCTCACCATAACATGCAAGAAAAAAATCACCACCTCAGAAATATACAGACGTGCATAATACAGAAATACCACACAAAGCTTCAGAGGCTTGCCCCCTTGGTGCAACTTCTAGACGTCGTGTAGTCTGGAGCATGTTGACACATCCCTGTGAACATGAAGGACAAGTTGCTGCAACTGCCTCATCTAACACTAAGAAAGAGTCAAACACCTTGTGGGCCTCTTTGGATTTTGGGAGACAATATCTATCCATTTGAACTACTTATTCCAACCTATTTACCAAAGGCTGCCTTGAGTAGGACCAGAGGAAGAGAAGGCTCTTTATCAGGTCCAGGCTGCCATACAAGCTGCTCCACAACTTGGGCCGTATGAATGAGCAGATCTGATGGTTCTTGAAGTGTCAGAGGTAGATAGGGATGCTGTATGAAAGCTTCGGTGGGTCCCTACAAGTGAGTCATAGCACAGAGCTTTAACAATTTTGGGATAAAGCCTTGCCTTCTCTGTAGAAAACTCTCCTCCTTCTGAAAAGCAGCTTCTTACTTGTTACTGGCAAGCCATAGAAAGCGTGATCATGGACCAGTAAGTTACTAAATCACTTGAGCTACCTATCATGAACCAAGTGTTGACAAGAAGACAAGACATTGGGCCAGTACAGCAGTGCTTCATTATCACACGAATGGAGTCATATAAGATCAGGATCAAGCAGGTCTTGAAGGCACAAGTTAGCACAGAGCCAGGGTCGCAGATGCTCATGGCCCATATTTCTTCCTAAGTTCCTTCCTCCATCTCAGTTTGTACCTATGGTCTCATGGGGAGCTTCCCATGACCAACTGACTACAGAAGAACAAAATTTGTGGTCTGGTTTACATGTGATTTTGCATAGTATGCTGGCATCACTCTAAAGTGGAAAACTGCAGGACTACAGCTTCACTCAGGGGTAGCCTTAAAGGACAGTGGTGGTGAAGGAAATCCTTCCAATGGGTGGAAGTCGGAGCAGTACACATGGTTGTTCATTTCTGCCTGAAAGAAGAGATGGTCAGAGGCATGCGTCTACCCTGATCCATATGCAATGCTTAGTGTTTGGATGAATAGTCAGAAACTTGGAAGGAACACAATCAGAAAATTGGTCACAAGACAGAATAGGGAAGAGATATGTGGATAGACCTCTCTGATGGTATAGAGTATGAAGATATTTGTGACTTATATTAATGCTCACCAAAAAGTGACATCAGCAAAGGAGGATTGTAATAATCATGTGAAAAGTTGCTATTTCTATGTATCCCTAGCTACTGCTGTCCTTGCCAAATGAACACAGAAAGCAAGGATGGAGGCTTTGCATTGGCTCAGTAACTCAGGCTGATCTAGCCATAGCCACTGCTGAATGTCCAACCTGCCAACAGACAAAATCAGAGACACCCTTATGTCCCCATTCCCCTGGTAATTTTCCCAGGGGAAAATTCCCCAGCCACCTGCTGGCAGGATGATTACATCAAACCACTTCCATCATGGTGCTTTATTTTCACTGGAATAGATACCTCTCTGGATATGGATTTGCTGTCCCTATCTGCAATGCTTCTGCCAAAACCACCATCCACGGACATACAGAATGCCTTATTCAACATCATGGAATTCCACACAGCATTACCTCCGACCAATGAACTTATTTTTGCAACAAATGAAATGTGGCAATGGGCTTAGAATTCACTGATCTTAGCATGCTACCTTATCACCTGAAGCAGCTGGCCTGATAGAACGGTGGAATGATCATGTGAAAACTCAGTTGTGGTGCCAGCTGGATAGGAACACCTTTGAGGGCCAAAGTGTGTTCTCCAGGATTACGTATACTATCTGAATCTGAGACCAAAATAGGGTACTGTTTCTCCCACAGCCAGCATTCAAAGGGTAGAAATAGAGGTATCTATCTATCAGCATTTTTGCTTCTTATTCTCTAGGAACCTACTGAAGCAGAAAAGGCAATTTAATGCCTTCAAATAACTGAGAAGCACATGTTGTATACATAGGCTGTGGGCATGGCTGATTTAGATGCTAACATGTTATCAAGTCTCTCTCTCTCCGCACCTCTCAGCTCTGCCTTCTTGGTTGGTTGTGTTCTCAGAAGCTTTCTAAGTGGTAGCAAAGATGAGCATTGGCAGTTCCAGGCTTATAGTCTTCCAACAACAATGCCGATGGAATAAGAATGCTCTTTTCCCAATGCTTTTTAGCAAAAATCTTCAGGCTAATTTGGTTGACCTACTTTGGGTCACATGCCCATTTCTTAAACAGTAATTGCAGATTCTGATTTTGAATTATCAAGTCAGAGCATACTCCTAGACCTGGAGCAGCCCATCTAAACCTTGTGCATTGAAAATGGAGGGGTCCATAAGAAAAAGGGGGGGGTCTGCTGCCAGGGATGCTTGATAGCTAAAACCAATGCATCTCTATTTTAATCACACTTTGTTGCCCAGTAAACACATACATTTTCTTTTAATTCATACATTCAACATTTCTTTTTATATACACATTGTTCCTATGTAACACATAAGGCAACTATTCAATATTTTATTTGCAACAAATACCACATTCAACTTCTGTCTAAAAACTACAAATGTTTGTTGTACAGTTACCATATTACCTCTGGATCTGGATCTTTGCTTTGTGCCTATCTTTCTGTCAGGCTCAGATGTAGCTTCTCATGATTCAACAGTCTATGACTAATGGTATATTTGTTTAACCATCTACAGCAAACATAATAGACAATGGTGGAGTAAATAAAGGACAAACTCAATAAAATTCTCATTTGGGAAAGAAAAGAGGGGAAAAATAAATAAGCAATGGTTCTACTCATCAGGGACTGCTAGTACTTACTGCCCTGGAAGGTCAGTGAGTCCCTAGGTCAGGAATCTGCAGAGAATTTCACTTGACAATTATTTTCTTGTGACTGCATTTGATCTCTTTTTTTGTTGCTGCCACATGTTAGCAATGCATTCCCTATTGGTAAAGTTTTAGTGGTGGAGGGAATGTTTAGGGATTAAGTACTACCATGCATATGCTTGCCAGGTTTGAGATTTCTCTAGAAGGAAAACTTCCTTAACACCTTGGTAGGCATCCAGTTAATTTGCATTTGGTCAATGCTCTAGACTAATAACTAGAACCCAAGATCATGTTGAGTCAAAGTCTCAAGAGAAATCTGAGTCTGTAGTTTCTGTTTCTTACCATTAGGCCTCAATGCTCTATTCATTTTCTAAATCTCAGCTTAAAGGTTTATCATGGTGTAGAACAATTGGTTAGGATTGGAAGTCACATCTAATCTTTCCTGTACCTCTAGGTGGCATGACAGGAAGAGTGCTTTCCACTGTCTTTTTTTTTTTTTTTTTTTTTTGTGGTACGCGGGCCTCTCACTGCTGTGGCCTCTCCCGTTGCGGGGCACAGGCTCCGGACACACAGGCCCAGTGGCCATGGCTCATAGGCCCAGCCACTCCGCGGCATGTGGGATCCTCCCGGACCGGGGCACGAACCCGTGTCCCCTGCATCGGCAGGCAGACCCTCAACCACTGCGCCACCAGGGAAGCCCTCCACTGTCTTTTAATTAAGATAATTAGATTGGAGTTTCTGTTACTTTCATCTAAAAATATCCTACCTAACACCTTTTGTAGTCAGGGAGTAGCTATTGAGGTTCTTAGGAAGGACCTGGAGAATCCTATTGCAGCTTCTTCTAGATCCTACTATGATTTGCAACATTGTTGTCAGCCTCCCTGGATTTCCTTGCACTAACTTTTTGTTGGGGTGGAGAATTCGCCTTTTATAATTTTCAAAGCACATGGCTATTGAATATCAGCTGTCTTGGATTGTCAGAAGCAGTCATAAAGCAAAGTGTTGTTTTCTTCTTTTTTTTGCTTTTAAACAGTCAAGCTTGACATATTGAGAACTTGTTACTATAGTTCAGCATCCTGACATTTTTCTACCAAGTTCCCTGAGGTTCTAGCCTCAGTAGACACATAACCTGAGTCCAAAGATATGACAGGTAACAGTTTAACCATCTGCTTTGCTACTGCATAGCACAGATGGACCACATTGTAGCTAATACTAGGGGAATATTTGCCACCCTGCAGCCCACCTTGACTCGGCCAACCAAAAAATTTAAAAATTTGTTATTAACAACAACTGACTTCCATATTAACCAGGATATTTTTAGGTGAAATGACAGCAACTCCTTCTAGTTATCTTAATTAAAAGAAAAAGGTATTAATTGGTTCACAAACATAAAAAGGCCAAGGACAGACCTTGGCTTGAAGCACCCAGATCTGAATATCCAAGTGCATTAACAATGTCATGAGAAATTTGTCTCTCTCCATTTCTAGCTCTGTTTTTTTCTGTCTTCCCTTCACTCTCAAATATGGCCATAGGCAACTAATCTTCTAGCAGTTGAGTACCCTCCAATGGAAGAAGCCATCTATTTTTCAAAATTTCCAGCAAAAGTCCTGAACTAACTTTGATAGGCCTAACTTTGGTCACATGCCCAGCCCTGTACCAGTCATTGTAAACTCTGACTAGTCAGGCTGGGATCTACCACCCACCCTTGAATATGAGGAGATGAAGAGGGTCTTGAAAACAAAAGAAGGTATTTAGTTATTGTAAAAGGGGTGCTGGGCAAGCAAGCACAGCAGACATGCACTACTGTCATAAAGAGCACTGTGCCAGGAGTCAGCATAAACATAGTCTAATCACAAGCTCCGTCGCTTTCTAACCATTTGACTCTTTCTGAGATTTAGTTTCCTCATCTGCAAAATAAGGACATTAATATTAATCTCAATTACTTCATAAGATTTTTGTGATGACAAGGTGAGATTTTATATAGAACCTCAGAAGTTATACATAGAAAGCAGATATAAATATTAAAATATTTTAGAAGATATTTAGAGTAAGGCTTATATTGCTTTAAAAACATGTTATTTTCCATATAAAACCAATATAACTGCATAAGCCCACTCCCCCAGCACAATCAAATATTATCATTTTGAAATATTTCATCTCACCGTTCTTTTTTTTCTAGTTTGCTTCTTCCCTCAAAAACATTTTCTCATACAGCTATGTAATCTTTGTAATTCTCAGCTGTCATGGCAAAATTTCATTCATCAGACATACAGAATTTTCCTAACCATTTTTATATCATTGAATGTTAAGATTATTTCTTATTTTTTACATTATAAATGACACTATGATGAATATACATATAATTATTTTTATGGAGTTGCCCTTAGTACCAACATTTCTAAGGCTCTTGGCATATAGATAGTCAAATTCCTTTCTAAAATAATTGTGGCAAATTACATTATTCCTGGAAATGTGTAGAAGTACAGATTTCACTATGCCCTCACTGGCTGTAGTAAAATTGTCTTCCCCAACTTCCTTGAAGAGGATCATTTTGGTATACTCCATGACACCAGTTGCTGGCATCTGTATCTATGTGCTTACACTCTTTCTGGGATACAAAAAGCCTTTCTGTCCAATTGTGTGTTGCATGTCTGAAATGCTGGGGAATTAACATACCTCAGGAGCATCCATCAAATAATGACTGATGGGAGCTGATGAATAAATACCTTTGAAGCTGTGTTTTACATCATTATCTGCAAGATTAAGCTTCAGTCACATACCCACCAATAGTAGCTGACTTCGTAACACAGTCCTTTTCTCCCCCCATTTAAATTGAGATATAATTGACATATTATGTAAGTTTAAGGTGTACAACATGATGATTTGATATATGTATATATTGCAAAATGATTACCACAATTAGATTGGTTAACACATCCATCACCTCATATAGTTACCATTTGTGTGTGTGTGTGTGTGTGTGTTGAGAATGTTTAAATCGACTCTCTTAGGAACTTTCAAGTATACAGTACAATATTGTTAACTATTGTCACCATGCTGCACATTAGATTCCCAGAATATATGCATCTTATAACTGGAAGTTTGTGCCCTTTAACCATCTTCACCCATTTCTCTCACCCTCCTGCTCCTGGCAACCACCAATCTACTCTGTTTCTATGAGTTCAGTTTTTTTAGATTCCACATATAAGTGAGATCATACAGTATTTGTCTGTCTCTGTCTGACTTAATTCATTTAGCATAATGCCCTCAAGCTTCATCCATATTGTTGCAAATGGCAGGGTTTTCTTCTTTTTCATGACTGAATAATATTCCATTGTGTGTATGTATGCATTTATCATCTATATCTAAAATCATATATTCTTTATCCATTCGTCCATTAGTGGACACTAAGATTGTTTCCATGTTACAGCTACTATAAATAATGCAGCAATGAACATGGAAGTGCAGATATCTCTTTGAGATAGTGATTTCATTTCCTTTGGACATATATCCAGAAGTGGGATTGCTGGATCATATGGTAGTTATAGTTTTAATTTCCTGAGGATTCTTCATACTGTCTTCCATAGTGTCTATGGAATAACACACACTTGATCTGCTATCTTCCCTTCCCTGTCTTGTTTCACTAATCCTCTGCTAAGGTTCCTTGTACTACACAGATACTTATACTTGAAGCCTCATCTCAGAGTTTGCTTTTGGGGGAACCCAAAATAAAACACCAAGATTAGTTGTCATCACTTCATATTTAAGTTGGCTAACTTAAAAGGAAATGAGTTAGCAATTATTTGTACCAACATAGATAAATCTTAAAACCTATTTTTAAATGAAAGGAGCAAACTTCAGAGAATTCATAAATAGAGTAGTATTTGTGAAGCAATAATATACACACAACAATTTTATGCATGCAAAGCAATGCCATACAGGCAAGAATTGCACACGTGCAAAGTGATATAAAATATGTCATAAAATATATGATAAAACCTGTTGAGAGTGATAAAGCCAAAGTCAGAACTGCACTAACCTCTAGAGAGAAGGAAGGGCAATTCTACTGAGAAGATAACATAGGAGGTTTCCGTTATATCAGTAACGTTTTATTTTTTTCTATTTATTTATTTTTGCGGTACGCGGGCCTCTCACTGTTGTGGCCTCTCCCATTGCGGAGCACAGGCTCCGCACGCGCAGGCTCAGTGGCCATGGCTCACGGGCCTCGCCGCTCTGTGGCATGTGGGATCTTCCCGGACCGGGGCACGAACCCGTGTCCCCTACATCGGCAGGCAGACTCTCAACCACTGTGCCACCAGGGAAGCCCACGTTTTATTTTTTAAGCCGCATTGTAGCTCCGTGTAGTTACATCATTCCATATGGTTTTTGTTCGTCTGAAATATGTTATTATAAAAATCATTGTCTAAACTATATAAAGTAAACCAAAATATCTGTAAAGAAAATTCACCTAATATTTGTAAAGAAATATTCATCTAATATTTTAATTAAAAAACCTTTATAAGTACAAAAGACAAATTAAAAAGTATGATAGAATTGACTCTTAAAATGTAAATTTTTGAGATGCTGTAATGGTGGATACATATCATTATACATTTGTCCAAATGCTTAGAATGTACAACACCTAGGGTGAACCCTAATATAAACTATGATCTTAGGATGATAATGCCATGTTACCGTAGGCTTATCAGTTGTAACAGATGTACCACTATGGTGGGGGACGCTGATAATGGGAGAGACTATTCATTTGTGGGGACAGAGGTAAATCAGAATCTGTACCTTCTTCTCAATTTTGCCGTGAACCTAAAACTGCCCTGAAAATAAAGCCTATTAAATTGTACAACATAAAAAGCAAACTTTTGTATGTCAAAACATTGAAACAAAATTGTCCAAACTAGGAAACTACCACAAATATGGAAAAGATGATAATATGATATTCTTAGTATGTAAAGGTCGCACAAATCAATAAGAAAAACACAAAGACCCTGATTGAAAAATGGCAAAAGATTATGAACTCACAATTCTCTAACAGGAGGTAAAAATGGCTACAAGACATAAAAAAACTAGTTAACCAGTTTTTACTTCATTAGTATTCAAATAAAAGCATAATAAATAAGAGTTAAAATTTTCATCTGTAAAAATAACAAAGATTGAAATGCTCACAGAATTTTAAAAAGTTGGTTCTTTGCCTCAGTAATTTGCCTTCTTGAACTTAATTTTGTAAACCAATCAGAGCTGTGGTTTTCCTGGTCAGAGAAAAGCTAGGGCATCAGACAAATTTTGGTTCAAATACCTTCTCTAATTTTTACTGGTTATGTGACTTAGGGTAAGTTACTTTTTTCTTCTCACTGAATCTATTTCCTTGACTGTAAAATGTGGATAATTGGGCTTCCCTGGTGGCGCAGTGGTTGAGAGTCCGCCTGCCGATGCAGGGGACACGGGTTCATGCCCCGGTCCGGGAAGATCCCACATGCCGCGGAGCGGCTGGGCCCGTGAGCCATGGCCGCTGAGCCTGCGCGTCCGGAGCCTGTGCTCCGCAACGGGAGAGGTCACAGCAGTGAGAGGCCCGCGTACCGCAAAAAAAATAAATAAATAAAATAAAATGTGGATAATTATATATATCTTATAGAAAATAATGAAGATTAAATTAAATAATGTAATTAACAAGTTGGTATAGGGTTGAATATTCACAGTTTTTTACCCGCTGGCCATTTTATTACAGCAATGTTCTTGTAGCAGTACATATAATCTTAAAAATTTAGACATTATCCAAATGGCTAATACATAGAGGGATAGGCAAAAATATTATGGTATTGTTTTCAAAGGGAAGAGTATGCGGCCATTAAAGATAATTTTCAAAAATGTTTACTCACAAAGAATATACTAAAAATACAATGCTAAATGAAAAAATAGGCCAGGATACAAAGCTGTAACAAATTATGATCCCATGTATTAAAACTTATGCAGAAAATGCATCCCAAATTAACATTGGTATTTCTAAGCTGTAGAATTATGATGGACTTTTTTCCTTCTTTATGTTTTTTGGTATTTTGCAAATATTCTTCTACCACAACAGCACTTCCCGGTCCGGGAAGATCCCACATGCCGCGGAGCAGCTAGGCCCGTGAGCCATCGCTGCTGAGCCTGTGCGTCCAGAGCCTGTGCTCTGCAACGGGAGAGGCCACAACAGTGAGAGGCCCACGTAACCGCGAAAAAAGAATTAAGATGAGGTGGTGCCTCTTCAGAGATCTCACAATTTGATGGGGAGACGATGACTACACTATAACATCATCTATGGGGTTATGTAATACGTGTTGTGAGTGCACAGAGGCAGGAGCCACTACTGCCTTGATTAAGGCATTCAGCCAAACAGTATCATGAGTATATTGCACATTAGGACTCCTAGAAAAATGGATTAAAACCTGACTTATGTTATTTTTAGTATAGAAGTATATGGTGGAATAACTTTTTCCTGGAGCGAGGGAAGCAGGGTTGGAGAAAGGTCAAAGAAACAGCAATAAGTTGACAGATCCTAACTATGAACCTCGAATTTGGACTTATTTTGTGTACATTTTGTTCTAGGAGTTTATAGTTCTATTGTTTTTCAAATAGATTTGCAGAACAAAGGTGATCAAGAGTTTCAGTTTGTGAGTTTGAAGGATAAGTTGGAAGTTTGGGATTGACATATACACACTGCTATATATAAAATAGATAACTAATAAGGACCTAGTGTACAGCACAGGGAACTCTACTCAATACTCTGTAATGGCCTCTATGGGAAAAGAATCTAAAAAAGAGTGGATGTATGTATATGTATAAATGATTCACTTTTCTGTACACCTGAAACTAACACAACATTGTGAATCAACTATACTCCAATAAAAATTTTTAAAAAATCTTCCCAGAAAAATAGCTTCCATTTGCTGTCAGATATAAGTGAAAAAAAAAAAAAACAGAAACCAGTACTGAGGAAAAATGGAATGGTTTCTTCTCATTTTAATGGCTAAGACAAACATTTATTCAAAATGCATTAACTGGAAAGAAACAGAAAAGAGCGTAGTTAGGGGAAAAATAATTTCTCTGTAAAATTTAGGATAAAGGGGTAAAACCTAGTGGGCAGGTGCACCATTTTAGGATGGTGTTAAAAGAGGGGTGAAATGTGATTGATGACAAACTGAGTTAGAAGGAAACATGGAGAGAAACAGTAAGAGCCAGGAAGGTTGATTTCTACTTCAAATGTGAGTGAAATGAGACTGGGGAGCTATGGAAAAAAAATAAAATCAAGGTTTAACCAAGACATTTTCAAAGGGTTTGGCAAATGAGTTAGCATCATGTACGATGCTTCAAGCTGTTAGGTTGCTACTTACACCAAAGGGAGGAAAGAAAAGTGATACAGTTTTTGACTTCACCCCCTTGATATCTTTCTAGAATCTTGAATTCTACTTGTTCAAAACGGAACTCATCAATTTCCCACCAAAAAAACCCATTTTCCTCTGGACTTAACTATTACTATTAATTATAACACTATTTTTCTAGTTACCTAGGTGCCAAACTGTTACTTTGTCTTTTCCATTTCCTACATTCAATTATTTGCCTAGTTTCCCAGCTTCCCTTTGTCTGATCTATTTTTACTTCTTTCCCATTTCCAAGGTCACTACCCTAATCTTGGTCTCTGTTACTTCTTGTCTGGGCTCTCAGAGCCTGCCAGCTTTCCCCACAATGTACATGGTTGATGATGTAATCTTCTGACTGCCAGATCTGATCACATCACTCTACCTGCTCAAATCCTTTCCGTGTCTCCTCATTACTTCAGAATAAAGTCAGGAGTTCAAGGCTGCCATAACTTACCTACAGCCTACTTTCTCAGGTTTATTTCCAATTCCTTCCTTACAGTCTTCTTATATTCTAATCAAATAGGGTATTTCACTGATGTACTGATACAACCCATGTTTTTCCATTCCCACATCTTTGCATTTGTGCTCTCTCTGCATAGAATATCCTTTCTTTCCTTCTCTAGGCTACATGCCCTAACCTATTCTTCAAGACCCATCTTCAAATCCCTCTCTGAAGATCTTCCTGGCATATCAAATTCCTGGGAGTTGTTTTCTTATTGGAATTCTCTTTTTATTTTTATGCCACTTTCTTTACTATCTTTTCTTAGAATAATATATGAATTATTTTTATTTCCCAGCTTCACACTGTTTGCCCAGCTTCATACTGTTAGTTAAGCATCCCTGAGCACTCGGCTTTTCATGTTGCTGCAACATTTGGGACTGGAATTTTCCTGTATCATGTCTGCATACATCATACACTGTAAGCAGCAGAGACTACTATTTGGTCTGGTATCTTCTCGGTTCTTGGCACACCAACATTTTCTCTCTTTTTTTAGATGGAATCTGTTTTAGTGAGCCCCCAGAATGAAAAATTAATGGATAAGTAGAATAGTAAGGTTTATTTATTTTTACTGAATTGTGCTCAATATCTTGTCTGACACCACCTGTGGTTAAGTCTGCTTTTTTACTCCCTCTAGAAAACATGTGAATAAAAGCTGATGGAGAAATAAACATTACCATAAATTCCTGTTGTCTCAGCTACCATAGGTGGATGGCACTGATTCTATATTACAGCCTGCCATATGCCCAGGATCCTCCATCAATCAGAGGCTTAAGGTGTACCTTGGGTCACACTAATGCCCAAGACATTTGGAGATCACCAGGATATCAAGTCAATCCTCAAATAGTCTTAGCAATTCTGTGGAAATAAAAATTTAACTTCTATATCACCCTGTGATTTGGAAGAATTGAACCATTATAATCTTATCACAATTTTTCTATATAAAGAATAGAATAGAGTTTTCAGGACTGAAGCAGCTTCTTGGTATTGAAATTTAATATCTCCCGGGAAATGCAGATCTCTGTTTAGAGAATTTCCTCCCCCTTTGTCATCTCAGAGTTGTTTTTATAATAGCATTTCTTTTACACTGTAAGATTTTCCTTTCCTCTTATGATTGCTAGTTATTATCAAAACTAGGCAATGTTGGATGGATCTAGAGACTGTCATACAGAGTGAAGTAAGTCAGAAAGAGAAAAACAAATACGTTTATTAACACATATATGTGGAACCTAGAAAAATGGTACAGATGAACCGGTTTGCAGGGCAGAAATAGAGACACAGATGTAGAGAACAAACGTATGGACACCAAGGGGGGAAAGTGGTGGGGGGTGTGGGATGAATTGGGAGATTGGGATTGACATGTATACACTAATATGCATAAAATAGATAACTAATAAGAACCTGCTGTATAAAAAAATAAAATAAAATTCAAAACAAAACAAAAAAACTAGGCAATGTTGAGCATGAAAAACTGAACAGAAAAGAAGTAATGCAAATTATTTGGTCAGAGAGCCTCTCAAAGGACTTAAATAGATTTGGAATGGAAGATGCAACACTAGGTTAAATTTCAATAACCTGCCATATAAGTGTTGAAAAACAATGACCAAATCTTTAAAATTTCAAGAACCAAGATTAAAGATTTAAAAGAAATTCATTTTCTCTCTTACACAAACTTAATCCTCCTTTTAATATGTTTGTTCTTATAATTCTGTGATTTTATCATTTGCATTTGCATTTATGGTATTTTTTTCTGTTTTTCTTCCTTATATCTTAATCTCTTTTGTAGGCAGGGACCATTGCAAACCTTTCATTGTGCTAGATGTCTCTGACTACTGAGTAAATATTAGTTGATTGATCCATGAGGCTATGTTTTAATGATTGCCATCTTTCTATACATAGCAATTATTAAGTTTTTATTCTAGATTTCTATCTCGATAGATAAAAGTGGTGTGAATGTGGAGTGGGGAGTGGGTGTAGGTGTGGAATATGACATCATTCTGTATTTTTAAAATGTTAATGCCCTTCTTTTACATCTATATGAACCATACATATACATAAACACATATGTGTATATATATATACATGCATACATATATGTTTGAATATATATGTATTGAACCATGAACCATACATTGTTCATAGTTTTTATATATATATATATATATATATATATATATGTATGTATGTATGTATGTATATATATCTCCTGCCCCCTTGAGTGGAGAGACTGTCTTTTACCACTATGAATCATACAATGTATGGTTCACAGTATTCAGTAGCTGCTCAAAAACTGTTTGTGCCTCTTGATGACAGATGAGAGGACTCTGTGGTTGTTTATTTTTGTTATCTCCATGGAACTGATACAATGACAGTTAACATCCTAATAAAAATGTTGAAGTCCTAGATTCATCCAGGGCATCCTTGAGCCTTAACGTGTCTCCCCAGAATCCAGTAAGTGTTCTTCACCAAGCAGGACTTATCAGTCACACCACTGGGCTTCTCTTTACTTTCTCCTATTTGCCATGAAAAAATAGAGGAATGTGAAAAGTGAGAATGTAAGAGAGAAATAAGGAGATGTGGTTACTGTTTAACAACCCACACAGTTGTTGGCTTGTGGCTTTCATCCAGATGAGAATGACTGGGAATGATTTCAAAGACCAAAAGACAGTTTTACATGATAATATGTTATTTCAAGCAAATTATGAATAAAAACTTTGGTTCTTTTTCTCAAAAGCTCATAAATATGTCTTTCAAAGAGGTTGAAGCTAGGAATGATGTTACCTGCTGGAGAAGCGACACAGATAGATACAGACCAGCTGGCTTTTCTAACCTATGTTCCTGGGATGATAGCTGCTTTCTTTGTGGCAATGGATGGTGTTTGCAGAAGGCACAATTCTTTTGTACTGCCTGTGATAAAGGACCTGATGACCATATTAATATATTATTATATATAAACATTTTTAAGTAGAGACTGGCATATAGCCTCCACAAGATCAATGATTGTTTGGTCTGTTTTGTTCTCTTACGTGTCCTAAGACTCAAAACAGTAATTAACACACAGTAGTAATGAAGGAAATTGTTATTAAATGAAAGAAATTATTGCATTTTCTGTCTTTGGCTATGCAAGTTGTGTTTTGTTTTCCTGATCTCATAATTATCTCCTGAGTATTGATTAATACTATGTAATATGAAGAGATATAAGATATGGAATAGTCTTAGCAATCAAAATAGAAAAGCACTTCCATCATGACTGTTTTATTTCTTTTCTTTTTTGCTATTTCTCTCAAATAAGTTGGTTACGTGGGTTGCTGTTTGATTTCATTGCAAAATACACTGTAGTAATCAAACAAACTAAGCTTTGGTGAAGATTACTTTGAACAAATTAGTATCATAATAATTTTATTTAAAAATATATTTCAGAAACGTATTTATTAGTGGCCTTAAAACAGAAATATTAATCATATCTTCTACATTATTCAGACAGCAAATGGTGAAACAGGCATGCCAAAGCACTTCTGTGGAAAGACTTACTCTCTCTCAATAGAAATATTCAATTATTCCTAGAATTGAGAATTTTTATTCTAATAATGACATGGGTAATAAGCCAATATGACACATATTAAAGATGAGACTCATAATTCATCTTGCAGAATACAATTTTTCTCAAGTGATTCTCTGAAATGCTTTTTCAACATTTTTCTTTGCTTACCAGGTTATTCCATTTAATTTTTGCTGCTTTTCCTTTGGGTGCTACCTTAGCACCACTCCCTTTCCTGCCATTTACTTAAAGAAAATATACACACACTCACACATGTACATGTATTATACAGTTATAATCCTAGGGTGTTTTTTCAGTTTTCTTCTAGGAACAAATACCAACTCTAATGGGCACCATTAATCATAATGATGATAATATTAAATAACAATTATAATAATCCATCTGAATTAGTTTATTTTCATAGACTTAAATTTATTTTTTATTATTTTGGGGGGAGGGATGAGAGAAATATGTGAGGGAGATTAAGAGGTAAAGACTTCCAGTTATAAAATAAATAAGTCATAGGTATGAGGTGTACAGTGTGGGGAATACAGCCAATAATAATGCACTATCTTTGTATGGTGACAGATGGTAACTAGACTTACCGTGATGATCACTTTGAAATGTATAGCAATATCGAATCACTATGTTGTACACCAGGAACTAACACAGTGTTGTAGGTCATTTATCCTTCAAAAACAAGCAAACCAACCAACAAACAAACTCATAGAAAAGGAGATCAGATTTGTGGTTACCAGAGGAGGTGGGTGGGGAGAGGGGGAAATGAATGAAGCTAACCAAAAGATACAAACATCCAGTTATAAGATAAATAAGCACTAGGGATGTAAAGTACAACATGATAAATATAATTAACGCTGCTGTATGTTACACACGAAAGTTGTTCAGAGGACTTCCCGGGTGACACAGTGGTTAAGAATCTGCCTGTCAATGCAGGGGAAATGGGTTTGAGCCCTGGTCCGGGAAGATCCCACATGCCGCGGAGCAACTAAGCCCGTGCGCCACAACTACTGAAGCCTGCATGCCACAACTACAGAAGCCCGCGTGCCTAGAGCCGGTGCTCCACAAGAGAAGCCACAGCAATGAGAAGCAGGCGCACCGCAATGAAGAGTAACCCCCGCTCGCTGCAACTAGAGAAAGCCCGCGTGCAGCAACAAAGACCCAATGCAGCCAAAAATAAATAAATTATTTTTAAAAAGAAAAATTAAAAAAGAAAGAAAGAAAGTTGGTAAGAGAGTAATTCCTGAGAGTTCTCATCAGAAAATACTTTTTTCTTTTTCTTTTATTTGTATCTGCATGTGATGATGGAGCTTCACTCAACTTATTGTGGTCATCATTTCATGATATATTTAAGTCAAATCATCATGCTGTGCATCTTAAAATTACAGTGCTGTATGTCAATATATCATGATAAAACTGGAAGGAAAATATCATAACTTTAAATTTAAATTATTTTTCTCGACTTCAGAGGTAAACAGTTCCTTATGCTCCTCTGAGACCAAAGAGAACAGAGCAGAAAGACCAACGGAAGGCTTATCAGACTTTCACTTGGACAAGAGACTTTAATGTTTCACTTGGATGAAGAGCTGGAGGGTTAGTATTTAGTATCTTTATAGTATGGGAGAGTCTAACTTGGGAAGTCATAAAGGAATGAGGGAAGCCCTTATCTATTATTTTTCTGGTGGTTTATTACTCTGCCTGCCTCTTTTGAAATGTATGAGTGTATTGGGTCTGACACTAGGGGGATTGCTGTATAAGTTAAAACCTTTCTTAGCTTTTCCATATCCAATGAAATGTCTTTTGTTAGAAGATCCTTCCAAAGATTGAGAAATGATAGACCAGATGGCAGTCCTGCTGGAAGCGATCTAGGAAGCTCTGCTATCACTACTTCTGCCCCTGTGAGACGTTAGATTAAATTTATGCTTTGAACTATCTGTGCTACTTGTACATGTCTACCAGAGATGAGCTTTTAGATGATGAGTGTACAATGCCAGGCCCAGCACTAGACTTGGAAGAGATGGAGATAAATGATGTGAGTGAAATCCTCTGTAAGTCTGGTGTATGAGGAACCACTTAACATACAAAGTGTGTACAGAACTAAGGCTGAATGGACCTAATCTTACCTCTAAGAGATTATACATCATTAATGATTGTGAGTGAGGCAAATGGCTATTTAAAGTATAGGTTGACAATAAATATAAAAGAAGTTCTAATTAAAATGTTTAGAAGCCAATCAGAAAGAAAATATATTAAGAATGGAAAGAATGTAAGAATGGTTACACGTACAAGATTTTAAGGTAGTATCTCCACCTTATTGCTACATATTTCTTTAAATAAGTGTCATTTTTTCTCATCTCATGGGAGATCAAATGCATAAGTTAAATTAAAATTTACATCTACAATCCAGAGGTTTAATATGTCAGTACAAAATTTATATCATTTGGAAATTATAACTAATCTTAGATTAACTGAACCAAGAATAGAATTCTAACCAGGTGTTTTATTTTTGCATAAATGAATTCAATAAATAAATAGCCCAGTAGCAAGCTGTAGGTCTGTGATACACTGATTAAAGATCTAGTGGATTTTTTTTTTTGCTACATTCCACATTTAGAAGAAAGATGCAAAAATACTAAGTAAAATTATCTCCTGTCTTAGATATTATTAACTTTCACACCACTGAGATTTATGTAAAATTTTAAAAATAAACAGAACCAAAAAAATATTAAATTACATTTACCATATTATTTATTCATGGTCAGAAAAGTGGCCTCAGTTTATTAAGAAAGGATTTAAAAATGGAAGGTTGAGATTAAGTATGAGTTATCTGATGAATTTACCATTGTTCTAAAATATTAAATCCATTAAATACCTTACTTGAAAAGTATTATGATCAGTGGGAGAGTATTTATCCAACACAGTGAGGTAAGATATACAAAGAGCAGCATATGGTCTACTGAATAATTGAACACCTTTTAACTTGACATGGTTTTCACTGAACTGACCTATCTGGGCTGCCTTTATCTGCTACTTTTCTACACAAACAACTGGAAGCCTAATAGCTGACTCAGTTGTTGGGTTAAAGCTGAAAGGGGCCATAGATTATTTAATTCTCTTCCTCTCTCACAGCTAAAGAATGTTAAGTCTATAGAAGTAAAATTAAATTATGGAAGTACAGTTGCCTTCCTTATCGGCAGGTTCCGCATCTGCAGATTAACTCAACGTGGTTGGTTGGAACTGTGGAAGCCGAAACTTGGGTACAGCAGGAATGCTGTTTTATAAAAGGGACTAGAGCACCCCCGGATTTTGGTATCTGCTCAGGTTGTTGGTGGTGTGTTCTGTAACCAATCATGCTAAGTCCTTGCAAAATATATATGTAAACGGTTTCTCTCTCCCTCTTTGTTTTTGTTTTCTTTGATTAAAGATGACACACTCAAATTAATTTGGTTTTGAGATTTGAGAACTTTGAAATATTTCCAATGGAAGGTAAACTCTTTTTGGTAGGGGTCATGTTTTGTCATGTTTATGTCCCTAGCAATTACTAGAATTGCTTAGGGCATGATAAATGTCCTCTGAAATGAATTAAACTTAACTGAATCGATGTAATTGACAAAGGCTTAGTGAAATCATGCTTTGAAATCACCTATTCAGAGAGGGTTTCAATTTTCCACTTTTTGGGTGGGTAAGTTTCAGCTGTCTAAATTGAAAGTAAATTGATCTACTGAGCTAAGGATGGCATTGATAGACAGGAACTTATTTATGATTCTGTCTTGGTTAGGTTTCTCATTTGTTTGGTAATTATTAAATGCTGTCTTGATACCATCATATGTTTTCCTCATTTTAATATAACTATATTTTATACAATTTATTTCTGGCTGTCCTCTCAGTGGACTGATAGATAATTCAATGTCATAAATTATGTTGTCTGTGTTTTGATTCATCTCTTTTGTGTCCTCACATAGTCCTTTTGCCTTTGAAGCTACTACAACTTCAAAGAAAGCTTAAATAAATGAAGAGATGTACAGGTTCAGGGCTAAATGAGAGGAATCTTTAAGAACTGGATAAAAATGGTTAGAGTCTTCTTTTTTGTCTTTAACAAGTATTAAATTCATAAGTCTCTTCTTCAGAAAGGCCTTCCCCCATACTTTCTCCTTCTTGACCCCTTCTTTATTCAGTGTGTGTACGGACTACATACAGTTGAAGTTGTAGCAGATGAGAGGAATTGTATTTAGGGGAACATCTGGATAAATAAAGCAAACTAAATAAATGATAAGTGTTTATCTTTTGTACCCCTTCTCTCTCTTTTTTTTTTGAAAGCACACATTTTGTGGCCTAGATACATTTATTTAAATGATACCTATCTGTTTATACATTGCTTTGTTTCCTGGTATTATTTCTTGTTAAGTCCTTATGGAAACATTGTGGATTCTTATATATGCCTTGTTTATGTTTATTGAATGAACGAATAAATGAAGAACAGAAATATGCCATGTAGATCTGAACATTTCTGAGAAATAAGTCCTCTAGTCCTATCCCATCCTAATACTATAGTTGAGGAAATGCAAGTCTGGAGAGGTTGTATAACTTCTAATTAGCCGCAGAGGGGAGTTAGTATCCATTTCCTTTGATTTTCATACAATATGTTTTCCATTGTAAAAATATTCAATACAACTGCTGCTAAATTGATAGACTTTTTACGACTCTTGACTCCAGGACTGAGGAAGTTCTTACTTTTGTGCCTGAACCTATTGACCCCAATATAACTTCCTACTATGGAAATATCTCTTAGAGTAAGACATATACCATAACCCAGAAATTCTACTTCTCAGTATCTACCCTAAAATAACACATGTATATAAGATACATAAAAATAAATGTTTATTTCAGCTACCTTTATAATAATAAAATCCTGAAAAGAACTCAAATGTTTTTCTGTATGGTGAGTGGTTAAATGAGTCTTGATATTTTTATTTTATGAAATACTATGCAACAATTAAAAAGAATGAGCCATACCTATGTTTGGTAACAGCAACAGAATTCTAAGACATTGTGCAACAAAAAATGAAAGTTGCAGACTATCTACGGTATGTAAAACACAGAGACGTGAAAAACAATATACAGTAATTCTGGATCCACTTGACATCTCTGTAAAAGCATTAACAAAGGGTGGGGGACTTCCCTGGTGGTCCAGTGGGTAAGACTCCACGCTCCCAATGCAGGGGGCCTGGGTTCGACCCCTGGTGGGGGAACTAGATCCCACATGCATGCCGCAACTAAGAGTTTGCATGCCGCAACTAAAAAGATCCTGTGTGCCACAACTAAGACCCGGTGCAGACTACATAAATAAATAAATATTAAAAACTATCCATAAAGGGTGGGAAATAAATATGCTAAATTTTTTATAGACACAGTTATCTATGGAGAAGGTGGGACTAAAAGTTGAAGGTGGCTTTCATAGGTGGCTTGATTTCATCTCCATGTTTAAAATTTGTAAAAAATAGGATATATTCATGAGTTATTTGTGTAATGTAAAAAAAAAGTTTTTAAAAAGTATGTTATCCAATAAAGACTTAATATGTCTCTATCCTGACATTCTTTTACACTAGGGGCTAGGAAAGAATATGCAGATATGCAAGAGGTGGTTGTCATTCCAAGCTGGCTCAAGTTCTATAAAAGAGATAACACAAATAAGATACGGATATTTAATTATTATAGGAAACAAAAAGAGTAAGGGGCAGTAATGAAAGAAGACGGCTAAATTGAGTATGCTTTTGTCAACAAAGAATTATTTATTAATAATAAGAAACCAATTTTTTTCAACTCTGGATAAGTAATCCTCAAATATTCACTATATCACATTCTCCAAAAAAGATCAGAATTTTCAAGCTTTGGCTATTCTGAAATATTTTATCATTTGTTGTTTCTGCCCTTAATCATTATGTATGTTTTGACATCAATGAAAATCAGAAGAAATGAGTAAAAATCAGGACCAGGAAAAAAGGGGGGATATTTAGACATATAGTTAGGAAGAAACAGTGAAGTATACAAAAATCCTAAATTATTGGTAAAGATGAGTGGTGTCCAATTAAAATATTTATCTTTCTGAGCTCTGAGCCTACTGCTAGCAAATATGATGTCTTCAAATGAAGCCTTATTTAAGAAGAGCTTCATGAATAGCTATTTTACACCGGATACAATTCACAGCGATACTCTGTGAGTTTCATTTGTGGGAAGTTATGTAGCGTGGAGGTTAAGATCACAGGCTTAGTGCTTAGTCATACCTAAGGTTTGAAACGTGATTCCACTGCTTAAAGGTTGTAAGATCTTGGGTAAATTTTATTTAACTTATCTGTGCCTCAGTTTACTCTTTTGTTAAAGGCAATAACACTGTATAACTCACAGATTGTTTTGGCGGGGTGGCGGAAGGTAATGAAAGAAAAGCACTTCGCTTAGCAGGGTTCAGTAAGCAAGGGAAGAGTTACTTTTTCCCCTCCAGTGGAAGTACATAAACGTAGACAGATAGTAAAATGATAGCCTTCTAACAGTGTTCTACAAAACAAAGTGTAGATCATTTTGCTCTTTAGTTAATTTGATTAATACAGACACAAAAGATACAATGGTTTAATTCCCAAGGTGAGCTTTTCAGGTTTTAGGTAAGAGCAGAACAATCAGACATTTTTCTTAGTTTAGCTGGGCCAAGGAGAAAGGAAGAGTCAGAACGTGGCCAGAGAGAGACTGGAGATAATGGTGATAGTGGGAAGATGATGAATGTTCACTGTTCTGTCATCAGGGCTGTCCTCTGCTCACAGATGATAACTGACGTCTATGGACAAGTATTGGGGGAGAAAATAGATTGAAGTAGGTAAAATCGTGAAGAGGATCTGCCAGTGGTAAACTACTTCACAGCTGTGTGGTTCCTTTAGAACTGCCCCTTCCCCTCACAGGTGTATCTATCATGAGCTTTACTTAAAAAAAACATGGATCTCATCCATATGGGCAGGTTACAGTTTATCCACCTCTTAAAGTTATCTTCAAGTGGGAAACATCACACACTGCAGTTTCTCCTTGTTAAATAATTCTACAGTTAGGAAGTCCTTTCATCTAATTCCTATTTCTCAACACACACACATATCCTCTCCCCCCACCTCCAATGCCTATACACAGTTGTTGCCTAATTAGGAAAACTTTTTATGACTATATGCTTTTCCTCTGAATAACTAAAGGGCTACTGGAAATTATTGCTTTTTTGCATTAATAGACTTATTTCTACTGCTTCCTTTACTAGAAACAAAAAATGTCTATTCACCCTTCTTTGTAAAATAACTGTCTGTAGATTAGAATGCATTGAAAATGAATTGTCAAGATAGTAGTTGGAATCCAAGTCAGGAACTCAGTATTCTGTTTCTGGTCTTAATACCAACATTGACATAAGATAAGCCAATACAAGTAAGTGTACATGAAAACTATTGGTTCTCAAAGTGTCTTCATCTGGGGAAGGACAGAATACTTGTACTGAGCAAAAAGCACTGTATTTTCATAATACCAGTTGTTTCATGGATACCTAACCAGAAGGTTTTGGCCAGGTAGATATAACTTTATCAACCATTAGGAAGTCAAAGTTTAAAATTTTTATTTTGTAAAAAATTAAACCTTTGTTCCTACCAGTTTCATTTATTCAGGATTTAGCCAATGAGATTTGGATTCTTCTTGTATATTAGACTTTACCCAACAGTTAGAATGACACTGAACTAAATTTAAGCATCTTCCATTTAACTGCAGAAATATAACCCTTCAGATAAAAGTTTGGTTCAAAAGAGTGATTATCTATATAGAAGGTTTTAAAAAGTGAAATGAACTATGTTGTTATTAATATCCCCAACTGGGATTCTATACATGGGGTTGCAAAAGCTAACTTGCTTTACACTCTGTTCTGTGTACCTTTTTTGCTTTAATTTCCAAGAGATGAAGAACCAAATTTAATGTTTAATCTCAGTAAACATAGGCAAAGTGGTTGATATATTTATTTCATTGCCTTTATACATTGTTATACAAATCTAGCTTAATTTTATTTTATAGAGGGTCTTCTATAATAATAAATTCTTTTTGGAAGCTGATAGGATATCAGTTAAATAGAGGATAAATAACACATTTTTTATTGCAAGTTATCAATACTACCCTTTAAATGCAAGAGGTTGTGGTCTAAAACAGGAGAACTAACTAACCTCTAGCATCCTTTCCTGATCTAAATTTCTAGTATTAAGAAAGGTTTTGAGGTTTTGAACAACTATATACAACCTTTCCATCAGAACAATTAAAATTGGTTTTATTTTAAGTTAGAGGCTTGAGTAAATTCTGGAAAATTCTAATCATTGAAAGAATCATGAAGGAGTTGCAATTTTAATATTGTGTAGTCATATACAGTGTCTGATATTTCAGAATCAAGAGATCTGGGACACATTCTCAGGAAAGAAAGAACCTCGCTTTCTTGAATGGTTTTCCACAGCACCTCATCCACCCACCGGAAACTTTGCCTGTAAGTTGCATTTGTCATCACAAAAATCAGATTCAATTCATTCAGCACTAGGATTGTTGTACAATGACAAGAGGTACAACGTCTCTTAGAGTAAGAGAAGTACAGTTTATCTAGAATAAAACCTCAAGTTTAATGACTGAGTTTAAAGATGCAAGGTGATGTATAGCAGTGCTTCTTAAACTTTAACATGTATAGGAATCACTTGAGGCTCTTGTTAGATGCACATTGTGACTTAGTAAGTCAGGGTGGGGTCTGAGATCTTACCTTTCTAACAAGTTCCCTGTTGGTACAAATTCTACCGGTCGGGACTCTAGCATAACAATGATGAACATAACTCTGCTATTTAGGATCAGGTAAAGTTAATACTTTTTATCTGAAACCTAAGAATGTTTGGAGGCCACTTTCTCTCATGAACTTTCACAGACTAAAAGTATTGATGGCAAAGGTGTGCAGTGCCAGGCTAATGTTTTCAGCCATAAATCATCCCTCTACTGAGAGGATTTGTTTACCGGAATGAAACTAAATCTTCTAACAACTCAAGCCAACTGTGCTTACAGATCTGTGCACATGGATTTGGGGATATATACAGAATTCTTTCATGTATCTGTGTTATTTCATTTTCCTTATTTTGGATGCCCCAGATGGCATGATATGAACCAGGGGAAGGGTGGGAAAACAGTTGGATGCAGCAAGTTTATATGCTTTTAATTTTCTTTTGAAGTACAGCAGAGATCTGTATAAGCCGTTTATAAATATCATAGAAATGTTTGTGGAAAAATGGGAACATTTATTAATAAGGACCCATTCAGTCATTAAGTTAACATAAAAGCTGAGAATAATATCACTGTTGAACTGAGAAATAATTTTTATTGGTTCCCCTCCTTGAGATGTAGCCTCATGTTGCTATTAACAGTGATTTTATCAGGTGATTCCTGGAGCATGACTTGGAATCAGCTCCTTTTCTGGTAATGAATAATTTATAAACACATAACATTCACAATTGTAAAAGTACTTCAAAAGCAATATAGATAGAATTTCAGTATAATCCTAGTTAAGACTATCTTTGTTTGACCTAACATAAAAAACCTTTCTTAATTTTAGAGAGGAAGGCCAACACCCATTACCGTTTTACATGAAAATTTAGGCATAAAACTCTGTTCCTAACAACTTCTGTTCCACAGAAGTTGTTAGGAACAGAGTTGAGAATAGAACTGGTTATCTCAGAATTGTGTCCTCCACTAAATTCTCCAGATAAGTTTTCCTCTGAGCAAAATGTTGGTGAATAGAATTTGCCCTTTTTCTTGAAGATTCATTTCATTCAATCCAAAACATTTATAAAAGTGCATTGTGTGCAGTGAATGATTACTAAGTGTTTAGGGGAAAAGGATTTATATGAAAAAACAACTAAAACTAAACAGCAAAAACAAATTACTAAATGGACTTCTGCATCTAGTCAAGATGGAGTGATAAGGAACAGATTTACTCTCCTTCCTGAAACAACTATAGAAGCAGACAAGATACATGGAACAAGGTTTTTCGGATATTGAACATCAGGCACCACAGGACAGTGATCCCCGAGAAAGAGGAAACAAATAAGGTAGGCACTATGATTCCCTTAGCTCAGTGTCTGAAGAGAGATTCCAGCTGATAGTGCAGGGAGGGGGAACTCATGCTGAGTCTCGTTATCTCTTAGAGTTGAAGAACCAGAACTGACCATCTGGGGAGCCGGAGCACCTAGAAGTTGCAGGGCAGAGTCCCTGTGCATAGACATCTTCACAGAGAAAACTCCTGAAATCTCCAGGAGATCCCCTCACGTCTTCAGCGGGGTACAAATCAGTCTACTCATGTAAGGAAACAAGAACCACCTGCAGGAGTAGAATGACCAATCACCAAAGGTCACACCGAGCTGAGAGTATTTCATGTTCCTAAGCATGGGATTTTAGTCATAATTCAAGAGACATTCAGTAGACCCCGAAAGTTATTACTTCAGCAGTAGAGCACAGTAAGCCCTAGACTAATGGCTTCTCTTTAATCCTAACTCATAAAACTTAATGGAAAGCCTCAAAAGGATAATCTCTTTCCAAGTAACTTAACTATGGCCAAGAACAAAGTTCAAGAATACTAATAGGAATACAAAAATATCCATCACCCAACCAACAAGGCAAAACCATAATGTCTGACATCCAATTAAAAATTACCAGGCATGTACAGAAGCAGGGAAATATAGTGAAGAGAAAACGCAATCAATAGAAACAATCCAAAATTAACACAGGCAATGGAATTAGTATGTGATGACATTATAAAACTCATTGTAGTTATATCCCATATGCTTATGAAAGTAGAGGAAGGATTGAGCATATTAATGTGGAAGACATGAAAAAGACTGAGATCATACTTATTGAGATGAAAAATCTAATGACTTGAGATGAAACAAACACTGTATAGAATTAACAAATTAAACACTACAGAGCAAAACAAATCAGTGAGCTTGAAGGCATAGCAACAGAACTATTAAAACAAACAAACAGAGACATAAAGACCAAAAACAAATGAACATCAATGATATGTGGGACAACTTCAAGCAGCTTAAGCATATGAGTTAATTGGAATCCTCAAGAAGGGGTGAGCAGAAAAATTATTTGAAGTAATAAATGAAATGTTTCTGACCCAAGAAGTGCAATGGACCTGAAGTGCACAAAACATGAGAGAAACTATACCAAAAACATCATAATAAAATTACTTAAAATCACTGGTAAAGGGCTTCCCTGGTGGCGCAGTGGTTAAGAATTCGCCTGCCAATGCAGGGCACACGGGTTCAAGCCCTGGTCCGAGAAGATCCCACATGCTGTGGAGCAACTACGCCCGTGCGCCACAACTACTGAAGCCCACGCGCCTAGAGCCCGTGCTCCGCAACAAGAGAAGCCACCGCAATTAGAAGCGGGCGCACCACAACGAAGAGTAGCCCACATTCGCCGCAACTAGAGAAAGCCCACACGCAGCTATGAAGACCCAATGCATCCAATAATAAAATAAATTTTTAAAAATCACTGGTAAAGAGAAACTCTTAAAAACAGAATAAAAGACATATTTTATACATAGGATGAAACACAGCAACTCCTTTAAACTATGGGGAAAAAAATTCTGTCAACCCAGAATTCTATATCAAAATCTTCCTTTTTACTTAAGGAAAGAAATCTTCATTAAATAGATTGAAATCAGGAAAGCATGGGTCTTGTCTGGTAAATCTTTAACATGACTGATTGCAGTCACTCCTTCTTTCCAGAAGTTAAGGAGAGGGTCAGTGTGTTTAGAAAATCTACTCACTCCCCACAGGAGAACCTCAAATGGTTGGAAAAGAAGAAAAAGATGCAGAAAGGGGATAGGCTTTATTTATTTTAGAACTTTATCTGGCACTGCATCTAATAAGGAGAATCATGGCTAAGATGCATCTAATCCAAGATACCCAGTGAAATGTTAATGATAAAGATTATATTTCAACTCTTAAAATACTTTAAATTAAGGAATACATTTTTTTTATTGTGATCTGCCTTAGATTTATGGGCTAATGTTAATTTTTATAGCTTTTCTAACTCCTGTACAGTGTAAGGAAAATTACCAAAAAAAGTGTCCCAATTGGGTTAAGTTTAAGTTCTCAGTTCTCAAGGAAATTTTTAAGAGGCTAGCCTTCAAATCCAAATACCCCAGGAACATCTCAGAAGCTTCCTTTTTTAGAAGATTCCACCCACCCTAAATTCTTTCAGTGATGTTAAATTAGAGTTTTCCCCAAATCAAAAAAGACCCAACGTATAAGACAGCTTAGCATTCATTATATTTATCCATAGTTATTGAATAATTCAGGACCATAATAAATATCTACTATGAATAATATAATAGATATTATGAAAATTTTACTGGAGTTCTGATAAAATGTATATTTTCTAATATACTAAGAGACAATTTTAGAGACACCAAGATCCCCTATGTTAGAAGTTATGAGTTAATTTTTTAATTTTTATGATCATCTAATCTTAAATCATGCATCTCTGATTTTATGAATCTGTGCATGGAAGCAATTCATATAAAATATATTAAAATGTTTTCAACTATTTCTTATATATGTTGTTAAAAATAAAGCTTATTTGGGCAAATAAATTACCACATACTGGTGAATCACAAAGGTATCTTTGTTAACTTTTAGACTTCTATAACATTTTATTCTTTTGCCAAGTGTTAAATTCATTATATTGAACAAAGGAGGGAGAATGGTTGATGTTTTTGTGTGTAATTATATAACTATGAGCAGAAAGGTGAGAATTTACTTATATATTCATGCAAAAATAGTTACTGAATGCTTACCCTGGACCAACCACCTGTCGATGCTGTACCATTGCTCAATAGCTAGCAATTTTTAAAACTAATCATACATCATTCAGAATTGTCTCATTTATTGGAAGAAATCAGAAAGTACTATTATGGAATATAAGAGCTTCATGCTAAGAAACATACAGTATAATTAGGAGGAATTAATACACATGAAAAGGCTTTAAGGATGTGGCAAAAACTAAAGAGAATAATATTTTAATTTAAAATTGCTGTACTCCTCAAACACATGGAAGAAAGGCTATAAAATTTAGATAGTAACTTGGCACATGTTTGAATGAATTGATCAGGGGTGGAAAAAAATTCATCAGTAGATCTCCATCAGTAGATTATTTGTGAACAGGAGTTTGAAGAAATTAAGTGACACTGCTTAAGAGTGGAAGATAGTAAAAAACACATCCTCCTGCACCAGTTATGAATGTTGGAATGAGAAAGTCACAAGGAGTGGCAAGTGGATTAGCTTATCTGGAAAACAGGATTTGCACTGGAAAATGATAAGAACAGAAATGAGATAGAGATGGGTGGGTAAAGTGTTCTAAACGTTGGACTGAGGAGTTTGAATTTAATAAGGAAGCAAATTCAGAAACTTGAGAGAATTTTAGAGCAGGGCAATCCTTTAGTCCTAACCTTCCCTTCAGAGAAAACTGCCTTTACCGAAATTTTACACCATCAGTGGCATTGCCACTTGGGATTAGAACCCAAGATTCTCAGTGTTCTTTTCATATACCCTGATACTCTGCAAAGGGATGCCCCATTGACCAGGAACAGGAGAGATGTGTGAGTACAATGATAATTTGGAATACTTTCTTAGGAAATTTCTACTTTAAATAATAAAAGGAAAGCAGTCTCTTCCTCTTCCTCTGCCTCTCATGCTACAGCCTCTGATCTCCTGAAAGCCAGTTGTGCCCCATTCTTTTCAATGCCCAACCTCTCCCTTGGTGGATGTGGGTCTGTGGCATCATTTCTGTCACACGACAGGAGCAGGGTCAACAGCGGGCAGCTCAGGCTCCACTCCCTTCTGTCATCTGCCAGTATATTACCCAAGCTTGATCTCAGGGCAACTTCCTTAGAGGTCACCCAAAGAGGGATGTTGCTCTTATGGGCTCCAAACTTCAGTGTAGCTGTGCTGCTGCCCCACTGCCACAATCTAGGATCTTCTCACTGGCAACACTTAGAAAATAATGGATGGAATTTATGGTTCCTGTTCTGTCATGAGCAGAAGGGAGCAAGGCCCAATGAGTGTGATGCCTTTTAAGGAGAGCTCCATTTGGCTCCTGCTACTCAGCTAACTCTCAGAGCGCCTGCCAGCTGGAGGAGGAGAATAAAGTTAACAGCACAGTTAGCACAGTAACACAGTTTCAACATTTCTTCCTCTCCCCACCCCCACCCCGAGGGTTAAGATTGTCCTCTACAAGGCATGGCTTGGGAAGCTAGCTGGGTCTCTGCCACAGAGGCACAAGGTCACTCCGGTCCTTCTAAAGCTCATATTTATGGAGAGGGATGAAATGCGGTCATCCCATAAGCTATCCTTTTGTATCAGGGAAGCACATGTGTCCTCTGGAATGGAGAGTGGCTGAAAAGAAGGAGTGGAGAATCTCATTTCCTCAATTCCCTATAACCAGACTTGGCACGATCCAAGGTACACGACTTCTCTCCCCAGTCTCATTTTGTCCCCAAGGACAGATAGCTACCTCTAGGGATAGAAAGTCTCTCTGGGCAGTGTTAATCTTCTAGATTTTGTATGTATTAAATTTCACAGCTGGAAAGCTTTAGAAACACTGGTACACTTCATATTATTATAAATACCTTGGTTTGCCAAACAGACCTGAAAAGTTATCAGATGCCAGTGCCATCCAGCCTGGCTCTTCCTGTGGCCTCAGCCAACCTCGCTCTAGTGGACTGAATGCTGGTCTCAGACCAGCATTCAAAAGGTATGTCCAAGTCCTAACCCCAGTACCTGTGAATGTAACCTTACTTGGAAAAGGGTCTCTGAAGATGTTATTAAGGTAAGGAGCTCCCGATGAGATCATCCTGGATTAACCTGGGTGGACCCTGATCCAAAAAGTGTCCTTGTTAGGAGAGGAGAATACAGACAGTAGGGAAGAAACGCAGAGGATCTGTGAAGATGAAGGCAAAGATTGGAGTTACGTAGTCACAAACCAAGGAATACCAAAGATTACCTATAGCCACCAAAGGCTAAAGAGGCAAAATAGGATCCTCCCCTAAGGCCTTCAGAGGGGGCACTGCTCTGCCAACACCTTGATTCCGAACTTCTGGTTTCCAGAACGGTGAGAGAATAAAATTATGCTGGCTCAAATCACAAAATCTGTGGTAATTTGTTACAGCAAACCGTAGCAAACTAATACACTACACAGACCTGGAAGAGGCTGATGCGGACTGCTGACTGCCTCTCCCACCCAGGTCTCAGCTAGCCTGCCCTAAAGAGAGGGAACCTAGTTGTTATTGGAACCTTGCAGCCACACCCCTTCTCCCACCATTCTTGGTCTTTCCTCAAAACACAATCTCCTGCATTTAATCTCTCCCATAAGTTATTCCTCAGAAGGTTGGTGCTACTTCTTGCTTCACCTACACTCCCATTTCTCCACTTCTTCTAAACAGGACTGGCTACATAATTTGTGGGGACCAATGCAAAATGCACATGTGTGGTCACTTGTTTAAAAATTATTAAGAATTTCAAGGCAGGGACAGCAGAACATTAAGACAAGCACAGGGCTTTCTTAGAAGTAGAGCCCTGTCCTACTGCACAGATTGTAGTGCCATGAAGCTGGCCCTACGTCCTAAAATCCATCCTTTCTGACCTTGTGGAATCCTTGTTCAATATTGAAAAAATCCCTCCACCTTCATAACCTATTCACACAATGCTTCCTCCATTGTCTTGCTTTAGGTAAAAATCAGCTTTCTTCTGAGAATAGTTTCCTCTGGATCTCCCTCCAATGTAGACTGCTCATTATCTCACACCTGAGGACCATGAGAGCCAGCGCTGGCATCCTTGTAGCTCCCCAGTATTGCTTTTGAACCGTGCACCCCCTCTTACACCAGCCCTTGATCCATTTAGGCTCTTGTTCCCTGGATATGTACCTTCTGTCCCAATTCTGTACAGTCATCCACTCAGTTCCTGATCATTCCACCACAGTCATGAAAGCCTTCGGTGTCTGACTCATTCCTTCTCCACCCCATGGCATCACCATTGGTGGCTTCAATGTCCATGTGGATAGCCTCTCCAATACCTTAGTCTCCAATTGCTTGATCTTCATTCTAAGGAGAACAGCTAACCCCAGCCACAGCTCTTCCATAACCCTGCCATTATTCTGCTACTAAATCCTTCAAGAAAACTATCCCCCCTCCTGACTACAACTTATTTTTCCATCTCTCTTATTTGATTGAGATTTGTACTTCTTTGCCTGCTTTTTCTCTCCCCTTTTATGTCTTCACTTATTTTCCCATGTAGTATTAAGTGAACCTCACAGCTCTGTCCTTCAACCATTCTCTTAAAAATAGCATCCAAGCTTTCTCCTTGCCTTTCCATCAAATCACTTGGCAAAATCCCCAAGTGGGATTTGTGAAACTTTCTGCATTTACAGTCATATATTTTACACAAATTCACAGCTGTGTGGAACTACTGCTATCACCAATTCCTGACTCAAAAGATTTTTTTTTTTGTACTTATAGTCAGGTTTTTGCTACCATTCCCAACAGCAGCTACTACAAACCTTCAGGCTCTACCTGATTCCTTCATCTTCCTTACTTTCATAGTAGAAATGAGAAGCTATCAAAAATCTTCAATCTACTATAAATAGACAAAAGCAAACTAAAAGTAGTGTTTTCTTAAGTCATTATTTTGTCTTAACTGAAGAAAATGAGGTTCTATTTACTCATTTAAAAACTGCTTACTAAGCAGCTATTTTGTACAGGTACTATTCTAGCTACCGAAGATACAGCTTTCATGGAGCGAACATTCAAGTGGTTCAGACGATTTCAAATATGTAACTTTAAAGCGCATCAGCGAGGGCTAACAGTTTTATCAAACCTGTCCCAAAATACAGGTTTTACAAGACAAATTTTGTGAGTATAAGGAGTACAGTTTCAGAATTGTAAAAATCCAATCATTGCACTGTAACTCATAAATCCAAACATTTTAGCATCTCTAACACAGGCTCTCTAAAATAAATAGGCTTTAGAATAATTTGCCTTAAATAATAATAATATATTTTATTATACACTTGAAATTACACTCAAGATATAAATAACTCTCAATCTCTTTAATTACTATTTGTATGACCATACAAATAACCATGTTTTTATAAAACAAAGTGTACCAGTGTCGGCATTTAGAAAAATCATAAGTTTTACTAACAAGGTATAATTTAAAGAATGTCAACCTTAAAGGCAGGAAGACTTGAGCTCAGAAACTGACTTGAAGTCTTCCTAGCGATTTCACTTTATTCAAATTATTTAACCTTGCTGAGCCTCACTTTATTTATCTGAAAACAGAGGTGGTATTACCACATTGTGGGGGTAGGAATATTAAATAATTTAAAGAGCCTAAGGGTAGCACCACTGGCAGATACATTAAATAAAACATTTTTCTATATCACATAGCCTATGAAAACACTGGAAGTAGTCGGTAGGGAAATGGCAGGTGTTATAGACTTGGGTAGGAAGCCAGAGCACAGTATCTGTGAACATATTGGTGTTAAGCAGATTTTGGACACTAATAATGTCTTTCAGGAAACCAGAGGGGATCTCAGGACTTCAGTGAGGAGAAACCACCTTCTCAGGAAGCAGAGAAGAGCACCTTAATTTTAAGAACAGTATCATCATCTCTGTATTATGCTTTCTTAAAGACACAATGAGACCTTAATAGTAAGGACTTCATTTTTCTTAGTGAGAACCTTGAAGTGAAACTCGGTAGACGTTGATTTCTGCTTTTCTTTGTCCAAAAGTTGTCTACATTGCACATGACTTCTCAATCTGTTAAAATGATGCGTTAAAAAAACCACGAATACCCACATTCCGGGTGCAGATAGGAAAACCATGCACATTCTTACCTTCTCCAAGGAGCCACGAGTAAAGTGCAACCTTAGGACACTTGGAGCACAAACGGTCGGGGGCGCGCACAAATGGGTCAGAGAGTCTGCAGAGGAAGCCTCCGGGAGCAGGGAGGGACGCGAAATTCCCTCAGTCACATCAGGTAAATTCTTAGTAGAACCTTAATCCTCCCCGAGGGGAACTGAGAGTGGTAGGCGAGGAGGGCATGGGTTCTGTGATGATCTCTGATGATTAATTGCTAACGCGCACGCAGGAAAAAGAACGCTGCCCAGGGAGCCAAAAGACAAGAACCACCGTCGCGCCGGCCCCGAGAACCCCTTGGCGGGCGTGGCTGCACAGAGAGCAAGACCCGGGTGGGGAGAGGGGGGAGGGGCCCCGCACGCTCGGGGGCGGGTCCCGGCAGCCGCTCTCTCCGCCCCCGGAGTAGCTGCCACTTCCTGGCTGCGCCCCAGCCCAGCAGCTCAGACGCGGTCGCACCCTCGTGGACGGTAGAGGCGGCAGCGAACTAGAGCCCGCGTCGCAGTTCGCGGCCACGTAGAGGCCGGGCGAGCCCGGGCACCGGGACCCAGCCCAGGCTCGGCGAGCAGCTCTGCGCGCGGCTGGTACGTACGTGGTGAAGGGGAGTCGGGAGTGGTGGGGGTCTCTGGAGCGAAGATGGAGGGAAAGGACTTGGGCAGTCAGGGGAGACTGAGAGAGCGAAGATGTGGTTATAGCAACTTTCCTATTTTCCGGCCAGTCCGCACGAGCATGGGGGGAATTCAAAGTGGACGCCTCTTTGGCCAGAGCGACCACATCATTTAACATGCAGAGGTACTTGCGGAGTGGAAGGGGACGCTCAGGCCAACAGGCGTAACCAGGGAGGTATGGTCACCTCTTTTTGCCCACTCTGCCCTGAAGCTGGACATTGGTGATATCCTCTCATAAGTTGCTGAGCCTTCGCCTCTCGCACGGGCAATGCCACGTCGTTTCCATGGGCTGCGCGTTCCCAGCCCCAGGCAGCCGCTCGCGGCCGCCGGGTCAGCAGAGACCAGTGTTCTCGCCGGCTCTGCCCGCGTCGAGCTGTGTGGCTTTAGTCCAGTCACCTTATCTCACCAGCCTCCATCCATTATTTGATAAAACATGGGAATGATTAGATCGGGTCAAATCAAGAGTTCTCTGCAACTACTGGGTTTTCACTGAGCCTAGGACACCGGCCGGCAGCCAGGGAGGGACGGGAGTGCAGTGTGGTCGCAGGGGCTCAGGAGATGGAGGGCGTGGGTCCTGACTGCTGATGCCATAGCAACTCGTTGCCTTCAGGGGGAGATGACCCCAATTTACCAGCTGTCCTGACTGGCAGCCCCTGACGAGTGAGGCTGAGATGAACGGGCCAGTTTCATCTTCGTAGAGCTCATCCCAGGGAACACATCCGAACACGGTTTCTTTGGAAGAGCGCTTGGTACAAGTGGGGCACACAGGAAACACTAAGAAAACAGAAACCAAAAAAAAACGGCAGGTGAAATTATTAGAGTCTGTGCAGGACTGTAAAATGGAGATTCGATGCCGATGACCACTTAAACATTCAACTAGAAAAACTAAATACTAAAACACTCATATTAATGGTTTGGATACTGAAAAAGTATGGATTAGAACTACTGTTGAGTATTGCATTTCTCTTGGTGTACATGTAGATTCAAAATCCATCTGTCCACTTTATCTCTTCACAAGATGCCTTTCTTCTTACTGACATTGCTACACATAAAAAAATTCCTTCTGGGATTTAATATTCAGAAAGCTCAGAATTTGGATTGTTAAAATGAGATCTGATGGCCATAAATCTCACAGGAAGTGCTGTAATGGCGTAGGTTCTGGATCAAGGTTAGTTAGACCAGCAATTTGAAAACCTTGTTTTCCTGTTAGTATGTCAGGTGCTGGTCAATAACCCTCTGCTGACACTATGTTAAGGGAGTTCATTTTCTAAAACAGTGTTTTGGAAGATCAAATGATTTAATTTTGAAGCAAAGTATATATTGGAAAAAAGTTTGCAAAAAGTTTTTAGGAATTGACTTTTTAGTTTTATCTTTACCACAACTTTCTTCAACAAAATATCAAAGACTAATGGAATACCTTATGCAGGATATTTAAAATTGTGTCAAATTTCATTCTTTGTTAAAGAATTTTCTCTCCTCTTTAGTCAATTTTAAACTAGAAGTTTAAATTTTTAGAAATTTACCCCTTTCAATGATTTTTAAAGAAATTTTGCCAAGTTGTAAAACCATCACCATAATTCAGTTTTAGAACATTTTCATCACCCCAATAAGATCCCTCATGCCCATTTATAATTACTCTCTGCTCAGCTTCAGGCAACCACTATAATCTTCTTTCAGTATCTATAGATTTGCCTTCTCTGGACATTTTATATAAATGAAATCATAAAATGTGGGATCTTTTGTTTATAGCTTTTTTCACTTAACATACTGTTTTTGAGATTCATCTGTATTGTAGCGTGTATCAGTATTTCATTCCTCTTTATTGTTGAAGTTTTCCATTGTATGGATATACCACATTTTGTCTATCCATTCGCCAGTGGATGGACATTTGGGTTGTTTTCAGCTTGAGGCTATTGTGAATCGTGATGCTAAGAACATTCACATGCAAGTCTTTGTGAGTACATGTTTTCATTTCTCTTGGATAGATATTTAGCAGTGCAATTGCTGGGTTGTATGATAAATGTATGTCTAACTTTTTAAGAGCAGTATAGAGTGAATTTTATGTAGAAGTTAAGTATTTACAAAGTGTAGAAAATTCTGGAGAAATAAATGTTTCTTACTAGATCATATATGATTTGATATATACATAGAGAGATGGTTGGACAGGAAACGCTTTGCTTCCTTTCAAATTTAGAGCTCAGATATAGCAAACAAATTTGCAAAAAAGTGTAACATTTCTCAGAAATAAAATATTTCTAAAGACAGGTTTTTTTGGAGCAGTTTTAGATTCACAGCAAAATTGAAAGGAAGGTACAGATTTCTCAAATACCCCCTACCCCTACACACGCATAGCCTCCCTCACTCACCAGACTGGTATGTTTGCTACAATAGATGAACCTACATTGACAAATCATAATCACCCAAAGTCCGTAGTTTATCTTAGGGTTCACTCTTGTTGTTGTACATTATATGGCTTTGGACAAACACATACTGACATGTATTCATCTATCATAGGGAGATATTTTCACTGCCCTAAAAATCCTCTGTTCTCTGCCTATTCATCCCTTCCCCCAGTATCTTTTTTTTTTAATGCTAAATGAGAGTAAATCAGGCTTAATTAAGACTAAATTTCCTGCAGTCTCCATTGAGAATGGGAAATAAAGCAATTTGAAAATCGTATTTGGGGATGTTGATGAGACTCAGACCTGAATGGCTTGATAGTAGATTCAGTGGTTTTCCATTCCTTCAACACAAGATTTTAATTGAGTTAGAAAAAAAAATCCTTTCTGAATATCAGAAAAACCCTATAAATCCTATGATAAAATAAGCATCCGTAATTATGATGCCACATAATTCTTCTAAGTACTAATTAAACGTATTTTATTAGATACAGAGATCTAAGGCCCAAGTTTAAGTGATTGACATGTACAAAAATCATGTATTAGGGATAAATCCAGGGCTCCTATCTTGCTGTTTTAAAACTTCTGTGGTTAGTACATGCTCTCTGAATCCTGTTGGTCTTAGTAATTTTTATATTAATAGGATCAATGTACTTTTTATAAGTCATTATCAGTTAGTGACATTACATAAAGAGAATACTTGAACATACCCAGAAAACCAAAGTGGTTATTATTATTTTTCTTTTTATTGGAAGTACAATTGACTTTGAGAAATCAAATAGGTAGTCTACTTTATACTCAAGGGGGATATATTTTTCATTCATGCTCTCAAAGGCAAACAGCAGTTTTATGCATCTGTCCAGGTATAAAGCATGCTACGGACTTTATAAATCAGAGTAGATATGTGTTCTCCAATAACGCCTATTCTTAAAATGTGATGGTGTCCAAGAGTTGGGTGCTTGGCTGGAAAAGAAGTTCAGAGCTGTCTATATAAGAATAAAGCAATTCACATTTGTACATGTTCCTGAATAGGAGGAAGGAATCTCACCTAGGATCCTGGATCAGTTAAAATAGGATTTCTCAGACTGGAAAGTGGGCCGAGGGAATAGAAATACTTTAAGACTGTGTAGTCTGGAGCCAACACAGCCTGAACACTTGTTTGGGGGAGCAACAGCAGAAGCGTTTATAGACAATATAAATGGAGCTAAATGCCTTCCTCTATCTCCTGGATTCCGCCTCCTCATAGCCCCTATTTCCTGCTAAGCCCTAAAATCTACTGTGCTGATGAAAAAGAATCCCCTTTGGGAGTGTGGAAATAAGCATGGTTAACTGTAAGTTTTCACTTTTTGGGTGAAGGAAAGGAAGAAACTGAGGTTCAGTGTGATAGTTTCAGGAATAAATTCATGGAAGACAGGAAGGAGTTAAGCTGTCTTCCCAAACATGCATATATCAAATGACTATGAAGTGATTTATTTCTACACTAATCTTTATGGGCTGGGTTAATACGTCTCAGAAGAAAACACTGTTCTTAAAATCAGTGTGTGTGTGTGTGTGTAAACAAGGATGGCTTATAACTCATGCAATTACATTCGTTTATTATTTTTGTTTATTTAAAAAATGAGAATAAGTACTTCTATCATGGGGCTTCTGGAGCCAGGTATAATATTAAATCTCAAAACACTGAAATAAACCCCTCTTGTCTGTCTTTCCCAAATCTAATAAAATCTATAAAAAGCTAGATTATAGATATAATGGATTTTGTTGCATTCTGAAGGTTTGTAAAGAATCTATCAAGTCAGGAGAAGATGTTACAAAGGACAGGGCTTGCACACAAACCACTCTGCCTCTCAGTTTCTGTATCCCTGAAGAAGGATGTCTATCATAATTATGCTGATTGCAGTAAAGCAGCAGAACTTTTCACAGTAGTGAAAAATTAGAAAAACAAACCAAAAAAAGCAACTGTACATCTTTCTAACATGCCACGAAGCTGTATGTATATATCTATATATACTCTTGTAGCTTGGAGAAGATTGGATTTGAGGAGTACTGGACAGACTGTTGTAGCCCAAGCAAGAGGTGCTAGAGAGTGATTCAGGGATTAGGGATAAACAGGAGTAGCAGAGTCTAGAAATATTAGGAGTGGAAAATGATCAGGCTTGATGATAACTGGGATATGAATTTAAAGGGAGGTGGGAATGAAGGGTGGTTCTCAGCTTCTTGGCTTGAGGTTGAGGACCAGCACTATATACAAAGGTGGCAATAGAAGAATGAAGGCAGATTTGGTGGGTTTGCTGGGTCGGATAATGTCTCCCTAAAATTCATGTACTTCCTGGAACCTCAGAATGAGACCTTATTTAGAAATAGGGTCATTGCAGTTGTAGTTGGTTAATATGAGGTCATACTGGAGTAGGGTGGGCCCTTAACCCAGTATGACTGGTGTCCTTATAAGAAGAAGAGAAGAGACACAGAGACGGAGACTCATAGAGGGAAGGCAAGCCTGTGACAGTGGAAGTAGAGATTGGAGTTATGCAGATGTAAGGGATTCCAAGACTTGCCAGCCACCACCAGAAGCTAGGAGAGAGGCATGGAACAGATTCTCCTGAGTTCCCAAGAAGAAACCTGATACCTGGATTTTGGATTGCTAGCTGCTTGAAATGTGCCCATCTTCAGTATCAGCTGTAAAGATGGTTACAAACTAAGCAGTGTGATAACTTGGGCAGTGCATCCACGGTCCCTCTGCCGCCAACCCAGCCATAGATATAAATGAGGTCATTTCAGGTTTTCCATTCATTTTGCACCATATGGGTTTGACAGTATGGGTATGGGACCAGTCTGCAACATGGGGGGCATAGTTTGTATTTGTTTGCCTCAGGGAGGAGTGGGAGAACGTTTTCGGGGGAAGTGGGGAATACTTTCTTCACAGGGTAGATCTGGGTCAGCTCCCTGAGATGTTTGTGGATTTTTGCCAAAGGATATTAAGCTTCAAGTAAAACCCAGTATAGGTTGTTCCAACTCTGAGAAGTCCATGTTTGGGTTCTAGGTTTGAATGCTTTGAAAGGAAATATAAACTTTTCAGGTGTAACTGCAAAATGGGAGGAAACAAAGCATTTTTTTTTTTACTCATAGATGCTTATTTTTACCAACTCTTTCAAAAAGTATCTTAATTTACCTAATTTGTTGAAAAATTTCATATTACCTGTCAATAATTATTATTGGTCCTAATAGCAAATTGGTTCAGTTCTTCACTTTGTGGGTTTTGTCTCAATGTAATCCACTTAAAATATGGATTAATGAAAAATGATTTTGACTAAGGACAGCAGTTTCAGTTATATCTAAGGACATCTCAAATTATCTTATAAAAGGATTGTTAAAAGTTTACTTTATTAGTTAGCTTCTTTCCTGCAGATATTTTTTTATCATAAAACCATCATACTATTAAGAACACTGAAAGATTTTAAAATTCCAATTCTAATATTCAAACATAATTGCTTCAGTATTGAGTATCTTCCAGTCTTTGTCCATTTGTAAGAATGTTTTTATATTAATGTAATAATGGTATACAGTTTGTAAATTATTTTTTTCTTCTTAAAATTATTATTACCAGAATACAAGTGAATAGGAAGAGCAAATTTTAAAAAATAACATTTTTCTTATTATTCAAAGTGACCCATGAAATAGTTTTTGGCTAGATAAAATTTCAGCTCTTAAGGGTATGAAACAGAATTTTCCACTTAGACCACATTTTAATTTTGCTGCACCCTGTGGCAATCATCAGTTTAACACAGAAATAAGAAAAGGAAAACAAATCATTAAAATGCATTTAAATATTGGCAATGTTCAAATGTAGAATTCAGTTTTTCCAAGGACAATATATGCTTGCTATTATAAATTATTCACCAAGAATCACAGATGTGAAAATATAATCAGGTGATTTTTTTCTTTCAGTCTCATCCTTTTGTCAGCTCCCTATTATTACATTATAATGGGTTATTCCACATGTAATTTTTCTGAGCAGCTAATGTTTGCCACTTAAAATACCACTAAGTTTTAAACTTTAAAGTTTTCAAATAGTGTTTCTGAGACCATACACATTGCAGTGAAAATCAGAAATATTCAGAATTGTATTAAGAGGAAAATAATGTCCACCTAAATTCCACCATTAGTTATAAAATTCTTTGCATATATGTAGATTTTAAAAAGAAAAGTGATATATCATATTCCCTTAATATTTCATCTTACTATATCTTGTCAAGGTGCTAAATCATATTTTTAATGGCTACATAGTGTTCTATTAAAATTTTAACTAACCCCTATTGGCAAATATGCAGAATGTTCCCAAATTTGGTTGTATAAACAGTACCACAGTAGACAACTCTGTGATCTTTATACACTGTACATGGCTGTTTTATTAATCTCTTTGAATAGACTTCTAGACATGGACTTGCTAGATCAGTGGATATTCACTTGTTAACCATTTTTGACACATTTTGCAAGATTTCTTTCCAGGAAGCCTGCAGCAATTTATACTCAAAATTTTTACCAACATACTAATACTGTTTAAAAATTTTAAATTTAGAAATCAGTAGGAAAAGATACCTCATATTTGTATTTCTTTGATTGCTAATGAGGCCAAATATTTTTAGTTAGTCAGTATGTTTATTGGATATTTTGGATTTAGTTTTACGAATTGCTTTTTAGTATTCTTTGCCTATTTTTAATCCTTTTTTGTTTGTTTCAAGAGCTTTTTATTCATTAGGATGTTAACTCTTTGTATGTCTGTTATGTTGCAATGTTTTAATCAGTTTCATTTGTTTGCCATTAACTATTTTAGGGAGCATTGCTTTGTAAAATCCTTAAATTTTGTGGATGTGAAAGCTGTCAATTTCTTCTCGCATAGTTTCTGAGAAGGACTTTCCCCTTTAAACATATTCATCTATGTTTTTAATAGTACTGTTTATGTCTTTTTTAATTTAAAGTTTTAATCCTTTAGAAGTTATTTTAGTAGGGGATGAAGTAGGTAATCTAATTTTATTATTAACATTTTTTAATCACTAGTCTTGTCTCAAATTCGTTTGTTCTGTCATTGATTCCTTCCCCACTGATTTGAAATAGCATCCCATGCCCCTGCACCTCCTTGGAGCCCACCTCGTTATAACTGGCCCTATCATCCTGAAGTCCCACAGAATTCCCTCTCACATGCCTTCCTGGCCACCATTCCTACACATGACTGCAGGCTCTTCAATTGCCTCCCTAAACTTCCTTGACCCACGTTTGTCACTCACCACCTCATCCCAGGAGGAAAAGGAATTCCACATCCCACATCATAGCTGCTAGCTCTTTCTAAATTCCCATATTACCAGTTTTGTAACATGTAATTGTATTAGCCTTGAAAAACAGTTAATTTTCTAATGCTTCAAATCTCTGTTTTTATCGTTTGTCTGCTCATTTCTCCTCTCTGCCTTGAAACTTTGTTATGCTTTGTGCTGCCTCTCCCTGACCTAATCTCTGCTTTTTATTCTTCCTTCAAAACCATTCTGTCATGCCCTCTGGAACACCTGCTCAGTCCCAGTAAACTCCTCTTAACCTCCACTTTTTTCTCTAGCCCTGAATCTTGACTCTCCCAGGGGTATCCCACTTCCCCATGAGTCCTTCCTGTTGGAGACTGCTGATTACTCCATAGGTCATGAATCTCAGGGTAGGGAGGTGGGACACATGCCCTCCATACACCCTCCCACCTGTAGACCATTGTTTCTCTACACTCTTATACTCATTCCTGTTCCTTTGAGCCGTCTGGCTATGCTATCAACTACCATTGCTCATTCCTGTGATCTACTCACCACCTGAACAAACCCCTCCTTCAATGAACACTCCAGCAACAGGTGTACAGTCATCTTCTCCCACCTGTCTCCTGTCCTCAATCTGGGTGACTTCATGTCTACACCCAACACCACAGCCTCTCAGTTTGTGACCTCCACAGTTTCAAGCGGTAGTCTTCTCTTTTACTTCCTTTCACCCAGCCCCTTCTGTAGTCACAACCTGGATTTATCATATGAAATTCTTCCTTCCTAAAATCTCAAATTCTGAAACTCTCTGGGCATAGCATCCTATATTTGTTTTTTTTTTTTTTACACCAATCCAAAGATTCACACCTACACTTGTCCTTTGGCTTCATTGGGATGGCCGATTCTTTGATCCATCTATTTTTTACTCTCCATGCTCTGATTGCTTGGAGTAAGATGTTTCTCAGTGGATTGCACGTTTCCAATTAGTACAAGTCAGTGGAGAACCTAAGAATTCTGTGTGCTTACCACACTCTCGCCTACAAGTACAGCAACCTCAGAGCCTCACCACCACCTGCCTTGAGTCCTCTGTGACCTAATGACCCCTTATCTTCTTGTTTATGCAAATCACTGCAAGAATCTCTGTGCTCCCAAATAGCATGGTAACTATCCTGGTTTTTCTGGGACTGAGAGGTTTCCCAGGATGATATGTGGAGTAAGTCCTTGACTAAAAGACTCCACATTTTTGAAATTCCTTATTTTCTTTTTTTACATATTACCTACCTGTCTTCATCATCACTTTCAAACCGCAAGCTGCTTCTTCATCTGATGTATGTAATAGCTCTTACTGTTCACTCTCTTTATGACCTTTTGAATCTGTTGTGGGTTGAGAAAGTCAGATACCTGAGTGCATTAGTTAGGAATGTTACAGTTGCTCATGACAGCAAATCCACTTCAAATTGGCTTAAGGAGAATGGGAGAATTTATCAGATTTATGTAACCCAGCTTTCAGTCACAGCTTGATCTAGAGCTCACATTATTTTGTAAGGACCCTATTCCCTTCTACTTCTTGGCTCTACTCTCTTTCAACTTGGCTTCATTCTCAAGCTCTGCTTGGTGACAAAATTGCTATCAACAGCTCCAGGCCTAACTCCTCAAGTTTAAATTCAAAGAGAAAAAAGTGTCTTCACTTAGTAGCTTTGGCACCAGCCCTAAGGTGGACTAACTTGCACCACAAACCCAGTCTTTAAGCATTTGCTGGGTTGGAAAAACATAATAATAAGCCTGTTGAGGCAGGTTTGTGTCACGTATCACTTCTGAGCCACTGTGGCTCAGGGCACTTAGAGCTTGGATATGTCAGGTCTGAGTCTCAACTTCATTCTCGGAAACAACGAATCACATGCAGTGACTATAGGAGGAAAGGCTTCTCAAGGGGAAATGGATGTTGGGCAGGCAAAATTTTTACTATCCTCTAAATTGGTGACAAGAGGTTAAAAACAAACCAGAGGCATAAACAGGCTCTGATTAAATCTGTAGGACTGGCTTATAAGTAAAGACCATGAATATTATTAGTGTATAGGTTTTATGACATAGGTTTTATGACATTTATTTTGACTGAACAACATTTGTTAATATCCTGACTCTTGACTGTTGTCTTTGTAGTTAAGTTGCAAAATAAGGAAGATTTGTATAAATAAATTTTGTGTATTATAATCCTCTTTAATCATCATTAATGAGTTTTATTTTAAATTCTACCTGTACAAATAATAATTTGAAGATTATTAATATATAAGAAAGAAGAGAATATTTCTCTCTTACATAACTATTTTTGCAGCTAATATTTATGAAAACGTATCGACACATGATTTGGATGATAATAGTAGAGAAAAATAACTAAGCTAGAAATTAGAAAGCTTTGTTGTAAGGCCAACTCAGCTTTTAATTAGTCATGTGACCCTGAAGAAGTCTCTTAATCTCTTGAGATTTCAGTTTTTGTCAACATGATTACACCAATATGAATGGTGCGATTTCAGTTCATCATGAGATCAATACAGTGAAAAAAATACCTGTATTATTCTAAACAGAGCCTATAATTCCATATTTTAGTGCTATATGTACCCATTGATATTCAGGTTCTTTTCTGTGGTTGGTTATAGATATTCCTTACTTAAGTTTTTAATGAATTTTGGAACTCAGTACATGCATCTCTGAGATGAATAGTTAACTAAATTCAAATAAACATCTATTAAAAAGCACCCTCCTGGATTCAGCTACTGTGTTTAGTGATATATTGCAAAGTGGAATGAGACTCCATCTTTTTTTAAGAAGTTTAGGATTCTATCTGTTTGGGGGAGGTAAGAGAAAATAATATACATACCTTTCCTGCGAGGCAGACTGTAATAGGTACTACGACAGAACTAAAAAAAAGCTGTGGGGTTTCAAAGAAGAAGAAGATAAACTTTGAAATTAATCAGAAAGACTTTAAAGGCAATGTAGTAATTGGGATGGTCCTTGAAGGACTGATAAAATTTCAATGAGTCGACGAAGCATTCCTGATTGAGAGGACAGCATGAATAAAGGTACAAATACAGAAAAGAGTGAGACAGAGCTCTGTAGAATTTTAGGGGCTGGGTGGAAAGATACATTGAGGCTGTAGTGAAGAACCTTAAGTGCTGGGATGAAAACTTTGGACTTAATTTGTAGCTAATTTTTTTTTTTTTTTTTTTTTTTGCGGTACTCGGGCCTCTCACTGCTGTGGCCTCTCCCGTTGCAGAGCACAGGCTCCGGACGCTCAGGCTCAGCGGCCTTGGCTCACGGGCCTAGCCGCTCTGCGGCATGTGGGATCTTCCCGGACCAGGGCACGAACCCATGTCCCCTGCATTGGCAGGTGGACTCTCAACCACTGCGCCACCAGGGAAGCCCCGGTAGCTAATTTTTATCCTTGAAAGTAGTAGAGAGTCATATAATCTATGACTCTATGAATAAAAATTTATTTTGACAGGTTGTTTATATGTAGGTAAATACAAGAGTTGTATACATTTTAAAAAAGAAACCAGTTAGAGAAGAAATGGTTATTAGCAGAATCTGTTAAAACAATACTAGAATTTTGGTTTATGGCCAATTCAATATAATGGCAAGTGGTTGTCCAACATAGGTAGCATATTTTTAAGTTGTATCAATAGCTGTATCTTATCCAGAGCAAAGGAAGTGACGGCCCAACTCTGTTCTTCCGTGGCCAAATTGTTCGGGATATTTTACTCCTACAAATAAATACACACACACGAACATTGATCAGGATGGTCTGTTATTGCAGAAGTGATGGAAGGAATAGTTGTAAAATGGAGATATTTCACTTGGAGAAATGAACACCTGGGAAAGTGGGCATGGAAATGTAGTATAACATGATGTATAAAGAAAGAGAAAAACAAGCACAAGCTTTGGAGTTAGAGCTCAGCTCTGCTCCTAATGAGCTGTGCTATTTTGGGAAAGTCGCTTATCCTTTTGTAAACTGTTTCCTTTCCCACTCTCCTTCCCCTTAACCCCTCCCCCTTTCTCCTCCTCTTCATCTACTTCTTCTTTTTTGTAGAATAAAGATGATACTATTTACCTGCAGTTTTATTTTTTGATTAATGATTGTCAAGTACCCAGCACGTTTCCTGGCATCCAGTACGCCTCCATTACTTGTGACTATTATGTTTATTTGAAGGACGGTCTTACATATATAGGAGTTTAGACTGGTCCTGTGGGGTACCTGCAGAAAGATTTAGGACTGTTGGAGAGAGAAATGTTTTTGCTTCAAAATAAAAAAGATGTTATAAAGGTTAAGTTCCAATAAAAAAAGTAATGGTATGTCTAAGTATGGTAGCACTTTTTGAGTTCAGTGGTCGTGGTATGCTAGAGCCAAGGTGATGTATATTTTTTACATGAAAGTAATCTTTTCCTCAACATCTAGGAGGGAATCCCCTAGAGTAGGGCTTTTCACGCTTTTCCACCAAAGAACTCCCAGAAATCTAGAGGCATAACTCACAGTGCTCCATAGAAAAGTACAAAGTTTCTTTGACATTTCATATTCATCTTACATATTTGTATACATTATGCACTCTATAATGTGTTCATTTTGTTTTAGTATAAAAACATGCTTTAAATATATACTGTCAATAAGACTCCTTTGATAAACAAAATTTATCATGTGGTTGTGAGTACATTCTGGTATTTCCAAGGGTGCAGGTTTCCTAGTTTTGATGAAGCACAGACTTAGGGGTATTTAGAACCACAAGCTTGTAATAGACTAGGAATTCCCTCTCAGCTTAACACAGATAAGCTAAAAATTTAGACATCCGTTGATTAGAGTTTGGATTGCATGGATTATTTTAGACAATCACATTACTGCTAATATCAAAAATTTGGCAGTATCTTAGATAAACGCATATGTGAACCTAAGAAGTTGTAGAAAAAGCATAAGAGCATTGTTATATTTGAAAATGGAGGCCTATATCTTTAGCTACTGAAGTGGTGAAGTAAGAGGTTGAGTGGCTTCATGCTGTTACTCTTGGCTGCTGCATTTGTGGGCTTTTGTGTGTTGTTTGCTCATGTTCCTTTTTTTTTTTTTTTTAAATTAGTGCTTTGCAGGAGACAGATGTTGAGTAAGTGCTGTTTTGTGAAGTATTTCTTAGGAGGTTTTTAAAATTAGAATAGCTTTTTCTTGCTTTCTATTTAGCTCTAAAATTTTTGGTTTCTTTTCTACTCTCTTCCCTACTTTACTTGCACCAAGATTCCTGCAAAAACTGCTTTAAGAGTTGCTAATCTGAATGGGAAATTATCTTCCCTGAGACCAGCTCCAGACCACCTTTTAGTGATTTGGTTACCTGACCATGTAGCTCCCTTGAATTTCATGTTATTATGATTATAATAAAGGGGACACAGGGGCTTCCCTGGTGGCGCAGTGGTTGAGGGTCCGCCTGCCGATGCAGGGGACACGGGTTCATGCCCCGGTCTGGGAAGATCCCACATGCCGCGGAGCGGCTGGGCCCGTGAGCCATGCCCGCTCAGCCTGCGCATCTGGAGCCTGTGCTCAGCAACGGGAGGGGCCACAAAAGTGAGAGGCCCGCGTACCGCAAAAAAAAAAGGGACACAGGAAATCTGATTATTTTAGCCATATTACTGGATGGATTGGATCACTGCAGAGGTATCTACTTATTTGCTCTCAATGAGTCATCATAATTTAGGAAGAGGACCAGCCCAGAAGTCAGGAGATTAAGTTTTTGTTTTGATTTGAATTGCTTTATTACCCATCCCTGGTTAATTAAGAGGTTAATAATGCCCACTCCTCATCTATTTTACAATTTTGCCTAGGAGTTTTGTTCTCTAATCATTAATAAAGCCATAGTGTAAACAGCTTCTTAATGCAAAGGAATATGCCAGGCATCAAGGAGACCAAGTTGAACAGAACAAGGTCCTAGCCCTTGAAGGACATGGGATTAATGTTGAGTAAGTAAATTACTGTGAAACAGTGTGACTAATGCCGCTATAGCAGTGTGAATCAGGTAGAAGATGCTCAGAGATGGTTATAAGAAATTCTAAAACCAGGGACAGTGTCTCAGAGGAGGTGATGTTATTGCTAGATCTTGAAAGATAACCACTAGTTTGCCAGGCAAAGAGGAATATGTCCTAGGAAGAGGAAAGAGGCTTAAAATGTGTGATGTATTTAGGGAACTATAATTAGATCAGTATATTGGACAGCTGCGGATATGGGTGGAAATTCAAAGGGAAGTAGATTCAGAAGTGCCTTGCATTTCACGGTAAATTGCTTGGAGTTGACTGAAGGTTTTGAATAAGTGGAGCAGTAGAATCGTATTTGTACCGTGGTAGACTGGCTGTGAGTCCACGTCTCTTGGAGCACACATCTCTTTTTCCGCAACAAAGAGGAAAGTGACAGTAGAGGAGACGGGAGCAAGGCTGGACTCATGTTTCCATGTGTGGGTAAGTTTTTAGGTTGGTTGACTGGGTTGTTGCCCTTGTCCTAAAAGGTAGGTCAGCTAACAGATGGAAAAATATGCCTAATTTCTATTTGTTAAAAGTCTAGAACTAAGAAGACATAAATGTGGGTTAAACTATAGATAAGAATTGAAGATCTTTCCTAGAAATTGCTATACCTAGAGTTATGTGTTAAGCTATTTAAGGAACAGTCTTACCATAAAAGTAAGTGGTTTAATATGTTTTCCCCATTTTGGGGGGCCTGTTAACAGAAAGTATGTAAATAGTAAAATTCTTTGAAATTAAGAAAGGATTGAAAGTCATATTTTAAACATGATTAAAAAAAGAATGGCCTCCTTTATGTATGTGTGTGGGATTTTTTTAATAGACTTTTTTTGGCCACAGATTTTGACTGATGCATTAGTTTTCTGTCAGCTTCTCTAAAGATTCAAGGGTAGAGTTTAACTTAAGGATACGGTCAAGGGTACCCTTCAGGGTAGGAACTAACTCTGCTCTGATTTTTTAGTTGGAGAGCATCCCGAGAAATGTGTTAGATTATGTAACTAGTCACTTAGGGCCCTTGGCCTCCTGTTAACCTGGCCCTCTTGAGAGGCAGTGCCTGGGAGCAGCTGAGTCAGGCTCAGTGCTGTTGCCTAGTAGTCCAAGAGGAGCAGTCATAATGGGTTGTTGCTGAGCAACCAGGGGGCTGGTGGTGTCCCATTGTCCCCCATGGAGTTGTATAGTCGTGGTGGGCCCATCTCCATGGGAGAAGCAGTACAGCCTGGCAGAGGACCAAGCCTCCCTCAGAGGCACAAGCGTTGTTAGCAGTAAGTGTCTGACCTTAGAATCAAAGATGATAACTTAAGTTCTATGAACACGAAAGCAATTTATGGAATTACTGATGTAAATTTAATTAAACATGAACTTAGAGCAAGGTAGGTAGCTGTGGCAGCCAGAGTTCTTTTTTCAAATACTCTCATTCCAGTTCCTTTCTCCTTCAGGCATAGTAGCAAGGTAAGCTTTCTGGGTCAGTGGAAAGTAATTTTTCTTTATGCCTCATGGAATATGTAACTTTCCCTATTAACAAGGAAATATTTATATTTGAGAAAAACCAACAAGCTAAACTCCGATCTGGTCAAGTGGGCCTGCATGGCAGAGTATTTGACTCAATATCAATGCAAGAACTTGCTACTAATATTTGAGATACTGCTTTGAGTTTTCTCTCTGTTGTAGAAGATTCACCAGGACCACATCTTACTTTATTTTTTAGTATTTAACATAGCCCATAAATGACTCTTCAGGAGAGTGGATAAAATGTCAAAACTAATCAGCTCTTGTAAGAAGGGTAAGTTCTTCTTTTAGGATTTAAAGTTGCCCATATTAAGTAAACCTTTTCCTGGAGATCCAGAAACATTTTAATGGCCAAAATTGAGCTCTTTCAATATTTTGGAATAACACACAGCTGCATGAAAGGCTAAAGCGTGAAGCAGAGGAATAAACATCCATCACAGAGAAATAACACTGGCCAGCTAGATAGAAGTGCCGTAATCTTTTCTTATCTCCCTCTCTCCCTATTTTTTCATTCAGTATTTCTGGCCTTGTGCTGTAACTGTTTGCCTGTAAAGGTTTCAGGAAGCAGGGCTTTGGGTACAAAGTGGGAGGTTTCTTTGTTGGCATTGGGGTCTGCACTCTTTGAGGGACCTATATTCTTTTTGAAAAAAATACTTGAAAACTTAAAAATTCCTCATAAGAATTGCACACAGATTTTTGTTTTACACATGTACATGCACACACACTAATGTGTCTAAGCCATTCAATTAGAGTACAACTGAGATAGTATATCAACAGTAAGAAAATTTAAATGTTTTTTAAGATGCCTTATTTTTAAAGCTACTTAATATTTAAATGTGAACTTTTTATTGTTTTTATCATATGTATCACTCATATCATTCATATCATAAGCGTTCTATTTATCTTTGTTATATAAGAGTATTAATAAATCTAAAGCATATTAAGCACAGTATGTGCCAGGTACTGTTCTATGCAAATTAAATTTAGTATGTCATTTAACTCCTCAACAACTGTATACGAGAGGTACTATTATTATGGATATTTTACATGTGGAGAAGTGTAGGCCTGCCCAGAAAGGTCAAGTAACCAGGCCAGATGTATACACTAAAGATTTATAATCAGAAAGTCTGTCTTCAGAAACTCTGCTTCTCAATCATTATGCTATACTTTGAGCGCCATATTATTTCATGAGGGCAACATGAAACGGTATTCACAACAAACTTGTTTTTAGGTTATAATGACATAATGAGAGAATGAAAAAGAGAGTGAAAACTATGAAATCTTTTACTAAACAAAGTCTGTTTAATTTATTCTTTGGGTCTATAGTCCACAGCCAGAAACCTTTTAAATCAAAGTTTTTTATATCCATCCAAATTCTATGAATTTGCAAAATAAATTCAGTAGGCATTTAGCACTGCAGTTGTTTCTCTTCAGGATGAGATGTTAGGTATATTTTCTTTGGTATATGAGATGTGAAGGAAGAGGAAATGGTTAAAAGAAAAAATAGAGGAAATGAATAAGTGAATTGTTTTTGATCAATTCTCCAAAAAAGTCATGTTTCTTAGAGCTCTGAGATACAAGGCATCAAGGAATTGCTGTTTAGTCATGAGAAAAATAATACAGGTGAAAAGTTGTATGTAAAACTAGGTCAAGAGTCCAGGAATATTGTGAAGCAATGATGCATAGTGGATCACGCAGGCTTTCCAGTCAGACAGAGCTGAACTTGAACCCTGCCTCTGTGACTTACTAGCTGTGTGACCTTAGGGAGGTATCTCACCATCTTTAAGCTTTCAAAAAAGTCCATTTTTCTTTCTTTTTTTTTTAAACAAAGATTAACTGTGGTTAAGTGGAATAAAATGCAAAGCGTCTAGCAAGGCTCATGACACAGAACAGGTGTTTATTGAATGCTAAAATCTTTTTTTCTCCTCTCCCAGCAGCAGCAAAAACAAAGTAAAAAGAGGGTTATCCTAGGGACCTGAAGGGTCAAGGGAGTTTCATAGTGGGATTGTGGGGTCAAAGCTGGTCAACATTTTAAAGACTCTTGGTCAACTTTGCCAAGTTGTTATGTAAAAGCAATATTACAATTCAAGCATTACATTTTTAATTATTAGAAAACCTAATTTTTTTAACATCTTTATTAGAGTGTAATTGCTTTACAATGGTGTATTAGTTTATGCTGTATAACAAAGTGTATCAGCTATACATAAACATATATCCCCATATCTCCTCCCTCTTGCATCTCCCTCTCTCCCACCCTCCCTATCCCACCACTCTAGGTGGTCACAAAGCAGGGAGCTGATCTCCCTGTGCTATGCTGCTGCTTCCCACTAGCTATCTATTTTACGTTTGGTAGTGTATATATGTCCATGCAACTCTCTCTCTTTGCCCCAGCTTACCCTTTCACCTCCCTGTATCCTCAAGTCCATTCTCTAGTAGGTCTGTGTCTTTATTCCTGTCTTGCCCCTAGGTTCTTCATGACCATTTTCTTTCTTTTTTATTTTTTTAGAGTCCATATACATGTGTTAGCATACGGTATTTGTTTTTCTCTTTTTGACTTACTTCACTCTGTATGACAGACTCTAGGTCCATCCACCTCACTACAAATAACTCAATTTCGTTTCTTTTTATGGCTGAGTAATATTCCATTGTATATATGTGCCACATCTTCTTTATCCATTCATCTGTTGATGGACACTTAGGTTGCTTCCATGTCTGGCTATTGTAAGTAGAGCTGCAATGAACATTTTGGTACATGACTCTTTTTGAATTATGGTTTTCTCAGTGTATATGCCCAATAGTGGGATTGCTGGGTCGTATGGTAGTTCTATTTTTTAGTTTTTTAAGGAACCTCCATACTATTCTCCATAGTGGCTGTATCAATTTACATTCCCACCAACAGTGCAAGAGGGTTCCCTTTTCTCCACACCCTCTCCAGCATTTATTGTTTGTAGATTTTTTGATGATGGCCATTCTGACTGGTGTGAGATGATATCTCTTTGTAGTTTTGATTTACATTTCTCTAATGATTAATGATGTTGAGCATTCTTCCATGTGTTTGTTGGCAATCTGTGTATCTTCTTTGGAGGAATGTCTATTTAGGTCTTCTGCCCATTTTTGGAAGAGGGTACTTTCCTCAACATAATAAAGGCCATATATGACAAACCCACAGCCAACATTATCCTCAATGGTGAAAAACTGAAACCATTTCCACTAAGATCAGGAACAAGACAAGGTTGCCCACTCTTGCCACTATTATTCAACATAGTTTTGGAAGTTTTAACCACAGCAATCAGAGAAGAAAAAGAAATAAAAGGAATCCAAATTGGAAAAGAAGAAGTAAAGCCGTCACTGTTTGCAGATGACATGATACTATACGTAAAGAATCCTAAAGATGCTACCAGAAAACTACTAGAGCTAATCAGTGAAGTAGCAGGATACAAAATTAATGCACAGAAATCTCTTGCATTCCTGTACACTACTGATGAAAAATCTGAAAGTGAAATTAAGAAAACACTCCCATTTACCACTGGAACAAAAAGAATAAAATATCTAGGAATAAACCTACCTAAGGAGACAAAAGACCTCTGTGCAGAAAATTATAAGACACTGATGAAAGAAATTAAAGATGAAACAAATAGATGGAGAGATATACCATGTTCTTGGATTGGAAGAATCACCATTGTGAAAATGACTCTACTACCCAAAGCAATCTACAGATTCAATGCAATCCCTATCAGACTACACTGGCATTTTTCACAGAACTAGAACAAAAAATTTCACAATTTGTATGAAAACACAAAAGACCCCGAATAGCCAAAGCAATCTTGAGAAAGAAAAACGGAGCTGGAGGAATCAGGCGCCCAGACTTCAGACTATACTACAAAGCTACAGTAATCAAGACAGTATGGTACTGGCACAAAAACAGAAATATATATCAATGGAACAGGATAGAAAGCCCAGAGATAAACCCACGCACATATGGTCACCTTATCTTTGATAAAGGAGGTAAGACTATACAGTGGGGAAAAGACAGCCTCTTCAATAAGTGGTGCTGGGAAAACTTTACAGCTACATGTAAAAGAATGAAATTAGAACACTCCGTAACACCATACACAAAAATAAACTCAAAATGGATTAAAGACCTAAATGTAAGGCCAGACACTATAAAACTGTTAGAGGAAAACATAGGCAGAATACTCTATGACAGCAAGATCCTTTTTGACCCACCTCCTAGAGAAATGGAAATAAAAACAAAAATAAACAAATGGGACCTAATGAAACTTAAAAGCTTTTGCACAGCAAAGGAAACCATAAACAAGATGAAAAGACAACCATCAGAATGGGAGAAAATATTTGCCAATGAAGCAACTGACAAAGGATTAATCTCCAAAATTTGCAAGCAGCTCATGCAGCTCAATATCAAAAAACAAGAAAACCTGATTTTACTTTGCCTATGGTTATGGTATTGACTTGAATCTTAGGAGACAGACAGGATGTTTAACTATTAGTATTAAATGAATCTGAAACATGATTGTATTTCTGATTCGTAGTCATCTTCATCAGTTCCTCTTAATTCATTCTTCAGCTACTGAGGCTTCATTCAAAATTTTTTTTAATTAATAATTTTAGATAAATTAGAGATATGGTGCTTAGATAGATTTCTGATTTTGGTCATTTTTGTATATTTCTTATCACCTGCTCTAGCTGTAACCCTCTGTCCCCTAAAACAGGGTCTTTGTTTTCTCTGTGGCATCTACCACATGGTAGGTAATAATATTTGCTGAATGATGGAAGGGATAAAACAGGTTATTTGCAATTTTATGTATACACAATAGCTATTAAAGCTTTTGAAAATGTAGCAGTTGCCAAGGATCTGGTTAGTAGGTTAGTTTAAAAGCTATCACAATTATAGAAATCAAGCATATACAAATCAATCAAGTAGGAAAAAATAGAGGATACTAATCTAAGGGTCAGAAGAGGGAAACTTAAGAATAAGTAAATAAAGGAATTTGAAGAGAATAATGCTAATTTGGTTGTGACCACTTTTATAAATACATGAATTTTCCATATTTTCACAAAGGTATAAGTTCATGGTATAAATTCATCTTTTTAGAACTACATGTAGCAAGAATAAGTAAAATATTTGCAACTCGTCCTTTTAAAGTTATTCTATACCTTTTGCTCATGCAAGTAAAGATGTATGAATTTTCCATTCAATAATCACTAATTGAGTACCTACAATATATTGTGCCAAGTGCTGTAGATGGATGAATAAAAAATTGCCATTCAAGATGTTCACAGCCTGCTAGGGGAGACTGACACACGCAGAGCTGTCATGTGAAGTCAACCGTGATAAGTGCATCAGAGAGTTATGAACAAAGTGATTTAGGGGCAGGGGTTACGACTCACACCAAACTTGTGCAGTTCCAAAGAGCTTTACAAAAGCAGCAACCTTTGAGTTGGGCTTTTAAGGATGGCCCAGAGCCTACTAGTGAGAGCACAGGGGGATGATATGCATTCTGGTTGGAAGAAACAGGAAGTTTTTAATATGGCCTATTTGTGCAATTCTTTTGGTATTTGTTGCTAGCCCCATGTGGCCAAGGGGTTCAAACCAGCACATTTTATCACATCTTGTACAAAGTCTAATCAGTAAGTATTGGTTTTTGAGTATCTGGATGAATGAATGAACAAACTTACCTTCTTAATATGGGACAATAATTTCAAATAAAAAAAATTATACTTCAGTGAGGGTTGTGTTTCTTTACTTGATTATACCTATGCAGTTCAAAGGAGAATTTAAACTTTGTGAACTTTGATTAACATTCCTCTCACCGGATTTTAAGAAAACACAGCTGTGGACTTTATTCCTACCATTCTCTGCTTCCCCTTCTGCACTTAATTTCTACACTTTCATTGGTCTGTTTAGATGCATGAGTTCAAATATATGCCTTTGGTGGGTTTTTTTTAGTCTAAAATAAAACCTACTTCAACGGAGGCTACAGTCCTGCTTATATGTGAAGTGATATTCAGGTTGATATTTTTTATTTCCTCTTTAGAAGCAAAATGAACTCATCCTATTGTACACATTATACATTCTCCAATTAAAAACCTACAATACAGTGATAGGGAATGGGCTTGTATTTCCTATGGCAAAGTGTCCAGTGATATCTGGAGGATTCAGCTGGGTTTTAAAGAGATTGTATTAACATTTGTGCCATAAGTGACAGTTGAGTTATTTTAATTAAATGGCAGTTTCAGCCAATTAAGATTTCTCATTGTTTTGAGTCCCTTTTCCTTTTCTTCCTCTTTTCGATTTCAGTATGTCTTGGGAATCCAAATATGCTAGAGTATGATTCCTTTGGTATTTTATTATTCCTTTGCAAGCCAAAACAAAACTCTTTAGACCATCACAATCCCAAAAGGAAGCTGTAAGTCTTGGGAGTGTGATCACAGCTACCTTTCTAGGACCCCCAAACTGAATCTAGTGTTAAACACAAGAAACACATTTTTTGCTTTTGTAGTACTTCAGGAAGAGTAATAAAATAACATTGCATATGTGTATTTTATTGTATGTGATCTTTCTTGATTCCCAAAACAACGTGGAGAGATAAGCAGGGTAAATATTTCCATCCCATTTGATAAGCAAGGCTCTGTCATTTACCTACAAAAAAGATGATTCCTCAAAGTCAACAGCTGATACAGGGATGAGCTGGAACTAGAACTGAGTTCAGTGCTTCTCCCTCTGTGTTACAAGCCCTGAGGACTTTCTTTTACTGGCTTACTTGTAAGCTATAAGGAAATGTGGGAAGCAGAGGAAAGAACAGTAATGAAATTATTTACAGATGAACTTGAAAGATGGCTAACGTGCTATTGGCATTTGGAGAAAAAGACTTTTTTGAGAATCATGGTGAAATACTTCTACCACGTATAATTCCTGGGTTTTATACCAATCACAAGTTCAGTTATTATCCCAAAGTGAGTGGTGGGCTGTAGAATATGGACTGGAAGGGGTGTTTCTCAAACCAGGGAGACTAGTGAGAGATATAATCTCTGTAAGAATTGATGGGATGGAGGCAGGTGTGGGTGAGGAGGGTGGAGGTTGATGGTTCCTGTGGGAATGGAATTGAAAGGAAGAATGAGTTCAAGGACAATTTTGAGCCTGGAATACACAGAATTTGGTGGTTTATTAGATAGAAAGGAGAGAAGAAAACAGCAAACAGCACTAGACTCTCTCCTGCTCTGAATAACCCTAGTAAAGTTAGCACATACAAGCATAGGAATATTGACATTCCTGGCTTCACGCTTTATAGCAAAAGGAACAGATGATTTCCATAACAGGAAAGAAACATGGCTCTCTCATCTAGGACAACTAAGCATTTGTTATGTGTCTGCTCAAATATATAGACTGCCTGAGTTAAAGGGAGCCTGGTTTACCCAGCGATCGGTTGTAGCCACCTCTTCAGGAGTATATATGGAAATGACTCAGTTGGTTTCTGTATTATTAGTTTTAAAGTGGGGGCTTTTGATATAGAAATATCTAAAAGGATAGGAACAGGAAAACCATGAAGGTGCATCAGATGCCTATTCATAGCAAAATTTCAAGTTACCTTTTGATGCTGAGGCATTATGTGTGGGCCAGGTTTTATTGGGTGGATTTTCTCTTCCAGGGTTCCAATCTCCATATTATATAATTGAGGAAAACAATGTCCTTGTTCCTTGGCATTGAAATTCAAAAGCAGGGATTTATGGCTTTTCAAGTCACACATCTGAGAAAGGCTGTCATGTCACTCAGCTAGTGAAACTATTTTCAATGGAAAGTTGAAAAGCTGAAGAAAAAAATATATTTTGCTATACTGTTGATTTTACTATTTAGTAGGTATGTCTCTGACTGCCTGTGTTACACAGTCTTGGGGCAAAACACAAGAAAGATTGATCAGAATACAATTGGTGGGTTTGAAAAGGGAACAAAATAATAAGAGGAAACACACTCCTCATTTATGAGACTGCTGAGCTGCTTACTCAAGGAAATTTATCCTGCTCCTGTTATAAATCTGAAACATATAAAAGAAATCAGGATGAGGAATGAAAAAATAACAATGAACGTTGTTTTAAAATTGTGTCTCATTTTGTCATTAAATTGGATGTTGTTGCTCAAGGAACCATCTGTTCTTTCCTGAAAGAGACAAGGAAGGAGGATGTTTATCATAATACATCTTTTTTTCCCTTTGTTTCCTTCAGGGGTCATGGTATACTGAAAAAGCACTCAAGAGAAATCTGGGGGGAGCTGGAAACTATCAAGTTATTGAGGCCACACAGGGGGCAGAAAAGACAGAGGTGGGTACACTTTTGATCCATCAATCCTGCTATTGAGGGTGTTCCTGAAAATATCTTTGTTGTTATAAAGCCAGAGGACAGCAAGGAAAAGGTATGAAGTGGGAGGTTTTTATTTTAGAAAACAGATCAGTATGGTTAAATGGAAGCTTGATAGAGTCTATTGTTAATGTCAAATTAATAGCATGCATGCCAAGAACTTGAGCTAGGCATTTCCATACTGTGTACAGCCAGGGGCCAGTGGTTAGTACAGAGACTGAGCTTGGTTTGATATTTACATTCTCAGCTGAGCTTATTTAAATTGTTCTCCACGGAGGCAGCTAGCCCACCAAAATAATGTTTTTAATTTATATCCTTTAAAACAGAAGAAAAGCTTATAGTATTACCGATCAGGTCCTATAAACTTACTACTCACCTAATACAGATCTCCTTAGAGACCATAGTGACAGCTTTGTTATCAATACATACAAGTAAATAGTCTTGATGACACTGACTGGTGGACATAAATCTCTAATGCTTTTTTGAGAAACAGTTTTCTGTGTGCTGCTGTTGTATTTGAGGCCCCTCCAGCCCCTCAGGACTGTGTTTTCCCACTCAGAGTGAGAGATTTGCTCCCCTGTTGCAGTGAAGATGGCAGATCAGAGACCATGGAGTAAACCTCAGCCTGTGGGAAGCCTCCTCCCACTCTTGGATTCCCATGAGAACAAAGCTCCAAGGGAACAGGAAAGAGTGGAAGATGTTACATTTGGTTTAGGCTCATTGCCTGGTTTTCTGAAAACCAGTACAGTTTTCCTATTAACCCATTGCGATTTCATTTAGACAATGGCAGTGGGTTCATTTTCTTGTTATCTGAGCATTTTACTACTTTCTTGTCAACTTTTTAAGTTTGTGTCAGTGGAGAATAACATGTTTTAATTGAAATCTACCTTTTATTATGAACTAATGTCATGAAAAAATTGTATCAAAAAGCATTTATATTTCTATATAAACAATTGAAATCTCCATACTAAGAAAAACCAGCATGTACATTTGTAAACATTAATTTTGTATTTAAAGAAAATTAAGACTAACATAAAATAATTGAGTCTTTATTGTGAGTGGAGTGGATAGTGCTTTATAAACATAATCTCATGTAATCCTCACGATAACTGTGTGGGAAAAGTAAAGAAGGCATAGTTATTCCCTGTGACAAAAGTGTACCTTGCCAAGTGCACACATTTAGCTAGTGGGTGGTGAAATTAGGATTTGAGCCAGATTTTGTCTGATGCTTAAGCCTATGTCCTTGACCAGCTTGGATAGGGAGATTCGGCAGGAGCTAAAATACTCTGTTTAGACGAGCAAAGTATCTTGTTTGCATCAGGTATTTATAATCGATGGTTGAAAATATACATTTTTAAGGAACATATTATCCCATACTCTATGAACTTTACAAAAGAGATGAAACATTTTTCTGATTCATTTAATGAAAAGCACTTAACTAAAAAAACAGTTAACTAAAAAACAAAAAAATTAAAAACACTAAAAAAAGTAGCACAAAAAAGAAAATCACGAAAATTCACTGAAATACTAAATACAGGAATGTAGAAATCAACAAAATAGAATAATACAAGAAAATCGTGTTTATTCTAGAAATGTACACATGCTTCAATATTGAGAAATTTATTATAATTTCATAGTCATAGACTAAAGGATAAAACTGCTATTTTTACCTCCTAATAGATTTCAAATGACATTTGATAAAATGTAACTATATTTCTTTTAAGAACATGCATATATACAACATAGTAATTTAGGTATAGAGAGATATTTTTAAATTGTGAAAAAGCAGAAAAAACAGAAAAACCGTAGACACTTAACTACATGCCCTATTTCATCACTTATAGTTAACAATCATTCTATAAATTCTAGCCAATGCAATAAAATTTTTTAAATGACTAATGTTTTAAAATTTCTTAATATATATAGCAGAAACTGTTCTAAATACTTTACAAATATTAATTCACTTAATCTTCATAACAATCCTAGGGAATATTGACTATTATAATTCTCATTTTACAAATGAGGAAGTTGAGGCCCAGAGAAGCTAAGTAACTTGGCCAAGGTCACATAGCTAATAAGTGGTAGAGATGAATAAGCACTCAAGTGGCTTAACTCATGAATCTTTAATTTTAAATCCTATCATATGCTGTCTCTCAAAGTTCACAATTATTAGAAAAGAGATGACATCTTTTCTCCTTAAAAAAGTGTATATGTATATATATATATATATATATACACACACACACATACACACACATATATGTGTGTGTGTGTGTGTGTGTTTATATGAATTTACTACAAATCCCAAGAAAATCAACTGGAGAACTATTAGAATAAGAGACTTCAGTTAAGTGGTCATACAAAAGATAAATGTGTATAAATCAATCGACTTTTCTATGAGAGCTACAAATAGAAAACATGATGAAAAAAATCCCATATCTATGAGTAAGCTATAATAGAAATGTACAAGACTTAAATGAAGAAAATAACATTTTGTTGAGAAACACAAAATAAGATTAGCAGTAATGGAGATTGGTATTGTATTCCTGGATGAGAATAATAAATAATGTAATGATGTTAGCTTCCCCAAATTAATTTATAAAGTTAATGCAATTCCATATAGAACCACAAAGAGATTTTTAGGGAGAGATTGGCAAAATGATTATTAAAATTCATCTGGAGGAATGAACAGACTTGGAAAAGCAAATTTTTGAAAAAGAATAATAATGAAGAAAGAACTTATAATTCCAAGTATTAAAACATATTATAAAATTACTATTACTAAGGCAGTATGTTACTTTTTACTAAAATAGAGACTTAGGAGAGGCTAAATCATCTTGAAAATTCCCCAAATAGACTTAAGCATATAAGGGTAACATATAATAAACACAGAATTTCATGTTGGTGGAGAAGGTATTATTACAAGAATACAATTCAAATAATTAGTTATTGTTAGGAAAAATTGTAAAGTTGAATCTTTTATTTATACAAAATACAGATAGATATCAGATTAATTGACGAAGACGAATGAGATATAACTGAAAAATAGGTGAATAATTTATAATCTTGTCTAATACGACATCAAAGGCAAAAACCATAATTAAAGATTGATAGACTTGACTATGAGACATATTAAAACTTTTTTACATACAAATAGAAAGGAAACTCAAGCAGCATGCCTAGCACTGTGTTTGAAAATTCTTTTCTTGATTTTTTTGGGGTTAGAATTAATAAATCAGCAAGTTCTGACTAATATTCTAAATACACTACTGTTTGAAGGCTTAAAAGAGGGAAGCCCATTCTGGGATACTGTGCTATAGACACAGAGCAAATTTCAAAGATGGAATTCTAGAGAAGACCAAATAATGACATGGAAGTCAGGATTGTTCCATCTAAAAAGGTCAGCTGAATTTGAATTATAGTATCCAAGAGAGTAAAGGATTTCAACTAGATCTTAGTTTTATAATTCATACAAGTATATATAAAGAAATATAAACATATATATAAAGAAAAGAGGTGGTCATTGACAGTTTAGCACTAATTGTTAGTGATCAAAATAGCTGCCATTTAATGTTCATAGTGTTTGCAAAACGCATTTTCTCATTCCTTCATTCAGTATTTATTGAGCACTTGCCCCATTTACTCTGTGCCAGTTGTGAGCACTGAGGGTGCAGAACTGAGGATACTTTGCGATGCCCCGGGGTTTGTAAACTGCAGGATCTAGAGATACAGAGAAAAATTGACTACAGGACCATGAGGAGACCCAAGGAGGGTCACATCAAGAGTGGCTGACGTTTAATGCTTTGGGAAGGTCCTCAGGGATGACATGCTAACTTTCTTCAATTATATGAGGAATATCATCTGTATGATTGAAAAGGCAAAACTAGGTTGAGTGGATGGGAATCAGAGAAAGACATATTTTTATTTAATTAAAGGAATGGCTGTCTGAAATTATAACAGGCTACCTCTGGTACCTGAGATAGTTCCAGAAGCTTGGTACCACTAGGAAGGAAAGTAGCACAAGGAATTCATACATGAAATGGTGAGAGGCTGCGGATGGAGAGTTGGTGATTAACTCATCTCTGAAGATAAAATGTTCTTGGATCTGTTATTGAGATCGTTGATGTGGGAAGGGCTCCCTTGAAGACAACACAATGAGGGGCTCTAGGGAGTCAGGCCCACCAGCTTTACACTTAACTCTTAGACTCAAAGTTTTAGTAATCCATGTTCTGTGTTTTATTAGTATAATTTATATATTGAGACATTTAAACAATGCTAAGAAGAACAAAGAATAGAATCAACTCCCACCTCTCAGAATTAACACATTTCATTTTATAATATTTGCTTAGTCTTCCGTTTTAAAGAAATAAAATGGCACAATTAGTTAAGTCTCCTTTCAGAAGCATCTATAAATTAGTGTGTATTGTTCCCGTCCATTTTATACTTTTACCCACGTATTTATGCAACCATTCCAATATTTAGTCCTGGTTTGTGGTTTTTAAATTTACAAAAATAATATCACTGCTTTTCACGACACCGTGTTTTTGAGATCTATATAGTTTTTTATATATATATGTGTATATATATATATATATATATAGTTCTAGCTCTGTTCTCCTAGGTGAAGTTTGTGGGGTTTTTTTTTGTTTGTTTTTTTTTGCGGTACACGGACCTCTCACTGTTGTGGCCTCTCCCATTGTGGAGCACAGGCTCCGGACGCGCAGGCTCAGCGGCCATGGCTCATGGGCCCAGCCGCTCCGCGGCATGTGGGATCTTCCCGGACCGGGGCACGAACCCGTGTCCCCTGCATCGGCAGGCGGACTCTCAACCACTGCGTCACTAGGGAAGCCCTGTGTGGGTTTTTTGATAAGACGTTTACTATTCACGTTTAGTGGCCTTCCTTACTCCGAAATTGGGCCTGTGGATGACAGGATGTTATTGCTGGAAGATTTAGGAGAAAACGTTCTCATTTATGTCTTTATATATTGTCAACACCGGGACTTTCTGAAAATGACAAAAGCTAAGCCAGAGGGGAAGTCAGGACAATGTAAATAAACTAGGCAAACCAGAATGGAGGATTAGCCTGCATATGAAGAAAACAAGGCTGCAGGAGGAGAAATGACTTTCTGGGCTACACAGCTTGTTAGTGACAGTCCTCGAAATACCAGCCCAAATCTTAGAATCAAACAATTGCATGGGATAAGATATATGTAGAATGCTTTGCAGTTCATTGTTCTTTTCATCATGGTGTTTCTTATGTTTAATAAAGATGTAGAGATGGATTCCTAGGGCCAAATTGCCTGATAACCTGCCTTCAGAATGGCTGAAGCTTTAATGCATCAATTTTTTTTTTTTATGATTGCTCTCTCTTTGCCCAGGTAAATATAATTATCACCTCTTTCCACTGGATAAAGTATCCTGTCCCATTTGTCCCACTAGGTAGCAGAATGTGGCCAGGTAAATCAGTTTTCACTGGTGATTAGAAGTCATCCCTTCCATTTGCTTGTCAGCTAACCTTTGCCCTATACCTGTCCTGTTAACAGCTGGCTAGTTAATGAATGTGACATGGCTGTTTCTGCAAGGTTTGGGCATGCTAAGATTGTACAGAAGACAGAGAACTGACTCACTAATTAAGCAGGGGTTTTTAGTGCCAGCTTAGGTCTGCAATTTCTTTAACCAGACCCAGTCTCAGGTGTTCTTCATAGTGAGGTGGTCTTGCAATTATATCGTTTATCCTACATGGAGTTAGGACAAATAATTCATCATTTCATTACTTACTTTAAACTTTTAACTAATACAACTCCTAGGATTGAAAGGCTTGCAAATATTTTTAAAGTTTTACTCGTATCAAATTTGTTTTAGTTTTTCCAATATATTTTATACATTTATAAGATACATAAAACCAGTCTTCTTGACTATCTGCTGGCAATAATATTTGATTGCTAAAGTAGTCTATAGAAGTTAAGTGATATAGGGTTGGCCAAAAAGTTCATTCGTGTTTTTTCCATAAGGTCTTACAGAAAAACCCAAACAAACTTTTTGGCCAACCCAATACATTGAAAGTAAAGATTTATCATGTGAAAAGTATCAAGTTTCATCTGATTATGTTCTTAAAAAATTATGGTAATTTGATTATCTTACAAATGAGTTCAGTCTGTAAAATCCTAATTTACAAATGCTTGAAAAAACAAAATACTCTTGATTAATTTAATGTCAGCCTATTATCCTACCACGTAAATATCATAGACGTTGTAACTATAGTCACAAAAAGTAAGAATCCATTGGAAAGGAAGTGTAGTGCTTTTGGCTGTTTCTAAACACAACCGTAAAAGGTCAAGGATATCATTACTGAGAAAATGAAGTCATTGTCCAAAAGTTGCACATGAGCTGATTTTTGTTATTTGTCTCAAGTGGTGTATCTTCAGATTGCTGGAAGACATCATGAATATTTTAGCTGCAATTATTATTAAAGTGTTCAGTGTGTAACCGTTCCATGTGTGGGCATGGTTGCAGCAAGGTGGCTAAAAGGACAATGTCCCTCAAGGTCATATCCACATCGCCTATCTGTGGTGGCTCCTCTTTGGTTTAGTTTGGTTGGTGGTTATATGCTATTTGTATGTCATGTGGAACATGGCTCAACTTTGTGAGCTGACTGCTAGGGGGCCACTTAATCCACTTTTCTTAAAATTATGCCATATGTTAGTCTTTAAAGTTTGCTTTTGGTATTTAAATGCATATCATAGCTTAATCACATCACATCAAGTTGTAATTTCAACAGTACTTTATCATTTTTCTTTGGCTGTTTTGCTTGTGGCTACTTATTAGTCCATCACATGACGTTTCATAGTTTTTCTGACACTAGCTGAATATTTAAATGACATGGAAGAATTGGTGGAAAGAGCACTGAATGTTGGAAGTCAGATCTCTATTCTGGACCTTATTTTGCCCCCATCCAGCTGCATGAGTCTTAGCAAGTCATTCTGAGATGTGGCGCAGTGCAGTGGATCAAATCATTGACTACCAAATTTGAGTCCAACTTGGGCCATTTATTAGTTGGTAAATTTCTTAACCTCTCTGTGTCAAGGTTAGGTTCTCATCTGTTAAATGGAACTGACAATAATTCCTCTCATAAAATTATTAAGGAGATTAAATCAATGGATATTTATAAAGCACTTAGAATAGTGCCTTTATGACTGATTGTTTAATAAAACTTTACTGTGATTGGACTTCATTGGGTTTGATTTCTATATGAGTATTTCCAGTTTGACGATTACATTAAGTTTCTGTTTCTTGCCTTTGTTTTCAGTGTACCTTTAACTTTACTAAGCTGATGCTGGTGAAAATATTGTTTCTATGCAAAGTATTAGTGGCTATATGGTCTAACAGCAATGATTTTTTGTTGTTGTTTGTTTTAAATTAAGGCACATGTGCAAAACTAAAGAATTTCAAAATATAGCCAAAATAGCGATATATCTCATAGTTGTATTGACTGAGACAATCTCTATAACTGGGCTTGGAACTTGTGTTTGTATTGTGTAGACATTTTATTTACCTTCTGAAGGGTTAATTTATTTCATTTTTCAATTTCTGTCTTTATAAATGCACTATTGGATGAAAGGCTATTTGGAAAACTGAATTTGATTATTACTTTTCACCTCTGTAGTGTCACTGAAAAAATTCCACTGTTTATCAGGTTTCCTTTGTACAGGCTGGTACATGACTTCTATCTTTTTAAGCTTATCACACACCCATAACTCTGTTAAACAGTTCTCAGTTTCTTTTAATTAAGCTTGAAACTTGTTAAAATTGAAATATTTTGTAGTGCATAGAGCAGTCTAATGTCAGAATAAGAGCTTGGTGGTAGAAAGATTAGTTTGTTTCTTAAAAACAGGACATACCCACCGGGGTGAAAGAGGCCACTGAAATTGGAACTCGTTTTAGCCCATGGGAGAAAGTCCAGCTAAGCTAGTGGCCTTATCATCTAGAGAGAATGATGACAGCAAAAGGAGGCTGTCCTGATAGGCAGGGGGTCGGAGTCCGAGTTGACCAGCAAGGTGCAGCAGATGGTATCCCAGCAGGTGGGTGGGCGATGGTGACGCAGAGTCTGGGAACGGGTGCTATCCAGGCAGATAAACAGAGAGGTCTGTTCACAGATAGTATGGCCCCAGGGTTGGGGCTGGGGTTTCGGAATGAAATTCAGGCCCTGGTAAAACTGGATAGACTAGTGCAGAGTCCTGTTTTGGAAGAACTAGGGTACTATCCAGGGCATTGGAGCACAGAGTTTGTTACGTGGGACCACAGGTTAAAGGGGACTTGCGGCACCCTCATTTTTGGGGGTTGTGTGGCCTGGAAGGATGCTGGAGTAGGGAACCAGGCCAGTCTTTATAGATGCTGACTTTGATAGTGCTTGGTATAGATTCATGTGTCTGTCTTTTGAAAATTGAAACACTTAAATGTGTTGATTACTAAACTGTGCTTTACTTTATTGCTAACAAATTAGATTAGAAGGCAACTCTGAGGTAATCAGCCTTGCCTCTTTTTTTTCTTTCTTTCCTTTATAAAGCTTGCAGAACCTTTCAGATCAGAATGAATTCCATGCAGTTGAAACCGCGCACATGGGGCTTAGGTTAAGTGAAGCATACAATATAGAGGTGGTGTTATTTCCTACTCTTCTTGGATTTATCCTGAGGAAGAAGTCATGTATCAGAGAAGAGAGTGTAAAATGAGAGGATTAGCAAAGTAAGTGGTTGTTTCTGGCTGAGCTTTGCTTGAAATGGAGGAGAAAATGGCATGGAAGTTGCTGAAATTCATTTCCTTATAATGACATGGAGTGTTAAATGGCCCTTTCCCTAGAAGTCGTTTCAGGCCTAGTTATGTTACTTGGGAGTGCTGTTTCTCAAATCAGGACCTCCACCTCCAAGGAATAAGAGAGAAAATGGGATTTTGACTCTTTTGCCTGTGTCTTAGCTTTTAACAGCTTTCTGCTTTGGATCTAGATTTTATGCTTACTTGACATCTTTGTGATTGAAGGGAAAAACCCTCAAATAAAATAAAATCGAAGCATTCCTGTTCCTTATATTTTGAAATAAATCTTAAGCTGATGTCCCCTGTAAAAAAATTTTTACTTGGTTATTATGAAATTCCAAAGCTTCATCATTGTTTCTCCAAATACTGTTTTCAACAGAAGAAAATCCATGGTTCTTTCTAATAGACTTTCTTTATAATGGTGAATATTGTGTAGAGAAACTAAGCATTCATTTATCAAATGAAAGTTAATTTATGTAATTAAGGTCAAGATAAACTCGGCTGTCATGAAATCTAGCTTAAAATTCTGACTTTCTTTGTGACTTTGGGGCAAATTATTTACTATACTGGATTTTAGTTTCATATCTCAGTTTCTACCATGTTCATAGAAACACTGTATTTCTGGTACACCCTTGGGAATCACAATGGTTAACCAAGTTTTCCTTTTTTTAATGGAATTTTTTTTAGTGAAAATGACTTTAATATGTCCCACTCTTATATGCCCTTATAATTTGAACATAATTGTATTAGAGTTCCACCAGATAAACAGAACCAGCAGGAAAAATATATCAGAAGGCTTATTGAAAGGGATTGGCTTAAGTATTTGTGGAGGCTGCCTAGCAGAGTCTGAAATCTTAAGGCAGGAAGGGCAGACTGGAAACTCTGGGGCAGGAGCTGATGCCACAGGTGGTATTTCTTCTTCCTCAAGGAAACCAGTTCTGCTCTTAAGACCTTTCAGATGATTGGACCAGGCCCACCCAGATTATTGAGAATAATCTCCTTTACTTAAATTAGTTTATTGTAGATGCTAACCACATCTACAAAATTCCTTCACAGCAATACCTAATTCACTGTTTGATTGAATAACTGGGGATCACAGCTTAAACTGACCCTCACAGGCCACTCCTTGTCAACTTGGCATCCATACACATTTCCTTAAATCATACCTAATCTCAAAATAATGATAACAACAAAATCATACTTCCACCTGACATGATTAAAGCTATCCTGTGTGTAACTGAAATCATGCTAACCCTTTCCCCAGAAGAGGTACAGGGTCTTTGGGGGTTTACTCTTCTGATATCCCATAACTTAAAATACTGTGATATAAAGTTCACTATTATTAATATATCTTATGTTAGAAGACAAGCACTTGAGAGGGAAGAAAGAGACACATATTTGAGACACACACACAAACATTTATCACAGAAAAGGGAAGGGTACAAATAACTTAATAGTCCTCATTTCTGGAACTGGTGACATGGTCATAGCTGGTATTTATAACTTCTTTCTTCTACTACCCAAGCCATACATCCCATATTCCCTTTGCTCTCAAGCAGGTACCTCAGCTTATTATGGTTCTTTGCCTGGCAGGGTGACCCAAACCTTCCTTCCTAAAGGGTCTGGGCCATTAGCTGTTGTTTTATGGTTTTCACTGACTTGTGAATTGAATTGTGGTTTTCATTGACCTTAGTCACAGAACCTGGTAGTAACAAGAGATGCCCTAGGGATCTCCTGTATTACAGACATACTCTTCCTTACTCCATCGTGTAGTACAGCCCAGTTGTCCCTTGATAATCTGGATCAATCACCCCAGCCAATATAAAAACTCCATTTTTGCCTATGTATTCAGAGGCCTGAGAAGCCCACAGTGACTGGTGGCAGTCTTTACTCTCAGTTCAATGGAATTGTTGTTGTGTCTCCTGGTAGAAGCATTCTTCTCTTTGAAACTAAGACCTCTCGACCAGCAAAACAAAAGATCACAGGAATGGGAAGCAAAATTTTGCTAGCGGATTGCTAGGGATAATACTGAGGGGTGTCACTCCCATTTCCACGCCTTGATTCCTGGACCCATGAATCCTGGCTATGGGAGACAGAGTATCACATATTGGATGCTGATTTATAGTATTTATAAGCTCTTTCCAGAGCCTGGGCACATACTGCCACCTCGCTAGCACTGTAACTGAGTCTTCAAAGGAGGCTGTCCTGATAGGCAGGGGGTCGGAGTCCGAGTTGAACAGCAAAGGTCACTGTTCTATCATGCTTTCTGCTTCAGGATGATGGAGAAAATTGTAATACCAGTGACTGAGCGTTGTCGGACTTCATTTGCTGTGAAGTGAACTCCTTGATCAGAAACAATGTTGTGTGGAATACCATGACGGTGGATGAGACATTCTGTAAATCCACAGATGGTAGTTTTGGCAGAAATACTGCTTGCAGGGAAAGCAGCTCTATATCCAGGGTGTCTATTGTAGTAGGAACAAAGCACCACCCTATCCATGATGGAAGCAGTCCAGTGAAATAAACCTGCCATCAGATAGCTGGCTGATCATCCCATGGAATGATGCCATATGAGGAACTCAGTGTTGTATTTGCTACTGAAAGGTTGGGCACTTAGCAGTGGCTGTAGCCAGGCTAGCCTTGGTGAGTGCAATTCCATGTTGCTGAGCCCGTGTATAATTTTGACCTCTGCCATAATGGTCACTGTTCATGAACCCATTGGGCAATGACAGTAGTGGCTGGGAAAAGAGGCACAGATCCACAAAATAGGTCATCCTGTCCATTTGATTATTAAAATCCTCATCTGCTGAGGTCACCCTTTGGTGGGCATTCATATGGGACATAAATACCTTCAGATTCTTTGCCCATTCATAGGGCATATACTTCTTCCCCAAATTTCTTTGTATCAATTTTCTGATCATTTTCTTTCCAAATTGCTGACCATCCAGTCAAACCATTGGCCACAGCCTATGAGTTCGTACAGTTTTATACCTCTGGCCATTTCTCCTTCCAAGCAATAGGAACATCTAGCAGTTCTGTTCCCTGGGAGGATTTCCCTTCACCATCATCCTTCAGAGATGTATTAGAAAGGGGCTGTCGTGTAATAACTGTTCACTTTCAGTTGGTGCCCGCATATCATACACACCATTTGTAAACCAGGCCCACATTTTCTATTCCTCAGTCAACAGGTTTTAGGGAACTCCCCATGAGGCAAAAGTATGGACTGGTAGAGGATAGGTAGTGTAGCAGGAGTAGGGCCCATGGGCATTTGGACAACTTCCTCATGTGATTTACTTATGCCCTTAGGGCCTGCTTGAGCTCAATCTCATATGTACCTCTTCCAGTTGATATTGGCATGCTGCTGTGCACTCCCAGCTTTATAGCTTGGTGGATCAGAGGGCAGCCAGTTCGTGATGGGCAGCTCAGGTGTCATGGTAATTTGGTGGCCCATGATTAGACATTCATTTTCTACTCAGGCCCAGGAGCAAGCCAAAATCTCAGAAAGAGAGTAGATACCTGCAGAGGAAGATAGGGCTTTGTTACAAAAGCCTCGGAGTTTGCATTATGATTCACCAATAGGGGCCTGCCAGATCTCCAAACAGCATCTCCGTCTGCCACTGGCACTCATAGGGAAAAGGCTAGGAGGAAGATCAACAATATGATTGTTTGGCAGTACAGCAGGTTCTCAAGGGGAGTTAGCCTCCCCTTCATTCAAGGGGTTCTTGGTCTGTAAACCAGGTCAAGACTAGGAACTGATGGAGACGTTTCCACTGTTCTGATGATTCAAGATAGACCTCTGTTCGGTAGTCCTAGAAATCTTACGCTTATACAGATCAAGTAGCATTGATGAGCTTGCCCATCTATTTATTTTGTAGGGACACCGTGATCAAACCATAGGTCTCTCTCTGCAAGACAGACTATTCTAGTTACTGCTTTGGCTCTGCTGTCCATTGTAGTAACCACATCTGTCTTTGGTGATTAAGTGCTCCCACTTGACCCTGCCACCCTGGCACCCAACTTTCCCCACTGTATTTAGGGATCCCAGCTCAGTGGCAGCGATTCCCACTGTAATTTCTGACCTATAGAAAAGAGTGACCCCAGAGTTTTTCAGGGATGCTGGGGCTCTTCTCACAAATGTATTTCTTACAGTCATAGTTAAAAGTGTGTCCTTCGGACGCTCCTGGGGTAGGTCAGCAGGTTTTACATGATAAAGCTATTTTAACATTTATTCTACAGTATACCAAGGCAGTCAGTTCTGGCATTTTGATTTCATTTAATGTTGGCCCATGTCTCAACCAACCAAACAAAATGCTAGACCCCTTTCTAGCCCCTGGAGCTAAAACATTGAATCCGGAATCTGTTTAGTGAGCCCATATCAATAAATTCATTCTGATTTAACTTTATGTTCTTCCACAATTATCCAACACACTTCATATCCATTCATTCATGCACATATTCCCCAGATTTCTATCTGGGGAGTAAATTGGAAAAATCATGCATTTCTTTTGGTGTGTAGCACACTTCCACATGGGTCACACTGTGTAACTCGCCCTTTGAAGCCTGCTGGAACATGAGTCTACTTATAAATCTAGAAGCAAAGAGGGGTGGCAAGGATAAATCCTGAGGAGAATCAGCGGTGTCTTGCAAGGCAGATAACCTCAGGAGCGACTATTACAGGTTCATCAAGACAAAGCAGCGGTTAACTGCTTCAGGCAGAGGTGGAGAGTGGCTTTTGTTGGCAAATGACTCAGCAGAATTTAGGGTTTTGAAATCCTCAGTTTCCCTGGGATTTCCCAGATGTATCGATTTCAATTTTCAGGATTCTATTCCTTCTCAATCAGTGCCCTCACTTTAATAATGATGTTCTGCAAGGTTGGGAATTCAATTTGTATTGTCATTCAGCAATTTACACCTTGAAATTCTGGGTTTGAAATCTCAACCCTACAGCTACAGGAGATAAGGGTTTTTCCTTCTGGGCAGACATAGATACTTTCGGGTCATTTATACAGAGCTTGAACTAGGAATGTCAAGCCTTGAGTGTGTCCTTTTCTTTCCCTTTTCTACAGCATGGTTTGGAGCAACCAACCAAGAAAGAGATGATATGATTATGGTTTATGTGATTATGGAGGCTGGTTTGGCAAGTCCAAAAGCCAGGTTGGCAGGCTGGGAACTCTCTGGCAGGAACTGAAGCCGTAGCCTACAGGTATAGAATTTCTTCTTCCCCTGTTTTGGCCTTTCCATTGATTGGATCAGGCCCAACCAAATTAATTGAGGATAATCTCCTTAATTTAAATCAGCTGATTATAGATGTTCCTCCTAGATTAGTGTTCGCTTGAATAACTGGGGACTATAGCCAAGTTGGCCCATAAAACTGACCGTTCCAGTAGTCCAATTTTATTCTTGATTACTCATAGTCATCCCACGTATAGGCAGATGTAAAGGATGTATACGCAAAGATTATGGCTAATTACCCAAGCACAGGCTCTAAAACTTGGTTTCTTGAAAAGGCTCTAAAACTTCGTGTCTTGAAAAACTTCTAGATGATAGTTTGTTCTTTAGTCATTTATTTCTCCTTAAAAATAGAATGAAGTGTTGCAGCTACAATATGCTCTTTGGTGGCACGATGTGATTCATTTATTTTGCAAAAAGAGCTGTAGTGGCTTTTTCTCAACAGATTTTCTCACCCTCCCAAAAATCATCTTATTTGTGGTCTGTGGCTGTTATTATCTTTGAATTAACACACTGTTAAAACATCCATAATAGAGAGGGTCAGCCTTGATCTTTGGGACTGGACCAGTAAGTTTTTCTATTGTGTTCATTCATTGTTGCCTACTGAGGGACTGATTCTGCTAACAGGTTCAGAATTTAGTTTTGTTCAACTAAGAATTCTAGAATTTGAAAATTCAGAAAGCTGTTCCCTGGATAGCTGAGCATTCTCAGTATGTTGTTTTAAAATGTACTTTTAGAAAAAAGTTAAGTTGGCATGTAACTAAAATATCTCTGCTGAGGGAAAGGGGCACATTCCTGAGTGAATATTTGGTTGCTAATCACATAACAAGGTGACAGGGCTTCCTGGATTGATTGCTCCAGGTGGCTACAACCTTCAGCCAAGCTCATGTGACTTGTTTATTTGGAATAATGGTGTGTGTTGGGCCATCTTCTTATGTATGCTCTAGTGGCCAAGAGGCAAGATATTAATTGCTTTGACAAGATTTCAGGTGCAATCTATGGCTGTGACAGAGATCTCTGTGAGAAACCTCTGGGGCAGTTTACGTGGTGCTTTATAATTCAGACCAGTGCTGGTGGGGAGAGTGGAGGAGGAGGAATCTGATTCCAGAACATGTACTTCTCTCCTCTATATTAACGCCCCACATTCTATTTAGTACAATTAAATGAAACTCAATGAAAGGATTGTTTGAAGAAAAAAAAAGAATTGGAGGGGGCTGTCTTCCTGGAAGTTATCAGCCACCCCCTCCCTCTTCCCTGTCTCCATCCGTCATAAGCAGAACATCACCTCTGATTTGATTTGATTTATTTTATTTAACATCTTTATTGGAGTATAATTGCTCTACAATGTTGTGTTAGTTTCTGCTGTATAACAGAGTGAATCAGCTATACATATATCCCCATATCCCCTCCTTCTTGTGTCTCCTTCCCACCCTCTCTATCCCACCCCTCTACGTGGTCACAGAGCACCAAGCTGATCTCCCTGTGCTATGCTGCTGCTTCCCACTAGCTATCTGTTTTACATTTGGTAGTGTATATATGTCCATGCCACAGTCTCACTTCGTCCCAGCTTACCCTTCCCGTGTCCTCAAGTCCATTCTCTACGTCTGCGTCTTTATTCCTGTCCTGCCCCTATGTTTGTCAGAACCATTTTTTTTTTTTTTAGATTCCATATTTATGTGTTAGCATACGTTATTTGTTTTTCTTTTTCTGACTTACTTCACTCTGTATGACAGACTCTAGGTCCATCCACCTCATTACAGATAACTCAATTTCGTTTCTTTTTATGGCTGAGTTATATTCCATTGTATATATGTACCACATCTTCTTTATCCATTCATCTGTCGATGGACACTTAGGTTGCTTCCATGTCCTGGTTATTGTAAATAGAGATGCAGTGAACATTGTGGTACATGACTCTTTTTGAATTATGGTTTTCTCATCACCTCTGATTTTAGACCAGATAATCTTAGGGCTTGAGGCCAAGTTAATTCCATCTGTCTCCTCTCCAGTCTTTCTCAAGCTCTCGTCAAATATTCTGCTCCAGCAGTGTGATGTAGTATAAAGAAGTTGAGCTTTGGAGTCAGTTAGACCAGGGTTTGGGTTCTTACTACCTTAAGAGGTTAGTAGCATTTTCTAAACCTTGGTTTCCTCATAAAGAAAGTGCAGATAATTCAGAGCATTATGTTGGAATAAGATCATGTGTAGGAAAACTGCGTAGTACAGGGTAGGCACTTAAAATGTATTTTCCTTGCTTTTCCCCACCCCTGACTTCCTGAACATAGAATTATGTACAAAAATAGCACTTAGGGTGGAGATGAGAGTTCTCATTCCTGCCATTTCCTCCAGTACTTCATCTGTGGCTCCATAATTTACATTCTAAGGGCAAACCCATGCTAGTTACCATTTACCTCTAGTATATTGTTTGTATTAATAGGCTTTTCTTGAAAGTCTGCTATGTTCAGGGTTTTGAACCAAGGCTAAGGAGAAGCATAAATACCAATTGGCATTATTGTGCAATTGTAGATTTCAAGAATGTAACCGACATTTTGGTAGTCTAGCCTCAAACTCTAAAGTCAGATGTAAGCCTTGTTCCTAGTCCTTGTTACATTTTTCTGTATTGATTTACTTATAACCTGTTGGAATATATTATACTATCTTTTTATTTCTTTTTAATTCCATACCCTCTCACAATGCTAGTTTTGGGAAGGGAAATTTTGATATCTTCTAAACACTTTGGATTCATTGGTATCATGTACAAGAAAACTATGGCTTGGCTCAGTTCACCTTTTTGATTATACTGCTAATATAGTTAAACATTTAAATTATTTTTGGCCTTCATGTTTTCCTTCCTACATTTCAGCTTCTATCCAGGGATTTTTAATTCTTATACTTAAGTACCATATATATAGTCTGTTTATCATCATGAGTATTCATTCATTCAGTAAAAATATATTGAGGGCCTAGTAGGGCCTGAGGATATGAAACAAAAATAGAAATGGTATCTGCCTTCATGGAGGTAACAGTCTAGTAGAGAAGATGGACATAAATAAACATACAAATATATAGCTACTAATTGTGATGAATATTATGGAAAGAAATGTAGATGGCTAGAGAGAATACACTTAATAGTATTAACAAAAGTAACTTAATTTTAAAAAAGCAACTTAGATAGCTTATATAAAGAAGTTCAGGGCTTCCCTGGTGGCGCAGTGGTTGAGAGTCCGCCTGCCAATGCAGGGGACACGGGTTCGTGCCCCGGTCCGAGAAGATCCCACATGCCGCGGAGCGGCTGGGCCCTGGCCGCTGGGCCTGCGCATCCGGAGCCTGTGCTCCGCAACAGGAGAGGCCACAACAGTGAGAGGCCCGCGTACCGCAAAAAAAAGAAATTCATAGGAAAACAGTCATTTTACATTTTATTCTTCTGTCTTTAAAACACTGAAAAAGAAAGAATTATTTATGTTCTGTCCAGCTGTAGGGCTTTGAAATTTACTTAAGAAGGTGCTTGAAATTGCAAAATTTGAGCCCAATGACAATAGTATTATTATAATATAGCATTTTTTTCTACCGTGTTAGTAATTCATTTTCATGTTATTATGAGTTTTGTTTGCCTGGATGTACAATATTCTTAGGAGAGATTTTTTTTTTTCTTTCTAACTAGGAATATTCTGGTTTAGCCTATGCAAATGCTTGTAACGAAAAACAGTTGGTCATTGAGCTATTACGTATGCCAGCAGAGTCTGACTAGGGTAATGTTTATCTCCATTAAATAACAGATCTGGTAAATCTTTTACATAAAAGAATATTGTGTTGTAGACATGTTGTAGACAACTTTAAATACTCTTTTAAAGAATAGTAACAATAGCATAAATCTCATTTTTGTTTTAGGTAAGCTGAACACTAAGACTTTAAGCATAAATAATTGGAAAGAATCAGTTCATAGGGAATTAAATAAAAATTTTGTTTACTTAAATAGATTTTAAATACAGTACTTGAATTTGAGAAAAATAGATTTTGCCTAACAATTGTGGTAAGGACTAGCTCCTATAACATCAGGAAAAGCTTTTTAGTCAAACTGATTTATCTGTGCTGAGATTTGTCTCTGTGTGTCACCTGGCTGGTTCTCACGTCTCTGACTCTGACATCATAGTGCAGCAGCAGGACCACGGAGTTACAGCTTTACACATGCAGTCAGCCAGCGTGAAGCCCAGCTGGGGGAGCTGAAGGGGCAAAGAGGTTGAAGGAGGAGTTGGGACTCCTGGGAGTAGAAGAGATGGGAGACAAGGCCATTCCTGAATTGTAGGTGTGGTACTGAGGGTGTAGAGGCAGAACTGGCAGGTAGGTGAAAGTAAATCACTGTATCCATGAAGGCAAGGTCACCAGTAATCCTTATATTTGCTCCACGGCTCACTTGGTATATTTGCCACGTACAGCTCCATCTGGTTCATCTCCTCAGAGAGGCTATCTCTCCGTCTAATTAAGATTGTCCTGAATTCTAATTATTCTCTAACAACCTATTTTCCCCCTTCATAACCCTCATCAAAACTGTAAATTATGGGTTTGATTATTTACATGTTCTGTAATCTCCTTTGTTTTTAGCATCTTGTCTTTCTTGTGTAGGTTACCCTCTACTAGCTTCTAGTTGCTCAATACATAACTGTTAAATGAATTACGATCAAAACTTTCAATTGCTTGCTTTTGGCTTTAACCTTTATTCAGTAGAACTTGAGTCAGAAAGAGAAAGACAAATACCATATGATATCACTTATATGTGGAATCTAAACTATGACACAAATGAACTTATCTACAAAACAGAAACAGACTCACAAATGTAGAGAACAGACTGTGGTTGCCAAGGGGGAGGGTGGAGGGAGGGATCGGGAGTTTGAGTTTAGCAGATGCAAACTATTAAAAATAAAATAAAATAAATTGCTGCTCTTGGCTATTTATTTGGATCTCTCATGAACATAACCAAAATGCTCAGAAATGTCCGTGTTATTTTCAGAGTGGTTGTTCAGGCGGCTTGCAATAGATGTTGGTGATTGCTTACACCAAAAATGCAGCTATTCATCCTAATTTAGTATCATGATTTATGTTAGTTTTATTAATTGCTTTTTATTGATACCTACTACTGATTTAAAATGATATTTGGGGGTTAATTTAGCTTTAGTCTTGAGAGTAATATGTAGACTTGGTAATGAGGAGAATTTATGAGTGAATGATTATAGAGCAGTTTGGCTTGTCTCTGGTTTTGGAGACATCTGCATGCTGCTTCCTTTTTCATCGTTGTTAATGAAGAGCTGCTTGGGATCTTCCTTACATTGATGTTTCCAGTGAATTCTATTGATATTTACTGAGCTCTTTTTCAGCTGTGTGTTTCTTAGCTTTGAAAGATTAGGGAGTAATTCAACTTAAACACTGGCTTTCAGCCACATCTCAATGTACTCATACAGTCAGTAAAAGTTCTCTCAGCCCCGCTTTACTATGAACAATGCAGCTCTTGCTAGAGCAATTAAGGAACATAACTAAAGATAAGGGCTTTGTCAAATATCGAATATGTGGTGGTGTGTATGCTAACCTTAAAGAAATACTCGCGAATTCTAAATGTCTGCTATTGTCCTGAATCTCCGAATTAAGTTCTTTACATCATGTTGACTAAGATATACATTAGAATTATATTTACTAATCTTTCATGCAAATTTCAAAGAAAAATCTGCCTGGAACCTTGGTTTGTTAATTAGGAATAATTAGGAATATTATGTACTTTTAATCTTTTGCAGGTCTAAATGTTTTTGGAATAGGTTGGTTTTGTCCTAGTTCTGGAATAATTAGTAGGAAATACTAAATATAACTTATATTTGCAGAAGTGGTTTGGGTGAAGTCATTTATATTATGCCTTGACAACACCTGCACATATGGGCACTGAATTAGTTACTATATAATTATGATAATTGAATGGTCCTTATTAAATTATGTCAGATTCGAATTAACATTCAGAAAAGTAATGATATATAGAAGTTTTAGTTACATATTACTCTGAAATAGAGTAGGAAATGTATTGGCTTAGGTTGCCTAGTGATTTAAGATTATGACTTAAATCCCTTCAAGTGCAATAAAACCGGTTGTCTGACTTTGAACTTCTCACTAATTGCCTTCATTCATTTATACACTCATTTTTCCTTTTTTTCAAGCTAGCAATTATTGCTCTCATTATGATGTAATTTGCACATCACTGTAGAAGTTTAACAAGGTTGGAATTCAAGCTTGACTTTTCCTTAGTTCTACTAAGGACCCTTTCTGTGCAGAACTCTTCCTAAATTAAGGCCAGGGGAGAGCTTCGTGTTCTTGTCAAGAGCATATCTGACTCTGGACCAGCACTGGCTGCTACATCTTCTTACCTTAAATCTGAACCAGGGTTCGCTGAAGGCAAAACGTGGAGGAAATAGGATCTTTTCAATAGGGAAGTTCTCAGCATTTGTTTTAATTGTGCCTTTGCCTCTGTACTGCATCACAAAGCAGACAAAGATGTATTGTGATCTCAGAGAAGTTGTGAGAAATAGTGAGATATTCCTAGGAATGGATTTGGTCGACTTTGGATGTGATAAAACATGAAAAATGTAAAACTATAAGGCATTAACATTACTAAAGGCAAATGGAAGAGTTTATATTCCATGAGAAGGAGTGAAAACAACGTAGGTAACCATTAATGGTTTTGTTATCCAGGAAGTATTCTGGGTTCTCTATTGAAAAGAATCCCAGTGATATATGCCCCTTCTGTCTTTATCGCTTTGATGTGTCATTGAAGTCACAGTGGTAAGGCTTGTAGAGAAGAGGCTGCTTTTTGGGAGAGTTCAAGAATGGGTTAGTTCTCGTTGTCAAAGCTCTAGGAAAATCTTTATCCCCAGAAAACGAGAAGTACCAGTAATAATTGGATAGTGTGTTTGGATTGGACTCAAACCTGAGTTTGAATCTTGACCCTGGCACTAACCAAGCCTGTGGCTTGGGTAGTCTCTCCCAGCCTGTTTTCTCAATGAGGATAATCATACCTATCTTGAGAATCTCAGGAGGACTCTGATAATAGTACATGTTATTTGCCTAGAGTATTTCAGTTTCTCAGTAGAAGATATTTTTATTATATGTTTATGCCTTGTCCAGGGTCCCACCAAAAGCAGGACTTAAGACAAAGTTTTTGGGGAAGACCATAACTATCTTTCTTCTTTGGCTTATTACTCAAAAAGGGCCATAATAAAAACAAGCCTAATAATTGGAAATAATTGAGGGGAAACCAGAAAAACATATTCTGTGTGCTCATCTGTAAATTGGGGATAGTTGTATCTGATTTATAAGATTGTTGTGAGGATTAGATGAGTTAACATATGTGAAGGCTTAAAATCATGGTACACAGGAATGGCTCAACAGTATTATTATTATTATTATCTCATTGCTAGTATTGTTGTTGTTACTATAGAATAAAAATTAAGCTCAGGCTCTATAGTTAGGGAGAACTGTGTTTAAATCCCTAAACTTTCTAAATGGGCAACCTTAACCTTGGGTATTAACTTAGCCTCTCTGAACTTAGTCTCATCTATAAAATGGAGATGATAGTGGTCTTCTCTGGTAGGGCTGTTTGAGAATAAAAAGCAAGAAAATAGAGAGTTTAGCATAGTTCCTGGCACATTTGAAGCACTTGGTAATGTTAGATTTTATATTAACAGTGACAGCTATTCATTTATTTAGCATTCATTTGACAAATCCTTATTAAGCACCTACTTACTATTTGCCAGGCATTCTTCTAGACACTGGGGATATAGTGTTATATACAACAGAATCATAGCCTAATGGAACTAACATTTTATAATATTAAACAGTAGGCTTGAATTATTTAATATTTTTAATCAAAGCAATTTTTTTATAAGGAACAAAAACTAGACTTTACCAAATAGAAATCATATGGACTTTTTAAGTGAATAAAGATGTTTTTATTTTCATATCATTTACACGAAAATGGATGCTTCTGAATACTTTAAAATAATTTGTTTTCTTGAAAAGTTTGAAGATCTCTACTTCTCATTAGAATTTTATTTACTCTATTAATTTACATAATAAAATTAATAAGTCTTTATATACATACATAAAATATACTTGAATGTATTTAAAATTTTCTAGATATAGAGTTAGTACATAGTTTCAAAATTGTTGGCCTCGGGGATATTCAGCCCTTACCATGCTTTTTCCCTCAGAGATGATGCAAAATTTAATTATGCTTTTAAAAAACATTGTGAATGATGAATCTATTGATAAGTCAAACTAAGTGTGAAATCATTATGCAAGACCATTTTGCTGTTATGTGATTTATTTATAGATACTTGATTTATTTTTTCCACACAATCACTGAGTAAGTTTTAACTTAGTAAAGGAGAATACTATTCTGTCACCCTTAAGGCTCATGGCAAGAATTTCACTGTTTGAAAGGAGATATATTCTTAACTAGCATTTAAAATTGTAATTTGGTAAACTTTCAGTCTCAAACTTTTTTGGGGTTATGTTGTCTCTGAATAGCATTGACTTAATGAAGTAGCAAGAGGGGAATTTGTAAATGCAGAAATGAAGTAATTTGAAAATCTATTAGCTGAGAGAATTGTGCTCGTGCTATCTTTAGAGGACACAAAGGAAAACAGTAAAAAAACAAGAACCAAGAACCTTGTATAAAAAGAGACATAGAGAATGACAGTCAACAATAGAAAGACCTGCACAAAAGAAAATAAAAAGTGAAAACATTTATCCTGAGCTGCATGATATTAAAATGTCCTGAAAGAGCATGAAAATGAATTATCTACTTTAGTTTGCCTTTACAAATGTCAAACACGTTTCTGGGTGAATGAGAAGGCTAAGCACTGAATCATTAGCGGTTGTTTTCTGAACACAGCAGAACCTGTAGGATTCTGGCATGCATAAGAAAGCCCCTTAAAACACGGTGGGTTTATCATACTTGTGTGCATTTTTCATTGTTGTTGACAACATAGTCAAGAGCAAAGAAACCCATGTTGCGTTATGCATTGAAAGACAAGATGATGTAAAACTAAAACACTGGGGAGGATTCAGAAGACCTGGGTTCTAATTCTTTCTCTATTCTTCATCTTGGCAACTTATTCAGGACCTCAGTATATAGGGCCTCAGTTCTGAAATTAGAGGACTGAGATTAAAGAGTTACATATATTCTTCTCTAAGGCTCCTGCCAACTCTAGCATTCTGTAGCTCTGTATTCTGCTGTTCTCTTACAAACTGAACTGTAGACACAGTAGCATCCTCCTTGCTTAGACTTCATGGCCAAAAGAGCTTACTCTATGTTTAGAATGCTAATCACTGGAAAGCATAAAAGACATGAATATCTTGGAATTAAATAAGCACATGGTTACTTACACTAGAAAGTTCCTGTTCCACTAAGCAGATATTCTTGATCAGAATAAGACGAGGCAACACCCTCCCCATGCCGTTTTATAGTCTAAAGGATGATTGTGTATGTTAGTTATTAAGTGACCAAAGAGAACATGCTTTCATATGGAAACTTGTGACTTCTTCAGGAAAACAGATTTGGAACTGAATTATAAATAAAAGAGAAAATCTCAGTGATTGACATATTCCCGCATTCAATATTATTACCATTCATCTAAAAAAACCATTTACTAAACCTTTCTATATACAAAACATTTATATTTGCAGATTGACTATTCATACTTAGACATTTCTCACTATTTTAGAAGAATAATCAAAAGATAGAACATATACAAGATAAGTAAAATGTAACAAACTGGCATCCTAATCCTACATTCTGTGTTTAGAAAAAAGAAAACAAGCTCAAGTTGGGATCTATAATCAATGTGTTTTTCAAAATGCTTTTAGGAATAAATGGCTCTATGGATAAACATGATTGGCATACTGTACATTAATCCCCTTTCAGATATTGACACTGAACATTAACATCCTCTGAGAATGTTTTGCGGTAAATTTACTTTAAACAAATCTTTATTGACGTATAATTCACATACCACAAAAGTCTTCCATTTAAAGTATACAATTCAATGATTTCTAGTATGTTAATTCACAGTCGCCACAGTCACCTTTAGATCATTTTCATAACTACAAGAGAAACCTGAAAACCTTTAGCTGTGACTCCTCAATTCACTGAAAACCACTCCCCCTCCAGCTCTAGGAAACCACAAATCTACTTAGTCTCTATAAATTTGTATGTATTGGACATTCTATGTAAATAGAACCATACATGTGTTTTCTTTCATACAGTGTAATGTTACCAAGCATCATCAGTGATTTAGTACTTCATTCCTTTATTGCCAAATAATACTATGTTGTAAGGATAAACTACACTTTGTTTATACACTCATCAATTGATGATCATTTGGGTTGTTTCCTCTTTTTGGCTATTATGAAGGACATTGCTATGAAGCAATATTAAATGTTATTCCCATGAAAGTTTTTATGTGGATATATGCTTTCATTAGTCATTGGTATAAACCTAGGAGTAAAATAGCTGGGTCATATAGTAACTCTGTTTAACAATTTGAAGAATTGGAAAGCTATTTCCAATGAAGCTGCACCATTTTATATTCTAACCAGCATTGAAGGAGGCTTTCAGTTTCTCCACATCCTTGTCAACACTTGTCATTGACCATCTTTTTTATTATAGCCATCCTGGTGGGTGTGAAGTGGTATTTCATTGTGGTTTTAATTTGCATCTTTTAATGGCTAATGATGTTGCACATCTTTTCATGTCCTTATTGGCCATTTGAATAGCTTCTTTGGAGAAATGTCTCCTAATATCCATTGCCCATTTTCTAAATTGGGTTATTTTTTATTAATTTAGTTGTAATAATTCTTATTTATATACTCTAGATACAAGTCACTTATCAGATAAGTGATTGGCAAATAGTTTCTCCACTTCTGTGGGTAACTTTTCACTTTTTGATGGTGTCTTTTAATGCACAAAAGTTTTTAATTTGGGTGAAGTTTAATTTATATTTTTTGTCATTTGTGCGTTTGGTGTCATATCTAAGAAACTGTTGCCTAAACCAAGGTCACGAAGCTTTACTCTTATTTTTCTTTTAAAAGTTTTATAGTTTTAGATCTTACATTTAGATTTGTGGTCCGTTTTCAGTTAATTCTTGTGTGTGGTATGAGGTATGGGTCCAACTTCATTCTTTTGCATCTGATATCCAGTTGTCCCGACACCATTTGTTGAAAAGACTATTCTTTCCCCCATTGAATTATCTTGGCACTTTTGCTGAAAATCAGTTGACCGTAATCTATGCTCTTTTCCCTAGAGTCTCAATTCTATTGCCTTAATCTACTTGTCTATCTTTATGTCAGTATCATATTATCTTGATTACAATAGCTTTGTAGTAAGTTTTAAAACAAGATGTGTGACTCCTCCAACTTTGTTCTTTTTAAAGGTTGTTTGGCTATTTTATGTTTTTTACATTCCAGTTGGATTTTAGAATCAATTTTCAAATTCTGAAAGAAAGCAAGCTGGGATTTTGATGGGGCTTGTGCTTGAATCTGTAGATCCATTTGGGGAGTATTGCCATCTTAACCATATTAGATCCAAACTCTATCTATAAACTCTATCTTCCTTTCTTGAATGGACCCATTTCAAGGTGAAGGAACATCTCTAGTGACATTCTCCATAGCTCTGTTCTTGGCAGAACTCTGCTTAATATTAGAAGGCATTTTTTCACCTTTGTGGATTACACAAGACTGGGGAGGGCAGCATTTAGTAGAATTGATATTTATCTCAGACCAGATTGATGAACTATAATCAACAATGTGAAATTTGTAAGCCTTAGAAGTAAATATATTTAGGTTAAAAAATTTAACTTCTCAACAACAGTTTGGAAGAGGTTTTGTGTGTGTGTGTGTGTGTGTGTGTGTGTGTGTGTGTGTGTGTGTTACGCGGGCCTCTCACTGTTGTGGCCTCTCCCGTTGCAGAGCACAGGCTCCAGATGCACAGGCTCAGCGGCCATGGCTCACGGGCCCAGCCACTCCGCGGCATGTGGAATCTTCCCAGACTGGGGCACGAACCCATGTCCCCTGCATTGGCAGGCGGACTCTCAACCACTGCGCCACCAGGGAAGCCCTGGAAGAGGTTTTGAAAATAGCAAATTATGTATTGCATATATTTATTTTGGTTTGAGAAGAAAAGACTTAGGGCATGATGGCTGGCCTTTTAGGTATCTGAAATTCCACATATGGAAGGTGAAACAAAATGAAGCAAAAGAATAAGATGTCATAAGGGGATTGATTCAGTACTATGAGCATGCTCTGTACATTGTAAGAGGCTATTTTGATACACTTATTAAAGGATTATTTTTAACATATCCTAATAATATTTGCTACTCTGAATAATGACCATCAAAAACTGCAGGAGGCTGAAAGATTAAAAAAGATACTGTCATGTCCAGTATCTTCTATTTACCAAACAGGAGAAATGGATTAGAACATTTTAGAACAATTCTTACCAACAAAATTTGTAAAGGATTTAATCTTTCTGTCCAGTTGCATATAGTCCAAGAGAGACTATGGCACTATGGGTACTTTTTGGAGTCGACCCATTTGGTAGCTGGCTTTATTTCTTTCTGGTTTAGAAACAGAAAGCAGAGGCCTGGAGGAATATCTCTTCCATAAGTAAAGTAGCAATTTTAGCTAACATTGAGATTACTAATAAGAAGAGTTGCTGATAATTACCAAATGATTTCTTTATAAAGTTGGTAGCATTATTAGTCTCATTTGTTAATGATTGAATTGAAGTTTAGAGATGGTATATAACTTGCTTACAGATATAAAGCTAGTTAATAGTGGAGCTAGCACGACTCAAGGGTGTCTGAGTCTAGCTGCTGTGTTTTACCACCTTCCAAGATAAAAGCTTACGCAAGATTATGAAGGTTTAGTTTAATGGCTTAATCTCTTAAGCATATTTCTTATTTCCCTTATTCTGATTGTACCATTTCTGTTGCACTTCCTTGGCTTTGAAAAACTTTATGGAAATAGGTAATGTAGTGATTCTAATACACCTGTTTGTTCTTTTGAGTGTGTTGGAACTTCTAGGCATGAGTAAATATGGTGACAGCTTGATATCTGTTAATACCGGCAGGTCATGAGATATCAGGAAGCACTAGACATGCAAGTTGTTAAGGGATATTTGGTTCATCAAGCCAATTTTACGTATTTGTTAATCTAGGACCTGTTAGTCTGATCCTGATTTTGTTTATCCTCAGTTATCTACGCCCTTAGGGGTGCTTTGATTTGAGTAAAGTCTGAGTAAATGTGGCTTGAAAGGAGAGTTTATTAAGTCACTATGGTTCCCTAAGTCAACACACTTTATACCCGTGCCCTCTAGGAGCTGCTGATATTCTTTCACCATCCCAGATGGATGCCCCAAAAGGGATGCTGTAACAGGGTACCACAAACTGGTACTTAAAACAACAGAAATGTATTATTTCACAGTGTTGACAGGACTACGCACTCTCCAAAGCCTCTAGGGGAGGATCCTTCATGGTCCCTTCTGGCAGCCACAGGTATTCCTAGGCTTGTAGATATATCACTCCAGTCTCTGCCTCCATCTTCACATGATGTTCTTCTTGTGTCTCTGTGTCTTCACATTTTCCCCCCCTCTTTTAAAAAAAATTTTATTGAAGTATCATTGATTTATTTACAATATTGCATAAGTTTCAGGTGTATAGCACAGTGATTCAGATATATATATATATATATTCTTTTTCAGATTCTTTTCCAATATAGATTATTACAGAGTAATGAGTAGAGTTCTCTGCACTATACAGCAGGTCCTTGTTGGTTATCTATTTTATATGTAGTAGTGTGTACATGTTAATCCCAGCCTCCCAATTTATCCCTCCGCCCACCTCCCTTTCCGTTTTCCCCCTCTTTTTATAAGGACACCAGTTATATTGGATTAAAGGCCTACCCTGCAATAGTGTGACCTCATTTTAACTTGGTTACATCTACAAGTAAGATCACAGTCATAGGTACTGGGGTTTGGACTTCAACATTTCTTTTTGAGGGTCAAAATTCAACCCATAACACCAAATCTGGTACTTATAATACTGCTGGAGTGTGACTGACTGAGGTCAGTCCCTCAGAGCAATGAGAGGTGGATAGAATCACACTACTGAAAATAAGCTAGTCTCTTAGCATTTAGAATGATTGCTCTTTTCATCAGCTCCTTCACAAAATGGTTGTATTTTCATGATTATGTGGATTTTCTCATTTTTGAAGGTCCACAAGATGATGTTATTTCAACTAGTGCAGCATGATATGACACCAGTAATACTGCAATGCGATGCAAATATCAACAACCACACAATCAGTAGACTAAGCAGATGATGTGCCTGAACTAGCTGTGACAATCAGCGAATGATTGATGTGTGAAGCACAGCTTTTAGCAGCAGCTGCTTCACTAAGAATTAGTTTTAGTGAATCACCACTGCAGCTGCCATTTTTCTCTGAGCCAGATAAATCCTGACATGAACGAGGTGCTGGTATAGGAGGTGTAAATTCAGCTAGTAGTAAATGTCACTGACCTCAGTATGAGACATGTAGTCATTCTCAAATTCAAGGAATGGAAGGAAGGAGGTAATTTTGACATTAAATATATCTTTGTTGAGTTTTGTCTCTTTTTTTTGTCCTGTCCATAATCTTCTTGCCTTGAATTTAATGTCTTAAAGTGAAGCATATTTAAATAAGTTAATTCATCTTCTAAAAAACAAATTTAATGTAAAGAATTTAGTGTGTCAGCGACACTCTAGGGAAAAATACATCTTTGTAGAAAAGCATATTCAGACTTTCCTTTATTCTAATTTTGTACTTTAATGATGTCAGCAGTTTTTAAATTCAGCTGAGTGTTGGGCTCCAGTCATGAAGTGCATTCTATACAGCCTAACGTATTAGTCTGCTATAAATGTATCTCCAGTTCTAGACAGATCATGAATTAAGAAAGTGAAGGTTTTTTTTAGTTGACCCATGTACCTGGATTTAAAAAAAAATCCTCAAATTGGTGACGTCGACAACAATGACAAAGAGAAACAAGGCTGGGCTGCATCCCTTAGTAAAGGTAAATAGGAAAACCAGAAATGAGCATTTCAGCCTAAGCCTACTTATTGATGAGCTAAGTTTGAAATCTTGGTCGGTTTGCTCTTCAGAGATAGTTCTTATAGATAGTGCCCAAGAGTCACTCTTCAAAAGACCCTTTAAGAATGAATTTATCTCAAAATGCTATTTCAGATTTTTTTAATGCTATTCTAAAATATGGAACTAACAATCTATTTTTTAGTTAGGTAGAAGCATCTAAATCTGCAGGATGTTAAATAGTTAGCAAAGATATATGCCTCAGAATAAGCCTTCTCTAATACATTTTTTCTACATGTGTTTTTCCTAGACTGTAGGAGAAAGAAATAGCCGTGACTGAGAATATTAGGACAAAGTAGATTAAAAAGGGAGCCCTTCGGCCCAGGAAATAACAGGGTCAAGACCACATAGGAATTCATACAGAGTTAGTTTTGAAAGGAAATGGAGGTCAGGAAGAGGAAAAAAAGTTGACTATAAACCAATTTTATTAATGAAAAAAATATCTAAATTTGAAATCTTCACAGACCTTTTCTGGTCCTTTGTTGGTCATTGGTTATTTAGAGGCAATTTGGTTTTAGATGAAGCTGAGTTTATACTCCTTTGCCCCCAGTAAAGTAATGGCCTGTGATCTTGTGCTACTCATTAACCTTCTACAGTGCAGTTTCTCCTTTGGTGCAAAGAACATCCTAATAATAATGACTATCGTTTATTAGGGCATTTATTCTAAGTACTTTTCAGACATTGTCTCATTGTCTCATTTAATATTTGTAACACTCTGTGAGGCAGAAGTTTTATTTTCACATTATAAATAAGAAAAGTTGTCCTGAAGTAGCCCAAGATATAGCTGTTATGTTCTAGAGCCAATCTGGCTCCAGAGTACATGTGCTTAGCATTATACTGTTTTTAGTGTTAGAATCTCTCCCAGCTTTAGCCTTCTCTGACCAAACTTTTATGATCGTCTGAATTTCTTTGTCTAGTGTTCTCAGCACTGACACTGCCTTTCAACCGGACTCGAAGGGTAACATTGCAGAAGCCCGTAAAGCTCCCACAGGTTATCTGTGCAGATATGGAAACTGAAGTCCAAAGGGTTTACTATTAAGAGATCATTATGTCCATTTCCTAAGAGCATCTTGCCTTACCCCAGAGGGCACCAAATCTATTTCAAAAACAGTTTTTTAAAATTGGGGATCTATTATGGTTTTTTTTGTACTCCGCCCCCATCTCCCACCTGTGTTACTCTAGGAGTCTGTCAAATCACTTTCCGGTAGTTTTGCCAGGTGACAGCACATTTAATGCTAGTCCTGAACTGCCTTCAAGGACATTGCTGTGCTTTTTAAAAAAACAGATTGGGTTCCTTTGAACAGGTTACTGATCTTATCAAGGTGAGGATGGAGCATCTGGTGTTAAAATATAATGCTAATAGGATGACTCATCAAAACCACTTTGAAAAAAAATAGGTGGCATATCCAACTCTACTCTAAAGTAGAGTTCATCAGCTCTGCTCTCCCATGTGTTTACTCTGTGCTGCTCCTGTGGGTTGACTTAGTCAAGCACCACTATCATTACTGAGTTCGTCTGACTTTGTGGATTCAAATCCTGACACTGCTTGGCACTGGCTTTGTTATAATCTTGGAATTCCTCAGGTGTCCAATGGTATTCATGTTTACCTCTGAGGGCTTTTTTAAGGATTCCGTGAGAGAATGTTTAAGATGTAATTGGAAAATCACGGGCACTCAGCAGTTGTTTGCTCCCTTCCCTCCCAATGAGTTGGTATATCACTTTCATATATGAGTTTTCATCGGCTTTCTTTTGTGAGCATAAATATTTGAATACCAGAGCTAAATCTGCTGGTGTGAATATCACAACATTGGATGTAGTACTTAAAATTTTAACTGTTTTATTATTAACATAAAAATTACATGTTAACTGTGATGCTTAACAGTTTTCTCTTTAGACCCAGGCATACCTATTAAAATACCGTAAGTCATATGGAACACATGTGAGGCTTAGGAGTTGATTTTCTGCTGTTTAAAGATTATAATACAGGCAAGAAAGTAATATAGGCTAAGAAGTTTAGTGTTGTTGGAGAAATTTAAAAGGTACTTCCTTTTTTTTTTTTAAAAGGTACTTCCTTTATTAAAGCTTTATAAAGAAACATTATGAAACAGTGGGTAGTTTAGAATAAATATGTGTCTGGTGCTTTTATGGTGTGGTTTTTATATGACACATGGTAAGACGGTGGAGAAAGGGGCTTTACTGAATGCTCAGAGTGGCTTTCAGATTTTGCGTTAAATGCCAGGAATTTTAGAACCACATAAGCCACGCCTGAGGGGTTGGGCAGAACCGATGGGAGTGAGGCTAGGCAGTTGTCCACATTGAATTCTAAGCCCTATGAAGGGCAATCCTCCCTCCTGCCCCACCCGTGGAACACACACATACACTCTTCCCTGATACCACCTTCAAGGTAAGAAAAAAACTATTTTTTCCGCAAGCTAATTTGGTGATGTACAGCAACCTTTGTTTGGGTATTTTGCAACCATTTATAAGGGAGAGGTCATTTGGGGGCAGGCCCTCCCACTCTGATTTACTTGGATGAATGAATAGTAATGTCTGGTCATTATGTAAAAAAAAAAAAAAGAAACAAAAAGAGGGGCTGTGGAATCCCAAAATTCAAGCCAGTATTAAGAACTTGAGAAGACTGATTATGAAACTCAAGTATAATGCTAGAAACAACAAGGACAAAACTATCCCCAAAACATTTTAAAGACCATGGATAATACAATCACTATGAGCAGAGGAAAATATTACTAACAGACATCTCATCAAAGGAGAGGAGGGGAATATCAGTTTCTCATACAAAGTGAATTAGTATGATTGGTTGCAATGAAAATGTAGTGGTAAAGAATCCTGGAGTTTTCCCGGATGTCTTTTGGGTGGCTGAAATGTACATTCTTCAGGCTAAAGTAGAGAAAAAATAATCTTAAGAAAAAGCTACGATGGTGAGCTTCATCATTGTGAAGTGGACAGTGGAATGAAAAAAAACAGAAATCTTTGATTTGACTCCTTCCTAAATAATACCCTCTGGTTGGATGGCCGAGGCCAAGTGGGGAAGAAGGACTGTTAGAGGGCATGGTACCACAACAGTGCCTGAATATTTTGTAATACTGGTGACCTTTCAGTAATTGGAATGCATCTGGTAAGTGATACAGATTGCATTCCCAAGCTCTTGCTTCATATAAGTAGCAGTTGACTTTCATGTTGCCAAACTTAGATGAACTTTAAGGTTTAAATGTGCAATTTAGATCCACTACATCTTTGAAGGTAAATTAATAAAAGTTGGGGAGGAGCCTTCTGTTTCGTTTTGTCATTTCTACACTTGTAAACATCAGCCTCCTAGAAAGGAAAAGGGCAGTCGCAAAACACTTCTGCTTCCATTTTCCTTTTTTCCTTTCTCCTCATTGCTTCCTCTCTTATGAGAATGATAAAAGGAGAGAATAAGTATGTGTCGTTTGTTCTTTGCACTCTTGAAACTCTGGAGGTTTAAGTTGAAACTAAAGCATGATTGAGACCTGACCTGTTCAGAACTCTGATTAATGCTTTTCTATTTCAAGAAATGATTAATTTTTCATGATACCTTTAAACAGATTTAAGAAGTTTTGACCACATCACATTCCTTTTAAATTTGCTTGCCATCTAAGATCAAGGTTAATTCTATTATTCCATGTTTTCAATCATTACCCTTCTCTTTATTAAGATAATAATGTTATTTTTTTTCCTTTTCTGATTACTGCTTCTTCTGTTGTCTCCTGTGAGAACACGCTATTATTCATTGACACACTCTGATCTCTTTTAGTCTGAGATTCTATCAATTCTCATCTTGTCAACTCTATATACTATACAAAATTGCTGAAATTTCCATTTTTAATTTTCTCCTCTTGTCTGAGTTCCAGGCCCATAGTTCCAGTTACTTACTCTGCTGTCCCCTTGGCAAGATTGCCAGCATCTAAACTTACTAGCTCTTCTTCTCATCTGTTATTTTGTTAGTGATTCTGTGATCCAGTTCCCTAAACGTAAAACCTTGCAGTTGTTTCAGCTCATTGCCCTCCTTCGTTCACCTTAGCCTATTACCACATTCCATGGATTTTTCCATTTTGAAATGGTTTTTTAATTCATCTGAATTAGTTAAGATATCGGTTTGGCAGTTATAATAAAGTCCCCAAATAATAGTGGATTAAACACAATGGAGGTTTAGTTCTGTCTTATTACAGCCCAGGTAGATGGTACTGAGGTGGTATAATGGCTTAACCATGTTAGGGATACAGGCTCCTTCCATCTTGTTGCTTCATCATCCCCAAAGTGGTTTCCTTGTTCACGTGGTGAATATCGCCACACAGATACAGTCCAGTTTTCAGAAAGGGGAAGAGAAGAGGGAGGGGCCACACTCCCCTCTCTTTTAGAGTATAACCTAGAACTGCATACATCACTTCTGCTCATAGCTCATGTTTAAATGAGAAAATCCATTTGCATGGCCATATCTAGCAGCATGAGAGGCTTGGCAATGTGGTCCTTAGCTATGTACCCATCTAAACTTTCTATTTCTTAGAGAGGAAGGCGAGAAGAGCTATTGGGAGCCCAACTAGCAGTCTCTGCCACACCTTCCTTAATCCAATTTTACTGTCTTCCCCTTTGGTGGGCCTTTATTGCCAATGCCAAGATTACTTCTAGAGACTTGCAGCTGGATTTACTGTTTGCTTATTATCAACTCACCCATTCTTTATTTTATTTTATGTATTTTTTTAATTTATTTTATTTTTTTTGGAGTACGCGGGCGTCTCACTGTTGTGGCCTCTCCCGTTGCGGAGCACAGACGCCGGATGCGCAGGCTCAGCGGCCATGGCTCACGGGCCTAGTCGCTTCATGGCATGTGGGATCTTCCCGGACTGGGGCACGAACCCGTGTCCCCTGCATCGGCAGGCAGACTCTCAACCACTGCGCCACCAGGGAAGCCCCCATTCTTTATTTTAAAGAGCCACTTTTTTTTTTTGTCTTGTTAAACCTCAGCTTAGAAGCCTACAGCATAAAGTCTCTGTTTCAAAGTTCTTTATAATCTGGTCCTATTTTACCTGCTTCTAATCTTTTTTCAACTTTCATTCATTCTTCATTTATCCAGTAAATATGTGTTGAGTGCCTACTCTGTGTCAGGCATAGAGTCATTTGTTTTCCTAAGCTAGTTCATTTGAGTTCTATGGATAGAAAACATCCTCACGAATGTCTGTGCTCTCTCATGTCACAGTGATTCATCTTTTGATGGTTGTTTTCATCTTTATAATGCTTGAGAGATTAAATGCGTCTTAAGGAGACAGCCTTTTAAAACTGGGTCTTGCAGTTGAAGTGATCGATTTGCTTTTAGGAATCAGATGAAGTTCAACTGACATTTTGAATGTTCAGGTCTTTACACATTTTAGAACTATGATTTGCCTTTAAAAACAAAAGTGGAAAATAATGCCCCTTGAAGCAGCTATAACTGTATTTAGTAACTCATTGAAATTGTAAACTAGCTCAGTGCAACCATGGACTGAGTATTACCTCATGTAGTTCTCTAGATGCTTATTTGTTCTCAAACAACTTAACTTTATCTTGAGTCCTACAGACTGAGGTGTAAGGTCTATATTGCAGAGCGCACCTTGACTGGGCTTTTCCTCCCTCCAAACAACATTTCCTTCTTCTACAATCCTAGGTATTATAGAGGCAGACATTTACTTAATACAACTAACCAGACATCATTTTTATGTTTGTACTTCATTTTTTCAAAGAAGTTCCCAGACCAGGTCCAGGGCCAGGTCCAGAGGTACGTGAGGCCAAGTTGTATAAGTGCAGAATAAGATCTTTATTTTAAAATTTGATGTTTTTCATCATAGATCTTTTGCACTAATTTTGATTTTTAAAAAGCTATTGCTTTAACTATTATTTATCTTGATTTTTGAGGTTGCAGGACCCCCTGAAATCTTGTGTATGAAAGTGCACTGGATCCTTCTTCTTTATGCAGATTTTTGCATATTGACATGGCTGACTGCTTGAGTCATGAAAACTTTCAAGTTAGAAAATATATATTTCAAAGAAAAAAATAAGTATTCATCATTTTACCAAACTCTAGAAGCAAAAATACCTTAAATCTTACCAGATCATACTTTAAAAATTTATATTTGCAGATGAGATCAGATAGGGAATGTGCAGGGAAGCCAGTTCATGAAGACAGGGCAGGGGCATCTAAAGGGAGTATAGCCAAGTGTCCAGGTTTAATAATTTCAGCTACTTTATCTATTACATTGTCTTAAAATGGCCTCTCTTGTTCCATCTTCAGCTTGGTAGCCTTATCTCTAAAATGACAATGTTGTCAAGTAATTTTCAAACTGCACTCCTGGAGGGAGAGGAGAGGAGTAAGGAGAGAGAGTGGGTAGAGACTGAAGCTGCATTAGCCAGAGCCCTTCAGCTTGTATCTGTCTTATATATTGGCCACCTGCTAAAGAGTTCATTTGGGAAAAAAAAATTTTTTTTAATAGTTTGAAAATCACTGAACTAGCCGATTTTCAAAATCTCTGCTAATTCACAACCCTGTGTGTGCATGTGTTTCTAATACGATGAATTTCTGCTGAACCACTCATATCTAGATCTGCTCCCCTTGCAAAGCCTATAATAGCCTTTGCTGAGACCATTGGCCTTCTCCCCTTGGGAATCTCTTAGCTAGTATATGTTTTATGTATATTGCTATTTAACTGTAGTTCCAAGAGATAATGGAGAGAGAATTAAATCTTGTGTAGTAGCAATGTCTTATAAATTCTGCATCCAATCTGGAAGTTCAGGAAGAACATAGTAGAACACCTAGTTATATTTACAGTATTCTTATCTTATTTTACATTTCTGTTAATGTATTTAACATACATGATAATGATAATATAACATATAAATTATACTAGTCATTAGAAGAGTGATACTTATAATTTATAAAAATAAATATTCATAAATAAGAGATGTGTGCTCAAAACAACTTGTTGTGCTTGTTGTTAAGGGCATGCCACTGTTCTTAAAACCTTTTCAGGAATTACTTCTCTTTTGTTAGTAAAGTTTTTGATAATTGATAATTTAAAGGATAAGTAGAGACTCAGTCTCTTAATATTTAGCGTATTTGTGTTTAGCATATCCTCCATAAATCTGAATTTTGATGTATATGAGGAATCAAAAATTCAAGTGGATATTATTTTTAAAGTCCATTGCATGAGTATATTTGAATGTAACATAAGCTGCAGCTGCAAAGAAGTGGAGAGGGAAAAATAACTATGTCACTCTTCTATTTCTTTCTTTCTTTGGTTCTAGTACAATGGGCAGAGATAGGTGGAAATTTGTAAAATAAAACCAAATTTAATCCTGGAGAAAGTATAAAATTATAGAGATTTTTAAAAATATGCATTTTAAAGACAAATAACAGTGTTTAGTTTTATCTAACTGACTTTAAACTGGACTCCTGTTTACAGTTTCTACTAGATCATTGCCAAGAGCCGTATGCAAATGTTTGAAAAATTAGGACTACAGAAGTATTTTTCTTAATCTTGCTCTTTTAGGGGTGCATATTTGCATTATGTTACATAAATTTTGAAGCTTATACATTTTAACTTTGTTACTACTTCCCATAAGATCATTTGTTCATTTATTTTTCAATTCCTCTTCTCAGTTCCTTTATTCAGTCTAAACAAATAGGACTCATTTGAAGGGAAATGGTCTCAGATACACAGTGAGAGGAACAGTGAAAACCATATAGGAAGCTGGGTAGAGGAACGCGGTTAAAAGATGTCTGCTTTGGTTTTAAAATTCTTCCACAGTGATAAGTATGCATTCAAGCAACTCTGAGTCTGAAAAGCACCTCACAAACCTTGACATTCAACAGATATTTATTGCATCCCTCCTACCATGTGCAAGATGAATGAGTCACAGTCTATACCCTCAAAAGGCTTTAAAAAACTTGTGTGAGGTGGGAGGTGAGAGGCAGGCACTAATCAGAAATTAATAATATAGGTGATAAGTTCAACAATAGAGAAAGGCCAGAGTGTTTTTGAGCACAGAGGAGGGAACCTGCCTCGTCCAAGGGGGCATAGAAGCCTTCTGAGAAAGGGGCGTACAAATGAACCCTGAGTGGATGAATATGTGTTAACCAGAGGATGGGGAGGGGATTGAGGGCAAAGAACCTCAGCCAGCAGGGCACTATAAACAAGGCACAGGGGGCTTAGGCAAGGTGTGACTGCAGAGCTTTAGGACTAGCCCAGATCTGGCATGGGTGAAAATGAAGGAGAGGTAGATTGGGGCCAACTTCTGGAGGGCATCATGTACACTGTGAAGGGGCTTGGACTTGATCCTGTAGGTGATGGGAAGCCTGTGAAGGGTTAGTTAAGCACAGAATGCTCATGGGCAGATTTACTTTGAAATAATTCCACCTGACATCTTTGTAAAGAATGGATTTGCAGGAAGCAAGAATGCATAGAAGAAAGTCATTTGGGATGTTGTTGCAAAGCTCCAGTAAGAGTGAACGGCAGGCCGAGCTAGGGCAGTGAGAGTGTGGTGGAGGGTATTTGCAAAGTGCCCTGTTGCTATCAGTGGCTGATGTAAATACCTGTGGTTTATACTCCTGTTATTTTTCACCTTTCTTGGGTCAGATGCTCAGCCCTGAGATACAGGGCCCAATCTGTAAAGAAGAATTATATGTACATAGTTTATCTTCATTTCTGGGAGCAAGATGCTTGGATTTCTTCCACGTGGTCTCCACGTGGGTATTAGGAATACTGGTACAGCGCTTCAAGGCACCTGGGAAAGATGTAAAAGATTCTCTACAGTCATATCCCCAAAGTGCAGTATGTTTTGCCAAATAAAGGTGTAGTTATGCCAAATATTTTTTACAGTCACTTTCTGTGGCTACAAATGTTTGCTGTAATGGACGGTTATTTTTATGTGATGACTTTCTTAACTTGACATTAATCCCTGATAGCACTGATGCAGTAATTATTCATTGCATTTTGTAGCTGGCAGTCCTAGGTACTAACACTTGTTATTTGAAATGAAGCCGCTTAACTTTTAATAGAAAATTTTATTGTAGAATTGGAGGCTCTGCTTTTCTGAAGGAAGTCAAGCAAGTCATGGTGTTTACCACTTTTAAGTTTAAAAAAGACAAAATGATTAAAATTTGATAATCTAAATTAATTTTCACCTTTTCTGGCTCTTCATAGTTTTTTTTTTAATTTACAGGAAAAAAAGATTTATCAAAATTTCTTGCTAAACCTGACTTAGAAATAGCAGCATATTTTAATCAGAGATTTGTAAGTATTTTTTTCTTTATTTAGGAAATTAGATATTGATTTTGTGGAAGAAATGACTTCCACAATAAAACACTTGACAGGATATAGCAACACAATCTGAGTTGGCATGCAAAATTTGAATGAGAGCAAAACAGACACAAAACTCACCCTTCAAAAAACAAAACCAACCAAATCCTCAGTCAGAAAGCCTTCACCAAATCTATCTACAGCTAGTGAATGTTTAAGTTATTTTCTTGCAATTTCTCTTTCTTGATGTCATTTTCCTTACTTTTTTCCCTTTGTGAAAATACCTGTGTGTTCACATATTTTAGAGAGTCTATAACATCAATAGGAAGGAAGAGAAAAAGAGTAGTGTATGAAAACAGGAAAAGGGAAGAATTTGAATTCTGTTAAAAGTTATATGGCTTTGGATAACTTGGTCTTTTCCATTAATGCTTTTAGTGAATTTTTTTTAAAAAGTCAAAGCTAGATCTCATAATAGCTATGGTCCATTTGGTTTCATCATATTTATGAAATGCCTATTATTGTGCTATACCCAAAACTGGTCAACTCAAGAATGGGGACTCTAGGAGACATTTCCTATTTCAGTTTAGCAAGAGATCAAGACAAGCACATCTTTTCACAAACATATTTTATTAGACGAATTGAGAAGAACTAATGAGGGTGAGAAAAAGCTTTGTCCTAAAAAATCTATCTGTAGTAGTAGCATTTTATATTGTATTCTCTGAAAGATATTTCAGGTCTAATGTAGTCCTGTTCTAGCACTGAAGCAAACAGTCGGCATACTGAGTTGAAGGGCACACAGTCTAGGGCCCGTGGTATAAAGACAGATTAATGAAGCAGAGTCAGGTAACTAAGGTCTGGAGCTGGGTGGGCTCCTCACCAGCTGGGTGAGACCTTGGACAGCATACTTTTGGGCTTCTCAACAGTAAATATTTGTTTTGAAGGTTGTTGACTAGAAATGATGACTACCTTGGATCATTTTATGATTCCAGGATGTCCCTTAAATATTGTTGCTTAGTAGGTACTAGTCATTATATCTTGCCTAATCTATGATTATTATAATGACATTAACATTTGTGATTTAGCTAAAAAACCAACCAACAGGAACTGAGACATATTTCTAACTTGCTTCCTCAGATAAGATCTCAGCAAATTGTTTAATTAAAAGGTTGTACTGAACTCTTTTTTTTTTTTTTTTTTTTTTTTTTTTTGCGGTACGCGGGCCTCTCACTGCTGTGGCCTCTCCCGTTGCAGAGCACAGGCTCCGGACACGCAGGCTCAGCGGCCATGGCTCACGGGCCCAGCCGCTCCGCGGCAGGTGGGATCTTCCCGGACCGGGGCACGAACCCGTGTCCCCTGCATCGGCAGGCGGACTCTCAACCACTGCGCCACCAGGGAAGCCCCCCAGATATTTTAAAAAAGCATCTTAGATACCCTTTGAGAAACACTAATTTTCCTTTATAAATGAGCCCCAAACTAGTTGATCATCAAAATCACATGAGAGCTTTGTAAAAAACATTCCTAGGGTTCCATCTTGAAGGTTCTGATTTGGCATATCTGGTGCAAGGCGTTGGAACTTGTTTTCCAAAAGTTACCACACTGATTTTGATATTTGCAAACCACTGCTTTACAGCCTTACCGTATCTCTAATTTTTTATTCATAAAGCTTTTGGCTGTGCTTACTGTGTATGAACGAGAAAATACCGTTGTGGATACGTGCTTCAGCTAGTCCACATCAAGTTACAGGAGTGAAAAGGATGAGGTTGCATGTCTGCATTTGCATGCATTGCCCAGATCAACAGTCTTCTTACCCTTGGTTGTATAGCTGCATTAAGTAAATCCAAGTGCTGAGCCCATAGATCAAAGAATCCCTGCATGAGAAAGCACTATAGGAGACCATCTAGTTCAAACCTCATATTTCACAGAGGAGGAAAATGAGGCTCAGAGCTTTGCCCAAGGCTATGGGCAAGACTAGGACCAACACTTGGATTTCTGCCCCCAGCTCAGTTCTATTTCCATCACAATCGGCTGACTATGATTCTGCCATTTCAGGAACCTGCAACACCTATGAAACCAGTATCTCTAGTGTTGGCTGTAGGCTTCCCAGCAGGCATAGAAAGTGCTCTGTGACTCAGCTTTCTTACTTACCTTTCCAGCTGTCTGAAAGTGAGAGCTTCTTCTTTTCTGACTCCAGTTCTCTGTCCTGAATAAAAAGAAGCAGTAAGGTCTCTGAGGGACTGAAGGTTCTCACTAGGAGAGGAAGCCTGTTCCAGCAGTGGCATCATCTTCTCAATCACCTTCTCGATTCTTCCTCTTAGCCAGAGCCATCTGTGCCTTTTCTCAAACTCCCTATCTCTATATAGCAGAGCCATCATCATCTTAGTCTGTCTTCTTATTCTTGCATCATTTTTTCCCCCTGGCATTCCTTACATCACTTTAGTTGCCCTTATTTGGATACTGTTCAGCTCTGAAGAGCCATTACAATCAACAAATATCAAGTACCACTACTCTGTCCCAAGAACAGTCATGGGTATCAGAGATGTAAAATGAAGCCAGCAGGGTCCTAGTTTCGGAAGAATTCACAGTATCACAGGGAGGGAGAGCAGTATAAAAATGCTACAGGAGTGCTTGAGAGTGTCACACGAGCCATGGCTACCACTTCTTAGGGGAGTCCAGGAAGGCTTTTGGAAGGAGGGGACATTGGTCTGTTTTGAGTGCAAAAACTATAAGCCTCAGTATAAACGAGCAATATTTCGCAACCACATGAAGAGAATGTTTCAAAGGCTTAATGAGGAGAGCCAGTGCAATTGAGATTAATAAGGCAAAATGTCAGCATGTTGGAGAGAAGGGGACACTGCAACATGTGGCCGAAGACCTGGATCTTCTCCTCACAGTAACCCCTAACCTATGTAACCTTGGCCAATCCAATCAGACTCCTTAGACCTCACTTGACCGCTTGTTCAATTCATTCAAATAATGAAATTCATGTTATAGGCTGTCCAACATACTTGGGATACAGTCAAGTGGAGCAAAAGTGCCTCCCAGACACTTTTTTTTTTTCTGAGCTGAAGCTCAGTGTTGAGTAGTTGTTGACCTAATCAAGAGAAGCTTTGGAGGGAGAGTGCTCCAGCCGGTGGCCTGAATGTGGAGGTGAAGGGAGTACGTCTGGGAGCTACACGTCCTAAATGGGGAGCAGTTTCTTTCACCTGCCAGACCCAAGGTGGGGGGAGGAGTGGCAAGAGGTGAGGATGGGAAGTAGGCGGAGTGTAGATCAGGGAGGGTGTTGTTAGCCATGCTAAGGAACTGGATGATGTTTTCTTGGCATGAGGGGAGTAGTCAGAGAACTGAGATAGTGATATTTGCTTGGCTAGTGTAAAGAATGGACTAGGGGACAACAAAGTGGGGGCAGGGTAATGAGTGAAGAGGATCATCTAATCTAGAGAGGCTGGTGCCCTTAACTAGGGTAGTGAAAGAGCAGAGCAGTCGGTCCATTGGTTCAAGAGCTATTTAGAGAATAGACTTTGTATGACTTGATTATCATGGAAGGTGAGGGGAAGGGATGCCTGCTGGGTTTCTGACTTGTGCAACTGGATGGATTATAGTGCTATTCACTGAGAAAGAAAACACAGGAGGAGGAACAAGTTTCAAAAGGAAGATGAAGATCTGTAATAGGAGGGGATGAGACCCGCTGATGTGTCCTGGGCTCTTCAGTGTTAACTGGCCTTCCATGCTGAGAACATCACACACATTGTCCCACTTAATCTTCTCAACTGTGGGAGGTATTATTATGTGCACTCAGAAGATGTGGGAGCTGAGGCTCAGAGAGCTTAATGCCTCACATAACATCCCTCAGCTAACAAGGAGTGGAGCGAAAAGTTCAGACCAGAATGCTAAGCCAGCTGTAGTTCCTTCTAAAGCACACATACCTTCTATTCTATCACTCTGCTTTCCTTTTAGCTCCGACACATTTAATTCTTTGAAAATAGGTCACTTGTAGAACACAAATAACTGTAGACTTTATGGATTGTTAAATCGAAGGCGTAAACTCTACCTTCTAATTTATTATGTCTCACTTGGAATACTGCAGCTGCCTCCAGACTCATCTCTTGAATCCACTCTTCTTTCTCAGTCTATTCCATTTGCTGTAGCCAAAGTGATCTAAGAATTCAATTTTGATTGTCACACTATTGCTTAAAAGACTTCAGTGGCTTCCCAGTACTTTTAGAATAGTAGACCCAATCTTTAACACGCTTCAATGATGTAGCCCCTGTTAAGTGAGCTACTCCATCTTGTGCCATTTCTTACCTTCTTCTCTGCGTTTGGGCCACACTGGCCTTCCTTCAGTTCCTGAAATGTGCTGTGCTCTTCTCTTCTGCTTGAAATACTCTCTTTCTACCTCTATACCAGATGTTCCTTTTGTCCATATCTCAGCTCGTATTATCAATGCGTCAGGTTCTGATACACTCACATAAGTCCACATAATTTTTCATCTACGACTTACCACAGTTTGTATTCATACATGGATTTGTGTTGATTATTTTTTTCTCACCCATTAGATTCCATGAAAGTAGTTATATAATTCTTGCCAGGCATATCATTGGCACTCAGTAGATATTTTCTAAGTGAATTAATACATTTATAAATGAATGAACATGATTCTGTATTAACTAATTTATGTTTGATTATGTATTTGGTATATTACTGTTTCGAATTTAAAAAGAACATTTTTTTGATTCCTATGAAATTAACTGAGTTTCAGTCATATACAATATTATTTTTTAATACCTCAATGATACAGTATTTCCCCGGTATTATATTTTAATTGTTTTTCCCTTTCAGAAGTCAGTTTTCCTTTGCTCGTTAAATGAAGGTGATTCCAATAGCATAGGGGTAATTACCGAATTGACATTTCTTTGGATACAACCAATTAAACCAAGGCAATTAAAACTTGGAAATGGCAACTATAAAAGAACAATATGTCATCATTCAGTATTCCAATGAAGGATGGAAATGTGTTATAATTTGTTTTTAAATGTCACATCTTTATTGCACTTGCTAATTGAGACTTTCCATCCCAGCCTTGCTGAAAATAATTTAGAGTTTTCAGGAGTGATATCTTATTTTTTTCCCCTCAAGAATGATTCTCTGTCATGTGACTATCATACTCTTAACAAATGATGCTTGGATAAGGCAAGGATGCCATTAATGTGTAAGCCCACAGCCCGAAACTGGAGGTGGGCTGTCAGTACTCAAAATAGGCTCCCAGGACTCTGGGCTGAACAAATGATGGGACTGTGGGATGGAATCTAGCATGAGAGATTTTTGCATTCTGTTCTACCCATATATTGCTGAGACCCTCTGGAATTGTCTACTGAACATTGACAATCATGGTTACCTAGCCTTTCGATCTCTAAGAGCTATCTGAGGGACTTAGATTACCCAAGTGTTAAACATTGTTTTTAAACTTGAATAGCCTATAATTCCACATGGAAGAAGGGCGGAATTAAAGGTAGGTAGAAGAAGGCTGACAAGTTAGTGATTAAAATTATGGTTGTTACAGGAGACAGGTGCTGGCCATTAGGGCCATGATTTATGATACAGTCCAGTGTTTGCCAACAATGAATATCCTGATCCCCTAGAATTCTATAGAATTAGTCGAGGGGGTCCACAAAGCCATGCATCTGTGTCTGAATAAATACTGTCACATATCATATATACTAACATTTTTCAAATGTATATAGATTATTGTTATAAAAATAAGGGTTAATTTCTTTAAAATGTTTATTTTATAGTACCTTTTCAACTATTAAATGTTTTCTCAATCAACAGATATCTAAAAAGTGTAGGTTCTTCAACTTTGAGGATTCATCTTGCTATTAAACCTCAATAAACATAGTCGTAGCTTCCACACTCCAGGAGGTACAATCTGTTCTGTTTGTTTGTTTTCCCCACACCTACTATTTCTTAGAATCCTCAGAGTCTATGAATCTACCCTGGGTGCTAGCTGTCACTTTTTCTGGTCTGGTGCTCTGGTCTCCCTGCTCACCATTCCCTGCTGTCTCCTAAAGCTTTTTGATGCTGTTGCAACTCTCTCTAGTCTATGTCATCTTAGACTGTCCCCAGGGTACTCCCTTTGTTGCCCAAAACAGAGATATCACTAAGATGGTTGTAGTGCATAGTAAACTTTACCAAAGACTTGAGGATAATATGAGAGAATTATAGTGCAGAAAAAAGAAACCTAGAATTAGATATTCAACATCATTACTACACAAGTCCATTCGTTGTGCCCATTCTCCGGGGCCCACTACTGGTTGGCTCTCTCCTTAGTATCCAGCCGACCACCTTGTTTCAGGTTTCTGCCCACCTTCCACAGGCAAGGTTCTTCAGTCTTGTTCTGCCTCCCTGGAATCTAGGCTAGAATCCCTCTCCCTACACATAGAGAAATCAGTATATGTTATGATCGTTATATTTTTGGCATTTATGCAATTCATACCCCAATGAATACAACTTTTAAATTACAACATTAAGTAACTGTTAGGACCTGAATCTCATCATTCCAAACTGGAATTCTCATTTAACTAAGCCTCCTTCCACCCCAACAGTCTACTCTCAAGCAAGAGGGCTTTCCAGTCAAGGAGGTGAATGCTTTTATTGTTTTCATAAAGCCTTAGAAGAACGCAGAAATCACTTCTAAGCAAGGCTCAAGGTCACGATATGGACATGTGCTTCCCTAATAGACTTTACAAGCAGAAACCTTCCCCTAACCACAGGAAGGCCTGACCTTCATCGAGTGCGGTAGCAGAAGGGCTGCCTTGCTCTCCTGCACACACCCCAGAGGCTGGGCCTTTTCCCCTTACAGATTACACCCACCATATCCACTAGTGATATGATGTTAAAAAGTAGTTTTTATCCTTGAAAACAATTAGAAACCGTCATTATTGTGGGATAAGTACTGGCCCAGATGTCCAGTGACATGATGTCTAGACTTGATTCTGAAATTAACCAGATCTCCATCGTATCTGCAATCTGTTCTCTTCCTCATCTTTGAATTCAGGGTTGCTTTGTGTTTGTTTGTTTGTTTGTCTGTTTGCTTAATTTTTGTTTATTAATTTGCTGATGACCGGAGTTCCTTCTAGCCCCCAAATTCTCAGATATTTCCAAGTTACTTATACATTGTCATTTTTTGGTTTCTCTTGACAGTCTTTAATGGCATTGATTCGTTTGACTTTGCATCAATTCCATTAATTTGTAAAATAGGAAAAAGAAACTAGATTAGGTATGCTGTGGTTAAGGTCACATTGAGACTCATGAGTCTCGTGTAAAATGCTACATTTCAAGTTTTTAAATTAGCCTATTGAAATATTTCTATATATTTTTAAATTTGGAAAACATACTTATTAATCTTCACCCAGCTACTGAACTTCACAGGTCATTAAAAATGTGTTATGAGAAGTTAGTCACTTGCCCCCAGTTATAGATGGTGATAGAATTAGAAAATGAATCACATGTTTACATATTACCCTTAATTTTAAAAATGGAAGTTACCACTGGAATAAATTAAAGGGAGAGACAGACAGATTGCAGCTAATATTTTAAAAATGCAGTTTTAAGAATACTAAAAATTCTATTTACAGTTATAATTACTACTATGGATATGAAAAATAGAGATGAGAATGACTCAACATATGTTTCTCAGATAAATCTGGAGGCAGGTTATAGAAAGGATTAAAAGAAAGAGAACACTCTTAAGCTCAAAAGAGTTTACCTCATGCATAGAATGCAGCAGCAAAATGGCCATTCTGCTTGGCCTCAGTTGAACAAATGCCTGTGGGGAAAAAATAGCAAAAATATTCTGCTTTGACAGGGCTAGCTTATCTTAAATTAAAAGTACATCAAAGAAACATAGTGTTTCAGACTACAGAAAGCCTCCTGATTTAGAAGTTACTGGGAAACAGGTTTCAAATTTTAATCTTGGCAATTAAAATACTTTAAAATATGAAGACTATTCAAGTTAACAGTTGATAGGTACTTCTGCTTTCTATCCATGCTTCAGAGAGGTTTTGCTGCGGAAAGTGACATAACACAAGTAGGTAAAGAACAAACAAGGAAACAAAAAAAACCCCAAACCTATGAACACTTGTATTGTTTTCATTGTTTCCACACCTGTGATAGGGGCTTCTGAAAATGCCAGAACACTTCACTCTCCATACCCTATGAAGTATGATTATATATCGTCACTGTCCTGCAGACCCCAGCGTGCAAAGTTTTGAGATTTTCAGAAACCTCAGTACTCGGATGGAGTATGTAGCTTGGAATTTAAGAGTCAACACCCCTGAGACTGAAAGACTCAGGGACGGTTGCCTGGTGACACATGAGTAACGTGAACCAGAGCACTCGTAGTTCAAATGAAACTAGAGCTGTCATATACATTCTGGATGGATTTTTCTTTAAGCTCACACTTTTCAGTAGAAGTAAAATTTTTTTAGTAAAATTTATCCATCTAGCTCAGAAAATTCCAAGTTTTGGGGGTTATTGCAACAAATACACCTAGTCCAGAGGTCTTAAAAGTGAAACAAATTGGCCTTTAAAATTTTATAAATGAATTAGAATAGCTTTAATCACTGCTTTCCCCTTTCTTTCCTGCCTATTTTTGTTAAATGATTGGGACGTTTATGTGGGTTTAAGTGTGTAAGGTAAGAGGAGTGAAAGAGGTAACAACTGAAAGCTACTTAATTACTAGAAATAAAACTAAGAATCTAAGTTCTCCTGACTACACTGCAAATGAAAAATAAGGGCATACTTTAGTCGTTGAAGAAACATTGCATGACAGGGACTAGGGAAACTAAGCCTCAAAGAGGTTAAAGAATCTGTCCAATGTCATGCAATTTGTGGTACCAAGAGCACAGATTAGACTCCAACACCCCCACCAACCTTACAAACAGGCGGAAGATAAAATGCTGAGAATTCAGGAAAGTCTTTGCCCTGTCTTTCCCAAATACCACTCCTCTTCTATTAGCTAATTTCTGGAAGTGCCACAATTGACAGTTTGCTTCTTTGGTCGGAGACTTTGGAATTTTCCTTGTAGGGAGCCACACATAGATCATGTTCCTGTGAACAAATTAAGTAAATATTTTCCAAAAGCTGGTTTGGGTAGGATGAAGGGGAAGAGGACATTGGAAGGTCTATAGCAGGAGCAGGGCCTGGGGAGGAGAACAAGAGGAAATGGATGAAGGAAGACAGTGAAGGGTGCAAAGCATTTGGTCTGGAAGAGTCTGCAGTTGACCAGAAGTTAGATATATTGTTGTAATAAAATTGTGCTCCAGCATGTGTTCATGCTGTGTCTCCCTTACTCTCTGCCTTTTATGTACTCATTTTCAGTATTTGTCCTATTATAAACAACTGTTTTACATTGACCACATTTCAAAACATTACTTATGATCTTTTTTATTCAGAAGGTGCACATCTATAAATGATGCTCCTCCCAAATATAGTTGAATTAAATGAGATCTTCTTCAATCTTGACTTTTTCTTAGTCCATTTTTTTTACAATCTCTTTGAGAGACTGAGAGAGATATTTTAGTCAATATCATCCAGGATGTTCTGACCTCTCAAAATGACTCTCCAGGGTCAACAAGCTTTAGTGAGTAGTTCTTTCTGCTATTTTTAATGTATCCATGTATTTATCCATGCTTCCTTTTTGCTTCACTTTACCCCTGCTAGTGAGGATCTTTGAGAATTTTCTGTAATTATTCTACTCTTCAGATTATTACAAACAGAGTCAGCTTTGTAGTGTTTTCTTCAATTATTTTAATTATGATGAATTTGGGGGAATTTTTCTCTACTAAAAGTCACCATTATCCTTAATCAAATGTCAAAGGATAACAATAAAAATCTGATGTGAAATGGATTAAAGTGGCAGGATGACTCGAAAGGTCTTTCTCGGTTCAGGAACACTGCCAGCCTAGGGTTTAAAGCAGCAATGCTTAAAATGCCAACACAGCACTTTTATCAAATTCAGTAACGTAAGCTTCCTATCTGCATAGACAGGATCTGCAGATGAGGTGGACTGCACAGTTAGATTGATGTTAAGTTAACCCAAAAAGCACTCATTGAACGCCTACTAGCCACTGTCCACACTTAGACCCCATTTGTTCTTGCCACCCTAGAGGTGTGATCTTCTGCGAGTAAAACAAGTCCCCAACATAGAACATTTAGCGAAAACCATATTAAACTAATTTAGTGGTGAACTTCAGGGTTGGTTATCGGAGTAAAAGGTGAAAGAGCCTGCGCAGGGGATGACTGATGTAACCAAGGCCATCAGTATGTGTCCTGATAGAGCAAGTCGGGACAAAGTTAGTTTTATAATTTAATTTTTAATTTACTACAAGGTAATTTTAATAAGGTCGAAGATTGGATGTGTAGATCTCCAAAGCTGTGTGCATGTGTTGGTATACTTTGCTAAAACCACCAGTAAACAGTCCATTCTTTTGGGTGATACATACTCTTAGACCCTGAAGCAACATCATTTAAAGATTTTTTTCATTGTATTATTAGAGAAAGATGGAGAAGAATCTGACCTAACCTTTACTCCAGTTCAGTTATTCTCAGACTTGTGTGGGAGTAAGAATCTTCCAGAGTGTTTGCAATACATATGGTGTCAAACACACAGGATTCAAGGTTCTAGGGAAGGCACTGGGAACCTGTATTGTTAACAAACTTCCCATGTGAGTCTTCTGAGCAGGCAGGTTTGGGAAACACTGCTCTAGTTCATCTGGCATAAGATTAATTTTAGGTAAATAGGCTTTTTACCCACCCTCTCTTCCTCTATTTCTCCCGCTCTCCCCCATTAGAATTTTTGTTTAATCTTAAGCGCTAATTTGCTTTAAATTCACTGTGTTAGTCTCCAGGCATAGGCAAGCTAACAGTTTTCCCAGAGACCTCATGTTTTTTGCCTGCTTTTTCCCGCAAGTTAATCAAGCGTTAAGGTGAAAAATCTCGTTCTTCTCTGTGGAGTGGCTCATAACAAAGAATAATTAAGTTACACTGCCTGGTGTCAGGATGTAATATGATTACGTTGGCAAAGCTATAAAAAGAAATATCCAAACCTCATAAAAAAAAATTCAAAAGAGGTCACTGTTAGAGCAGATGGATGAAGCAGAGTGCTTGATCATTTAGTAGTTACTGAGCTAAAAGTATATTCAGGCCAAGGTGTATACAGCTAGGGCGGCTGGGAGAAGGTCACCAAATCATAATTACAGCTTTCAAGGGTAGAGTTCAGAATTTTACAGTAAAATGCATGTTTATTTGTATAAAATGAAAAATTAAAAATGTATAAAGATGACTAAAAGATCTGGTAAATACAGTGCAGTCAACTGTCCAGTTACCCCTATGGAATGTAATAGTGGGTTTTCCTTTGCTACATTCTTTGGGGGTCTTCTCTACTTAGTAATCAGAAAATGTCTTTGCATAAAGTGCAAACTTCTTTGCAGTTTTTGGTTAAAATATGAAAAGAAAAAGTACAGCAAAAATTTAAGTCTAAAATTAAACCAAAAAAAATCTTAGAATCGTTTTTTTTTTAATTTTTTTTAACATCTTTATTGAAGTATAATTGCTTTACAGTGCTGTGTTAGTTTCTGCTTTGTAACAAAGTGAATCGGCTATACATATACATATACGTATATCCCCATATCTCCTCCCTCTTGCGTCTCCCTCCCACCAATCATAAATGGGTGTTGAATTCTGTCAAAAGCTTTTTCTGCATCTATTGAGATGATCATGTGGTTTTTATCCTTCAGTTTGTTAATATGTTGTATCACATTGATTGATTTGTGTATATTGAAGAACCCTTGCTTTCCTGGGATAAACCCCACTTGATCATGGTGTATGATCCTTTTAATGTGCTGTTGGATTCTGTTTGCTAGTATTTTGTTGAGGATTTTTGCATCTATGTTCATCAGTGATATTGGACTGTAGTTTTCTTTCTTTGTGACATCTTTGTCTGGTTTTGGTATCAGGGTGATGGTGGTCCCATAGAATGAGTTTGGGAGTGTTCCTCCCTCTGCTGTGTTTTGGAAGAGGTTGAGAAGGATAGGTGTTAGCTCTTCCCTAAATGTTTGATAGAATTCGCCTGTGAAGCCATCTGGTCCTGGGTGTTTGTTTGTTGGAAGATTTTTAATCACAGTCTCAATTTCAGTGCTTGTGATTGGTCTGTTTATATTTTCTATTTCTTCCTGGTTCAGTCTCGGAGGGTTGTGCCTTTCTAAGAATTTATCCATTTCTTCCAGGTTGTCCATTTTATTGGCATATAGTTGCTTGTAGTAATCTCTCATGATCCTTTGTATTTCTGCAGGGTCAGTTGTTACTTCTCCTTTTTCATTTCTAATTCTATTGATTTGAGTCTTCTCCCTTTTTTTATTGATGAGTCTGGCTAATGGTTTATCAATTTTGTTTATCTTCTCAAAGAACCAGCCTTTAGTTTTATTGATCTTTGCTATTGTTTCCTTCATTTCTTTTTCATTTATTTCTGTTCTGATCTTTATGAATTCTTTCCTTCTGCTAACTTTGGGTTTTTTTGTTCTTCTTTCTCTAATTGCTTTAGGTGTAAGGTTAGATTGTTTATTTGAGATATTTCTTGTTTCTTGAGGTAGGATTGTATTGCTATAAAGTTCCCTCTTAGAACTGCTTTTGCTGCATCCCATAGATTTTGGGTTGTTGTGTTTTAATTGTCATTTGTTTCTAGGTATTTTTTTATTTCCTCTTTGATTTCTTCAATGATCTCTTGGTTATTAAGTACTGTATTGTTTAGCCTCCATGTGTTTATATTTTTTATAGATTTTTTCCCTGTAATTGATATCTAGTCTCATAGCCTTGTGGTTGGAAAAGATACTTGATACAATTTCAATTTTCTTAACTTTACCAAGGCTTGATTTGTGCCCCAAGATATGATCTATCCTGGAGAATGTTCCATGAGCACTTGAGAAAAATGTGTATTCTGTTGTTTTTGGATGGAATGTCCTATAAATATCAATTAAGTCCATGTTGTTTAATGTATCGTTTAAAGCATATGTTTCCATATTTATTTTCATTTTGGATTATCTGTCCATTGGTGAAAGTAGGATGTTAAAGTCCCCTACTAGTATTGTGTTACTGTCGATTTCCCCTTTTATGGCTGTTAGTATTTGCCTTATGTACTGAGGTGCTCCTATGTTGGGTGCATAAATATTTACAATTGTTACATCTTCTTCTTGAATTGATCCCTTGATCATTATGTAGTGTCCTTCTTTGTCTCTTGTAATAGTCTTTATTTTAAAGTCTATTTTGTCTGATATGTGAATTGCTACTCCGGCTTTCTTTTGATTTCCATTTGCATGGGATATCTTTTTCCATCCCCTTACTTTCAGTCTGTATGTGTCCCTAGGCCTGAATTGGGTCTCTTGTATACAGCATATGTATGGGTCTTGTTTTTGTATCCATTCAGCTAGTCTATGTCTTTTGTTTGTAGCATTTAATCCATTTAGAGGACTTGTGCCTGTGTTCTGGTGGATGAGCCTGGATCTTGTCTTTCTGGTGGGCAGGACCGCATCTTACTCTTCTGCCATCTTGAAGGTCTCCCCAAAATCTTAGAATCTTTAAACAAACATTTATATTGACCTTTTACTATTTTCAGTGAATTCTGCTAATTGTTGTGACATGGAAGAAAAGTTGCGAGGTAAAACTAACACAACTAAACATAACAATAATTAAGTTATAGATGAAATTATACCATAAGCAATAGGAATTTGCTTCCATGTTATTCTGTAAAAGGATTTTAAGGCATCTGAATGTGTGTGTTCACAGGTTATATAATTATACTATGTAGGTATATTATGTAATAGTTAATAAGAAGTATAAAGAAAACAAGAAGTAATTTTTACTCAAACTTGTGTATGTTATTTCAATCACATGATCTTCATTTTTATGATTCAAAATTGAGTTAAAGTTTCATAACACATGAATTGAACAATGTCTTGAGTTTGGTTTAATGTTATGGAGAATATGTTGATCAAGGAGAGAAAATATGCATATGGTAGTAGCATAGTAGGTGAGCTCTTAAGTGGGTCCTGGATCCCTAACTTCATTACTCTAGTTATTTTTATTCTATTCTAATCTCTTCCAAATTTATAAGGCCTATGATTCTATTGGGGTAGCCCAAAAGTTCATTTGGGTTTTTCCATAAGATGTTACAGGAAAACATGAATGAACTTTTTGGCCAACCCAATAGAGGGGCAGCAATATAATGAAATAATTAAAAGACCATGTTTTGAAATCACACATAACAGGGCTTTAGATCGTAATTTAGAGACAGTTCCTAATATTTGGAAGACAAAATTTCAGTTGTCTCATTTGAATTATGGAGATAATCCTCCCCCCCTTGTTTGTTATAAGGATTAAATAAAATAATGTATGTGAAGCAGTTCACTACCTTGCTAAGTAAGGACTCTACTAAGAGTAGCTGTTTTAAATGCATATAGATGATAATTATTTTAATTATCAACTAAGGTTTCTTTACTCCTTTATACTTCCTTTAATGCTTTCTATAGACACTATTCACTGAGGAGTCATATACATTATCTAGGTTAAAAGTTCGCTTAACTTTTTGATTAGCTTTTTAAAATGAAAACAAAGAGCAAGTTTTGCAAGTCAAAGTTATCTCTAGAAAATAACTTGACTTTTTGAGAGCAAAAGCTTTTTTTGAGCCATCTGAGACTAGAGAACTGAGAACAGACCTTAGAGTGAGAGAGAGTATATGATGACATAAGAGTTCCTTTTGGTATTTCTGGGAGGGAAGGGAATCACTAACTAGCTGGTAGGAGAAGAATTCAAGATGTGAGGAGACCCTAGGCAATGTCTGAGTCTTTGGGATGGTGCCCAGGACTCACTGAGTTGAGCCAGAGGAGGCTTAAGCAGTAGAAATTTGAATGGGGTTAGGAAATCCAAGTGTAGAAAGGACTAGGTCATAATTCCCAGGGAAACTGAGCATTTTAAAGAAGTTCCATATCCTGTATAACCTTAGAAAGAGAAGCAATGGTGAGCTTCAGCAGATGGGCCTGAGTGCTGCTTCATGGAGTTCCCACGCCCTCAGAGGGGTGCAGGAGAGACTGAAATGACCTCAAGAAGAACACAGAGTGCTTTAAATAGGCCATGGACCCTAAATATCCTGAGGTTGGAACAAAGAGCATACAGCTGCACTTACCTCTAGTTGAGGTTATAGTTGTACCTGAGATAGCAGCAGTAGATCCCAGTGTACAGTGATGAAACAGGACAAGCTGCAACTCAGTGAGGGTCAGCATGGGCACAAAACATACGTGAACCTGATGCCTTGTCCTCCTTATACTTACCGTTCCCTTTCAAGAGGGAAAGGAAAGTGGTATTGGTGGTAGGGTATTTAAATTGACTCCTGTTTACCCCATTTGTGAAAGAGGGATTCCCACCCTAGGGTTATGGGGATGGCTAAATACATGACACCTGGCACTGGACAGGCGAGATCAGATGAAATGGACAGCAGTTTATTCATCATATATACTCACAGGCTGGGGAAGAGGACACCATGCAGGGCCACACAGGGGATACACTTGGGAACAAAGTGAACAACCAGGGCTGTGAGAGGCAGGCTTTGCAGTAGTAAGGGTGGGGTGCTTCTTGGTTCCTGTGGGAGGATATGATTGGCTTATTTGAATAATTCTGCTACTCGGAGATGAGCAGGAATTGTGCCTGATGCCTTTAATAAGGAGGGTGTTTGGCTAGGGGACATTACCCATGGGAACTGAGTGGGAAAGGGAACTTGGGTTAGGCCATTCGAGACCTATTTTATCAAATGTCAAGGCACCACATTATACTAATCCTTAATTTTTGGTTTTGTGCCACAAGTGACCCCTTGATCCCTTGACATGAGTTTAAACCTCAGTGATGACTGAGACTTTTAGGGAACAAAGTAGGCACCTGACCAGGAACTTTAGAGGTGCCCCCATTTGCAATCAATAAAGGCAATTGAGAGGTCCATGTGGCATTGGTGTAAGGAGTAGGTATCTCCAGGAGGTGAGCAAGAATTTTCCACTTTGTGACGAATAGGAATTCTTTAAGAAAGCCATGAAGCCTTTCAATTTCACCAGCTGCCTGGAGCTGACTGCCTGGGGCCCCAGGGGAGGTGGAAGTTTGACTGAATGTCTTCTTCGAGAGCCCAGCACTGTGTATTCTGGAAGTGAAATGAGTGTCTTGGTCACTCTTGGTAGTATCTAGAACTCCAAAGAGGATACAGAGCATCCTGCAGAGGACTTGTATCGCGGCCTTAGTATATGTAGAGTAATCTGTTACCTTGATTTATTCTGAGTAACTGTGGAGCAAGAGATTCCTGGAGTTCTTTACCCCAAAGGGGGCAACTCTTAGGTCATGGCCTAAGAAGTTGTAAAAATGTATAGATGGCATCAAATGTCGATTGCCTGAAGTGTGCCAGTTGTACTGACTCTTGGGTCCTATCTTTTATCAGGGACATTTCGGTTAAATGATGAGAAGGAGTAGCTCTTCTCCGAGCTCCATCATTTATCATGGCGGCACCAGCATTAGTAAAGTGTACAAACTTCCATTTCTGTCCATTCAGTTGATCCCCAAAAGGCTCCCCAGGTATCAAAGGACTCTGGGACAGGGGTGACCTCTTCTAGCATAGGGGTATTAGTGAAGGGACTGAGAACAGGGGAGGCCACCCCCTCCAACAGAGGAAATGTGCCAGAAGGCCCAGGTGTGACTCCATCTTGTAGCAAGGAAGGCTCAGGAGCCATGCCTCAAGCTGTTGAAGTGCTGCTTGGATAACTCAAGGCATAGTGGGTAGCTGGGCACAGAGGGTTGCAGGCTCAAGGTTTGTGATAGCCTCTATTTCCAGAAGAGGCCAGTATGTGGCTATCCTGATGGTGTATAGTGCCAGGCTGAGAAAGGCAGTTTCTTGCGTCAGAAGTCCATGAGCAATTTACAACCTTCATAGGTGGTCCAGAGACTCCAGGAGGCAAGAGAGGAGGTTGCTAAAGCTACAGTAAAGAGGGCTCTGAGGGCACAAACTAGAGTGCTTGTTGATTTCAATTTGGACAGATTTCTAGAGCCTTTTTTGGAAGGAGTCCCCTTTGAGGTAGGCTAATTTAGAAGAAACAGCATCAAAGACATTAAGTAAAATTTGTAAATGAGGAATATGTTGCCTCCAGAACCTAAAAGGGGCTAAAAGTTGTTGAATTTGTACTGACCTTGTGGTTGCTGAGAGGGTCAATACCTGTTTCATGACAATGTCAGAGAACCTTCAATTTACCAAGTAACTTTCAGAAATTTAATGGAAGTGGCAGGGCCTTGCACTATGTGTGGGACAATCGTTCATCCCCTTTTTGGGAGCTCCTTTGTGAGTATTTGTATGTCTTTAATGAGTATGTCAAACAAATCTCCTTGGAGGAGGATGTCATTGATGTAATGTCATATCTGGAGAAAGGTGGATACAGTTAAGATCTTGCCTGTGGAGATTGTGTGCCATGGCAAGGATGCTGAGGTATCCCATGGGTATCCTTGTAAAGGTGGATTGTGTCCCTTCAATGGTAAAGGCAAACTGTGGCTGAGAGGCTGTTGAACTAGGCATTGTACAGAACATATTAGCCTAATTTATAGCAGCAAAATATAGACCGGTTGCTGATTGGATGGAGTCAGCAATTTTAATAATTAAGTTGTTGGGTACAGAGGCCTTAATGGGATGGGACCATGGCTTTACAGTTGCAGCAATCCACTGTGGGGCACCATTCTTTTGTTTCAGGTTTAACAGGCCAAATAGGGCTGTTAAATGCAGAAACAGTGGGAATAACAACCCTTCACTCAGTTCCTCTTATAAAACAAGTTTTAATACTGGAAGACCCTGTTTTAAATTACCTTGAGTCATGTTAACTATTTTAACTGGGGGAAGGGGTGGGGAAGGTCATGGGTTCTCATTTTGTCAAACCAATTTGTAAGTGTCAAAGACTTAATTTAATTTTCATTTATTTTTCATTGGGTCAGAGTATCCATGCCCATGCCCAAGGGATATTTTAGAGCGATGAGTGCTATAACCATGGGGAATTTAAGCAAGACAAAAGTTCTGATGGTTAAGGTGAAGCATACCTATTTGTCCTCTTTTATATTCAGTAACTCCCGTAGGTAAATACTCCATTATGGGGGATACAATGTTTAAATTAATGGAATTCCCAGGTATAATTGTAATTTTAGCCCTAGTATTGGTTAAAGCCATAAATGTTTGCCACTTGGTGAATTTCAGCAGATATTAGAGTTAATTCAAAGCCTATATGGAGAGGCACAGAAGGCAATCAGTGAAACTTCATCATTTGCTATATAAATTCGTTCAGTAAATTTTGTATTTTTAATTGGGTCAAATTGTGGGCCTTTGTTTTAGGTTATTGTTTTCTTAGTGTCCTCCTCCCTGTATCCAGGTTTCTTTCTTTCCTTATTTTGTTTATCTTATTATTGTTTTTGGTCACTGGATATACTTGGGGGGGGGATCCTCTCTACCCTGATTATATTTATAAGTTGCTTCCTCCAGAGACCCTCAAATTAGTATTGACAGAGTTAGCAATGGTTGATTTATATGATCTAAAGACCCTGGGCCTAGATTGGGTTTGAATCTGGCACCACAAGGGCACCATGAGTATTTCCCTATAATCCCGAGAATTAGAATCTTTGTTGCAACAGACATAAGCAGCAGAGTGTTGCGGGAAGAAGTGCTGGGCCTACAGCCCAGACTTGATGGATCAAAACCATCCTCTGCTACAGTCCCTTTCCTATCATGTGAGCTTCCTGTCTTGTTTTTCTTTTTTTTCCTCTGTACAAATTTCCTGGGAATATTTTGGGTTTCTAGCCATGTAAAGTTGAAGTTTTCAGCTGTGTCTGCACTATCACCTGTGGTGCAGACCTTCTGGGTGGTTATGGGGAAGGTTCAGGAGCTTAATGGCCTCCCTCATCAGTGAGCATCTCTTCCTCCAGGGAATGACAGTATCCCTGGGATAAGAGTCCACATCTAGTAGAGTCACTTTGCCTATGACTTGGATGGAGACCATAAGGCCCATGATTGCAAGCTTAGCCCTTTGGTATTCTGGAAAGCAGGAGTGCTAGGCAAAGCCTAGGTGCAATGGCTATGGGATTTACATTGGGAGAGCAGTCGAGTACCAAATGCTCCTTCCTCCTGTTCCCTTTTTTTTTCATCAGCCCCTGGGCCACAGACCACCATGGATGTGCACCTCGATAACCCTGGGGGTCAGGAGAGCACAAGCAACAGCGGCAAGGAAAGCAGCAGCACAGGAAACCAGCAAGGTCACTACCCCTTCATGAACAAAAACACCAACCAGGATGCCATGCTTCATTTTGTGCAGGGTGGCAGGCTCCTTCTTGTTACAGACCTCACAAAAGTTTGTCTCTGGGCCTGTTCCAGAGGTGCACGGTTACAAACGATGTCTGTGTAGCTTCTCCAAGCAGCCAGGGACAGTCACCAGGCTAGACTCAGTGACCTAGCTTGACCTTGGTAAACAAGACTGAAGCACTGACTAGTTATCGTGCTGCGTTTTCACTGCCTTTACAGGTGGGAGCCTCAGAGACCAACTGCCAAACACAGGCTAAACCTGACAGCACCATTGTGCTGGGTATAGTCAATTAACAATTCTATTATACTAGTACAGCACCCTAAAAGGTAGGATAAGATATTTTCAAAACTCTTTTTAAATGAACGTTTGTATTGGCAAATAAGAGAATACTTCATAAACCCAGAACAATGAGAAACCACGTAACTAGAGGAAGGTGAGTACTGTACTCAGAGGCTTCCCTGGGTTCCCTAGTGACTCACAACTTTTGTTTTAAAGAGCTGTTATCTGCGGACAAGGAAAGAAACTTTTAGGACCCACTCAAGTTGGGAAATCAGCATAAGTTTTAGTCTGTTCAATGGGTAATATGGCAACCCCTAACCTTCAAAGGAAGACAGTAAGAATACTTACCAGTCTTGGCCTTGCCTTGGGTGGTAAAGAGGAAAGGGCTATCCTGATCATTTATTACCAAAAGTGGAACCTCACACAGGTCTGCAGCTCTGTAGTCTGTCTAGTCTGAAAAATTCCATGCTGAGAATTTAAAGCTAACGAATTTGGTAGTTCCCCAGACACCCAGTGGAGGCAAATTCAGAGCCTGTGTAGAGGAAAATACTTTAAGTCAGGTTTCACATAATTTCAAGGAAAAAGTTTTAAAAAACATGAGCTTACAACCCAAAATCATAAAACATGCAGGGAAATAAGCCACCGTGAGAGAGATTCTACATAAACAATAAATAACAGGATCAGACTAGTATAAAGAATTCAGGTATTGGAATTACTTATATAGCATTTAGAAACATAGGTTTAGTATATTTGAAAAGAATAAATGAGTATATTTAAATTATGTGTAACTAAGGAATAAGATACTATAATACAATGAAGCAGACTTGAAAAAGAGCCAGATTGTCTAAAACTGAAAAATGTAATAATTAGAAATTACAATTTGGTGTATAGCTTATACAGCAGATTAGATGCAGATGAAGACAATATATATGTCTAGATGTATGTTTATTTATTATAAGAAGTTGGCTCATGCTTTTATGGAGACTGAGAAATTCCAAGCCCTGTAGTCAGCAAGCTGGAGACCCAGGAACTGATGGTATAGTTCTGGTCCAAGTCTGAAGGCCTGAGAAGCAGGAGAGCTGATAATGTAAGTTCCAGTCAAGTCTGAGTCTGAAGATAGGCAAACATGTATGGATGTCTTAGAAAACAGTCAGGCAGAAAGCGTATTCTCTCTGACTCAGCCTTTTGTCCCATTAAGGCCTTCAGTGGATTAGATTATATTGGAGCAGGCAATCTGCTTTACTCGGTCTATTGATTCAAATCTTATCCAGAAACACCCTCATAGACACACCCGGAATAATGTTTAAGCAAATATCTCTCAGTACCCTGTTGCCTAGTCAAGTTGACACGTAAAATTAACCATCACAATCAGCAAACGTCCTGACAACAAAAAAGGGATAAAGGAGGATAGTATCATGAAGTGCTTGTAGAATGTAACTTCAACCTAGAGTGGTATACCTTGCAAGAATGAAGATAAAATAGTTTTTTTCAGACATGCAAAAACCAATGATCACCCCCTGCAAAAATTCCTAAAGGCTGGATTATATCCAGGAAAAAGGGGGAATTATGTCACAATTGCAGCGTGCAAAAAAGAACATTGTGGAAGTATGTTATTATAGATATATAGAAGAATGTAATTCTTAAGATGTGCTAAAATATTAGACGTGAAAGTGTCGTGTTAGCAGCTTGCTTTCAATTGGTTGAACGAGAATTGTGTGTGTGTGTGTGTGTGTGTGTGTGTGTTTGTATGTTTAGAGAGAGAGATTAAATGTAGCAAGCTGTTAACAATTGTTGAAATCAAGTGGAGGTTATACCTTGTTCTTTCAACTTGTATGAAAATATTTAAATACAAGATTCACAGGAATACACTATAACTTGAAGCCATTTATTTACTAATCCTAGAATTTTATTGTATTCATATGTAGTCATATATTAAGCACCATTTTTTCCATGATTGACAACCTTCCCATCAATATCTAGTTTCCTGTCTGTGAATCTTCGAAGTCCACCAGCAATAGTTAAACCCTTAATTACCATAGTTACAAGAGACCACATTAGTAGTTACTCCCTTTGTCACATATCAAGGAACCGTATGTATATGTGTCTATTTCTGGAATGTCTATTTTATTCTATTTTTCTATTTGTCTATCCTTGAAGAATACCACATTATCTTAGTAACTCATATACTGTAATGAATTTTCATGTCTGAAAGTATCAATTCTGAAACTTTGTAATGAATCTTCAGAACTGATGGTGCCCTATCTTTTCTCTTCTTTTTTAAAAAAGAAGCTATTCTTGGTCTGTGCATTTACAGATACTTTTTGTAAAGTGCTTATCCCTCCTATTATGGTGGGTTTGCTTACAAATGTCCCTTTTTAATAGCCTTCTAATCTCCTTCACTTCAGTTTTCAAACAATGCATCTAGTACACATCCTTATTATGTGACTTAGAAAGTTTCATGGTTCCCCAGGGCTCACAGGAATAAATACAGTATCCTTTATAATAAAATTCATTTCATTGCAACTTGGGTTCTAGTTATGACCATGGTCCAACTTATTTTTCCAGCTCTATATGGCATAATACTCTATTATAGCCCCATGTTTCCTTTTCCTTTATTTGTAATTTGCCTTCTACACTCCCATCTTCATGATTTAGCTAAAGATTTCTTTGGCTTGGTAAAGCCTTTTTATTTTCTTTCTACCTTCTCAAATATTAAGGCCCAATATGTGTTCCACAGCTTCTGTGAAGTCTCTCTTAATAGCCCCCAAATTCAATAACATTTCTACATTTTATAGTATTTTCATTTATACCACTTATTTAAATATATCATATATTGACTTCTATTTTTACATTTCTTTTAATGGTGTGTATTTTATTTGTATATTAGGTCACAGACTTTTCCAGAGTGAGGACCTTGTATTACACTTCTTTTGTGTATCCCCACGGTGTCTGTCACGGTCTTTAGTCTTATTTGGCACTACTTACCCAGAATTCTGCACTGAGTTAAGGATATATTAGATGCTTAGTAACAATCGGTTGAATGAAGACTGAGTCTTTCTTCAACAAATATTTGGTGAGGTGTAATAGAAGGAGCAAGGAATGAGGTGTCAGATATTGGATTGACCGTAAGTTCTGTTACGGAAAAAACCCAAATGAACTTTTTGGCTAACCCAATAAAATGGGTTCTGGTTGTGCTCTGTCACTTGCTAGCTGGATTGCTTGTAGCCAAATCATTTTACTTCTATGATCCTCAATTTCCTCACCTTTAAAATAAAGACAATAATGACTTCCCTACAGCACAGAATCTCATAAGCTTATTCTCATTAAAAGGCTTTAAAACAGTACCCAACACATGTTTGTGCCATTTTTAATATTATAAAAATCTTCATTATAGAAAATTTGGAAAACACAATCAAGTTCAAAGAAAAAGATAGAAAACATTTATAGTAATACTACCAAGAAAGGACTACTGCTAAAATTTTGGTGTATTTCCCTTGCCATGTTTTTCTGTGCATATATTTTTTAAATTAATATTATGTGTATATATATACATTTATGTATAGGTTTTTAAACTTTTTTATTTGTTATGTCAGTTGAATATATTTTAGACACAATTTTTCATGAGGACTTTTTTCTTTTGAGCTTATATAATAAATAAATATAATAACAGAATCTTTTTATTTTTAAAAAGTTTTCTGTAAAAGTTAAATGCATCCATATAAATAATTTTACTTCTATTAACTTAATTGTAGGTTAATACCAATATACATAATTTGATGAACAAAAATATTTCAGTGGTATGATTTTTCTTTCTGAAGTATTTGCTATTTGGGAATTTGTTTTGCCCATATGACCCAGAAAATCCTCAAAACAACTTTAAAATTTTTGCCACTGTGATTTTGATTGAATATTGGGCTTAATAAAACTCTACAGTGATTTCTTCTCCTGCGAAGAAAAATAAAATACTGAAGAGAACTTAGAGAACAAATCAGAGCTTGAAAAGACTCAATTATTTTCCCCCTTTTCTCAGTTGGAAGAAAAAAAAAAGATGAAAATTAAATTCGTTCAAAAAGACGCTAAGAGACATCCCAAAGAATTTTTCTTTAAATTGAGGAAATAGAAGAAAAAGACACTACTGGAACTTTTAAAGTTGTGTACACTTACAAAAGCCTCTTACCTATATATTAACTTTATTCAGTTTAATTAAGGAAAGGTTTGTGAATGATTTCAGTCCTTAGCCATGTCCCTTACTTTTGCTATTGCATTTGGCTTTTGGCTGTGCATATTTTATAGGCGGTATATATCCTGAAATTTTAGCTTTCTAGAAATTTTGCTTTTTTCAAAACTTTTACTAAAAATTTAGAATTATCTTGGCCTGGAAAAGACTGTAGTTTTAAGATATAATAGCAACATGATATAAAAATAATCTAACTTCAAAATACATACTTATAAGATATGTATGTGATATGCTTGTGTATGTGAACACTGAAAACCTTCTGGAAGGATATGCACCAAAATTATAACAGTGCTGTCACTGGATAATGGGATATAAGGCAATTTGTTTTCTCTCTTTTATGCTTTTCAGAATCGTCATTTTACCCCAATAATGAACAAGTATTATTTTCTTATGCAAAAAGAAAAGAATTCATTTTGAAAAAGAAAAATGAAAAGATAATTGTTCCATTCAATAAACAAACTTTATAGCGTACCTACTAAGTGCCAGGCATAGCTTTAGTGCATAGATCAGTGAAAAATCCACAGAAAGCCTTTGTAGAGCTTACATCCCAGTAGAGGGAGACAGTAAACAGCAAGTACAATCCTAGTAAGTTATAATTATAATATGTGTTGGAAGCTACTAAGAGCTCAGGGAAAGGAGAGAGAGGCAAGGACTCTCAGGAGCTATGGGTAGGAACACCATTTAATGGGGTGGTCAGGACAACCCTCACTGAGAAAGCAGAACTCTCTCACATGATCTTTTGCGACCCTTCTTTCCTCACCATGTTATGTCATTATGTTGTTACTCAGATGAAGAATTCTTTTTCAGGCATCACGAAGAAATTGAGAATTTCAATCCCATATTACCTATTAAGGAAACACTTAAACAGGGTTTGTGCTGAAAGTATATGGGGAGTTCACCTTCTGGGAGAAACTCTCTAATGAACAGTGTAAGGGAGATGTGGCTTTCCGTGACAGGTGGCTTATCTGGTACAGCTGTTGCAGAAAAGTAGCCAACTCTGAGGGGTGTGTGTGTGTCTGTGGGGCTGGGTTGGTCAATGGGGAGGTGGAAGGGAGGTTGTAAATAATTTTTTTTTTAATGTTCTTTCTGTTTTTAAACACCAAGTTTCTGGCAAGGTCTCAGTGTTAATCTTTTTTTGTCTTTGTAACTCACATCATCAGAGGCTGTCTCCAGAGCCACATCAACACCATAGTTTAACAGGGTAATTGATGTTCATAATGATAATCTATTATAGTGCCTATAAATTAATATGACTGATTTCTAAACAAATTTCATTTGTGTAGTTGTTAACCAAGCACATTTATATTCATTAGTTCGGTTCTAAGGTAGTAGAATAGGTAATATTAATCCTACTTCTGATAAATGTGGAAACAATTAACTGAGAAGCCTTTTTGGAAGTCGAAAGTCTATTAGAAGGCAGTGCAGGATTCAACATCAGGGATGTACACTTTCAGGTGGACAAACTTTTCATTGCTCCATATGGACTGCTTAACAAACATAAGGACTAATTTAAAGACGCCCATCCCAAGGGTGTACTAATGTAGTTCAGTAATGCTGTCACTGCTCAAAACTGCTTTGAAATCTTCAGAAAACTGAAAATTCAGTTTTCTTCTGAATATATGCAAATCTAAATTACTTAGGGAGGCTTTGAAAAGAAACTGAAGTGCAATGAAAGAGATGGGCGAACAAATGGGACACACAGTTGGTAATTAAGAACTATAGTTAAAAACTTTAAAATATAATGCTGCATTTTAAAAATAATATTTTATCATTATATATGAATATAAAATGAGCTGCACTTATGAAGTCACAAAAATATTTTGAGAGGTGGAATAAATATGTAGCTTCCTAAAGTTCCTTTGAAGGATGTGGTACACATTTACATGTATACATTTTTGTATGTTAATAAAAAGAGTTCTGTTGTTTTGTATCACACTGCATTTTTCCTTTTGAAGACAGATAAGCATATATGCTATGAAGTTTTCTGAAATAAAAGCATGTAATTGAAAGTGTCCATGCTTAAGATATTGCTTTAAATTACCTTTAAATTGGAAGAGTAATTATGGGACTATTTTTTTGTCATCAGTGGGTCACTCTCGACAGTAATCGTAGGCAAAGAAAATAAGCCCAGAGGATAAAAGGGCTTTATTTTTCCGCTTGTTGAGCATGAAAATGATAAAGGAGAATTAAGACGATAGGATCTGGTCTTTTAAAGTATTAGAGGATTGCATATTTGTACAAGGGAAGCCTGATGAATTATATGTAACTGACTTCAGGTTGGCAAGTCTATTCACAGCAGACATTTGGTCCTTTCCAAAGCTCCACGAGACATTTGGTCCATGTCTAAATATCCTTGAAATTTGGTCCTATACAAATCATCTATGAGCGTATTTGGTCCATGCCAAATGGTTTTGGACATGACCAAATATCAAGACCAAATAAATGTCTCCATGGATGTTTTGGAAAGGACCAAATATGAACAAATATCAAGGACCTTTTGGTGTAGAACAAATGTCTTGTGGATGTTTCAGACAGGATTGAGTGGTCCTGCATGCAAGGCTGTTGACAGTTTAACGTATATGGATCTTTTCCAGAGAGGACTGGTGTCTGGAGAGTATAACTATCCAGATGCTCTGGATGAGGGTGGTTCTATAAGAGTTTGTGCTTTAACTACTGTTCTGCATATAACTGTCAGTGTTACTTACACCTGCAAGGCATTGTATTTGCCAAAGTCCACAGCCTGCCTCCAAAGCTATTTTAATGTTAATGTAACAAATTTCATTTTAATATTTAATAATTGAACTTTCAGCTTTTATTAAGAATATTAATAATTAAAAGCACCTTCATAGGCTATGTTTGCCTGCTCATAATTTATAGGTATCAGATATTAATTAAACTTTAATTGAATTTATTAGACAACTATGTCCCAGTCCATGTACCAGGCAGAGGGATACAAAGCCATCTCTACTGTGACCACATCGGTCAGAGTTAACTTCCCCTTCTCCCCTTCCTACTGATGTCATCAACAGTCACTTGACATTTAAAAACCACTATCTCATTAAAAGGGGAACCAACTTCTCAGGGTCCTGTGTTCATGGTGAGACAGGAAGGGTGCAAACAGATCACATGAACTTCAGAATTGTATGATTTTCTCACCAGTGCAAAACTTGGGCTTCTGTGAGCTTGGAGAGTCTTTGTGCCCCTTTCGAAATATAGGAACACTTTGTGTCCCAAGAGTGGCTGGAAAGGGCCAAGATAAGAAGTGGATGGCCTGAGAGCAGCCTCTCACTGGCACTTGCTTGCTCATTCTCTGGGACCCTACTCAGAGGCTGTTTTCCCATGAAGTCTGTCCCCCTTCTCTCTTGTGGAGTTAACCACTCCTCCTCTGTGCCTGTGGAGGAGCTGCCTGCCATGCCACCATCCCAGGTCTTCAGGTGGGGCAGGGGAGTCCTTACTGATTGTGGCAAATCTCATAGTGACAGTGACTCCCACGCTCAAGGGGGTTGCATGGTTTGCTGCAGTTAATCTTTTTCATCTGTAGCCACATCAGCGTATATTATTATTCTAAGTGGCCCTGTCTTAGTATAGCAAGTGTCATTGTGCGGGAAAGGTACTCACATTTGTTTACTGCTTTACTTGGAAGATTATGGGAAAACGAGTTTGACTTTGCATTTTGAATTTTATAGGTTTAAGCTGTCAAAACTTCTCTGTGATAAAAATAGCTTCCACGTACATATCAATATGTGTTGGAAGAATCTGTAATATTAGCAAGCAAGAACCTACGCACGGAAAAAAAAACGTGTGTCAACAGGCAAAAGTTAGGATTCCCTTTGGCTTGTACTTGAGGCACAGAAACTTGGAGGAATTTTTAAAAAGAGAAAGGTCTCTAAGTTTAAAAAAACAATTTTTATACATGTATACGTTCCATGTAAGCTCTGTTTAGCCTAAAATTGTCTTGATACTGAGTTGATAGGAGCTACATTAAAGGATTCACATTTTAGAGGTGGATACTTTTTTTTTTTTTTTTTTTTTGCAGCACGCGGGCCTCTCACCGTTGTGGCCTCTCCCGTTGCGGAGCGCAGGCTCAGCGGCCATGGCTCACGGGCCCAGCCGCTCCGCGGCATGTGGGATCTTCCCGGACCGGGGCACGAACCCGTGTCCCCTGCATCGGCAGGCGGACTCTCAACCACTGCGCCACCAGGGAAGCCTGTAGAGGTGGATACTTTTACTTTATTTCCAAAGAATAAGATTTAAGATCAAGAAAGGTAACTGAAAAGACCAGAATGTGTTTGATTTCACCAGACTATGGGTTCCTTTCTGTACCTTGTGAGCCTAGCACAGGGCCTGGCACGTAATAATTTAGTAGGAGCTTGATAAATGTTGACTGGATGAATAAATAATTATCTGTGTTCGTTGGTCCACATTAAAAAGCAACTGTTATAGTTCTTTTGCCTTGTTTGGAAGAGGTTTGCATATTCCGAAACAGAAAATCAAACCAGAGAAATCTAGCATAAGGTATTAAGATTTTGAAAGCTGGGGAGAGACAGATGATATATTTGGTTATCAGCTGAGACCGGTGTGTGTCTCCCTCCCTCTCTTTCTGTCTTTGGGCCAGAAAAGCACTGACTTTCCAAAATACATGTTCTTCCTTTGTTTGTTTACTTTAAGTGTTCTCTCAGATAGCCTGACTCATAACTTCAGAGAACTGATTTAGAGGGTAAAGAGTTTATTCCAAGTCCTACATGCAGAATGAGTAGTGGTTTCACTGAGGTGGATGACGTGACTGACGTGGATGCAGAGATTAGAAAAAAAGGTATCCGCCTCTTTGTGGGCTGGGCTTCAATAATGAACTTGGAGAAAAGAATGAGTATGAGCTAAGAAGATGGACTGTGTCAGTTGAAAGGGAAAGAGGTTGCAAAAATGTCTATTTGTTTATAATTATGCTTATAACATACTAACATACTCCTAGCAGGAAATGTTTAGCCCACTGGAAGCTGACTAGTGCTTTCTTTATATATAAATATATTCCTGCAGTGCTCCATTTAGCTTGAATGTCTTTGTCTTCTTCAGCTATGCTGGTGTTGCATTTTCATATTTTGGAGACTGCAAAGATCCTGGCATGTGTGTATATGTGGCTGTGTAATGGTATTTTGTTAAGGCATCCTGAAAATTGTGTATTTTCGGTAGAGAAGAAAGTGTGTCCCAGGCATTTGTAAATCACATTACCTTGCTATGGGCCATGCAAGGACTTCTTTGAAATCTCCCAATGTCCAAATGGTTTCAGCTCCTGTAAGCAGCCACAGTTGACAAAGCAGAACTCATACAAATTCCACTGCTAATTCTGTAGACGAAAAAGAGGAAGAGTTGCTAGTGAGTCAGCTACCTTGGTTAGCAAACAGACACAATTAGCTTTAAGCCCAGAAAATTGAAAGAACATGGAAGTTAATCTCTCTTTTGTTTCTCTTCGTAGTGTTTCCTCATCTTTCTATGGGTTATATATTTTTTTTAATGTCACAAAGCATTGAAGAGAGCAATTCTCTCTACTTTATATGTATGTATGTATATGTGTGTATATATATATATATAAAATATGTGTGTATATATATTTACTGCATACGCAATCAGTGTTGCATAGGATAATAACAACAGACAAGTAGGATGGCTAGTTGGGGTAGTGAGAGACTTTCACTTGAAGATATACTATTTTGGGTAAAATTATCAAAATGTTACTTTAGAGACATTCAGTGTTTTTCATAATTTTGCCAGGTGAATGTGTTTCAAGTCCTTTATATATTATTTTAACACATTATTACAAGTTAAAATATGTAAGGAGATACCAACAGTGGTTAGTATTCTCCTTGTTCTCTCTTAAATTCCAAACTAGAATTTTTATTCTTTTTGCAAAGTTGAGATTACATTACATTCATTACTTTTTCTCCTTTCCCCTCATGCTGTAAATATTTCTTTTTAAACTTGCTTTATTTCACAGTGTGTCAAGAACATATCTCAGTAAGTAGATCTGACTGGATCTAACACATTCTTTTTAAGAGCCATATAAAATTCCATAATATAATATATATGGTTTATTCAGTCATTCCTTTCCTGATTATTTCTAGTGCTGCAATAAACTTTCTTACCAGGGGATTAAAAGAGCCCAGTTAAGAATCACCCTATGCATTCAGACTCTCTTCCCAGTGTCTCTAAGTCACCGGCACATTCTGTCGGGAAGATCAGAAAGCTCCCTGTCCCAACAGCCCTGTGGGTCTGGGCTGGGCAAACTATCCGTCTTGTGGTGGAGCCTGACATCCTGGTCACTCAGCATCAGTGACAGGCTCTGAAAGGAAGATGGTGCCTAATACGAGTTTGGAAAAGGACCAAGGAAAGCTCTGGAGTAAAGTAACCTGTTGCTTGCCCTCCCTGCATATCCAGTTTTGTTTTGATTTTAAAATGGTAATTAATGTGTATAACGTTGACAAACTTTTTGGCTTGTGATGGTCTTGTTTTCTAACACCAATCGACAAAAAAGGACTCATTTAGAAAGCCTATGCCAGAAATAATAGTATAAAGGCAAAAGCAAAAACTTTCAAGATAGGAGCCAATAGCAAAGAAAAAAATTGGAGCCCAGAATGTCTTCTTCCATGTTGATGGCCCACTCGACAGGCCACCTTTTGGGAGTTTTCTGTCAATATGCAAATTCTAACTCAGTACTCAATACAAATCCCATTTTGCTAAACATAAAATATATAGCATTCAAGTATTTTAAAGAGTGTATCTTAATATTCTTATATCTATTGTTATCTTCAGTTTTACGATTTTGGACTGTCAGGACAGTAATAATCAGGGTATTCGTGGAGCTTCTCCTCCAAGCTTAGCATAGTTACCTTCTTTGCAATTACACAGGAAGATCCTTCACAGAAATAAACACTTCATCATGGCCATGGCTTTTGATGTGATGTTAATTGGCTGGGGACAGAATGGGGGCCTGCAAATGGGGTCTGTTTCCAAACTGGTGTCAAGTACTCCTCACGAGCTATAGAGAAGCGATCTCTAATTGAAATTTGTGTGTCATGGGGAGTAGTGCGAGGGGCTCACAGATAACCAAACATTCAAGCCAGAGAGGAATACCTATGAAAAGACAGGGAATCTCTTTCTTTTTCACACACACATATATATACAGTTGACCCTTAGACAACATGGAGGTTGGGACACCGACTTCCATACAGCCAAAAACCTGTGTATAACTTTACAATCCAACCTCTATATCTGCAGTTCCCCATCTCTAGATTTAACCAACTGTGGATTGTGTAGCCCTGTAGTACACGTTAATTGAAAAAAATCCACATATAAGTGGGCTTGTGCAGTTTAAACTGGTGTCATTCAAGGGTTAACTGTATATATTTTTTTCTATTTAAAAAGTAATGAAGGGAAGAATCTGAAGTAGCTGTTGTTTGGCTGTCTATACGTATCACCAGGATTTAGAAAGATAGTTTTGTGGTAATCCATGTCATCTTGCTTTCAGAGTGAACTGAAACTGGATTTGCATCCTTGTGTACTAGGTTAGCAGTTGTTCAACTTAAAATAAGTCACTTAACCTTTCTGAGCCCCAGTTACCACATCCATATAGTGAGGGTTATTTCTCACTGCCTCACAAGGATTATTGGGAGGTTTATCTGAGATAATAGATATGAAAGTGTTCATGTAGTATGGAATAAATTCTGGTTTCCCTTTTAAAAAACTCAAGAGGTCTTTCAATAGGAAGGTGTTTCTTGTTAGGACTAAGGGGGGATACGTAGGAGGTGGTGGCGTAAATAAAACTTAGAAATGAGCAGTGATGCTGGTAACCAAACATATGGTTTTATAGTTACAAAGAGTTTCCATGTTCTTTATCTCATTTGTTCTTCACTAGAATTCTGTGGATCAGTCAGGCTAACGTTTATATCCATTAGATAGGGGAGGAACTGTGACTCAGAGAAATTAACCAGTATCACCTTGCAAGCCTGTCATGGAGTGTTCTTTTTGACTCATAGTCCAGTGCTCTTTACTTTATGTTGTCAATACCAGACAATTGGCAAATACTCAACAGCTAGAAGTCCAAAATTATGTCTGAAAATCTAGCATTGTTCTCAAATTGTCCACGATTCCTGGAAAGATGAGGCCATCTGGGGAAGCAGCCTAGACTCTACTCCTGGCCTCCTGAGGCCCACACTAAGCTTGATGTGCATTTCTTGGTTGCTATGGACCAAAGACATTGTGTTTCTAATATCAAATGCACCATACTTTGTGACTGTTTCACTTCATTTTTAGCATTTCCTGAATTGCAGTTAACGGATTGGAAAGGGCTCCCTTCTAACTGAGGTGAAAAGTTTGGTTTGCTTCGTGTAGGCCAAGGTTCATATACTTCAGCCCTCAAGTATCACAAATGAGTATCTCCATCTCTCGGTTGATACTCAGGACATTCTGTGTTATGATGTTATCTATCCTTGTATGTAAACCTTTTTTCTCCCCTTGGAGAGTACAAGTCCCCTAAAAGAGGAGAATAAATCATTCCTCTGTACTCTCAAGGCCCAGCTGAGAGCCTAGCATTTAATGGGTTCTCAAAAAAAAAAAAAAGAAAGAAAGTTTGCTGCTGCTTTTGAGATACTCTTCAGTGTTGACTTCGTAGGAAAGATTCATTAGAAAACATCATATAAAAGAGAGGGCTAGGGCTTCCCTGGTGGCGCAGCGGTTGGGAGTCCGCCTGCTGATGCAGGGGACACGGGTTCGTGCCCTGGTCCGGTAAGATCCCACATGCCGCGAAGCGGCTGGACCCGTGAGCTGTGGCCGCTGAGCCTGCGTGTCCGGAGCCTGTGCTCCGCGACGGGAGAGGCCACAACAGTGAGAGGCCCGCGTACCGCAAAAAAAATAAATAAATAAAAGAGAGGGCTAGTTTTAGAATAAGCAATGTCTGCTACCTCCCTTGCTGTATAGTGAATGGTCTCTTGAGAATTCTTTCATAGAGAGAGACAATTGCTAGGAGCATAAAGGGTACTTAGAAAAGCACTAGTTATTACCATGTCCACTTGAAGGCAAGAAAAGGTAACACAGGTTCTACTCTCCCAAACACAGACATGAGTCTGTTGAAAATTAGGTCTGAGACTAGAGCAGATAGAAATACACAGCTGCCACTGGGGTAAAAAGGCTTTGAGATAAAGTTGAATTTCTTATTTCTAAAGAGTAAGAAAACAGTGTGTTTTGTTTGGTCCTTACAAATTATAGTGATTTGGTTTCAGCCTAAGCAAGCACTACAAGCAAATCCTGGCAGGCAGGGTCTCCACAGGAGTGGCCGAGCAAGTCAGTCTGCATTTCCTTCCAAGCCCTCATTTGGCTGATGCAGCCATAGAAAAGCAGAATCAAAGGCAAGAGATGACTGCACCCGAAAGCATCCAAATGGTTCCTTTGGCTCTGAGGTTATTTATAGCAATCTGGCTCACACTGAGGCCTTCCTGCTTTATTCAGCGAGTGTACAAAAGTGCAAATAGAAGCTCCAGGACCTTAGCATAGACATAGATGCAGGGTACGATCAATGATTAGATATTCAAAGCTTCCATGTTGTTGATGTAGCCATGCCTTTTAACCCCCAGCAGTGTGAACGTGGACCTTGGACTAGGCTCATCCTCTTCTTCACGTGCACATTCTATTTGTAGATGTTGCTATGAGGACAGATTCATCAAAAATGACGGATGTGGAGCCTATGGTCAACAATTTTGCCTCATCAGCAAGGGCAGGCCGCCGGAATGCTCTACCAGACATCCAGGGTTCAGCTGCCACGGGTGGAACCTTGGAGTTGCCCCTCAAACCGGAGGTCCTCTCCGTGAAGGAAGGTAACACTCAAAATCCTCTTAAAATCAGCAGCATTTCTCTCTTCTTCATCCTTCCCTCTGGAACAGTCTCCCCTTTAACTAGTTAAGCTTGTTTACTAAAGCTTCTCAGCTTTTGTTTAAAGCTAAGTAAATTTTTTTTCAGCCTTTCTAAAAGTGGACTTTTCCTCTTATTATCTCCTAGATTAAATGTGGAAACTGAACATTTATTTACTTGTTGGATGTGTATAGTTATGCACAGTCCTAATGATTGGGAATACAAAGGTGAACAAATATATTCCATTCCTTCAAACAGCTTACAGAATTTCCTGAGACGTTCTAAGAACTAAAGTAATTTTTCTTCTGCCATCCATTGGCAAATCATTTTGGAAGCTTCTGCTTCATTGTAGTATTCTGCAAGCTCTTCTATTTCTCATAGCTAAGAATAGGTTTATTATCAACTAGAGACGGGAACTTTAAAAGTTGATCATTCTTTAATCAGTAGAAAAAGTTGAATTCAGAAAAAACGAGAGCTGTCAAACCAATGAAGGAAAATCTTGGGTCTTTTACCCTGTTGCTTACATACAGTTCATAAAGCTTCCAGCGTTTAGTCTTGTGAAAATAAATATAATAACACTTACAGTAAAGTGTTAAGAGTCCCTTCACTTAAAAACATTCAAATAGCTTAAAGAGAGTTTTAGTACCAAGTCATTACCAACATACCTGTGCTTTGTACCCCATTTTAGACTTCAAAGTGGACTCCAGTGTGTGTGTAGAAATTTATTACTGGTGGCAATGAGGCAAGAGAGAGCTGGAAGCTTCTGCACCTCTACCCTATTCATGTGAGCCCTAGAAGAGGGCTCTTAGTTCTTTGCCTCAGGAGGTGACTTTCTACCTGGTAAAATTACAAGTGTTCCTGGTATGATCTTTATGAAATACTTATATCCTTGTTAGGCCAGGGACTGTGGCCAGACCTTGGAGTCCCACGGTTACCTCACCTTTTTCTAAAAATCATTGTACGTATCATAAAGGGTACTAAAGTAATAGTAAAAAAGTATACACGGACACGTAAACTATCATAAGCTAAAAGAAAAGATGGAGGAAATGAAAGAAGAAGAATAAAAATATGTGTAATGTTTTTGGCCTTTTAAGTTAAAAAATGTAATCTGATTATCAGGGCATGATATTGCTGTTGAAGAGCCTCCTCAGCTAGCGAGGTCGAGAAGATAAGTTACTTGTTCATGTAACAGGCCTAATTAAAGTTGATAGTCCCTACACACACACACACAAAACCTTAATGCTTATTGACATTATTTAGTTAAGCAAAAGAGAACAAATACACTGTAAGAAAGTTAGTAGTGTCTTCATTTTATTTTGTTCACTGAATAGACCATTATCTGAAAGAATATTGTTTCTATTTTTATATTTTTCTTTAAATCATTTTGAAATAAAGTTGAAGGTATTAACTAAGAAACTCAAAATGTTAAAAAGTGAATCAACATAGTAACACCGGATGTTAAAGAATACACAAAAAGGAAGTAAGTTTATGTAGGTAGATGGCATAGACAATGTGTCACTAACAAAGCTATACATAAATAGCTTTAAGGTCTATCTTCTTTTTTTATTAGCTAAGTACAGACATTAAAGATTTAAAATGAATAGCTTTTAATTGCTAATAGCAAAAATCTAGGGCCTGCCTCAGACATTATGGTTTCAGTGTTTTAGTCATTTAAAAATAGAAATTCTGGGACAGATCTGCAAGTTTCCCTCAGATCAATCCTCTTTCGTTTTTGTTTTTTGATATTCTTAAGTGGGAAGAAATCTAGGATCGCAGACATCCTGCATCCTGTGTGAAATTAACCTGCCTGAAATCTTCCTAGTTTATAATCCATCTTAATCTATCCCTTACAAATTGATAACCATGGTAGGGAGGACGATGATGCCCTGTAAACACATCAGCAAGAGGTGACAGAGGGTGGCAGCGTAGGAAACTATAAATGTCACAAAGGGCCTTTCTTACCTCCCACCATCACTAACTATTCATTTGATCCACCATTCAACTTAGTGCCAAGTGCTAGGCACCATTCTAAAAGCCGGCCATATAGTAGTGAATAAGACAGACATAAACTCTTACTGTTATGCATCTTATATTCCAATGGGAGAGTTAGAGTGTAAACAAATAAATATGTAAGTCAATGGTGATATGTTCTATCAGAATTAAATAGGATGCTGCGTTAGAGAGTTACTGGGTGGCTACTTTAGACTGAGAAATTCCAGATGTCCTAAGTGAAATCTGAATGGCAGCAGTAGGTTTTGAATAACAACTGAATGGTCCAGGCACAGGAGAATCAGAGGGAAGAGCATTCTTTGCAGAAGGAGCAGCTTGTAAAAAGCTCTTAGAGTGGAACAAGGTGGACGTGTCAAGAAGCATAAAATCTGGCCACCACGGCTCGGAGGCAGCGGGTAAGAAGGAGAGTGGTAGAGGTGACACTGCAGAGGAGGCAAGGACTAGATCTCTTAGGGCTTCAGAAATCTGGATGAATAAAGAGGTTATTATTCTAAATATGAGGGTTTTCAGCAGGGGAGTGATGTTCCTGTTTGAATATCCACTTTGTTATGTGGAGAATGGATTGTAGAAGAGAAACAATGGATATAGTTGAGTTAGGAGGTGCAATCCCCATTAGGAAATGTTTTGGGGCCAAATTAAACATTCAGACTCATAAGACCACAGACTCATAAGACCACATCTGGTGCCAGTCTGCTCAGAAGTATACAGGTTTAGAAACACAGCAGGTCAGAAGGGCTGCATTACACCATCTCCTTCTGTGGAAGTCCTTGCAGCGATCCACATAAGCTGTCCTGGGGACCAGTCTCTATGCACCTTCACCCCACCCCTCACTGAGAACTCAGGTGCAAGGGGACAAGATCTGCACCAATGGGGGCAACGGGCTAGAAGCCCCATGTCCCGTGGGGGCTAATACTTTGTAACAAGTCCTTGGACACTGCTTCCTAACTTCTCTGCAAGGGACATGCTCAGTTATAAGTGTCATGGCATTTACAGAATCCCAGTGCTGTGGTTTCCTACCAGGTATTTACAGTTATCATATAGTTTCTCTCAGGACAGTTGTACTTTACCATTTGGGTCATTTTTACCATACGCTTAGTAACCAGGCTGACATTCTACCTGAATCCGGTTTCCAGGGTAACAGAGCCAGAAAATTAACCCCAAGTCAAATTTGTCCTTAGAGAAGGATAAAGGAGGCAGTGAAGATGGAGGAAGGTGGGTGGATTTGGGATATATTTTATAGGCAGAATTCATAGGACTTGCTGATGAATTGGAGGTGGTGGAGGTGACTACAAGTAATAAAGAAGAGAAATGGAGGATAATTCCTGGAGCAGCAGGGTAGATGGTGATGCCATATACTGAGAAGGGCCAGCATGGAAGAAAAGCAATTTTGAGGGTTAGAGTAGTGATATCTGCTTCCTGCATATTCCATCTAAGAGGCCTGCGAGACATCCAAATGCTGTCAGCCCTACTTTCAAAATTGGTTCAGAAATCTGCCATTTTCTCCTTCAAAGATCTAGTCTCTTGGTTCCTCTCCAACCCCATTTTCCATCCTTTTTTTCTCTGCACGGTCCCAGTTGCAGTTCTTCCTGCACGTTGCTGCCTCTGACCTTGACGTTTTCTCCTCTTGGAATGCTCTTCTCCCTGCTACCCAACTAGCGAACTCTCTCACCCGCTCAGGTCTTTACTCACATGACCCCCTTCTCAGTGAGGCGTTCCCAGCCAACCCTATCTAAAATTGCAACCTCCAGGCCCCAAGACTTCTTGACAATTCCTGATCTTTAATGTCCTCTGTAGCACTTCTCACTTCCCACATGCCACTCATTTTACTTATTTTAGTTCTTGTCCATATTCCTCACAAGAAGTTCCCTGAGAGCTGGAATGTATGTTTGTTTGGTTTTTTTTTTTTTTTTTCACTGCTTGGTACATAGTGCTTGAAAGTTGGAGAACTGAATGGTCTATCAGATTTCTTTTCAAAGATGCCATTGATGATTTTGGCAGGACCCATTTTGCAGAAGTAGCAGAAACAATGGTTTTGTTTTAAAATGATGACAGCAAAAGATATAATATATTTTAAAGGATAAAAGAAAAGCCAGTAAGTGGAGGAATTGCAGTGGAAAGAAGGCCTTCGTTAGTTTGAAGATGGTAGTGACTTGAGGAAATGACGGAGCCAGGAGAAAGAGCAAAAGTCAGGTGAAATGCAGGGATTAGAGATGATCTTGAGAGTGCTGTTGAGGCAGAAATGGATAAGATCCTGGCTTGTGAAGAAATTAGACCTGGACAGTAGGAGCAGCACCAAGGCCAGCTACAAGGGTGCGCTGGGTGGGCAGCTGCGCAGGGCCTCGGGCTCATAAGAGGCTCGCCCTTGGTTTTGTTCTACTGTTGCTGCCTTGAAATTTTCCATATTTTTTGAATAAGGGGTGCTGTGTTTCCACTATGCACTAGGTTCCAACAACTCATATAGTCAGTCCTGAGGAGCACATCTTCCATTGTAACATGGGCAGAAGGAAAAAGTCGAGACGGCAGGGGATTTTAGAGGTTTGGTGGCAGAAAGTCGAGCTTGGGTGATCTGATTGTTTGACTTTTTTTTCCTGGAAGTAGAAAGTGCGATTAAGTCCTAAGAGCAAAGGAGATAAAAAGTGTAAGGAAGCTAGAGAGTGTGATCCAACATCGAGAGATGGGGAAGGGCAGGGTCAGTCAGTCTGCATCCCAACTGTGGCTCTGTCACTTACTAGCTCGGTGACTTTGGGCAAGTCACTTAACCTGTTTATGCTTCAGTAAACTAATCTATAAATGGAGATTGTAATAATAATACCTTTGAAGACCGCCTGGCACATAAGTCTGGAGAATAGGAGAGAAAGGTAACTAAGAGACAGACCCATATCTCTTTCCTTTGTGTAGTTTCTACATCTGCACTGACGGCAAAGTATGTCCTAATCAAGTAGAAAATGACTAGGATGCATAAAGGAAAAACCAGCTGTTTTATTCCAATATAATACAAAGTAGATTTCAGTATATTCTCTATATGATGGAAAATTATTTGTTTTTTTAGATGTGAAAAAGAAAGATAAAGAAACAGCACAAGACCAATTGGAAAAGCCCAAAGATGAAGGAAAATGAAGGCTCATTACCTATCAAAAGTGCTGAATTTCTGCACCTTGAAAGACTTAGTGGCTCTGCTTTCCTGAGATGTTTGATCTGGTAGTAACTATGGTAACATTGCTGCCCTAAGCAACGTGTGTGTACTAGATAATTTTGTTGTGACACTGCTCACTTGGATTGCAACCGTGATGTCCAGTGTAGGTTATTAAAAGGCAGATTACTACCGAATTGCACCCAAGAGAGAGGTTAAGAATGCATGGTCACTTAAATACACATCATTGTCAATAAACCCAACAAACTCCAACGTTCTCTTTTGGATTTCTTTAGCCAGATATATTTTTAATTCCATTTTTATGGTGATGGGTAAACCACTTCTTGGTAAATAGGAGCCAAACACTATTAATTTAAAACTTCATGGGATTTGTAGGAAATTGTGGTTTTGGTGAGAAAGAATGATAGAATAGTAAAAAATGCATCAGTAAAAGTATGTTTGTTTTTATCCAAAAATGCACCATTTTTTCCTCCAACCTTACAAAGATTTGGAAAAGTAGTAAAATTTGACAACTCAGACATCTCTAGGAAGTTTTTGTTTGATGTATTTTGCTTCTAGTCTCTGCATACTGATTTTTCATGTGGACTCTTAAAATGGAAAATTTGTGGTGAGTAGTTTATATGGAATATGCCTATTAAATGAATCTCGCGATCTTCCTTAACTTCAGTGTGTGTGTGTGTGCATATATTTTTCTTTAATGTGAATTACACAAAACACTTTACTAGTTGCTTTATACTGTCCTTTCTTATTGTTAGGGCTTTTGTGTATGTGACTTGTTTCTAAAATAATTTCCTCAGGAATGCAGACATTAATTTTTATATCTTTCCTAAACTAGCTAACATAATAGTAAGCACTTAAGTATTTAGTGAATGGTATAGGTAGAAATAGCAAAATACTTGCTTTTAATATTTATTTAAGTATATATTTTAAAAGGAATGAAACCAAAACCAAAGCTTTAGTAAATTTTGATTTATTAGACATTTTAGGAAAATCATAGAATTCTGAATTTTTAAAGAAAATCTGACTAATGAATTTATTTTTATTTTCAGATATATATGCATGCCATATTTTATTTGATTGTTGATTTAGACCATGTCTGTATACAGTAATCAAATAAACTCTTTCACTATTAAAGAAACTTCTTACTGACACAAGGCTTCTTCATTTTCTCTCCTATAGTATAACAGGTGAAAAACAGTGACACATTTTAGCAAGGGAAGTTAATAGTCTTTGCGATATAAAACACCTCCTGCTTCTCATTTCATTGACAAACTTTATCTTTAAATCTGAGAATACACCAAAGGGGTAGATTTCAAAAAATCTTGTTGTAAGTTCTTAAACATAAATTTTTCTTTAAAAAATAATCAAAAGTAATATTTTGGGTGTAGTACTAATTTAACATTCAATAAAATCTTTTTTTTTTTTAATTAAAAAAAATTTTTTATTGGAGTAAAATTGCTTTACAATGTTGTGTTAGTTTCTGCTGTACAACAAAGTGAATCAGCTATATGTGTACATATATCCCCTCCCTCTAGAGCCTCTCTCCCACCACCCCCCACCCCACCCCAATAAAATCTTATAGCCATTAAAATTAGGTTTCTGGAAGTTATTTAATGACATGATATTATATAATCAGTATAAAGAGTTAGGGTAGAGTTTTCAAGTTTGGGGGGAGTAGCAGTTTTGCCTTCTGGAGGACATTTGGTAACATCTGGAGACATTTCTGGCTGCCACTAGTAGGGAGGGGGCCAGGGAGAGAAGGTGCTACTGGCATCTAGTTGGCAGAGCCAGGGGTGCTGCTAAGCGTCCTTCAGTCCTGCAGGGCAGACCTCCACAGCGAAGAACTATCTAGCTACGAGTGTCAGTAGTGCTGAGGCTGAAAAACCCTGGAATAGAGTGAAACTGTCAAGCATGTGGATTTGGGATTCAGATGACCTGGGTTTGAATTCTAGCTCTGCTACTCATTAGCTGTATGATCTTGGGCAATTTACACCATGTCTCTAAGTTTTATCCTCTTGGACTAGTATTAATAATAGTACATACTTTATAGGGTGAGTGGAAGTAGTAAATGCAATAGAATATGTAAGACACTTGGCTAATGTCTGGCAAAGAATAATTATTCAATAAATATTAGCTATCATCATCATTGTTTTTATTCTAGATGTTTTTGCCATTATTTTCTGGTAGTGGAGATGGTGGGCAGCTGTATTTGTTAACTTGGCCATCTTCTGCCTTCCTCTGTGATTTCACAAACATCCCCAATCTCAGGGCTGAGAGAAGACACTCTGATGGAAATTGACAATTCATGGTAATTACCACATTAGTGCCTATTCAGTCATGCTAATGAGCTGTTGACAGGTGATGAGTATTACCTTTTAACAACGAGTCACCTCCCTAGTGTTTTATGACAGTTACTGACACAGAATTTTGATTCAGTATTTAAATGAGTGGTAACGTGTTCCATGAAAATGTAGAAGAGAAAAAGTAACATCTTGAGTCATAGTATTTATGTCTCACTTGGAAGATATATATCTCTCATTTAGAAGACCAGAAATGAAGCCATGTCCCTCCTCATCGTTGCTAGTAATGACATATATATTTTTTTTTCTTTTTTTTTTTTTTTGGTATGCGGGCCTCTCACTGTTGTGCCCTCTCCCGTTGCGGAGCACAGGCTCCGGACGTGCAGGCTCAGCGGCCACGGCTCACAGGCCCAGCCGCTCCGCGGCATGTGGGATCTTCCCGGACTGGGACACGAACTCGTGTCCCCTGCATCGGCAGGCAGACTCTCAACCACTGCACCACCAGGGAAGCCCGTATGACATATATTCTTAATCATGTATATCCTGAATCACTTTTTCATCACAACACACATAAATGTCTCATTTTATACATGTAATATTTTGTATTACACAAGGTATCAGGGTTGTTGAATATTTGCCAACAAAAGGATTTTTTGGCTGAGAAAGGAATACAGACAAAGAAGAATGAGAGGTCAGTAGTACTTTATAGACAAAATTGAATTTGCCAACCAACTTAAAAAAAATCCACCTCTTTTAGAGAACCTATAGTATTTTGTCGTAGCAAGTAGCCACTTTCAACAAAGCCCCTAGTTGGGGCTCATTAAAGAAAGTCTTCATGCTCATTTTTGCTATTGTCTTTTTACAAGCCACATGCTTTAGTCAATAGCTATAAAGTCTTAATACTGTCAGAGAAACCGGGACAAAAGGGGGCAATAGAACTATAAAGGGACTATATGGAAACTTGACTCTATACATAGGAGGAGAAAGAGCAAAAACCATTCTGTGTCATGTGCCCAGAGATTTTGTGTGTGTGTGATCTGGACTGGAAAGGCTTGAACCTTCTCAGAATGTGAGTGGCTGCAGGGAGAGGCATCCTCTTTGCAAGAGGAAACACTGCATTAGCTTTCAGTTTTGCCAGCTCAGATGGCTTGGGCAGCTTGGGCGGATGATGGTGGGGAGAGAGAAAAAAAGAACAGAGAGAGAGAACAAGAGGAAGAATTACTGAAGCATACTAGCCGGTTGCCTTATCTGTGGAACCTGACACCTCAAGTTCAAATTACAGCTCTGCCATTCGTGCTCATGGCTTGGGTTATTTTACTCTCTGTGCTTCAGCTTCTTCACTGTATAAAATGGTGAATTATTATGAGAATTAAATGAGTGAATACTGGTAAATTGCTAAGGAAAGTACCTGATACATAACAAAAGCTTATTATTAGTTATTATCATTATTAGTTGCATGAGCATAAAGGGTGGTGGAGACTTCAAGGTGAACGCCCTAGGAGGTCTGTTGAGTCTTTCTATGTTATTTACCAAGGTAGATTTTTCTGCTGTTCCTTCACTCTTTTCTTCCCATGAGCAGTACCTCCTTAGCTAAAACTAGGACTGATTTATCAGAATGCACTCCAGTTTTTTCCAGAGTCTCTCTTTTTTTTTTTTTTTTTGCGTACGCGGGCCTCTCACTGTTGTGGCCTCTCCCGTTGCGGAGCACAGGCTCCGGACGCGCAGGCTCAGTGGCCATGGCTCACGGGCCCAGCCACTCCGCGGCATGTGGGATCCTCCCGGACCGGGGCACGAACCCAGTTCCCCTGCATCGGCAGGCGGACTCTCAACCACTGCGCCACCAGGGAAGCCCCCAGAGTTACTCTTGATGACTCTCAGAACATCGAAAATCTGCAGCTATTTAAAAATGGAAGCATTGGCTCAAACAAAGGGCTAGAGAATGTATTGTTGCTACCTGTTAAAATCCTAGAACAGATTGCTCATTGAGTACACAGTAATAGGAAAAATTATTATTATAGCCGTACTTTGAGTGTCTGGTGATTACTAAGCACCCTAGTAGATCCTTTTGAAGCTTCATAATAATAATCATACAAAATGGTTGTTAATGTTTCTCATTTTACAGATGAAGAAAATGGATTCAGGGAGTGCCTTTGGGAATTCACTCAAGAAAATGGCAACAGTGGTCTGGGATAGGGCTCTCAGAACCAGGATATGCACTGCCTCTACTGCTGTAAATGGCCCCTTTGCCTCAGACCGTCCCATCCACAACTCTTATTAAATTTGTCTGAATTCCACTTAGGATTCCTAAGAAAATTGAAAAGTTGTACACAGGCAGAAGACATGGATATCTTAGCACGACCAATTTTATTTATTTGTTTGGCATGTATTTATTCAGTCACTCCTTCATTAATTCATATTTTACCTTATTCCAGAAAAGATGTTATAGGGCAAGCACAATTACCATTTAATTTGCTATTAACTTGGGAGACCCTAAAGGAAAGGAAAATTGGTGAGGAGCCTATGGCTCTGTAGGGTGGGAGGAAGTACCCGGAAATGAGGCGAAGGGGATAAAGTGGAACTGAAAATAAGAGATGCACCGTGCTCACACTTGATTCATTTCATGTTCGTGCTGGGGCTGGTCATGATTGTGAAAAGGGCACACTGACATTCTGTAGGAGACACAAAAATAATCTGGCATGAACTAACTATAAGTATCTTAAAAGTAGGGCCACATAGGTGAATGAAATGACTTCCCTTGTTCCATGTAGATGCAATTCAGAGGCAGAATAATATTTGGCAGTATTCATGGCAGAGAAGCCCCTAAAGTGCTAGATGGGGATGGGGATGGCTACAGAGGTCTTGGGAACCATTCTTCTCAGAGCTAGAAACTAGGAAAAAACTTTTGCCCCAACTTAGAGTGTATGGAATTGACTTCAGCAGCTCTGTGAAGGCTCTCGTCGTGCTTTAGATACATTAGATATTCAAAATTCTTGTTTTATAATAAAATTTTCACCTAAATTGGATTTCTGTTAGTGGAAGGGATTGGCTTTTTAAATCTTTCCTTTCTTTGATATTTGAATATTGTCTATAGCAATAAGGAAAAAAAGCAGAGAGCTATCAGTCAAGAAATGTGGATTTGGTTCTAGGATTTTAAATTTAACCTAAATTGACTGTAGGCCTCTAGGGAAATTATTTTCGGTTTTAATTTTCGGTTTTCGGAATTACTCAAAATTGACACTAGGTGGAGCCAGCATCACATCTCTTATGAATTTAACAAAAGTCAAATTTAATCAGGTTTCCTAAGGTTTTCAATTTGTTTTGTTTTACCAATTCTGCTACTTGTATTGCTCAGGATTGTTGCAAAAATAAAGTAAACCAACAGCAGCAAACAAAACCCACAGTGTTTTAAACACGATTTTTTTCTAAGAGACAGTTTAGAACGGAAATTATAATAAAAAGTGTGCTAATCCCTGGCTGATTGTTTAGGACACTTTATGCTCTTAGATACCAAAAGAGGGTGCTATAATACATTTAAAAAATGCACTTCTTAGGAATAAAAAAACCACAACTTTTTCTTCTATGCAACAAAAAGTTCCTTTTTTCTGTATAACAGGGTTGACTGGATTTCTTTCTTTTTAAAATTTAAGATAGCTATGCACAGATGCTTTATTCATTAAAATAAAATAAAAAACAGTTCTCAATTCTCTACAATCTTAGATTAAAAATTGACCTTTTTTTTTTTTTCAAGTTAAAAGCACTGTTTTCAGTTGTGACTTTGAGACTTTGAAAAGCCCCTAGCAGTAAATGGTATGTGAATGTGTGGCTATATTTTTGATTTAATTCAAAATATCTTCTGTCACTTAACAGTTTCCCCCTCCACTTAGGAGAAAGGTGGGTCTCATGAAAACCAAATGAGGATTATCCTAGTGATTATTCCTGGTCTCCCAAGTGCAGGAAGGGAAATAGGGGAAACTTTCCCCACAAATCCCTCTGTCTGTTGTGTGGGAAAGTTGGGTGCACAAAGGAGATGCTGGCCAAATAGTCTTGGCAAGGAACCCGCTGGGGTAAGAGACCCTGAGCACAGCTTCTTGATATCCCTGGAGTGTTTTCACTGGACGCGAAGTTCCCCATTCAGTGATGGGCCACCTGTGGGTGAAGAGGGAGGAGAAGGGACAAATAATGCAGGAACAGCTAACACTTAATATGCATTAAAGACTGTGCCCAGTGCTTTTTTTTTTTTGCAATACGCGGGCCTCTCACTGTTGTGGCCTCTCCTGTTGCGGAGCACAGGCTCCAGAGGCACAGGCTCCGGAGGCGCAGGCTCAGCGGCCATGGCTCACAGGCCCAGCCGCTCCGCGGCATGTGGGATCTTCCCGGACCGGGGCACGAACCCGTGTCCCCTGCATCGGCAGGCGGACTCTCAACCACTGCACCACCAGGGAAGCCCTGTGCCCAGTGCTTTATGTGAGTTTGTTTAATTCTAACCGTAGCCCTACATGTGAAAAAACAGGCCTGGAGGAGTTGTTGCCCAAGGTCACACTAGCCTAAGGTTTCAGAACAGGCCTCCCCAGGATAAGCCACTTTGGCATGTAAATTATTTTGAGCTAAAGGCCATGGACACCCTATGGGTTCAAGAGGAATTACTGCCCCTCCCTTAACTCCCTAAAAGGATTTAAGTTGGGGATTTTTCTGAGAAAAAGAGTTATTACCAGAGATAACTTTTATCTAAGTGGCCCCATCTATATGGCAGGGCAAACATCTTATTATCCAACATCTGCTCTTCCTCGTATGTCATGTGAATGACCTTCCTCTCCTTGGAAGCCCCAGGCCCCAATCCCATTCCCTAGCTCGGGATGGCATATAAACCTCATCTTACCTTCCTGTCTCTGACCCTCTCATGTACGTGGAGTTCTGTACTTAATGAAATTTAATTTGATTTTCTCCTGTTAACGTCTCACGTCAATTTAATTCTTAGACCAACCAGAAGAATGTAGAAGGGTAGAGGAGGTTTTCTTCCTCTCTGACACTAGTAAATGGCAAAGCCAAGTTTCAAACCAAAACAGGTTGAATCTAGAATCTGTGCTTTTACATATAACCTGTATCATCTCCCCAAATGAGAACGCTTATACAGCGATCACTATATGCCAGACACTGTTACTGTTCTAAGTGTCTTACCCATATTAACTCTTTTAATTCTCACAACCCCATGATATAGGTATTATTGTCCCTGTTTTATAGTTGAGGAAACAGGCACAGATTAGTTAAAAGGTTAAAATGATGATTGAAGTTGAGGGTGTGCTCAAAGACAAGACTTTAAGCCACTCAATCAGCATACTTAGCTGGTGCAGAATTCAGCTCTGAACCTCTTCCCCCTTTTCCTTTTCCTTGGGGTTCTCTTACTTCCATCGATGTTGCCCCTTCCAGGCTGCTCCCCGCCCCCAGCCTGCCACACTGCCTCTTTTTGGTGGCTTTGGTTTAATCATGGGGATGAGCTTCTTCTCTTCGTGCCTCTTGTCACTCCTTGGATTTAAAACAAATATGACACTAAATGTAGAGAACAAGAAACACTAACTTCCTCTACACTGAATGTAGCCCACCTGCTTCCCAGCTCCCCGCCTTCCCTACACGGACGCCGTCTTCCTACCAGGCTCCCACAGCCAAGATGGCCTTGGGTCTCCTCCTCTAATGTTTATCCTCCCTCCTGGTAATTAAATGAATGGTCCCATTCTTCCAGTGTGAACGCCTGCTTCCCTGCAGCAATGGATGCTTAGGTGTTTGGCCAGTAGATAGTATAAAGGAGGAGGGTGAGGCGGGGCAAATTGCTCCATCAGAGCGCATAGACCCATAGAAAAAGAGGTTCTTTTCCATTCACAGATTTTTTTTTTTTCAAATACAAGCGATCTTTATTTCTTGGATTTTAGCTTTCTTATTTGTAGAATAAAGTTATTGAAAAGTCTTTTAAATAATTCTAATTCTGATAACCTCTGATTTTTGGACTCATTTTAAGAGGTATTTTGAGAGAATAAAACTGTCAGCAGTAGTGGCATTTATATTTTAACTTACAAATTCATATTTTGTTTTGTTTTTAATTTTTTCTGTGCTGTTTATTTCAGTTTTCTGGCTCAGAAGAGACAGACTGGCCGTTGTGTGTGCAGTCTTCACAACTGCATACTCAACAAATGATTGATAATATAAATTATCAGCAATAAGTGAAGGAATGATCAGAATTTCTATAGCAAGTAATGCCATATAAAACTTTCACTTAATTTAATTCGGTTGAGTGGCTTCCAAAGCTGTCCTCACCCTCCCCTCACTGCTCCTTCGAGATATAGACATAGGCAGCTCCACATCGACACATGTCCTGGTACATTACACGTCACGCTAAATAAGGAGCCACCCCATCTGAGTGGCTGGCGACCATAAGGACGTTCCTCTCCCTTTCTTAAGACTTTCACCCTTCTAAATAATCTCCCTGTACCTCCTCACCCCACCTGATCCCTATTCTTAGATGTCTCTGGACTTGACCACACTTGACGTCTTTTGGCAACAGTGGTCCAAAGAGAGAGGATGGAAAACCATCAGTGGCTGCCTTTCTGGGTGCTCTTGTAGAGTATCTACTGCCTCCCCGAATGAAGAGCGTGTTTCAGATGTGACCAAAGGCTGAGAGGAGGCGAAGTGCACATGTCCTATTTGGAGAGAAATGGGCCAGTGTGGTTGGCACTGAGGTACACAAAGAAGTAGTGGGATATATGGCAAATAAGATGAGAAATGAGATTCAGAGTACATTCAAGAGACTTGGGAAAGGCATCTGGACCTTATCCTATAGGCAACAGGAAAAAAATATATATGTTTTTTGAGTAGTGAACCAATGCAATGAAACTATCAAACTCCTTTATCTTCTTAAGTAATATAAATAAAAATAGTTTACACTTTATGCTCAGTCAATAAATGGGAAATGGGTAGCAACTAACCCAAACTGGCCGACTCTGTCAAAAAAAATCTTTATATCAGAGAAAAGGACCTAGATGCTGCAAGAAGCTTCAGTTCGTACAATGCCAGCTCAGCCTTCACACATCCCCTCCCGGTACAGGTGATGTATTTCTTGCATATCGAATTTACCTTAGCTAGTAATCTGCTAACACAAGCAATCTCTCCTCTTTGCCCTTTCTCTTTGTTTTTGGCGTTAAGAAATTTCATTTCAAATGCCCTCAGTCTTCAGAGAAAGCAGGTGGATGTAGAAATTAGAGTCTGAACCCCTCTTGTCTCTGTCACTAAGTCTTCTGCACTTTCATAAGCTGGGGCCACAACCATGCTCTGGTAGCATAAGAGAGTAGAATTTCCAAATCCACGAAAGGCCTATGAGGATTTTCTAAAAAGGAACGAAACAGTAACCAGACAACTTTAAAGGCAAGTATTTGTTTTGAACTCTTTCCTAAAGGAAAGTTAGCTAATTAATGGAAGAGAAGAGAATAAGAGAGAAAAGCAAGAGGAGAAGAATAAATACTAAAGATAATGAATAAAGAGAAATGTGAGGAGGAATGGATATTGGAAAATAAGGGGAACAAATTAGGCAGTTCTAGAAAAATAGAGAGAAAAATTATATTACTGCAGGGTTTTCACCAAATGGTTGCCTAGGAAACACATAGGAATGGGTCTCTCTTTACTGAATAAGTATTGAAGAACACACCGAATTTAGAGTCTGTTGGCTCTACCAGTATCAATTGGAAAACAAACACGTTTCAGACATATTAGTTATGAGCTGATATTAGTTATGAGCATATTAGTTATGCTCATTAGTTATGAGCACCATATTTTCTATATTATGCTTTTCTGCGAACAGAAATGGTTGACTTCAACAATTTTGGAAGGTAATAGGAGAGGAACAGTAAAATTGAAACACAGGCATTGTGAGATTTTTTTTAATATAAATGTATTTATTTATTTATTTTTGGCTGCTTTGGGTCTTCATTGCTGCACGTGGGCTTTCTCTAGTTGCGGTGAGCGGGGGCTACTCTTCGTTGTGTTGCGCGAGCTTCTCATTGTGGTGGCTTCTCTTGTTGTGGAGCACGGGCTCTAGGCGCACGGGCCCAGCAGTTGTGGCTCGCAGGCTCTAGAGCGCAGGCTCCATAGTTGTGGTGCACGGGCTTAGTTGCTCTGCGGCATGTGGGATCTTTCCAGACCAGGGCTTGAACCCGTGTCCCCTGCGTTGGCAGGCGGATTCTTAACCACTGCGTCACCAGGGAAGTCCCGTGGTGAGATTTTTGAGAAGCCAGATTAGTCTAGGATGGCACAATAGTATGTGTAACATCGAGTAACAAACTGGAAAAAGTAAATTAGGAAGCAGCTGTGAGCCCATTTGGCAATGTGAGGTTATCTTTGCAGTTTGCCAAGTATGCTGTTGAAAAACATTTTTCCACTGTAAAGAGCTTGGTACACTTGAGGTCATGTAGTATAGAGTCAAAAATTTTTTTTCACATTACAAAGCAGTGTTTTACCTTCCATTAAAATGCAGCTCCTATTATCACTGTCACAAAGAACCAAAACATTAAACAATGCTTTACTGCTCCTGTTTGAATTTGTCTTTCCTACAACTTACTCTACTTTCCAGAAAATATTAATATTACATTGTTATACATAAACCCATTTCTACAATCTGTCCTCTTGTATTTTGAGGGCTGAATTCTCGGTTTTGTATATGCGTGTGGGGTGTGCGCATGTGTGTGGGGTGTGTGTGTGTGTTTGGAGTAGTGTGGGAGGGAGCAGGTGGCAACAGGAGTGAGAGGGATTGCCTTCCATGATTCACAACGTCTCTTTTTTTTTTTTTCGCGGTACGCGGGCCTCTCGCTGTTGTGGCCTCTCGTTGCGGAGCACAGGCTCCAGACGCGCAGGCTCAGCGGCTATGGCTCATGGGCTCATGTGGGATCCTCCCGGACCGGGACACGAACCCATGCCCCCTGCATCGGCAGGCGGACTCCCAACCACCGCGCCACCAGGGAAGCCCACAACGTCTCTTTTTGATAAACAAAAACAGGACTTAAGAGTGTGAGAATTTTTGCTGTTGTTTGGAAACATACCTTGCTTGTGTCACCCAATTTTTCCTTCACACGAACACAAGTTATCTATGAGGGAAAATTCCAAAATCATATTCTATCTTGTGGGATAGAATAAACTCTAAATCATAAATATTTATGCTTATAGACAACAAATTGGAAAAGCTTAGCATAAAGCAAAAAAATTACCTTTTGCTTTTGGCAAATGTTTGGACTTCCTCCTTGGAATTCATTTTGTCAATTATTTATCCCTCCTTTCTTTCATCTAGCATAGAAAAAAAGTAAATCTAGAAGTTCACAGCAGGACTGGAAGCAAAGTAAATGTAATACTCAGCCTTTGGCCACCTATCTGGATCAAGGTCAAGATTTTTTCCAAAATAGGAATGAGGGAGAGAAAGCCAAGAAAATCATGGTGGCTTTTTGCTTTAATTGTATTTATTTATTCCTGGATCTAGGTAGAAAATAGAAAATGAGAAAAAAAGTCAGATATATATTACATATCTCTGCATATTTTATATCACTTAAACATAACTTATGTATGTATGTATACTTTTTTTAGTTCTTTTTATGTTTTAGTTGAGCAAGATAGCCACATATTTTAATTGTAAGTAAATCTTACAAAAGAGTAAAATGTAATTCATTAATGATAGTAATAAAAACAGTTTGGAAAGTTCTGGTCAAATTAGGTATTATAATATTAATATAGTATATACTTTGCCTCCCAGGTTATACTCAGAGATTAGCAATTAGCTGAGTCTGTGACTTTGATTCTCCTCAAATATTACATGAAGGAATTAGCTTAGATGCTCTTCTAAAAATTCTATTTTGAAAAATGCTGTAGGTTTTATTATTTAAGAATTCATTATATAAAACAAAAGAAAGATAAAAATTAGGGAAATGTTTACAATTACACAATATAAAAGAAACTAAGCATTTTTCAAATTAAAAAATAAATGAGCGACGATATCAGAAAATAGTTCACAAAGGAGGAAAAACAAATGTCTGAAAAAAATAAGGGAATGTGAATAAAATACAAATTTTTTTTTTTTTTGACTACTGAATTAGCCCAGTTAAAGCAATATGTTGTGGTGGTTAAATGCATGAGATCTGAGACAGACAAACCTGACTGGAATAGCTGCTGTATCTCTTAAGATGGTAAACCTCAGGCAAGTCTCCGTTTTCCCATTGTAAAATGAAAATAACACTAGCATGTACCTCATAAGGAGATTAACGATGGTTTAAGTGATATTACTGTAATGTGCTTAGCACAGAGCCTAGTATATACTGAGTTTAATCTTAATAAATTATTGTTTCATGCTGGTGGAATTGTTAAGACACAGATGTTTTAATGAGCAGTTGGATAATGTATTGATGAAATATTAAGTAGTCCTTAACATGCTTCAAATAGTTTTTAATAACACTGGAAAATGGGTCTAGCAATCTCATTTTGGGAACCACAATGAAAAATATTTCTAGATTTTTCCTTTAGCAAGGACTTAACTCTAGACTGTGTTGACTCAATACTTCATTCTATGTGAAGAATGTATGTGTATATATATATACATATATGTATACACATACGTATATGCACATACATGTATATACAAGTATACATGTATATTTGCTGTAATATGTGCCTCAACATATATGTATATATACACGTATGTAATATATATAAACAAAACAAAAATCTAAATAAAAAATTCATCAATGTTTGTTAAAATGTTTGTTTTATCACCATTGTATATTAAATTATGTATCTTATTTTGAAATTTTGAACATGAGATTCTATTTATGGAAATTAAGAAATTTATTTCAGATGTATTTTCCAGAGGTATATTATTATTTTTTTCAAATTTTGTGGTAATGCCCACAGGTCTCTAAAATTCCTAGCTGTATAGTTTTAAGAACTCAACTACTTGTAAGTTTACCTAAAAGTACTGACTTTTTCACTAGTCAAGTAACTGGATGGTGTAATTACATTATTTTTCATTTAAGATTCTTAAGAGATTCTTCTAGTTTTTTGATATATTTACAATAAATCCATAGCTACTTATAATTAGACTACTTAATTTCCAAGAAATATGGAGGTATTAGGCATAAAACGTGGTTTTTTAACTGAGAACATACTTTTTCTATTAGATGAGTTAAGCACAATAGAACAAAATTACCATGTAATAATAAATAAATAAATAAATAAATTTATATTATCTCTAGCTATATATTTCACAGTATCTTACAGAATTTTGAGAATATATTAAAAATAAAAGATATCCAGTAACTAAGATTTACCAAGCCTAAGATCAGTCATAAGTTTTTAATATCTGGTAAGAATGACAGCATACTTTTAAAAACTGGCTATCATTATGCTCTCATATATAACACCTTTTTCCTATGGTCATCCTTATTGCCTTTAAATCAGTGAAAAGATTTAAATCTTGATTTCTAATATACTGTCAAAAAACATTTTAATGTAATCAAATTAGTATTTTTCCATGTCTCTTCAATAATGAATTAATTCAACTTTATTGTTGGGATTACATAGTCACTTAGACAATGATTATCAGGATTTTAAAACTTAATGATTTGTTATTCTAAGTTTGCTGTTTGTAGTCAAGCATATTTCACAATAAAGAAAAAAAGCTGTATTTAATCTGTATTTTAATATTTCTTATATATGTGCTAATGCTCACAGATTGGTAAATTAAGATGATTTTTCCCAAGTATTCCATTTTTCTTTTATTTTTCATAAATATTACTGCCTCAGTTTTCTCATTGTTATTTTTAAAAACATCTATCTCTCAAAATAAGATAATTGGAATACTGCAACTTGTCCCACAAGTTCAGGATTTTGAGTTCTCTGGAAGGTGTGAACCAATAAGAAGGTGCTGGCAGCAGAGATGGGGGTTCTGAAATGGTGACTTTTGGGAATTCCCTGGCGGTCCGGTGGTTAAGACTCTGCGCTTCCAATGCAGGGGGCTCGGGTTCAATCCCTGGTTGGAGAACTAAGATGCTACAAGCCTGTGGCAAGGCCAAAAACAAAAAAGTGAAATGGTGACTTTCTTGTTTGTGTCATGCGATGTCATTCATACCATGTACCTTCACTATTTTCAAACCTTTAATGAACTCTTAAACGTCTGTTATTTGAGGACACTAAACCAATTAACCTTTGCTTCACAGTTCACTTACTACTAAGTAGCTGGGAGAGGGTCTGTAATGCACACTCTTTATGATGGTACAGTTTGCACCACCCACATCACTACTGAGGACAGAGCACACACTCCTGCTCCATCTTCCTCCACCTTGGCACGCCTAAATAGTATCTAGACCCAGCTGTTGTATGAATCAATAGTTAATCATCTTAATTGTGTTATTATAGATTAAAGTATTCAGCAGTGCTCTTTGATTGCAAGATGCAGACAATCTGAATTTAAGCAAAAATAACTTATTGATTTGTATAACTGTAAGTCCAGAAGTGTAGCCAACTTGTAAAAAAGGGGGTCCAGAGCCTTCAATAATTCTGTTGGGCTCTGACTACACTTTTTAGCCCTCGTGTGTGTGCTTGGTTTATTCCTGGCTGTAGCCAGGAGCTCAAGCAAGTCAACAGGGCTCTGACCCTCTCGTTTGGTTCTGCTTACCTCTGCCTGACTTTGATTTTTCACACTAGGACCAGATGTATGATTGACAAGATGGCTACCAATGACTCCAGATGCGTGACTTCCAGCTTAAACATCCCACAGGGGAAAGAGACTGTTGTTCCCCAACAGTTCTAGCAAATAATTTCTGGAATACTTTGGTCAGTCTGACTTGAGACATGTTTCAGTACTGAACCTTTTAGCTACAGAAAGAAGGTGCTTGGATTGGCCAGGACTGACACTTGTTCCCTCCACAGTGGCAAGGAACAGAGCAATTTGTATTACTTTTAGATGTCATGTAAATTGTGAGACCAGTTCAACTAGATGAAAATTGAATGCTAGAATTATGAGTAGTTTTAAATTTATTAACATATATGAGATTATGTAAATTTTAAAATTAAATAAAATATTTAGTATTCGTTAATTTTAATAAATTTAATATTCATTAATTTGTATTTGTTTTGTAATTTTAATAGATAAAATTGGATATTTCAGAAGAAGAGTGCTTTGAAAACATTGAAAATACTTTTAATTTATTTTAATTAATTTTAATTTTTTCGCTTTTGATGTTTGTAATCCAGTGGAGTTCTATGAGATTAGGGCGTTAGGACTACTAGAATCTACAGAATATGGTGGTATCTTTAAAAAAAATTTTTATTTAATTTTATTGAAATATAGTTGATTTACAATGTTGTTAATTTCTGCTATACAGCAAAGTGATTCAGTTAGACATATATATTCTTTTTCATATTCTTTTCCATTATGGTTTATCACAGGCTATTGAATATAGTTCCCTGTGCTATACAGTAGGACCTTATTGTTTATCTAATTTTAATTTATTAAAAAAAACTATATTCAAACTTTGTATACTTTGAATATAAGTACATACTATCTTTTAATCCTCTAGAATAATTGCTGCCAATAGAACACAAAATAAGCGAAAAATCTCGATTATCACAATATAAATATTTTGCTTAAATGAACATAAGATAATATATTTTTGAATAATTATATAATTTATAAATTATGCTTTTCATTATTAGTCATCCATCCATTGATAGTTCATTAACAGTGCAATCAGACGTGTGCAATAATAACAATTCTTTGGTCTTTGACATTTTGCTAATTTTCATCCTTATGAAATCATACAATTACATATGTCTTTGGATTAGGAAGGTGTATTTGTCAAGGCAGGGAATCATTATGAAGGTGTATTTGTCAAGGCAGGGAGACAGGACATATATTTAACAGCATGTGGGCCTCCATTTTTACTCTTACTCTGGGATCCAGCAGTGTTAAAGGCAGGACGAACAGAGAAGACAAGAAATTTTGTCTAAACCTGGATGTCGTGAAAGAATTTAAGGTGTTGATAAGAGCAGGACTGGAATGATTTACTTTTGGGGAAGGCCCATGAAGAGAGATAAATGAAGTCAGGAGGTAGCTAATAAATGGGAGAATAAGGAAAAGTTGAAAGACTAGGTTTATGCTGTGGAGTTTTTCCTGTTCTTCTGGACTGCTTAAGTTACTCTGAGTTTTTCTGTGTCTTTGTGCTAAATATGCTGTTACTTTGATTCTCAATTACCTGTTATACATAATACCTCATAATTAAAAATTCACATTAGTCATCTTTTTAGTGAGTTTAAATCTTTGTGTGAAAATTCAGCTATAATAAATTTATACACACATAAACGTACATGAATATATATGTATACTGACATTTTTTCTTTGATCACTCTAGTATAGAAGAGATCATGAAACTGATGTCAGTAAGTTCTACTTAATCTAAATTAATTCAGGATTTTTATTATTTTTTTTTATTATTATTTTTTTTTTGCAGTACGTGGGCCTCTCACTGCCGTGGCCTCTCCCATTGCAGAGCACAGGCTCAGCGAGCCCGCTCCGCGGCATGTGGGATCCTCCCTAACCGGGGCACGAACCCATGTCCCCTTCATCGGCAGGCGGACTCCCAACCACTGCGCCACCAGGGAAGCCCAGGATTTTTATTCTTAACCTCTGTGTGTTTGTTTCCTCATCTGTAAAATAGGTTTTATAGCAGTACCTACATCATAGGGTTGCTGTGAGAATTAAATGTGTTAATATATGTAAACTGCATAGAATAGTGCTCGGTCTAGAGAAAGCCCTATATGTTTTCTACTATTATTATTACCTCTGCTCTCATCCTTGACGTTGGTCCTAAGAGGTGATGGGTCATAGGGAAGCACGGTAGGTGGGGAAGCATCTCGTCCTTGATTTTCATCATCTTTGCCTGCTTGCTAGCATCCTTGCTGAGAAGTCACATTCCTTTTAAGTTTCTACTCAGGTTACTACCACATCCTGTCTACAAGGCCTTTCTGGTTTCACTTCACACTTAGCTATTTTCACACCTCTTTTCAGCACATTTAGCTTGGGAAAATGCTGGGTCAGACACGTTAGATAATAGAAAAGGCCACTTTTATTTAATGCTCAGCTGTGCTGCTGGGTAAGAAGGGAACTCAACTCCTTCACTCCATTTGAGCACCAAGGCACTGACTCTTTGTCTCTCAGATCCATCCAAATGTATATAGTAGAGGATTTCTGTCCTGTATTCCACCTTAGAACTCGGCCGGGGAAAGGAAGCCAGTGGAGGACACTGGGCCTTAGCGGGGACTCACTGGCTCCCAAGCTCTCTGGCTTCCTGCTCGTCTTCCTTCTTTCTCTTCTCCCATCCTTTCCCTCCAGCCCAGGTAATCTTTACTTCCTATGGATCTTCTGAGATCTGAGCTAACGGACTGGCTCTTATTTCCTCAGGCTTTCCTGCAGATCTATTGTTGATGTCCCTGGGTGCCCATACCCAAATGTTTTGGCTTCTGTAACTGAGAATCCACTGCCCCTCCCCAGCTTTCCACCCCAGCACCCTCTCCCTGCTCTTCTCTGTGGGCACGCTCCTCCCCGGAGGCTTAGCTGACTAGCAAAGTAATTTACTAATCTGATTGCTAGAAGGCCAAGGAGCAAAAAGAAAGAATCAATGATTTATATTGCAAAATATTATTTTGTTCTAATAAGTCTTTGTGTTCTGGGAAGAAAACTGACTTCTCCTGGAGGTATGTTTGTCCCTGTCTGCAGTCTCCAAAAGGGTGAAAACCAGTTTTATACAGAATCTATTTCATGAGAATAGTAACTTCCTCATGACACAATGCAGCCTGTGCTTCTCTGGGTGACATTTCCTCCCCTCGCTCCAGGGTTAAGCCTAAGTAGTGGGTTTCATATGCAATGCCCTTCACTAGCATTGACAGTCATTTTATAGGGGTTTTCCACCTTCACGTGCTGGCCTAAACTTCTCCCATCCTTTCTTCCCCGTCTCTGGGGACATTGGCTGTGATGCAGGTGGAAGCCGTTCTTCAGGAATAAGCTCCAGTGAAAGCTCTTGCATAAGAGGTGAAGAGTTGGCTTTGGTTATACACAGGGTGCTTTGTACCCTTTGTCTAAGCTTCTGACACCTTTGAAAGGGATAATTGTGCCAGGGCAATAGGTGTGAATCGGAATAGTCTCTCTTCCACCCAGCAAACCAAACTTTATGGCACTCAAACAAAGCTGTATCCACTCCTTCCACATAGTGATGGCCTATTCTTTTGCCATCAAGAAAACGCTGGCTGAGTTTGGGCTGCATAGGGTCGGGGGCCCCTCTCTGGTTTGTTGGGTCTGCCTAAGCCTGCATGGTCTCTGTTGTTTTAGCTATAGTCTCTTTTTAAGTCTCAGCCAAGAATAAAATGCTGTTTCCATAAAGGCAAAGAAAGAGAAAAATGCTTATTCCAGACTTAAAGCTTAACAGCTGTCTGAAACAACTTTCTCTTGGGGACTAAGCGGTTCTCTCTGGCTTTACCATGGAGTCTAAACCTCTCTCCCAAAGCGCGTTCTGTCACCAGGCTGCTTGATGACAGCTCTGCAAGGTAACTGGAGCTCTGTCTTGCTGTGCTTCTGTAGACAGCTTTGAAAAGAAATTCAGAGCCTAAGGAATGGGCTCTAAATAAAACCTTCACTCCTTCCTAGGTGTTCTCCAGGGATTCAGAGAATTGAATCTCTGTGGCAATTTATAAGACTGTTGACCCTTGTTTCTTTCCTTATGTAGGTTCCCCTGCCTCTACCTAGAAAATGCAAAGCAGTCAGTAGTCTGCTTACACTCAATCCAGCAGTTTTTCTGAAATTGGTATTGACTTTGGAGTCTGCCTCATCCCCACATGCCAATTCTCTCCCATCTATCACCTCAATATGATCTGGTTCTGTAGTGCATGTATTTGTTATAGACAGGCTTCTGCATACAGTGGGTAGTGCTTTAGCCCACAAGACTCAGTTGTATAAGAAATGTAACTTTATTTTTCTAAATTCAAATTTGGTTTCAAATAGGAGTTCCGCAAAGTGGTTTCTACCTAATCTCTGTCAATTCTAGATAATCTCAATTCATTTAAGCTTTGTTTTCAGCTGATGAATGTATTGTATTTCATACAAGAAAATCAGGCAGGTGTTTTCTCATTTTCTCGCATTAAATCCACCAGTTTTCCCGCTTCTGTGCCCATGTGCTTGCCATCCCTCCTGTTTCAATGGAAGAAATATCCCTGCTCCTAAGACAACTCCTTCACTGCCCTGTAGTTCTCAAACCTTTCCACCTTCTCAAGGATTTCTCTCCTGAAATTATACCCTTTTTCTTAATTTGCATGAGAACTTCAAGTAATTTAAAAGGTCAGGCTTTTTCAACTCCAAAGTGTTAGCTTCCAAAACTTTCTTTTTGCCTTTCTCCTTCCCTGTCTTCAGTGGTGACAATAGGTGCCTTGAAGTCTGGTTTGAAAGAGTAATGGAACAAAAGAGCATTCCCAGGGTGAAAAGCACAATGGTTAAACAGTACAAAGTATATTATCCTATTGCACTTTGGTGTATAGTGTCACTTTGTACAAAGTTTTACAATGTCAAACTTTGACTTTGCCCATAGCAAGCTCTAAGGCACACTGTAGAGCGCTCCATGCCTCTGCTGAGACCACCACTTCTCCCCACCACTCTCACTTTTTACTACCACAGACAGTCAATGATACCTTCACTGTAAAGGCTGTAAAGAGGGCTGACACTGACTGCCCCTAGGAGGCTATCATTAGGAATAGCCTTACTGTCCCTGTTGTCCAAGCCTCTCTGGTCATCATTCCCAGTCCACTGCATGATTCTCACTGGCATACCAGCATGCTGTAATACTCCCCTTTAAAAACCAAATGACCTGGGAGTTCCCTGGTGGTCCAGTGATTATGACTCCGCCCTTTCACTGCAGGGGGCACAGGTTCCATCCCTGGTCGGGAAATAAGATTCTGCATGAGGCTTGGTGCAGCGGGGAAAAAAACAAAACAAAACCAGTTTCCATGACTTAACATAACCTTCCAGCCACTTCTCCAATTTATGTGTTCTTCTCTTTGAAAAACTTTTCAAAAGGCTTGTCTGTACTCACTACGTCCAATTTCTCTCTTAGTTTCTCTGGAACCCACTCTCATCACTACTATCAGAGGCATCAGTGGCCTCCAGATGACCCAGTCTGAAGATCAGCTCTGTCTTCATCTCTCCCAATTTCTCATCCATATTTGACAAAGTTCATCAGTCCCTCCCCTTGAAGTTCTTCTTCCTTTGGCTTCTGGTACATAACATCATCCTTGTTTGCCTCCCACTCCACTGACAACTTTTTAGCTTCCTTGTCTGGAACCTCCTACTTTTCCTGATTTATTAATGAAGAGTTCCTAAGGCTCAGTCTTTGAATCGCTTCTCTGTACTGTCCACATTCACTCTTCGGAACGTAAGAGTTTGATGATCTAATCCGGTCCCATGGCTTTAAAGATCAATTATATGATTTGGTGGCTCCAAAATGTATATCCTATCCTTAAATCTCTCCCCTGAGCTCTAGACTGCTATATGCAAAAGGCTACTTGATATCTGCCTTGCATACATAATAGACATCTTTTTTTTTTTTTTTTTTTTCTGTACGCGGACCTCTCACTGATGTGGCCTCTCCCGTTGAGGAGCAACAGTCTCCGGACGCGCAGGCTCAGCGTCCATGGCTCACGGGCCCAGCCGCTCTGTGGCATGTGGGATCCTCCCGGACCGGGGCACGAACCCGTGTCCTCTGCATCGGCAGGTGGACTCTCAACCACTGCACCACCAGGGAAGCCCCATAATAGACATCTTAAGCTTATCATTTCCAAATGAAAAATGATTTATCCCTCCAAAACCAGTTTTTCTCTAGGTTTTTTAAATGCTCTGAATGGAATTACAATTCAATAAGTTGCTCCTGCCAAAATCTTGGAATCTTTCTTGATGCTGCCCTTTCTCTCACGTGGGACAGGAAACCTCAGCATTGTATACGCTGCAGGGTGAGCACGGCCAATGTCCAAAGAAGATGACTGAGGACTAGATATTGTGATGCCACCACAACAAGCACTTCCTTCATGGCCCCTGGCCCCTGGCCCCTTGCCCTTTCATCTCATTCCCTGTCTTTAGACCTTAGATGCAACCTCATGGAGAAGGAGGATGGAATCCTTGAATCAACTTGGGGAAAACCTAAAATGTCTCAATAATCACAAATTTTACTAAATGTGCAAAAAAGTGACCATATAAAGTTTTCTGGGAAGTGAAGTTAGTAATCAAGTTCAATTACAGAAGAGCAAAGATAGATGTTATTTTATATATAGGTTCTGGGCTGCAAATTCATACCCACTGTCCTTGGGGTTTCTGTCCCCTTTATGTGGCTTGTGGGCCTTCTTTCCTGATGGGCTGCTCAAGGAGGCTACAGGAATCCCTGTGAGTCAGCAAGATGATCTATTAAGAAGCCAGAAGAAAATATTAATGCCCTCATTCATATTTAATTTTATATAAGATTAGATCTAAATCTTTACTGAGATATATATATATATATTGACATTGGTCTTTCACTTGGGCACACATCAGTCACTTGTCCTGCAGGATCCTGAGGGAAGAGTGTATGACAGTCAGTGAGTCCCTCATTTTTCATCCTATTTCAACCCTGAGTGTATTTTGGCCTCGAAATAGTAGTTAACAGTAATATGAAGCCATCTACAATTAGCAAAATAACATATAAAAATTTATTTATTTTGTCTTCATCTCATTCTTTTCAATTTATATTTTATATGTTATAATATGCATACTGTGTTCATTTATATGTACATAAGTTATGAATAAATAAATACACAAATATGAGGTAGATAAATATATTTTATTGATGGGATGCAAAATGAAAAATATTTAGAGATCATTGCTCATTAGGACAGCAATTAGCAAGTCTACTTCTAAATCTTAGAGTGGAAATAGTAGAGCTACACGGTACTTTAAAAAGTTTCTTAAAGAAACAAGTCCCTTTAGGACCAGCATCGTATTTTGTTCTCTTCTTGGGTTTTTCTTTTGTGAAGTTATAAAGCAGGGCCACTAGTGTCACAAACTCAGAATGAGTCCCACAATGCCCCATTCATTAATTTATTCAAATATGCTTATTAAGTATCTCCTATGTGTAAAGTGCGACAGGATAGAGCCCAGAGGTTCCTCCTAAGAGTTTCCGAATCAAGTAACAAGAGTTCTTGGCAACAATTCTGAACTGTATTTGGCTGCTGTCTTTCCCCATAGGGTGTGTGCCAGCTATGCAAATCAATTACAGAAAGACCTTTGTCATTGCTCAAGCTGAAAATCTAGACATGCAAGCTAATTCTAGTTAATTGCACATGTATTACTGTATCAATTTTAAGTGAAAGTTTTTGCCAATGATTAGTATACAGTTCCTCATTAAGTAAATAATCAAAATTTTAATAAAAGTCATGTTGAAGAGAATTTTGTGATATTTCCAGGTTAAATTTAGCTTTATTTACTTGGGAAACTCAAACATAGCTATTTAGTTCTTTCTCTTTTCCCCAATTCCATCTTCCTAAAGAGATTACTTTTTTTTTTAATCTCAAAATTTTACATCAGTAGAATTGTTTTGTTTGCCTTGATTTAGAATCTTGAGTGCATTTGCGTGATTGTTAAATGCTGAGTGCATCTGGATGAGTGCAGGAAGTATGAAGTATGAAGCTCCTATAAGGTGACTGTTAACATAAATAGGTCAAAGTTCTCGTAACTTCTCTGCCAGAGTTTCCATGAAGTTAAATTTGAAAATGGACCAACATAATGTAGAAGTATGGAAGAATCCCGGGACATTAGAGAAAGAAGAAGACTAATTGATGATCCAAAACAACATCATCATTTCGAGACAATGATACAAATGCTAAAGTGTTTAGATAATTTATCTAAGGGTAAATATACAGATAGATAGTGGAAGAAACCCTGTGTTTTGAACCTAGACAGTAGTCAAAACAAGAAAATCCTCTCTTAATAGGCTTTTCATATAGGGCATCCAAGGATTATTATATTAATTTATCCAAATGCTGGATTTGCACAGATTTAAGATTAAAAGTGATAATCCCTGGAGTATGCAGTTTTGCTTCATTTTGTTTTAAATTATTTTTGCAGCCAAAGGCTATCTTGAAGAGAGTAAAAGGATTAGGAACACAAACTTATACATGGAAGATAAACACATTGCTGAAAGAAGTATCACACCTTTGAATAAGTAGAGCTAAAACCTTATGGTTTCTAAATGGAAAGACTGCATGTAATAGTGATTCAATCTTTTCTGAAAAATTTATAAATTTTAACTCAATTCTGACCTGTTAAAATTTTGAGAAGATGTTTAAAGAGACAGAATGACTATTCTCTCCTGAAGGATCCCCAAGATCTTGAACTGAAGCATTACTTCAATATTTTATGACACATCTTCTCTTTGATAAAAACTGTATGCTTTCTCTTGATTTTTAAGTCAAAACAATGGCAATTTTGAACATGGTTTCTTAAAGAGAACACATCCTCTCTTTCCACGCTCAGTATCCTCTCCCTCAGGGAAGGGATGTGTGTGGGTGTATGTGTGTGTATCTCTCCTATGAGACGAAAGTCATTGCAGGGATGGTTCAATATCCACAAATCAATCAACGTGATATACCACATTAACAAATTGAAGAATAAAAATTGTATGATTATCTCAATAGATGCAGAAAAAGCTTTCAACAAAATCCACAATCCATTTATGATAAAAACCCTCAACAAAGTCAGTACAGAGGGAGCATACCTCAACATAATAAAGGCCGTATATTACAAACTCACAGCCAACAACATACTCAAGGGTGAAAAGCTGAAAGCATTTCCTCTAAGATCAGAAACAGGACAAGGATGCCCACTCTCACCACTTTCATTTAACACAGAATTGAGAGTCCGAGCCACAGAAATCAAACAAGAAAAAAAATTAAAAGGAATACAAATTGGAAAGGAAGAAGTAAAACTGTCATTCTTTGCAGATGACAACTATATATAGAAAATCTGAAAGATGCTACCAAAAACTATTAGAACTAATAAATGAATTCAGTAAAGTTGCAGTATACAATGTTACCTACAGAAATGTGTTCATTTCTATACACTAGCAATGAACAGTCAGAAAGAGAAATTTAAAAAGCAATCCCATTTACAATTGCATCAAAAAGAATAAAATATGTAGAAATAAATCTAACCAAAGAGGTAAAAGACTTGTACTCTGAAAACTATAAGATACTGATGAAAGAAATTGAAGACAATACAAAAAAATGGAAAAATATACCAACTTCATGTACTGGAAGAATTAATATTGTTAAAATGGCCATACTACCCAAGACAATGGACAGATTCAGTGAAATCCCTACCAAAATACCAAGGGGATATTTCTCAGAACTAGAACAAACAATTCTAAAATTTGTATGGAAACACAAAAAAATCCATATAGCTAAAACAATCTTGAGAAAGAACAAAGCTGGAGGTATCATGCTCACTTATTTTAAACTATACTACAACGTTACATTAATCAAAATAATATGGTACTGGCACAAAAACAGACACATCAATGGAACAGAATAGAGAGCCCAGTAATAAACTCACACTTATATGGTCAATTAATCTACAACAAAGAAGGCAAGACTATACAAAGCTGCAGGAAAGACAGCTTCTTCAATAAATGATGTTGGGAAAATTGGATAGATACATGCAAAGGAATCAAACTGGACTACTTTCTCACACCACATACAAAAATAAACTGAAAATGGATTAAAGACTTAAATGTAAGACCTGAAACCATAAAACTCCTAGAAGAAAACATTGGCAGTATGCTCTTTGACATCAGTCTCAGCAACAGTTTTTTGGATCTGTCTCCTCGGGCAAGAGAAATGAAAGCAAAACTAAACAAATAGGACTATGTCAAATTAAAAAGCTTTTGCACAGCGAAGGAAACTACCAACCAAACAAAAAGGCTGCCTATTGAATGAGGGAAGATATTTGCCAATGATATGTCTGATAAGTAGTTATCCAAAATATGCAAACAATTCATACAACTCAAATAAAAATAAATTTTTAAATGGGCAGAAGACTTAAGCAGACATTTTTCCCAGGAAGACATACAAATGGCCAAAAGACACATGAAAAGATGCTCTATATCACTGATTATCAGGGAAATGCAAATCAAAACCACAATAAGCTACCAACTCACACCTGTCATAACCGCTATCATCAAAAAACAACAAATAACAAGTGTTGGCGAGGATGTGGAACAAAGGGAATCCTCTTGCACTGTTGGTGGAATTGCAAATTGGTGCAGAAACTAGGGAAGACAGTATGAGGTTCCTCAAAAGACTGAAAATAGAATGACCATACAATCCAGCAATTTCACTTCTGGTTATTTACTTGGAAAAAAAATAAAAATAGTAATTCAAAAAGATATCTGCACACCAATGTTTATTGCAGCATTATTTACAACAGCCAAGATATGGAAGCAACCTCAGTGTGCAATGATAGATAAATGTATAAAGAAGCTGTGATATATATATACACACACAGACAATGGAATTTTAGTTATAAAAAATGAAATCTTGCCATTGTGACAACACGGATGGATCTAGAGGACATTATGCTAAATGAAATGTCAGAGAAAGACAAACACTATTTGATCTCACTTATATGTGGAATCTGAAAAATGAAACAAACAGGCAGACAAAAAGACATGAAAACAGACTCATAAGGTAGTGGGAGGGGAGAAATAGCTGAAGGGGATTAAGAGGTATGAATCTCCATTCATAAAATAAATATGCCGTGAGGATGTAATATACAGCATAAGGAACATGGTCACTAATATTGTAGTAACTTTGTATAGGCACAAAAATAAGTTTTTGTAGACTTATTGTGGTGATCATTTCATAATTTATGCACGTGCCAAATCACTATGTAATACACCTGAAACTAACATAATATTGCACATCAACTATATTTCAACAACAAAAACAGAAAAGTGTTTGTCATTGTTCGGAAACTGGACTTTGATCCTGAGGATCTGGGAACACAATTCGACAGCAAACCTTGATCTTGTCTCAGGGACAGACACGAGTCAACTAGGCTGCCATGACTGATATATGCAATCAGAATTTATTGATTTGCAAGAGAAATATAATTGCAGAGTAAATTGTGTTCTCAATCCATTGACTAATATATTCTCTTCCTGCAGACAAGTAGCACATGAAAATGGTATAATGAAAATGACCATCGATTGATTTTCAAAAAGAAAATCTCTTCTACATTCACAATATGATGAAAAAAAATTTGAGCCACCACTTTTTTCAATAACTCTGTAACATTGCTCTATATTTATTTGGTATCTAAATGCTACAATGAAAAGACTATGGTCAGCCACACTTCTTATAACATTTTATGCATCTTTTCCTCTGATTGAATATTTATTGGATTTTTCCTTATATTTATATATATTTATTTGAATTATATTTGATTCAAATATATTACTAGAATTAAAGAGCTTGTGTTCTATTTTCATTAATTATGTCAAATGATGAACATTTTGATCTATATACTGATGCCTATTTTTAGCTACAGAATGTTTTTCTCAATTATGATTTTCTTTATTACATATCTTATTCCAGTTGTTTAGATGTCTTTCTTAGTAATACCTGTAATTAGGCTGTATTTTCATTCTCTTCATGTCTATTATTTCCACTTTTACTATTCATAATATCTCCCTGCATTCTAGAAATTCTCTTCAAACAATATAATTCTATTTATTACTGTCTCCTCTTCAGGATATTAACTATTTCCAAACATAGTAAATTAATATGAAGAGCAGAAAATTTATGATATTCTGGCATTTTCTTAACAGTTTCAAAATGGAGGCTCACCCTTCAACAAATCGATGGGTACTAACATTTGTAAAGTTATTCCTATGTGCTTAAAAACAATAACAAAAATAATGCAATCATAATAATGGTTTCAACTTAATAAGTTGCTTTGGAAATAAAAAATAAATTAATTAATACCCTATTTTATTTTTATTTTATTTTTATATCACTAGCATTCAAAGATATGCTTATACTCCTGTGCTTTCCAATTAGTGATTGGGTGAAAAATGCCATGAATCTCAATGGCCCATTTATAATTTTTAATTATGTTACTGGTCAAACTATATCAAGAGCTGTTCCAATAAATTGTCTTGAAAATTGCATGTTGTAGAGACTTAAATTTTAGATGGAAAGTACTATTCAAGGATTCTGTTTCTTCTAGAAAATGAGTATGTAAATATCTTATTCACAAGAAGGCCCAGGTAGACCAGATGCTCTCTTGGGATAAGACTTCTCAATGTCTTCAGAAATGTCTCCATTTAAATTTATAGAGAGCTCCTTAATTTTATGAATCCTGATAATTTGATTATGATAGATTACACTCTCCATTACAACTCAGAATTTTACTTGTTAATATTGATTTAATATGTTTCATCCTTAGGATAGTTGGATCATGTTTCTTTCTTGCTGATTATCACATGACACATTATTTTTAAATTTGTTTCCTTCCAGTTTCATTGAGATATAATTGACCTAAAGCGTAGTGTAAGTTTATTGTGTAACACACATAATTTTAAATGTGGAGCCATCCTTGGTATAAGTTACACACCATTTCTGAAATGGTAGTGTCAAGAAACTAGTAGTATCACTATCCTAGTCTTACCCTGTATTTTGCATTGAAGAAGTATTACAATCCAAATTTATTAATGTGATTCTGACAGACTGGAGTATACTATTTATTTTATAAATCATAAGGCATTAAATGCATCAGCATACATAGGATTTCAACTTAAAATTTTGTTTTTCAGTACAAAGTTCAGCCTTACCCCAGACCACCTGTATCAAAATCTCTCTGGGTAACTTTAGATTCTGCGTTATTATAAATCTCCCCAGGTGATTCTAATGATTACCCATTTCACTACTCTAAAATATTTCCAGACATACAGGATCTCTATTTTTTATTTATTCTCCCCTTTTAACAAACATTTAAAAAATATATCCAGTTATCTCTGAGTTGTGTATAGGGTGTGGTAGATTGACTCACCTGACCTTTGCTCCGACAGCCTTCTGTGGTCTTCTCTGCTCTGCAGAGGCCCCAGAGAGCAAAACAACATTTCCCAATCTCTTCTCTATCTACACTTGATTTAGGTCCTGCTTATCATACATGCTTGAGTAGGACTTGAATTCAAAACTCAGGTAAGTGGTGAGAGAGAGTGACCCCAAGACAACCATTTTGCTCCTGAGATCTGGCCCATGTGGCATGCCTCTGGAATCACTATTTCTGGGTGACGCTCCCTCATTCCTGGATGACAGCTAAGGCAAGAGATTTCTGGAGCCAGCAGGTGGGAAAGCAGCTTCCTGATTCCCCAGCGTTCTGATTTTAGTAGAGAAAATATTTTCCTTAGCAGACCAGTTTCTATGATGCGGTGGTATGTTCTGGAATTATTACTGAAAGCTCAGCTCAGCCTAAAACCTTGTCCTCCAACACTTCTAAGAATTTTATAAGTGTATAATTCCCTGTATTTCATCCTGTTTCTGTTAAAAATAGCTAGAGTGGGTTCTTTAATCTTAAACTGATTAATACCTTAATACCTTCCTTTTATAGCCACCGGTCTGATAATCATTACTCAAAGCTTACTTCGACATTTCATGTGCAGAATTAGCAATAGAGATCTTCCAGGAGTATATGAACCAGAAAAAAAAAACCTTCTAAATTTTTTATTTACACATCAACAACTCACATCAAACAGATCCACTGAAAGGACAAATTCTGTGCATATTAATTGGCACCAGGTTTCCACATATGAAATGGCACAAAACTCTCCTCCTTTTGCATTTAATAAATCCATCATACATTTAGAGGTTTGCTCAGACTAGTCTATGTGCTTTTACTTCAAAGAAAAGAACTCTAGAAAAATTGAGCCTTAATTTCTTCCCAAATTGACATGACAGGAATGAGGAAGAGGTTTAGGTATCCTTCTCTGGAGATTATACAGGTTGCAAAGAGAGGAAAAGTTTGAATAGAAACTTGGAAAAGATCATTTGAACAATAGTTTACAATCTTACTTTTTTGAAGTTCTATGATTCTCTATGTCCATGCTCTATATTTGTTCATGCCTTTAACATTTGTTGAACAAACACTGTGAACTTGATACTGTGATAGACAATGAGGATAGAGCACAATGGAGGATAAAAGACATAGATGCTAAAATAAATGCTTCAGGGAACTCATGTTCTAATGGGAGAGAAAGATATTAAACAATTGACTACAAAAGTTTTAAAAATTTATATGTTTAAAAAGACATAAAACCACGGGATGACATAATTGGGGTTCTGATCCAGTCTTCCTTGAGTGAATAATATTTGAGCTAACCTCTAAAAGACAAGAGGAAAGTACCTAGGGGACTGGAGAGTGGAGTTTTCTCAGCAGAGTTGTGGCATATAAATGGCCAGGGAGGGAAGGTCCATAACTCTTTCATAACAAACCTGGAATAAATTTCTCTCCTGAGTAGATTTGTCATATCTAGAGGCAGGTGAAGGACTTCTTCTACATTTTATACCCAAGAAAATGTGAAGAGTGGAATACTCAGGTAATGAGAGGTAAAAGGAGAAAAAAAAAACTGCAGAAAATCAAAAAGAATGAGAAGGACATTGGAAAGATAGTCCAAACCTCAACAGCTTGTCTTTATTAGCTTTTCATTCTCCAGTAGAAGAATATGGCCCTTCTTTTCAAGATTGTGCCACACCTGGAGGTGCATCTCCTCTCTGGTTTAGTCCACATTTTAAAAAGTATAATAATATAAAAATTTCACAACACCAAGGGACGACAATTCACAGGTCTTTTCCCACACACCTCCTCCCATTGAATTCCATTACCCATAGCACATTAACTCCTGCTTGAATGTTGGAATCTTCATCACTCCTGAAGCCTAGAGCTGGTTTAGCTGTTTAATTGTTTGGGGGGAGAGAATGTGATGCACATGACAGACAGACCACTGGTTCAGCAAGGGGTGTTGTCTGAAGATATTACCTATCATGGGAGAGATTGTGGGCCAAGAGTGCCTTCATGGTGTAATCACATTTTATTTCCAACTATAGAGATCTTCCATTACTATTTTATTTTGTGCCATTTGGTAACAAAAAGAACCTCAAGCAAGTACTTTGAATGTTACTTAATCTCTTTTGGTGCAGATCCTTGGATATTTTATCGGAAATAGTGTCATGACCCCATGGCTCAAGAACAGTGTTAACGTTTTATTAAAACTTTTTATTTTCTTGAGAAGGAAAAATTTCCATAAAGCAAGTGCCAGGAAATTCAGTCCCACGTGGAGATTTTGCCAAGATTTCCCAAAGCAATTTTTCTTTGTTCCTTTTATTTCACTATTAAAAATAATCTTTATAATGGATTCTTTAGAGTCCAAATTCCCATACATAAAGGTCATAGCCTTGAGAGAGGGGTCAATCTGTCACATTCTTTCCTTTTTTAAGTCTGTGGATGCATTTATATTATAGAAGCCATAGCAAGATTATAAATGGTTCCTAGGTTTAGGAAAATTGGAAAAAAAGTCTATTAGTTTTTTAAAATTAATATCTACTATTTTTTAAATTAATTTTTATTAGAGTGCGGCTGCCTTACAATGTTGTGTTAGCCTCCACTGCACAACAAAATGAATCAGCCATACACATACAGATATCCCCTCCCTTTTGGACTTCCCTCCCATTTAGGTTACCAAAAATATCTATTAGTTGAATCCTCCTTAGCACAGCACAATCTTTTCTCTGTTCTTTCACTTTCTCTTCTAATAAAGTCCTCAATAAGTAGAGCAAATGACTTATTATTACCTATTACCTATTAGTTGAAAGCAGCTATTCTTGGCTGTAAATCTATTATATCCTGAGCAATTAAAAATAGTAAGATTAAATGTGTCAGTTTAGGGAATTACAAAATAGTCAAGTGGCTTTTCCTAAAATTTCTACTATAGACATCTGGATAACAATATTCTCTCCTGCTTATTACTAAATTAATATACAATTCCAAAAAACCTATCTCTAAATTGCTGAGCTTTTATGTTTTATATAAGGTGTAAAAAAATCTGAATTACAGAAATATATGCTTTAAGTTAAAATAAATATATCATCAGTTCCTTTCCTTATCTAAAGAGTGGAAGAAATAAATGAGACAGATGAATATTTCAGCATCATGATCAGTTAGGAGGTAAGATGAAGATGTCTAATACGTGCACCCTGCTCTCAACAATCCTGATCTTATATTCTTGGACCATGAAAAAGAAATGGTTTATTACATTTTAGAATAATAATTAAACATTCTACCAGTTTAAATATGTTTTATTAAGGGGAACATATAAGAATATTTTGACATAACAAAATAAATTGGTCTGAGAACTTCTACCCTAAGGATGATTTGTGTAAATGGATTAATTAGTCGCCTAGATTTAGCAAAAAAGAGAATGTATGAAAAATTCATAGGTGGGGCTATCTTCAGGGACTTGGTTCAAAGGCTCAAATGATGTCGGATGTGTCTGATGTATAAGCTTTGCTTCCTCTGGGCTTGTTTCATTTCAGACTTTTCACTGTAGCCTTAGGCAGCTTCAGGCTCATGTCAGCACAACAGCAAGTCCATGTTAGTCCGCATTCCAGGTTTAGGGTACTCTAGTCACTGACTGGAAACCCTGAGCTCCAGACAAGCTTCCACTTGCCTGCCCCACCAGATCTGTGCCAGTGCCTGTGGGCAGCCACGGGGCAGCCTGTCAGGAAAGGGTGGCAGGGTGGCTATGAGTCCTGACTCGATGCTGGGCCAGGCTGTGGGCATCGTTTGATCCGTAACTTTTACTGTTTAGGCATATGGCATGTGAACCTCTGTTTGGATTCTTTTTTTTTTCGGTACGTGGGCTCTCACTGTTGTGGCCTCTCCCGCTGCGGAGCACAGGCTCCAGACGCGCAGGCTCAGCGGCCATGGCTTACGGGCCCAGCCGCTCCGCGGCATGTGGGATCCTCCCAGACCGGGGCACGAACCCGTGTCCCCCGCATCGGCAGGAGGACTCTCAACCACTGTGCCACCAGGGAAGCCCTGTTTGGATTCTTACTCCGAGTCCTTCAAAAGTTAGAAACAGATCTGGTACAGGCAATGATAGGAATTTTGGTCTTTAACCTGAGAGCAGGAAAAAGCCATTTGGAGTTTAATCAGGAGAGGGACATGATAAGATTTAGCTTTTAAAAAATAGTTTTACCATCGTATATTTGACATAAGATCAATTGCACACATTTAACATGTACAACTGATAAATTTTGACACACCAATGTATCCATTATCACAATCGAGAAAATGAAAAGCAAAAAAATTAAACATTTTTTCTTCCAGTTTTATTGAGATATAATTAACATACAGCACTGTATAAGTTTAAGGTGTGCAGCATAATGATTTGACCTACATACAAGATTAAATGATTATCACAATAAGTTTAGTTAACATCCATCACCTCATCTGGATACAAAATTAAAAACATAGAAAAAATATTTTTCCCTTGCAATGAGAACTCTTAGGATTTCCCTTCTCAACAACTTTCCTGTATAACACACAGCAGTGTTCATTATAGTCATCATGTTGTACATCACATCCCTAGTACTTATTCGTCTTATAACTGGAAGTTTGTTCATTTTGACCAGCCTTCATCCAATCCCCTCTCCTCCTACCCTCTGCCTCTGGTGACAACAAATCTGACCTCTTTTCCTATGAGTTTGTTTTTGAAGTACATTTGACCTATAACACTGTGTTAGTTGCTATTATACAACACAGTGATTCGGTATTTCTATACATTTCCAAACAATCACGATGTTAGGTCTAGTTATGATATGTCACATAGAAAGATATTACATAATTATTGACTGTATTCCCCACACTGTACATTTCATACTTGTGACATTTATTTTGCAATGTTAGTACCTCTTAATCTTCCTCGCCTATTTCTTTCCTCCCTCCAGTCCCCCTCCCCTCTGGCAACCATCTGTTTGTTCTCTGTATCTATAACTGAACAGAACAAAGTTTTGAAGAACACATTCAACTAATGACTTATCTAGACTATATAAAGGACTCTTACAATTCAGTAGAAAGAAACAATCCAATTGAAAATGGACAATAGATTTGAACAGTTACTTCACCAAAGAAGATAGATTAACAGCAGAGAAGCACACGAAAAGTGTGCTCAGCACCATTAGTCACTAGGAAGATGCAGATTTGTATTTTAAAAGGTCACTCTGGCTTCAGCCTAGTGAACTGCCGGAGATCAGGCATGGCTGCAGGGAGAACAGTTAAGAGGCTATTGCCATAGGACTAGTAAAAGACAATGGTTACTTGAATTAAGAAGGTGGTTGTGGGGATAGGGGGAAAGTGAGAAGTTAGAGACATATTCAAGAAGGAAAATAGATGGGCTCTGACATTGACTTTGATGTAGAGAGTAAAGGTTAGAAAGGATTTCAAGTTTTCTGGCTTGTGCAGTTGGGTAGATGATGCTGCCATTCACAAACATGGTGAAAACTGGAGGAGGACCAGGTGAGGGGAAAGATTGAGTTTATGTTTTGAGGTACCTTTGAGACACCAAAGTAGAACCACAGAGCTGACAGTTGGAGTAAGATGCATTCTGAGCCTTGTCTCTTGTATTTGATGTGGACAGAAGCTGAAAGGCAGTGGGCTGAGATTGAAATGGGAGGAGAGAGAGAGGGAAGAGCAGAGACTGCCAAGTCAGAGTCCCCTGATCTGTCCCCATGAAAGGGGGGGAACCTGCTTTTCATCAGCGGTCTGCACTAATAAAGCAGGAAGAAACTCTGGGTAAAGGGGAGTCTGAGTCCCCCTTTAAATATGTTATTACTTAGAACCCTGGAGGTAGCTTGCCATCCTTGAGATGCCCTAAGCCAGGACAAACTGAAGCCAAAGTCTTCCGATTCCCACCTCTGCTCCAATTCTTGCCCCCCCTCCATTGCTAACTCACAACTAGTATACAGATGTAGATGTGGCCTCAGGAAATCAAAAGGTTCTATAGTGCAGGTCATTTAAAATCTTACCAAATGAACTTCTGTCCAGTTTTTCCACTTCGATTCTACAATCTGTTGAAAGAGTGGGGAAAAAGAGTGTGTTCTGCTTTATTTTTGTAGCTCATTAGTGAATCCTAACCATACTCGCCCTTAGGTCCCTTTTCCATCTTAGTCTCGTTCTCATAGCCTTAGAAAGAAAAATGGGATCTTTAAATTCACTCAGTTTGTGCTGGGAAGAGGCCAAAATTAGTGTCCCATTAGTACTCAGCCGGAGTGGTCTTCTAGCAGTACAATCTAGGGAAGGTATTTACACCCCCTCCCCCTCCTCTTTCCCGAGTCTGGCAAATTCTAGCTCATGTTTTGCTCTCCCTATAAATACGAGAGAAAATAAAAGGCACTATTCAGTCTCTTTTGTCTGAAAAGTCTGGCGTTTCAGTGGTTTTCGTTAAGGCGGGGTCCTCATTTGCAACCAGCTTTGCCATTAACGGAAATCAATCTGAATGTCCTACTGTGCGTTTTTTTCTTTCCTCACAGTCTGAAATGGCCTTTGCCAAGTCTTCGGGCTGAACCTGAAAGACCTTCTCTCATTATACGCTCCCTGCCTCCAGCCTCACTGAATCTTTGCAGAGATTTCTCAGGCAGAAGGGCTGCAGTGTGAGGTTTGGGAGGAACTCGACCTACTCCGCTAACCCAGTGGCCTGAGCCAATCACAAAGAGGATTGGAACCTCGCTGAATGCCCCCCTTCCCATCTCCTCCCCCTGCAACAGCCTCCTGGAAAGAGGGACACTGGAGGGATGTGTTTGCAATTCAAATCATTGGCTTTCTGCCTGCCTCTTTTCTTAATAAGAAGGCAGGAGCTGCTGTGAGGTGCAAAGGGGTCTTCCGAATTGCAGTGGCCCTAAGATCCGAAGATCCTTGCCTCTGCCTCTTTTATCTGATTCTGAAGCTAACGGGAAAAGGGTAAGGATGGTGGAGGCTTTCTGTGCTACGTGGAAGTTGACGGACAGTCAGAATTTTGACGAGTACATGAAGGCTCTAGGTAGGTAAAAATAAGATGTGCTTTCTCATCTTAACCTGCAGCTTCAGATACTTGCAGATTCCTTCTTCACCCATCAGGTTAGCAAGAGACAAAGACAGATCACATTGTCGTAATCAGGGTGCTAGGCTGTGTGTTTCTCACAGAATGGATATTTAAATGTAGCATTTGCCTGCTTTCTTGCCTAGGGCCAAATAACGGAGCATTTAGTATTCTGGGGAGGACATGAAGCTTCCGCGCCTTTTCCGCTTTTTCTTCAGCATCCTTTTACTATTTATGCTTCCAAATAAGCATCTGCTTATTATTACGGCTCAGTAGTTGTCCTGCATAATTGATGGGCTAAACATACTCTAATGAAACTTCCACTTTAGGACATAGATTCCAGAATAGGAAGGTAGATTCCTGCTTTGTGAGCTATTTTGGAAGTTGCAGCCAACTGTACTGCTTCCTTTTGCTATTTTAGGTGTGGGCTTTGCCACTAGGCAGGTGGGAAATGTGACTAAACCAACAGTGATCATCAGTCAGGAGGGGGACAAAGTGGTGATCAGGACTCAAAGCACATTCAAGAACACGGAGATTAGTTTCCATCTGGGAGAAGAGTTTGATGAAACCACTCCAGATGACAGAAACTGTAAGGTGAGGAGCTGCTCCTTCTCTGAGGGTGGGGATGGGAAGGAGAGAATAAAAGAGAGAAAGTCCCAATATTTCTTTTTTTCTAGATGATGGGAAGTGAAAAATATTCTCATTATTTCACTTCAGAGAGAAGGACCAAGAGTTAATTTTGCATCCTAGTGTTCATAGCTTATATTCTGAATAATGGGCACCTACTATAGCTCAAATCTTGAATCTGTTTCTTTCTTTCTTTCTTTTTTTTTTTTTTTTGCGGTACGCGGGCCTCTCACCGTTGTGGCCTCTCCCGTTGCGGAGCACAGGCTCCGGACACGCAGGCTCAGCGGCCATGGCTCACGGGCCCAGCCGCACCGCGGCATGTGGGATCTTCCGGACCGGGGCACGACCCCGTGTCCCGTGCATCGGCAGGCGGACTCTCAACCACTGTGCCACCAGGGAAGCCCTGAATCTGTTTCTTTACCATGTGTTTTTCTCATTTTATATTAAACCTGTATTTCAGAAAGTATTTAATAGTGTTCATTTGAAAGACTGCATTTTGTTTAATCTTTCTTTTGCCTCAGGTTGACTCAATCAATAGCTTGCCTCATTCTAAGACTCTGTTTAAAAGAGTAGGATGATTAGTCAGAAAGCACTAGTTCAGGATTTTTATTTCTAATAGGTAAATTTTTGCATTTAGATGTACACATTTCAATCAAATTATGAATTACTAGAGATTTTATAATAATGACTCTGGAAGCAACAGAGGAAATTGTACTACTTTGATAATTAGTTGATCACTATTTATTCAATTATCACTCTTTTAAAAATCAACTCAGGGACTTCCCTGGTGGCACACTGGTTAAGAATCCACCTGCCAATGCAAGGGACAAGGGTTCAATCCCTGGTACAGGAAGATCCCACATGCCACAGAGCAACTAAGCCCGTGTACCACAGCTACTGAGCCCGTGTGCCACAACTACTGAGCCCGTGTGCCACAACTACTGAAGTCCGCACCTGGAGCCCATGCTCCGCAACAAGAGAAGCCACTGCAATGAGAAGGCCGCGCACCGCAACGAAGATTAGCCCCTGCTCGCTGCAACTAGAGAAAGCCCACTCTCAGCAACAAAGACCCAATGCAGTCAAAAATAAATAAATAAATGTAAATAGATAAAAATCAATTCATTTGGCTTCCATATCAGAAATCTGATGTGTAGCTATTGATATATTCTGCATTTTGTTGTTGGTTTCAGTCTGTTGTTAGCCTGGATGGAGACAAACTTGTCCATGTACAGAAATGGGATGGCAAAGAGACAAATTTTGTAAGAGAGATTAAGAATGGCAAAATGGTCATGGTAAGTAGGAGCAATTTCCCCTTCCTGCTTCATTGCCCACCCCTCACCCCCTCATTTCCCATCTCCTTCCCTGTCCCTCCCTCCCTCCTTTTCTCCTGTCTTTCCTTCTTAAACAACATTAAATCACTAGCAAGGTTCTTTAATCATGTGTAAAACAGGAGAAATAAAAATATCTTAGCTAATTGTTTCCTCCACTCTGCTTTTTTAATTACAGAAAAAGAGAAAAGTTCTACTTAAGTGTAGTTTTAAAAAGTTGCCATTGATTTAGCTAAAACTGTGTCAAAAGAACAGTTGTTGGATTACCGTAATGTCTAATCCTCCAATGAAATCTGAATATAAAACCAATCATCATGAAAATATAGAGATGATATTATATTATCATTTGCTGAAACTCAGAAAAATCACCTTATAGCTTCTGTAATAAATGAGAGCTTTAAACATTTTATATTTTAGTTTATAAAGGTTTCACAAGTTCAGTGCAGATAATTTGGAATATAACAGGAAAGTGTAACAAAAATATGAAAATCCTTTTTAATGTCCCCTTAGAACCATTTTGGTATTACTTCCTTCCAGTCTTTCTTTTTAATGCATCAGATAGCTTTAAAAACATGTCTATTCAATACTGGATAGTCATGTAAAAATTATAAAATAAAAAATAATTTAAAAATAATTTCTCTAAAATGGAATTTTGATGACATTGAAGTAGTCAATACATCATTTGTGGGGTTTTTTTTGGCGGGGGGTTGCTTTACATATTCCTTCTAAGATAATAGCAGGAAGGGTCTTTTGGTTTTGTTATTTAAGACTATTGATTAGTTTTCTTCTCCTTCCCTTGACTACCAGCTAGCTGTTCTAGGTTGAGATAGAGGCCTTACATATTCATTCTTCATTTCCTGGGTGGAAGTGGGTGTGGGGAGCAGAGGGACAGTTTTCCTTTCATGTTGATGAACATTTGCCCACGTTTTCCTGCAGTGACCATCACCATCATCAAACAAACAAACAAACAAAAAAATTCATTTATAAAGGATTCAATCTGAAGTTCTCCTTTATGATTTTTTCTTTATTTTTTTCCTGAATACAGAAAAGTGGATAGCTCAGCTTTGGCATGTATGACGGTGATCAGGCAAGCCTGAGTTCAAACAAGGAAATGAAAGTAATGGATGACAAGGGCACACTATACTCTTGGAAATCACAGGACTACATGAAAATGATGAACACTAAAAAACACTAAATTTTGTAAAGACGATTTATAGCAATTCTTCAAGTTGGATTAGATACAAGAGCCCATGTTGCACATTATAGCCACATAACCACCAAGGTTCACATAGGCTACAACATGACAGCCAAAGCAACAAGAACGTTTGTACATTTACCTTTTCCTGCTGATTGTGGAACAAATCATTGCAAATACCATTTGTCCAAATAATTTGGGTTTTCAAAAAACTCTTCAAAATTTATCTAGGTCATGAATTGTAAAGTATCATGAAAACCTACTATAAATTTTATATACTTTTTAAAGCAGATAGCTAATCTGCTCCAATTACCCTGATAATTTAAGGCAAAAGGAATTCTTTTGACCTGAATCTAGATAATCTCAGTTTTTGCCTCATATTTCTTTTAGAGACATGAACTGTGTATACATGTCATTCACGAGACAAATATAAGGGTTTCTTTTCAAAAAATGAAGACTTACGCAACATTTAATGTTTGTAAATGCCATTATTCTTTTGTATAATACTTAAATCATATATATGATAATCTTTAAAATAACATAACATGATAATCTTTAAAATTTCCAGCTACTGACGTACCTGTGTAAAAAGATTTGGTTATCTTTTGAATCTTTCAGACTCTTACTTTTGGCGATGTGGTTGCCATTCGCCACTATGAGAAGGCATAGAAAACATCCTGATCTGGGGCTGGAGAAGTTCTACAACCTTTCTGTTTACCCAAGTCTCAGTGCTCTACTGCTGTTACAGCACGGCCGATCACTAATTAGAAGGTTATCCTTGGTGTGGAGGTGGAAAATGATGACTTCAAAACTTGTTTTAAAGACTTGTTACTGCAAGCAATCAAAGCCATTTTTGATCTGCAGATTTATCACATTTTATAATTCCTATTAAAATTGTAAACTACTGTTTTTTAAAATAAAGAAGGGAATACATTCTATAATTTCCAATGGAATGCAAATCAAATTGGAATAAAAATCTTACACCCATGAGAAATTTGTTGTTGTTGTTAATATCACTAATCTGGCTGGGAACTATATATTAGAGAGTTTTAAATAGCCTTTTTTTATGGCATAAAGTCAGGCTGGGGAAGTTAGCACTTTGTTTAAAATACTAATTTAAAAAATAAGCAGAAGCCCAGGGAAACGTGGAGAAATTTGGATTGGTACTTCTGTAGAGAATTGGGGATGTCCAGGATCCAAAGGAGCTTTGTTATGGTGGGCTGGACTGCACGAATGGCCTCTTGCTACTAGAAACAGGCAGTCTGAAGAAGCAAGCTGATATACATGAAAACGTCTTATTAAAGAGTAAATATAATCAAAATCTCATATAATCAAAATGGCATGTAATTCAAGCTTCTTATTGAAAGGTAAATAGGACCAGGCAGTGAATTTTATCCGAGACTATTGTAACCAAGTAGGACCCTATGGGGCCTTCCTGGGACAGGCCTCCCTCCATATCCTCTGCTTTAGCTCCTCTCTGAAGTACCTAGATAACAGTATTTGATGCACATTTCCTGAGTTGTTTTCCAGATGTGAAAACCCCCCACCAAATGGAAGATGTTAACTACTTGATGACCATGAGCACATAGCCCCCAGGCCTCCTGGAGCCTAAGGACTGATCATGTGAACGCTTGTGACACAACCCTGTTACCTCACCATCAGTCAGTCAGAGAATTGTGCATGAGTTGATCACATACCCTGCAACCCCACCTCCCTCACCTGGCTTTTAAAAATGTTTGGCCAAACACTTCGGGGAGCTCAGGGCTTTTAGGGCAGAAGCCACCTGTCTCCTCGCATGGCCCTGCAATAAACCTTTCTCTGCTCCAGACTCTGACGTTTCAGTTTGTTTGGCCTCATTGTGCATTGGGCACACGAACTTGTGCTAACACTATAAAGATGCATCTCCAGACAAGTACACTGAGCTGAACAAAGTCTATAAGTGCTAAAACGGATAAAATGGAGTGTGCAGAGGGCATTGTGTGTGTGTGTGCCAGTGTGTCTGTGTGGTGGTGGGGAAGCAGGGGTGTGCGAGGTCGGTGGAACTGAGTTGACCAAAGGAAAGTAAATATCTGTTTATGACTGGCTAAGATTTGCATTTGTAAAGTACAAATATTATTTCGTATTTCACTGTTTATAAGACAATTTTTGTACATGTTTTCAAACCCACAATGTGAAGCAGGTAAGGCAGATATTATTATTTTTACTTTACCGATGAGGAAACTGAAGATTCGATTAACATGTCCAAGTTCTCTTGACTAGTGAATAATACTGAGAAATGCAAACCTTGCAATCTTCCTGCTTATTTCTTCTCAAAAATTAATATTTCAGCTAAATTTTCTTTTGAAACAAAAATGTAAGATTTTATTTTCCCTGAATTACTCCTCAGGAAAACTTTCCCGTTAGCCTCTGTGAAGGCTGGTGCATGGGGCAGGGAAAGGGTAAATATTTTTCAGGACAAACATTCAGTATTCATTTTTAATCAACCCAATATTTTCATTAAGTTTCTATAAGTTAATTCAAAGTCCAATTAACTTACAGATATAAGTTTGAGGAAACTTCCCTTAACTTACACAGTTCAACACAAAGATACTATTACCTGACTATTGTATTACTTATAACTACTGCAGTAAAGAGTAGAAAAAATCTAAAGTGCAGCTATAGGATTTAACATGTGAATGTACAATTATTACTGAATGTCAGGATATGATGGTCTAGCTCAAGTTACCATTACTAAAACTAGAGTCTACCTTTGTCTTTAAAAGCATGAAACAGAACATAGAGAGGGTGTTTGCTCCAATAGCTCTGAAAACCTTCATCTCTGCTTCTGGAGGAAGACTGCTTTCTCTTGGTGATTTCAGCCTATGCTCTGATAGAAGCACGGCTTCTAGCCTCTCTATTCTTAAAGATACAAGGGCAAGGATAGGGATTTAGCTTCGTCTCATTATAATTAGGTCAAATAACATCCTGGCATTCATTTCCGTAACAACTGTCTGAAAAATGGAAAAGTTTTGGGATGGCCTAGTGGGAAGCAAAGTTACACTGGGTTAAAAGCTCAAGAGTTGCAGCGGTAGATCAAATGCAGTTTTCTAGGAAGACAAATAACAAGGATATTTACTTTCTAAATGTTTACAAGGTAGTTACAAATCATTTTCCTTCAAGCTATATTCTATCTCATACAGTAACCTGCCAAGGTACTAGCTTTTCTGGTTTGCCTCTTTAAAATTTTTTCAACGCATCTGAAAAGGAAAAACTACTAAGCCCAAAGGCAATTTGACCAACTGGCCCTGGAAGAACATCTCTGAAATTCCAAGATCTCAGATACTGACTATGCTAAAGGTTGTCTTGTGAAATCTAGTCACGAACCACTTTGTCACTGGTGCAGTCTCTCACCCAGATACACACGCTCACAACAAATTACACCTACACCTGGAACATGGGGACCTACAAATACGTGCCCAGGTGTGAGGTATACACCCAGAGATGGTAAGGCACTGTAGCTTTGTGCTCCTCAGAGAGAGGGTATAAAGGAAAACAAAAGAAAGCAGAGGGAGTCAAAGGGAGGATAGTGTTTCTACCCATTAACTCAATATGTTGCCTTTTTAAAACTGCAAGCACTTCTTAGGTTTCAAAATGTGTATGCCATATTTTATGCTTACTTAAGAAGAATTATTTCACAACCAATTTACTTCCAGTAAAGCTGACTGAAAATTGGCAAAAGAAGAGTGAGAATTTCTATTTTTACAATTTTTTAAAATCCTTTTTCTATCTTTCAAAATGCTTGTCCTAGAAACATGCAAGTTATATTGCTGTCCTTAGAGTTGTTCTCTCACATCCATTTTCCTTTTTTTTTTAAATCTTGCTCCATTTTCCTCCACACTCTTGAGGTTGTTGACTGAGAAACTCCAAGGACAATTTCTTCCACAATAGGAAAGCACTTTGGTTCTCCAAAGGCTTTTGATTCATCCTAAAGCTGAAGCAGAACTTGAACAGCCCTGGCAGCATATGAAGCATAAAATAGAGGCACCCTAACTCCCATTTCAAAGCCCGTTTCATGAGACACTTTCCCATTAAATTACACAGCATACAAAATAAGGTTTTCTCTGTTGGGAAACAAATACACTTTACAACATCTTTTATGAGGTTAGTAATTCTGGAGGGCTTTTTCTTCTTCAGAGGAATTCCATGCCCTACAAATTTAAACTACATGTTCCCTTATCTTAAAGAAGTCAGCATCCTCATAAATGGTAATAGAAGGACCACAGAACCCAATGAAGTTTGGGGATCTTGGCTCCTTTGTCAGACTGAGTATCTTCAAAAATTCCTTGAAGAGTAAAATCAACCAGTTCTATGATTTTTGTATATCTCTGGAATGCATAGAATATGGTTCTGAGACATTGTTCTCAGTTTCAAAAACAAAGAAAAAAAGCCAAACGAATAAAAAACTGAAACCTAGTGTTTTCTGAGCAGTGGTTCTCAAACATCACCATCACGTTAGCGTCACGTAGAGGACTTGTACACACAAACGACTAGGCTTCACCCTCAGAGTTTGTGGCTTAGTAGGTCCCTGCCCGGCCTGGGAATTTTCCCTTCTAACCAGACTTCCCAGGTAGTGCTGACACTGCTGGTCGAGGGCCCACACTCAGATCCACTGTATCCCAAATCTCTGCTGACCTAGTTCAAATCGAGACACTTCGAGGTTCTCTGCATCACTTCTGCAGAGGAGTCCCATGCGCTCAAGGTCAGGTGGCACTTAGGGAAGATGATCTGCGAGGGGTTGTTCCAAGCACATTCCTTCCCAGGCCAGTTACTGACGTTGAGACACAAACAGCACGGGAAAAGCCAGATTATAGCTAGACAGCTGTTGAAAGTCAACCGAACCTACTCATTAAGGACTCTGCCCTCTCACGTGACCACTGGGCGTCAACCCCAGCAGAGGTCTTCCTCCTCCCCAGCCCCGGACCCTACGGTCGTGTGGAGCCCCGGGACTGTAATAGGTCTCCCAGGCCCGTGGCCGCGACCCGCGATGGCGCGGCTGGGCGCGCTCGTCTGCTGCCTGCTGGCTGCTTGGCACTGCCGCCCCGGCCTCGGACTGCCTCTGGCTCCCGCTGGCGGCCCGAGTCCCAGTCCGGCGGTGGGTGAGTCGTCTGTACCCTTATCCTGCTGGGAGCTGCCCGGGAGCGGCGGCCAGAGCGCCTGCGCAAAGCCGAGAAAAGTGCGTGTGGGCAGCAGTGGTCCCAGCCAAGGCTCTGGGCTGCGACTCACCCTTCGGGGCGCGGGGAGGGCGAGGGCGACGGAAGGACACGAGCGCCAGCTCGGCTCGGCGGGGAGGCCGGGACTGGCTGCGGACAGTGGGGGCCGCTGCTCCTCCCGTGCAGTTGTTTTCGCTTTGCGTCTCCAGGTGTGTTTTGTGCCCGGAGCAAAGGAAGGAAAAACTGGGTGTCTCAAGGAAAAAAGAAGCTGGGGACTGGGTGTCCCGCATTTCCAGAGGCCCCGAATCTGCCCAGAGCAGAGGGGGAGCTGCGGGGTTTCAGCTTCTCAGCAGCGTAAATTTCAGTGGGACTGAGTTTCTTCTGTCCTGCGCGTCAAATTTGGTGGCCTTTTCTTCCCACCCCTCCAACCCCAGCGCGGTTGCGGCCCTGGCGCTCCGCGCTGGTTAGTCTACGTTAGAACGCACGGGGCCTTCACTTTACCTGGACGCCCCTGGGCTCCCCGCCGGCAGGGCCGATGTTAATTCATTCCCAACGCTTAGCCCAGCGCCTGTACAGAAGTGGTTCTTAAAGTGGGGTCCGGCACCAGTAGCACCAGCATCGCTTAAACGCGTTAAAAATGCAAGTTTTTAGCCCCACCCCAGACCTGCCAAACCCGAAACTCTCGGAGAATTGACCCCCAACGATCTGTTTAACAAATCGTCCAGGTGATTGTGATAGATGCTAGAGTCTGAGAACCACTGGTCCAGAATGGATAAACGTTGGATGAGAGATTTTGTGATGCCACCTGAGCCTTCAGTGCTAAAGGTCAAGGTGCCCACCCTCACCTCCTTGACTCAACTTTAAACATAATTGCTTTGTTATCTAGAGCGGGTGAAATGGGATGGGTGGAGTTGTGTTCTGTGGTTTGGGCATAGCTGTCTCTGAAACAGCTTAGTACTTGGCTCTGAAACCTCCTCTCTTCTCCATCACTTGACTCTCACATGATTTCGGAAATGCTCTGGGCAAAAAATGCCTCGTGTTTGTTCAGGAGCCAAGTCCTCATGACTCAGCTGTCAGGCAGTTGAAAGCAAGAACTGTCAATCTTATTTCCCAACTGTCAGTGGTAACAAGAAATTGTCCTCAAATGCTTATGCATGCTGCTGGCTTCTGCCTTCATTAAAGCTGTTTTTCTTTAATTATGTGGCTGTTTAGGATTTTGAGATAAAATGTCCTAGGATGCAGGAGGCCAACCCATGGCAAATGCACCTTTTGGTTTTAAGGATCTGATTGCTGAAGGCCTCAAGGACAGCTTTCTGGGGTCTAGTGAGTCTCCACTTCACACCGGCCTGTTGCTGTAGGGAAGCTACACCTGGGGTAGAGAGAGGGAGAGGGGGAACCAAGGTTCAAAGACCTGCTGAAGTGTCCATTCAGCAGGTTCACATTGGATATATTAATTCATATGCTTTCCGCTTGATGTGACCTTCCCTCTCCCCCTGTTCCCACCCCAAATGCTAGGACTTCTTTACACCGTGGTGTGTGTGTGTGTGTGTGTGTGTGTGTGTGTGTGTGTGCCAATTCCCGGTCTCAACTTTCTGTCCTGTCAAGTCCCAGTGGTCAGAGGACAATAGCCCAGGGAGACTTCACCTGGTTGTGTTTGGCCACAATTTTTTAGATTTAGTAAGTCAGGACCTGATGGAGTATTTGGTAGGAACTGACATTATAAAGAAATAAACAAAAACACCTATTTTAAACAACAACCATATGTCCAAACATCTGAATTATGATATACTAGCTTCTTTGGGATACATTATCCCAAAGATAAGATAAGATTGTTTTGAGCATTTATCCAGATATGTTTACAACACACACACATATACACATATACATATGTGGGAATCTTTTTAAAGATTATCTGCAGAACAAGAAAGCAATTGTTGTGTAGTGAAAAGAACATTGGACTGTGAGCCAGAGAATCAATTGAAGTGTGGGCTCTGCCACAGGCCAGGTCTCTGGCCTTGGACACACACACACACACACACACACACACACACACACACAGTATTTTGTATAAAGTTCATTAGAGGTGGGAGGTGAGGCCTCCAGAGGTTCATTATTCATAAATCCCAGGTTAAGAACCTGTCAGGGCTCCATTCTTGGCTTCTATTTAAAGACACCCTTCAGTGCACCTAAATAATTATTCCTCACTTATCTGTCTAGCAATCCAATGTAGTGGAAAGGGCGCTAGACTGCAAGTCTGGAGAGACAGGTTCCATTTCAGCTTTCATTACTGAGTCACCATGTGATACTGAGGAAATTCTGAATCTGCCTGTGCCTAATTAAAGAACGTTTGTTGAGGACCTACTATAGGTCAGACGTATTCTGGATGCTGGGGATATATAAATCCAGGTAATAGGTTACATCAGAGGAATGTGTCCTTAATGTGTTTCCAGTTTTGTTTTACAAAGTTTAATATATTAATAATTTCATGTCCCTTACTTGTCACAGTATCCCCTATAGGTGTAGCTGTTATCTATCTTACACGAGGCAAGTGAGACGGAAGGACTTCTGTTTTCTGGAAGGACATTTGAATGTGAGCACGCACAGAGAGGTACTGTGTGCAGTGGTTAAGAGCCGTGTGGACTCTGGAGTCAGATTTCCTGAATTGCTGTCTTGGTTCTGCTGCATATGACATACGTGACTTGCACTTAATTTCTGAGTGCTGCAGTTCCTTACCTGTAAAATGGAAATAATGGTCAGTCAATACACATAAAGCATAAGAAACAGTATTAAACTTACAGTAAGTACTCAATACATTTCAGCTACTACTTGGAAATGAGGAAATTCAATCTCAGATGCAAGCTTGACATTACAAATGAATAACAATACAACTAATGTTGAGCTTACCAGATGCCAGACTCTTTCTGCTACTAAGTCACTTAACCCTCATTCAGTAGACAATAATATTATTCCCATTTTACAGGTGAAACAGGCCGAGATCATACAACTAGATTAGGAAGAAGAGCTTGGATTTGAAGTAAGGCGGTCTGATTCCAGAGCCCCCATCCTTAACCATAACACTGTGCTGTTCTTTGTGTAGTTTACTACATACCTTAACATTCTATGAATAATAATGTACATACTTATGTAAAATAGAGATGCAGTATATATTTATACCCCAAGGAAGGGCAGCCACCAGGATGATTCTGAGCTATCTGCCAAACCACTTTATGTGCTGGGTAAAGTATGTCCAAGCTGGAAAAAGAGTTGCAGTACTTTCTGCATTATGGAAGAAAATAACTCTTGGCAAATGTTTTCAAATGGGGGCTGAATACCAAGTAATTGACCGTAAAGACTATTTAATGACTACTTTGTTCTGGATCTTCTGTCTACCACTTCTTAGCTGTGAACTTAAATGTGTTATAAAATTACAACAGCTTTGCAAAGAAATAACATCCTAAATATAGTACACCTTTTCCACCTTAAGTAAACTGCTTTCAGTTTTCTACTTTATTATCCAGCTTTGGGTTTTATCCAAGGTGCATACTTAGCTTTTATCATACTTAGCTTTTATCATTTGTATAGATAAAAGTTTGCATTCTACTTATTTGCTCCATGCTTCTGGTGTAGTACTGCTGCTATGTCACTTCTGATGTTTCCTATTGTAAATTAGTCCTAATATTGAAAAAGTCTCAATATTAAAACAGTTTATTGGTCGCATATGAGAAGGCAGCAAAATCACTGAAGATGTATGTGAATTAAGTATAAGCAAACTTGAGGGCCCTTCAAAATGAGGGGTCAGATTTTGTCTCTGCCATTTATTAAGCTGTATATACTAGAGCAAATTTTCTAACTGATCCAGCATTAATTTCTCAACTCTAAAATGAGAACAGTGATTCCTACTTCAGAGAGTAGTTTTGAGAATGAAATGACACAGTATATTTAAATTGCTTATTACAATGTCTGGCACATAGTAAATACTTAATAAAGAGAGATACTACTATGACTAACCTGTGTTTCCTTCAATGAAAGAATCTTTCTCAAGATGATTTCCAGTCAGGGGTGCTATCAAGTGGGTCTTGGGCTTCTCCCTGAAAACCCAGTGGAAGCATCTTCTTTAACAAATGCTTCCCTTAATATTATAAACATCTTATACAAGTGTATGATAGAAGATGTTCCTCTGTTAAATAGCTTTTAAGAACCTCTGGCAGTGGCTATTTTGGGCTGAAAGCTAAACTGAAGACTCTTTTTTTCATTAATATTGAGAGGCAAGATTTTACAAGAAATTAGGAGTGAGATTTATTAGTTACAAGTTCTGCAATCTATTCACTGTGTGACCCTAACAAAACACATCATATTTTTTGTCCATTTTTCTACAAGAAGAAAATAAATAAATTCTAAAACCTTAAATTCTACAAGGAAGGAGACATGCTATTAAGATCCAATATGGGATTATTATTGACTTCCCAGAAGGATGTCTCCATATATATCACTATGCAAACTTATGTTTGTCCTGTAGTCTTTATTAAGTAGTCATGCTTTGAGGGACTTCATCAGTTCTGATGTGTGTAAATAGAAAATTCTAGTAAAGTCTTCCTATTGTCTTTAGAATCCTTATTTCTGACAGGGAGTGTATTTAACTTCAGGGCATATGAATATTTAAATGACTAAGGCTTTCCTCTATCACAGGGTGGAGCAACTGTCTCGTCATTCTGTAAATATTGGTATGGGAATTCCAAAAGAGAAGTAGATTTAACAGCATTTATTTTCTCATCACCAGGACAGTTTTGGCACGTGACTGACTTACACTTAGACCCTACTTACCACATCACAGATGACCACACAAAAGTGTGCGCTTCCTCGAAAGGTGCAAATGCCTCCAATCCTGGCCCTTTTGGAGATGTTCTATGTGATTCTCCTTATCACCTCATTCTGTCAGCATTTGATTTTATTAAAAATTCAGGACAGGAAGCATCTTTTATGATATGGACAGGGTGAGTGATTATATAAATACCCTTAGTTACTCAGTATGTATCTACAGTGTCCTAAACTTCATTAGAATGCCGAATTTCATAAGAATATATATTACGTTTTAAGAATTCTTGGGGTTTAAAAAAATACTAGATCAAATTAATCAACATTATTAGGGATAAGAAAAACTTTAAAAGACCCAGTTTTGTTTCTCTGTTTGTTTGTTTAGAATACAGGCTCTAGAAATATGTCCATGTTAACTAAGAGATGAATCCATAAACAGCGTATTTGTGTCAGTGTCTTGAGGTGTTTATTAATGTGATAATAGGTCTTGATTAAATAATCCAAAAACAAAAGGCAACAATGGGAGTTAACCTGTGATAGCGATTTTGCAAACATCATCTTCTGGTGGTGTAATTAACAAATTCCATCCATCATGACAGAGTGAAGAGGCCTAATATTTCCTGGACCTGAAGTAATGACCGTGGCACTGTTTTAATTTATACATTGTAACTCATTTAATCTTCACAATGGATATTATTATTCCCATTTTACAGATAAGGAAATGAAGGCACTGAGTATCTAAGTAACTTGCCTAAGTGCACACAGCTAATAAATGGCAAACCTGGCACTTTTGGCCCTGGAATCTGTGCTTTTAATTGCTAAAAATTTTTGCCTCTTATAAATCTTCAGCCAGGCAGTGAAATAGACTGAGATTTCCAGTTTATCTTTTGTATTTCACAAATTTTCTTTTGTATAGGCTTCCCTGTGGGACAAAGGTAAATGAAGAGTAGTTTATCAACTCTTTATCATCTGTTGATTTATAGTGGAATTTGACAATGACAATACAGCAAGGCATTACACGGGAGTCTAGTGACTTTTTATAGCAACTGATTTTGTTCTCTATGATTCTGTCTCCTTTTCAGGGATAGCCCACCTCATGTTCCAGTGCGTGAACTCTCAACAGACACGGTCATAAATGTGATTGCTAATATGACAACCACAGTCCAGAGTCTCTTTCCAAATCTCCAGGTTTTCCCTGCACTGGGTAATCATGACTATTGGCCACAGGTAAATTTGACCACAACTTCTAGACATGCTTAAAGGATTTTTTCCATCAATAGTGTCAAAATTAGCTGATAACTAGCCGATGATAGGGCGTGGGAGGGCGCTCATGGAGGTGGAGTTTGCTCTGAATGCTAACCATCGAGGAAGGCAAGACAAGTGCTTTGGGGACTTGAAAGGGACTCCTAATAGTTCATAAAAAGTTATATCCAGGGCTTCCCTGGTGGCGCAGTGGTTGAGAATCCGCCTGCCGATGCAGCGGACACGGATTCGTGCCCCGGTCCGGGAGGATCCCGTGTGCCGCGGAGCAGCTGGGTCCGTGAGCCATGGCCGCTGAGCCTGCGCGTCCGGGGCCTGTGCTCCGCAACGGGAGAGGCCACAACAGTGAGAGGCCCGCGTACCGCAAAAAAAAAAAAAAAAAAAAAAAAAAAAACTTACATCCATAGCGAGATTTTGGAATCAAATTACCTAGTTTGTGAGTTATTAATTCTTGATTTCTTTTGTATTCTTCCTCAGTTTCTCCTTGCTTTTGAATAATTTTGTTCATCTGAATTTCCACGTTCAGGTTAGCAAAAACGGTTAATGTTGACAAATGTTTACATTTTTCAGAATTTCTATTAGGCCTACTAAACTACCCATACTCTGATCTAAGCTGGATTGTGATTAAAAACAAAAGCATAGCAAATCATCATAAGAACCCAAAAGGGAGGTCCATGTTCAAGATGTGATTCAAGGTAGAGAGCATGTTCAGAATATTTTTTATGCCTGATACGGCCCAGGCTTCAACCTATTAGGGTGGCTGTTTATTAAACAGCCTGTGCATAACAATCGGATAGCAGCGCTGGTTACAGCGATCTGCTATAGCAGTGTAGAATCTTAGATTTGTTCAGATTCAAGAGATCTTAGAGATTGTTGTTTAGTTCAGGGCTTGGCAAACTAGGGCCTGTGGTCCGAATGCAGTGTGACACTTGTTTTTGTAAATAAGGTTTTGCTGGAACACAGCCATGGCTGTGCTTTCTGTTTTGCCTGTGGCTGCTTGTGTACTGTAACAGCAGAGTAGAATAGTTGCCACATTGACTATGTGGCCCAGAAGCCTAAAGTAATATTTATTTTTTGACCCTTCGTAGAAAAAGTTTGCTGACCCCTTGTCTAGATGAACTCTTCATTTTACAAAAGAGAAAACTGAGGCCCAGAAATGTTAAGTTGCTTGTTCCGGTGCTCACAATCACTTAGTGGGAGAGCCCACATCCTGGATCTTTTGTGTTCAGTTAAACAAACATCCTTTCACACATCCTTTACTCTTGCCAGACTAACATATCAATATTTCCTAAACATTATATTTACTTTCATGCCTTTCTTTGTCTACATTTTTCTTTTGGTTTAGCATATCTTTTCCATCTCGTGTCCAAAGGCTGCTTAATGAAGGTTTTGATTATAATAGTTAATTAATATGAATAATGTGACTTTGAAAAGTTGCACTCTATGATGAGCTTAAGTTTCAAGTGACTTCTTGAGCCCGGCCTCCTGTCTTGAGATGAACAATATGTGAGTCTTTGCGAGTTGGCCTTTCAACCAGTGGTCAGCTTTTGTTACTGTTGAGATGTTAGACCACACAGGGCAGAGGCTTGGGAATGGGCAATCTCCAGGAATCAGAGGTTACACACATTGTTTTTATATGCTTTAGGTGACAGGCAGACTGTTGTAATAGAAAACGTGTGGGGTTTAGAGTCACATTCACTGGAAGTTAAAAACCTGTTCTGTCCTGCTTCTTATAGCTTGAGCAACTTGGATAATGCACATAATTATCCCTGATCATTTGTAAACAAGAGCAGTAATACCTACTTTGCAAAGTTTTGGGGAGAATTAGCGACACTGTGTGGAAAGGGCATAGTTTCCTACCTGGCACATAATAAGCCCTCAGTAAGTGAAGTGGTGGTTTTGTAGCATGAAGCAGTGACATGGGACACATGTTTCCTAACTCCCCTGAGGACTGGTTTTATTTCACTTTTATCTCTGCCTTCTTTCTGCAAAGCCAAATCTTATAATAATTCAAAGATATAGATGCTATCCAACTTCTAAAATATATCCGATTATATGTACAGCTAGGATAAACTGGCAGCCTTTATACCTTAAACAGTTAATTTTTTTCTCTTCCTAGCTTATGACCTTATACCTGAAAACCTTCTATAATTCTACTGCCATCCTTCCATCCCAGTTTCAGGAAGGTCAGATGTAACACGAAAGCCCTACAACAAATTCTCCTGGAGACTTCTCATATCTGAGATCAAATTCCAGTGAAAGTTAGTAACAAATAAATCGGATGTGTTATTTCTCCACTAAAACCCCATAAACATGTATTTAAACATAGCTACATCAACATACAAATACAGACGCAAATTCCCACCCACTACATCAGAAGTAGATATTTATGTGGACAGCCCAGGGATTTCTTCCCATTGCCACGCAAGGAAGCAGTCTGGGCCAGGGTCCTCAGGTACTCCTACAATGGCAAGGCTGGTGCTACCAAACTGGTGAGTGGGTCACTTCCCATTGTGCAATAGATAACTGGATGTAAGAGTGATGGTAGAAAGACCTGGGATTTAGACCCAGCTCTGGGACTGACCAGCTCTCCCTGGATAAATCACTTAACTTCTCTGGTGCTCATGTTTTTCATACTTAAAATAGACAGAAAAATCTAGAGCAATGTTTATGTAATTTTGATTCTACATGACCATACCAGTATCTTGGCATCCATCCCAATGTAAACAAATGGCTAAGATATTAGGTTTTTGATGATGATGATGATAATTACCAATTTTTAATCAGAATTTAGATTGGCCTAAGCCATTGTGTAATTTTCAGACAGATGACTCTGATCGCTGACACAAATTGAAAATATCCTTTGGATAATCAGTTTCAGTTAAAAGAAGTCATTTGCTTATTACTTGCTCTGAATATATTTGTATTTTCATTATATATTAGGCACATGTATTAGGAACTAATGTGACTTGGGTGTCATCTTTAAAAAAAAAAATAAACTGGGCTTCCCTGGTGGCGCAGTGGTTGAGAGTCCGCCTGCCGATGCAGGGGACGCAGGTTCGTGCCCCCGTCCGGGAGGATCCCACATGCCGCGGAGCGGCTGGGCCCGTGAGCCATGGCCGCTGGGCCTGCGTGTCCGGAGCCTGTGCTCCGCAATGGGAGAGGCCACAGCAGTGAGAGGCCCGCGTACCGCAAAAAAAAAAAAAAAAAAAAAAAAAAAAAATTAAAAAAAAAAAAATAAATAAAATAAACTAAGAATTTTAATTACTGATGACAGGGAAACTCCTTTAAGAAATAGGTCTGTGTCACCAATATAGAGAAGGAAATGAAGAGAGTGAAGAAAATGGCTTCAGTTTTTTACCATAATTTTTTGAAATGAAAAATAGGAATAATTACCCAATTTCACAAATGATTTCTGGGTTTTTATTCAGTATGTACTTTCTTGAAGTTTTTTTTCTTCCCCTGCGCTTATGTCACCATAAAGATACTTTATTATAATATGATAAAATAGGATGATAAAAATACGGTATAATGTATTATACATATATTATTTAAAAAATCAGAACGATATGATTTAGGCTGACATAAAGAGACTTCAAATCAAAAACATGTTTTTCTCTTTCTAACTTACTTTACTCTGTATGACAGACTCTAGGTCCATCCACCTCACTACAAATAACTCAATTTCGTTTCTTTTTATGGCTGAGTAATAGTCCGTTGTATATATGTGCCACATATTCTTTACCCATTCCTCTGTCGATGGACACTTAGGTTGGTTCCATGTCCTGGCTATTGTAAATAGAGCTGCAATGAACATTGTGGTACATGACTCTTTTTGAATTATGGTTTTCTCAGGGTATATGCCCAGTAGTGGGATTGCTGAGTCACATGGTAGTTCTATTCTTAGTTTTTTAAGGAACCTCCATACTGTTTTCCATAGTGGTTGTATCAGTTTACATTCCCACCAACAGTGCAGGAGGGTTCCCTTTTTACCACACCCTTATAGCATGGGGAACTCTACTCAGTGCTCTGTGGTGACCTGAATGAGAAGGAAATCTAAATAAGAGAGGATATATGTATACGTACAACTGATTCACTTTGCTGTACAACAGAAACTAACACAACACTGTAAAGCAACTATATACTCCAATAAAACAAACAAAAAATCAAAAACATGTGGTTATAAGTCTTCATTCAAGAAGTTAAAAAGCTTTATACTAGTATTAACATTCCAGAGGACTTTGTTTAATTCTGAAATCCATCTCCTAGGCATGCTACACCAGGTCCTACATATTCAGGCTAAAACCTGCCTTCAGTGTCTCTATAATAAGCATATTCTCACGTCCATTCTATACCCCAGTCACGCTGAAACAAGGGCTTGTTTCTGTATATGGCACTGTGTTGGTGTCTGGGCCATTATTTTTGCTTTGATTCCCTTTCTTGTCAACTTGATGAAATCATTATTCAAGTTCTGGTTCAAATGCTCTTTTCACTCTCCCTGCTGACTCTCTGGGCTAGACTTGATTGTTCTTGCTTTTCCACTCCCAGAACCCTTGTGGTGGTACCTGGCACATTGTCTTACAGATGATTCGTTGCATTTTGTCCTCCATCTCCCCAGTTAAGTTATAAATCCTTGAAAATCAAGTCTATCTAGTATTCCTGCATCTCCAGATGCCTAACATAGTAGTAACTGCTCAAGTGATATTTACATTAATTCATCCACATATCTTCAGAGTTTCACTGGTGGATTATATTGTTTGTGGCCAGGATCAACTGCCTGTATTCACCAGCAAGGTGTACAATGCAGTAGCAAGCCTCTGGAAGCCATGGCTGGATGAAGAAGCTATTAGTACTCTAAGGAAAGGTAAGTGAAAGATTTACTCATCCCTATTTTATCTCTATTTTTTATCTCAGTTCATGTTGTTTAGACTTAGATCTTTAATGTTTGCTTGGGTGTGCCAATTCTGCAGAGTCCCTGTGCCCAGCTTCTCTGGAGGCCTTATCATGTTTGAAAGCCGGGGAGTGGCATGGATGGTGAGTGGGCCCAGGGTGAAGAAAGCAGAGTCAGGGTCCCAGTGGCTGAAAGTGGCACGGGAGCAGAGTGTTCTGTCACCACTGGTTCACAGGTGTGAGTGGGGTTATACCTTGAAGCCTCATCTCACCTGAGATTGTAGCAGCTCTGGTTTATCTGACATTTCTTCCTCAGTATTCTCTGGCAAGATCCATGTGTGTTCCCATTCTTTGGATTTTAGATTTCACAATATCTCTTATCTTAATTCCCCAAACATACAAAAGTAGAAGTTGATGTATTAATCTTTCTTTTATAAAATTCAGTACCTCATTACCTAGTGCCAAAACATTTAGTTATCTTTTCAAGTGAATGTTGGATACAACTGTTGTTACCTCAATTTGTGGAAGTGGCAGCATTGGACTTGACACATAGTAGGTTTTCAATAAATGTTTGTTAAATCTGATTCTTATCCAATGACAGCCTATGTATGTGCAAACTAAAGAATAAGAAATAAGTATAACTTGCCTAAATGGATTGAAAACCTTAATTAAGATTTTGCCTTCACAGTGTATATGTATCTGTGTGTGTATTATTCCAGAATGTGTTTCAAATTTGTTTTTATAGGTGGCTTTTATTCACAGAAAGTTTCAACTAATCTGAACTTTAGGATCATCAGTCTCAACACAAACTTATACTATGGCCCAAATATCGTGACCCTAAATAAGACTGACCCAGCAAATCAGTTTGAATGGCTAGAAAATACACTGAACATCTCTCAGCAAAATAAGGAGAAGGTAGATGCCATAGACCAACATCATCATGGGATGAACAGAGGGTTAAACTTGTATACTTATTAGACTTGAGTGGGGTCAGGGATTAATAAAAGTATTAAAATTTAAAGATGTTCTTACATGAAACACTTTGTGATTTGCCTCTGCTGTTGTTGCTTGTTTTATTTTGCTTTTAATGCTCTGGGGATTGATTGACATCTGTTGATATTTTTAAAAAAAATTTGAGCAACGTCACAGTTACCTTATATCATAAACCATGTAGCTCCAATAGACAAGTGCAAATATAGGGCCATTAATAGTTTCATAATTTCAAATTTTTTTTGGTAAATAAATAGGAGAAATGGTATATTTGCTTTCTAAAATTTAATTAATATACTTTCAATCTTGGGTATCTAAATCATTTTGTTGTGAAAAATGTGGGAAAAGATTCTCATCAGTCCTCTTTTGTGTTTCTTTCTCCAGGTGTACATCATAGCTCATGTTCCAGTGGGGTACCTGCCTTATTCAAGGAGCATCACGGCAATGAGAGAATACTATAATGAGAAATTGATAGATATTTTTAGAAAATACAGTAACATCATTGCAGGACAATTTTATGGACACACTCACAGAGATAGTATTATGGTTCTTTCAGATAAAAAAGGTAATATAACATTCTATTTGCATCTCCTCAGTCCAAGATGCTAGAACAAAATAGTGAAAATCCATTAATTTTTACTGATCCAGTAAATTAAAAGTTTTATTAAATCTACCTGCCAGCACCTGCTTTTTCTCAGTTACCTTCTGTGAGTGATGGCAACTGTCCAAATCATATTTAGTCCTGCCACTGGGTTTCTTCCTTTTAGCTCCACAAGGCCGTCATCATTTGACTGCTGTTGACACAGAAGCCTCTGAAACCCTCAGTTCACTCAAATGTTCTTTTAGGTCCTCAAGTTTAGAGAATCACTTTTTTATTTACCTGCTAGACTCAAGTTTCCTTTGATATGATTAGATTTACTTCTCAGAATTTAAAGAGCAAAGCACAATTTACTGTTGGTTTAAAATAAATTAAGCTCCTACTTTTAAGTGCTTATCGACATTGTCATCTACTCAGCATTGAAAGAAAAAAATAGAAGAAGCTCTAGCATTAAATAAGACAACAATTATCTATTTTTAAAGATAACTTCTGTCTAAGGGCAAGAAAACTGAGAGTTAACAAAATAAGAGTTCTGATTTTTTAATAGTCAGCCAGGAGAAAAATCAATATGTATTTTTTTTTTTCAGTAATTGGGGAACATTTTTTTTTTTTTTGCGTTACGTGGGCCTCTCACTGTTGTGGCCTCTCCAGTTGCGGAGCACAGGCTCCGGACGCGCAGGCTCAGCGGCCATGGCTCACGGGCCCAGCCGCTCCGCGGCATGTGGGATCTTCCCGGACCAGGGCACGAATCCGTGTCCCCTACATCGGCAGGCAGACTCTCAACCACTGCGCCACCAGGGAAGCCCTGGGGAACATTTTTGAAATGCTTTACCTTCTTCATCTAGAATGAGTGGGCTTGGTAAAAATGACCATTTTCAGCATTTGGTAGCTTTTTTACTCAGAAATTTAGTTCTGTAATACAGGGGTCCCCAACCCCTGGGCTGCGGACTGCTGTCTGCAGCCTGTTAGGAACGGGGCCGCCCAGAGCGAAGCTTCATCTGCTGTTCCCCATCACTCCCCATCGCTCCCATTACCGCCTGAAGCATCACCCCCCCCCCACCCATGGGAAAATTGCCTTCCACAAAACTGGTCCCTGGTGCCAAAATGGTTGGGGGCTGCTGTTATAGCAGATATGTGTAAAACATTGTGACACTTAAATCAAATTCTTACTATATAATTATTGGAATATTGTTATAGGTAGAGTACAAAAAAAACTAGCTTGTATATTTTGTGTGTGTGTACTTGTAATAAGTTGGATAGTTTTATTATGAAAAATTTCAAATATATATATAGGTAGAGAGAATTATAAGACAAACCCCCATGTACCATCACTTATATTCAATATCTGTCAAGATTTTGCCACATTTATTTTATCTATGATTCTTTATTCTTTTTTCTCTGAAGTATTTGAACATAAATCTCATACATCAACTGTATTTCAGCCCTACATGCTTCTGTATTCATTGCTAAGTATATGGATAACTTACATAATAATAATACCATTAACTTACCTAACAAAATCAACAATAATTCTTTTAATCTCTTCATAGTAAAACTTCCCCTATTTTCTCAAAAGTGTCTCTTTAGTGTTGTTTCAGATCAGGGTCCGTCAAGCATCACACATCATTTGGCCGTTACTTCTGTTAACCTCTTAATCTGGAATTTGTTCATATTTTTAATATAGTTAAACTCAATTATTAAAAAACGTATGTTTATGTACATATATTTTGTCTAGGAAATCCGATAAATTCTTTGTTTGTGGCTCCTGCTGTTACTCCAGTGAAGAGTGTTTTAGAAAAACAGACCAACAATCCTGGTGTCAGACTATTTCAATATGATCCTCGTGATTATAAATTACTGGTAAGTTGGTACAATTTTAGAATTGACCCCATATTTATGCATATCTTTGTCGTTTTCATTAGTTTAGTTGAATGTTTTCAGCACAGCTATTGTGAGTCGTACTTTATGTTGAAATCTCGGGATGTTTTTCTTCTTTTCTATATTTGGAATGTCAGCACTTTCTAAGTGTGGGTTTATGAGGTTAGCCTTTGGGAAGCTGTTTCTGTCTTCTAAGGTCTTCACATTTACTTAGATAAGGGTTTCATTGGGTAGCGCCTTGTTTGTGGACTTACATACATTTGAAACTTTTCACTACTCCATATTTGTTATTAATTACTCTTCTCCTGAACACAGCTATGAAGAAGAATGTAGGCTCTGAAACCATACTGTCTCATGAGTGGTCTTACCCTACTTCTCTGTGTCCTAGTCTATTCCCCTTAAAACTGGGATTAAAATATTACGGACTTCACTGAGTTGCTGTGAGGACTACATGAACAACTATTCTTTTTTTTTTTTTTTAATTATTTATTTATTTATTTATGGCTGTGTTGGGTCTTCGTTTCTGTGCGAGGGCTTTCTCCAGTTGTGGCAAGCGGGGGCCACTCTTCATCGCGGTGCGCGGGCCTCTCACTATTGCGGCCTCTCTTGTTGTGGAGCACAGGCTCCAGACGCGCAGGCTCAGTAGCTGTGGCTCACGGGCCTAGTTGCTCCATGGCATGTGGGATCTTCCCAGACTAGGGCTCAAACCTGTGTCCCCTGCATTGGCAGGCAGATTCTCAACCATTGCACCACCAGGGAAGCCCAAACAGCTATTCTTAAAGCACGTGGAAAAATGCTTGGCTCACAGTAAGCACTCAATAAATGTTGGCAAAATTTTTTTTGTAAGGAAAATAAATTGAGTTGGAACTTTTGAGACAAAAGCTCTCTGGAGCTGGTACATGACTCTGTATATCAATTCAGCCTCAAAAGGCCAGGCATTTAGCTTATGGGTACTGCCCCTTTCAACAAATATAATTTGAAAAGAATTTCTCAGTTGAAGTCTCTATTGATGTGACTGTATTCTTCTCCTAGGCAAATTTAGTAGGAGATAGATTTGTTAATCCCTAGAGCATGTTTTTACAAGAAAAGATAGGGCAGAAAAAATCTGGTTTAATCCATAAACATTAAATTAAATGAAGAGATAAAACAATTGAGAAAATAGTCCAAAGGAATTTTTTTTAATTAATTAATTAATTTATTTATTTTTGGCTGCATTGGGTCTTTGTTGCTGCACGTGGGCTTTCTCTAGTTGCGGCAAGTGGGGGCTTCTCATTGCAATGGCTTCTCTTGTTGTGGAGCACGGTCTCTAGGTGCATGGGTTTTAGTAGTTGTGGCACGTGGGCTCAGTAGTTGTGGCTCGCAGGCTCATTAGTTGTGGCGCACAGGCTTAGTTGTTCTACAGCATGTGGGATCTTCCTGGACGTGGATCTCCCCTGGTCCCTGGACCAGGGCTTGAACCTGTGTCCTCTGCATTGGCAGGCAGATTCTTAACCACTGCTCCACCAGGGAAGTCCCCAAAGGAATTCTTTTACAACTATTAGTTGCCTATTTTTGGATCTGAATCTCAGATACACACACACGTGTGTGTGCATGTGTGTGTGTGTATACTGACATAGAAAGATGTACCTGATATAATACTATATCATTTTTAAAAGTGCAAAACAGTTTGTAATAGTTTAATTTCATTTTTTGAAAAAGCCAAAAAGTTAGGAAATAGGTATATATATTCTAAATACTTATATTTCTTTGTACATAAAGTCTAGAACAGCACACTGGAGTGCTGGTAAATGTTTAACAGCTGGTTCACCGGGCAAGGGGAAAAGTGCTTTGATTTGTAGTGTTTGCCAATTTCCATGGAATAAATACTCCCATCATGGCCAATTTCAAGCTGCCAAAGTGATACCAACTAACTTGCAAGATGCCTGAAAATTTGACAGTCAGCATTTGTGGGCTGGTACAAGCCACCTCCTGCATGTGACTGATTTATATACAACTGTTAGCAGTGGTTACTTCTGATGTGTGTGAATTGAACGCTTTTTGTTTTGTAAGTCCCTCTGTATAGTTGGATTATTTTGTATTATGTTCTTTCTTTTTTTTTTTTTTTGCGGTACGTGGGCCTCTCACTGTTGTGGCCTCTCCCGTTGCAGAGCATAGGCTCCAGACACGCAGGCTCAGCGGCCATGGCTCATGGGCCCAGCCGCTCCGCAGCATGTGGGATCCTCCCGGACCGGGGCACGAACCCGGGTCCCCTGCATCGGCAGGCGGACTCTCAACCACTGCACCACCAGGGAAGCCCTCATTATTTTTTAAATGAAAAAATATATAGATTTTTCTATCAGGACTCTTTTTCTTTAAAAGCAATGCACACTTCTTAAAATGACTATACTTTAAATTAAGAATGTCACATAAATCCTAATAAGAACTCTTCTTGATATGCAGTACTTCATACGCCAAAAAACGAACCAGGCTTTGTTACTCTTTTTAACTATAGGATGTGCTACAGTATTACTTGAACCTGACAGATGCTAATCTAAAGGGAAAATCTAATTGGAAGCTGGAGTATACCCTGACCCAGGCCTATGACATTGAAGATTTGCAGCCAAAAAGTTTGTATGAATTAGCTAAACAATTTGCAATCTTAGACAGTAAACAGTTTATAAAATACTACAATTACTTCTTTGTGAGTTATGACAGTAGGGTAATATGTGATGAGAAATGTAAGGCCTTTCAGATTTGTGCAATTATGAATCTTGATGTTATTTCTTATACAGATTGCCTCAAACAGTATTATATAAAGCACAATCCATAGTATTTCACAGTCTGTACTCATAGAAAATGTATCATTGCTCTGTTTCTGAGATCAGTTTGTGGAACTGTTATGCAAAAATTTGTGAGTTGCTGAGTGGGCAGGAAGAATTCCTGTCTTTGCTTTTTTATGATGCCCAAAATGTAGATATTTTTAACATCCTAAATTTTTATTATATCGAATGTATCTAAACTGCCCATTACTAGAATGATGTTTGGATGTAAATACCCTATCTTCCAGTTTATATAATTGCATTTAATTTATACTCTTGTTGAAATTGTCATTTATACAATAAGACAAATTACTTTTCCCTAAGTATGATGAATTATTTTTAATATGATAATTTTCAGTCTTTTAATTCATTCTTCTGGACACTTCATGTGTAAACTGAGGTTCAGACAGTTTTAAGTATCATGAGGTTGACACTGTTTATGCACTATCTATACTCTTGGGAAAACACCAAGGTCACATTAGGGCCATCTCTGAGTCTATGAAACATCACAGGACATGACCTCGCTAGCTGTCTTCATTCTGTGAGTGAAGGGGAGTCCTCTTTAGAACTAAGTTTTAAGGAAGAGAATGTCACGGGAGAATGGCTAAATATTTTATCAAACTTTAAAAATGCAGAAATAGTATTTATATGTTGCTTACAGATACATGTAATAGATTCCCCCAGAAGAGGTGTGTTGGTAAACATCACATACAGGAATGTTGGAGGTTAATGAATGGGAAAGTTGATTGGGGAGAGATATATAAGGGGATTTCAATGTGTTGGTAAAGTTTTATTTCCTAGTTCAATCAATTTCCTAGTGGCTATGTTAATGTTAGCTCTATTTTTCTTTATATATTTTTAAATATATTGAGTACTATAGAGATCCAGCCTTTAAAGTTGATGATATTGGCTCTTCTACGGAGAATGATTCATAATGAAAGCATGGAGACGCTTGGAGGGTTTGAAGTAGTCTAGTAGAGAAGGGACTGTGGGGCGTGCTGAGGCGCTGGCAGTGGAGAGAAGTAGCCCTTTTGTGATATATTTGGTAAGTAGAAGCAGCAGGATTTATTGATGGCAAGGATGCAAGAGCTAAAGTACAGAGAGAAATAAAGGATGACTGCTAGATTTTTGGCTGGAGAAACTGGTAGATGGTTGTGTTATGAGGGAGTTGGGATTACTAGAAGAGGAGAGGGCTGGCGGGGAGTGTGAGGGGCACAGAGCAACAGATTAAGAGTACTATAGTGTATTACAGCTGATACAGGCTACCCAAGAATTCCTCTAGTTCTTTAAACATTTTTCTATTCTAATCATCTCTAAATTGAGAACTTAAGGATTTCTTTTAAAAAATAAATTAGTACCCTAAGAAAGCAGCCAAACAACTCAGACTCTACTACTGTGATTGTTTCTACAATATTTAAAATTTATTAGGAATAAACATGACTTACTTATAGGAATGTATCATCTGCCTGCCTCCCCACTGGTACTGCCTAAATCATTCTAGACAAACATCAAGGACACTTAAGGAAAGGAAAAATAGTATTAATTCAGTTATTGATGAGCTATCTATTCTTTTGGTAGAGAATGGATTTTCTCAAGCTACAGCATCCCCTACTTGGGTTGCTTCTCCTTGGAGCAATTATGTGTGTTAAGCATAATTAGGCAACCTTTCCATGAACACAGAAAGAAATAATAAGGTAAGGATCATGTTTATTTTATAATTAGTTTTTCAAAACATACCTGAAGTTCCTGTTTTACAAAATTCTCCTCATTAAAATTTAGTGTGATTCATCATCCTTAACTTTTAGTAAAACAAATTTCTTTCTACAATCTGTTATTTAATTTTAAACAAATCAGTATAAAACTCCTCTCTTTTATTGTAAAACTTCAGGTCTTTTGCATTCTATGCTATACATAGTACATTCCCTTATGAAAGTTCTATGTCCCCAAACTGGTGGTTTTAGGAAGATGGCTGTGAGTGTCCCCTGACCATTGCCTTGTAGGCTTGGAGGACTGTTCTTTATGCAGGACTAGGGACCCAGTGGTCCTTTTGGTTTCTGTAGCCTTTGTTCCTGCCTCAGTGAAGACTCTTTCCTCCCATCACCACCCCATATTCTAATTAACATAGATTGTCAGTTTCTAAACACACATGTAATTATACATTTCAAAAGATTTTCAATATGTATGTTTGATAACTTACTTGAATTCAATATACGTAACTCAAAACTCAACAGTAAGAAAACAACCCAATTTTTTAAAATGTCAAAAGATCCAAATACTTCACCAGTGAAGAAATACGAATGGCAAACAAGCATGTAAAAAGGTACTCTACAACATTAGTCATTTAAAAAAATGTAAACTAAAAAGTAAAAAAAAAATTTAAAGTAAATAAATTACTACTACACACCGATTGAATTGTTTTTTGAAAAATTGACAGTGTCGAGAACTGGTGAAGACAGAACTGAAATTCTTATATATTGTTCTTTTCTCCCCTTTTTAAAGTGGTACACTTTGTTGGATTAATTTCTATTCTTTTATTAGCTTCAGATGTAGCATATATTTCAATTTCCTAATTTATTATAAGATTGGGATTTATTTATTTTTCATTTTTAATGACATTTATTGTTTTCTTTCTAATTTTACAAGTGATACATGTTCATTGCATTCAACTAGAAATACATAAAAGGATAAAGTAAAAAGTAACAATCACCCATAATCCCCACCTCTCATAGGTAATGACCATGAGCAGTTTGATGCATTTACTCTGTGTCTATATATGCATATATTTTTAATAATGAAAGAATAATTGACCTACAACACTATGTTAGTTTCAGGTGCATGACAGAGTGACAGGATATTTCTTTATATTACAAAATCATCACGATGAAAAGTCTAGTTACCATGTGTCACCATACACAGATATTACAGTATAATTGACTATATTCCTCATGTTGTACATTTCATCTCCGGACTCATTTATTTTATAATTGGAAGTTTGTACCTCTTAATCTCCCTCTTTTATTTCACCCATACCCCCATCCACCTCCCCTCTGGCAACCACCTGTTTGTTCTCAGTATCTATAACTCTGTTTCTGTTGAATTATGTTAGTTCATTTGTTGTCTTTATTAGATTCCACATGTAAGTGAGATCACACAGTACTTGTCTTTCTCTGTCTGACTTATTTCACTTAGCATAATGCCCTCTAGGTCCATCCATGCAATTACCCATTTCTTCACCTTTGCTCACATTGTTCCTTTTCCCAATCTAAAGTCCCCCATTTCTTGCTCTCTCTAATATTGTTTTTCTTAAGACCTCACATAAAAACTACCTTTGTTGTCAAAACTTATCTGACCTCTTCAGGCACACTTAAATCTTCTCTCCTTGGGGCCACCATCGTTACCTTATTTGAAACATCAATGCCATTTTTCTCTGTTCCCTCTCTTCTTTAGTTCTGAGAGGACAGGGCTCTGCTTTACCCAACTTTGTATCCCCATCACCTAACACAATGCTTGACAAATAGGTAAGTAAGCTTTATAATGAACAGTATCAAATTAATGAAATTATATCTATGTTGGGAGATATTTTTCTCCATTTCTTGCTGATGGCCAAATTCCTTAATGACTAGATAAAGCCATCTATTATTATCATTAAGCAGCAGAGATTAAAGGTTGAAGATAGAAATGTTTGGCTTAGGCAATCCATTGATGGAAACATTTACACTAATGGGTAACAAGTTTAGTCAGCCATCCTACGTGCCTGAGAGCATACTGATTCCAGTTGAGACAGAGAGGATGGATTCTGGCATTGGCATTGGCGGGTTGGGGAAAGAGAACTGAGAAGGGAAGTGGGGATTTTGAGACATAAGAAAAGAAGGGTAGCCTGTCCTCTCACATGCTGGTAAGGAAAAGGGCTTAGTGAATAGAAGGTCATCGGGAGGCCATATGATAAGTTGATGAGGTCAGGGATTCTAGTTTGTGTAGTTCAAGGTACTTA